>NW_028262402.1:39459036-40087161 GCF_047370975.1 Nipponia nippon
AAACACCATGTTACCTTAACCATGTCCAGATATATCAGCCCTTGCTGGGTTACCCATTGTGGAATACCCATTACAGAGAATGGTTCTGTCATGGTTTAACTCCGACTGGCAGCTAAGCCCCACGCAGCTGCTCGCTTACTCCTCCCCAGTGGGATGGGGGACAGAATCAGAAGGGTAAAAGTGAGAAAACTCATGGGTTGAGATAAAGACAGTTTAATAGATAAAGCAAAAGCTGTGTACGCAAGCAAAGCAAAATAAGGAATTCATTCACTACTTCCAAGCAGAGGGCAGGTGTTCAGCCATCTCCAGGAAAGCAAAAAAAACAACAAACCAAATGAAATGATTCATGGTGCAAACAAAAAAGTAGATTTATTTCTTGTCTGGACCATTAGTTTCTTTGGGGATTTGTAAGATACATCGGGTGGCTATTTCAGAGCAGCCATTCTCATAACATGAAACCGTAACAAATACCCAAAATTGTTACATGTGGGGAATAAATGGCATTGCATTTCTCACAAACACCCACTAAAGCAACAATAATTTATTGTTCAGGCAGACATACTGAATCTTACTAGAGGCAGCTAACTTAGCTCTTCGTTAGTGAGCTGCCTGTCATTATTATGACTTAGCATTTCTGGCTAATGTGTGATTCTTCTGTTTTTATAGGTGTGTGCATATATACGTGTGTTTGCTAGAGAGGTCCATAACAATATTCCATTACTAAAATGGAAAATATTAATAGTCTGATTTTAATGACTCTGTACAGCCTGTGCTGTATCAGCAAAACCCTTGCATATTATGGGGGTTAAGTCAAAATACCATAGCACTGTGATGAAAGTTACCACATCCTTTCTGGGAAACCAGCACGACTGGGTGCCTGTCAGAAGTGCCCGTACATTAATGCCTACAGCCTGGGGGGGAACACAGGTGGAATTAGAGTTCTGTCTGCATCTGCAGGTTTATGGTCTCACTGGGATCATGGAGATGTGGTGGTATGGTCCACATGACAGGAGCGCTGCCATGCATGAATACAGGCTTTTTAGAGGAACAAGCCAGGAAGGTGAGGAGGAGTTTTTGTGAGCCCTTTCTGTGAGAGAGTGGTGGGAATGGAAGGAGCTTTGCCTTGGGATGGGTGGTGAGCCAGCTGAGAGCTTGTGGGTCAGGATTAGTGAGCACACCAACATACGAGCTACATTGTAGTGGGCATCTGTTGCAGATCGCCTGACCAGGAAGTGTAAGAGGATGAGGTTTCCAAGACATCTGCAAGAAGCCTCACATTTGCAGGTCCTGGTCCTTACAGAGGACTTCAGCCATGCTGGTAACTGCTGGAGGGACAATCCAACAGGGCACAAGCAATCCAGGGAGTCTCTGGAGTGCATTGATGATAACTTTCTGACATGTGATCAAGGAATGATGAAGGGAGATCCTTTGCCTGGCAGCTGACCTTCTCCTTGTGTGCCCTTCCACCTCAACAACACACTGGTTATCATTGCCATTCTCCCTGGTGTTCTGGCTCTTGCTAAGGACATCAGTGTCCAAGTATTCGATTTTACCTGAGAAAACATTTCTCAGCACGGTGACTCTGCCACAGCTACAACATGCACAAAATAATTTCCTTACAGTTTTTCCTTTGCAGACACTCACATTTTCTTCCTGTCCCACACCCTTTTACCCAGAGCAAATGGTCGTTTGTCTCATCACTTAAGGGGCCATCTTATGATACTGGCTTTCTAGGTAGCTGGAGTTCTCAGCTGCCCATGATTAGCTCCCTGGTGAAATGGTGACTGGTGTCATCTCAGGTCTGTCAGGAGTGGAGTGAGATCTCACTTCTATTCTTCCAGAAGGTAGCAGGAAAGAAAAGTAGTTGTGCAATGAGCCATTGCAATTTCTCTGCATCAGGCTTCATTATGCTTCCTCTGTAGTAACACAGATTCAAAAATGCTTTAGTGAAAAACTGAGAAGCATCCCTTTTCAATTCAAATCCATTTCTTGTAACTGTGTATATTTTCCAACTGCATGTGCACTTAAATTCACTTCTTTTTAATTTTTATGCAGTAGCTGCCACAGATGTTACTAGAAATCAGTTTCTACTGGACTTAGTAATAGCTCACGAGATTCTCCAATTGGAGTGTTTGCATGGAAAGAAGAGTTCTGTCTTACATTGCTTGTATAAACAAAGCTACAATTGATTATTCTCATTTCCTTTATAATGTTCTGCTGTGTGTTATATGAAACAGATACAGTATATGAGAAACATTTTTTATTTTTCTTTATTAAAAATTCTAGATTTCCAGCTGAGTAGTGTATTTACATGCTGTTCTCCAATCAGTCTCTACTGCTTAGCTGAGTTTAAAGCCTGGATGTGTATCTTGTATTGTAAGCTGAATAATACATCAGGTTTGCAAAATAAGGATTCTTCCCTGTGCCTCATTAAAGTGAGGATACTGGATTAAAATGCTCAGTAAAGACATCACCTGGCTTTGCTACTATGCTTCATATAATTCCTGTCAGGCCCTGTGACTGGAATTAGAAACTACACCCTCTAAGGTCTCCAACCTGCCAACACGCACTGCTGTTTGTGGCACTATCCTGCTATGTTGTCTACATTATCCATGGATAAAGAATTCTGCCTATTGTATTTAAAAAGGAAAACAAAAAAACCCAACAAACAAACAAAAAAATTGAAACTTAGGAAGGTTTTTAAGTAGGCCAGGTAAACACTGTAAGAGGAAAGATGTGCAGAGGAATAAGGTTTCAGAGTATGCTGTTACAGTTAGTTAGTTTTGTGATATTCACGAAATGGGAGGCTCTGTTCTGCCCATCCCTGCTCAAGCAAATAGATTGCCTTATTTGTCTTGTTTTGACACTTTATTATTTAGAATTTCTGTTGCGCATAATGTAAGACATAAAAATATTACTGAACATTTTAATTCCCTGTGGAGCTGGATGTGTTCATTCTATGAAGCTGTTTGGAGGAAGGAGCTTTGGCAGCATGTCTGTTTTGTTCAGTGTTTGATGAAAGGTGTCTTTAGAAGACAAACAAAAATGTCCCTCATCCCCTCTGTCTGGGCTCTGTCCTGTGGTGAGGTGGACTGATGCAGACAGCTGTACTGAAGCATCATCCAGGCTTGGAAAAGGCCCATGGAGGGTCTGCGTTATTCCAGCGTGTTTTAGAGAGGGTGGATTTGGGTCGCTTGTGCTGTAGGTCAGCATCACATGCAAAGCTTTGAGAATCAGAGAATCATAGAATCATAGAATGTCCTGAGTTGGAAGGGACCCACAAGGATCACCGAGTCCAGCTCCTGTCCCTGCATAGGACAACCCCAAAATTCACACCATATGTCTGAGGCCGTTGTCCAAATGCTTCTTGAATCTTGTCAGGCTTGGGGCTGTGACTACCTCCCTGGGGAGACTATTCCAGTGTTCCACCACCCTCTGGGTGAAGAACCTTTTCCTAATATCCAACCTAAACCTCCCCTGGCATATCTTCCTGCCGTTGTCTCGGGTTCTATCACTGGTCCCCAGGGAGAAGAGATCAGCACCTGCCCCTCCTCCTTCCCTTGTGAGGAAGTTGTGGACCGCAATGAGGTCTCCCCTCAGGCTCCTCTTCTCCAGGCTGAACAGACCAAGTGACTTCAGCCACTTCTTGTATGGCTTCCCCTCTAAACCCTTCACCATCTTGGTGGCTCTCCTCTGGACACTCTCTAGTAGCTTCGTATCCTTTTTGTGCTGTGGTGCGCAAAACTGCACTCAGTACTCAAGATGAGGCCTCACCAGTGCAGAGTAGAGTGGGACAATCACCTCCCTTAACTGGCTAGCAATACAGTGCTTGATGCGCCCCAGGACACGGTTGGCCCTTTTGGCTGCCAGGGTACACTGTTGGCTCATGTTCAACTTGCCATTGACCAGAACCCCCAGATCCCTCTTCATGGGGCTGGTCTCCAGCCTCTTGTTCCCCACTCTGTATATACATCCGGGGTTGCCACATCCCAGGTGCAAAATCCAGCACTTGCCCTTGTTAAACTTCATACAGCTGGTGATTGCCCAGCTCTCTAATTTGTCTAGATCTGTCTGCAGGGCCTCTCTGTCCTTGAGAGTGTCAACAGCTCCTCCCAGTTTTGTGTCATTGGCAAACTTAGATAGTAATCCTTCAAGTCCTGCATCCAAGTCATTTATGAAGACATTAAAGAGCACTGGCCCCAAGATGGACCCCTGCAGAACCCCGCTAGTGACTGGTTGCCAGCCCGATGTAACCCCATTTACTACAACCCTTTGACCCCGACCTGTCAGCCAATTGCTCACCCATTGCATTATGTGTTTATCCAGCTGTATGTTGGACATTTTGTCCAGGAGGATACTGTGAGAGACAGCATCGAAGGCTTTACTGAAGTCCAACAAGATTACATCGACTGGCTTCCTTTGGTCAACTAGGTGGGTAACTTTGTCATAGAAGGAAATCAAGTTTGTTAAGCAGGACTTTCCCCTCGTGAACCATGCTGGCTGGGGCCAATGATTGCATTGTCTTTCAGGTGTTTTTCAATAACTCCCAGAATAATCTTCTCCATAATTTTGCCAGGCACAGAGGTGAGACTGACAGACCTGTAGTTACCAGGGGTCATCCCTGTTGCCCTTCTTGAAGGGACAATGTTTACCAGCTTCCAGTCAACTGTGACCTCTCCAAATTCCCAAGAGCATTGAAAAATCATTGAGAGAAGTCTCGCTATGACATCAGCCAGCTCTTTAAGTACCCTCGGATAAATCCCATCGGGCCCCATTGACTTGTAGGGATGCAGCTGGAGCAGCAAATCCCGCACAAGTTTGGGGTTGGTTGGGAGCTTGTCATTCTTGTAGTCAAGGAGAAGCTGCTGGCTAGCTACATGGCGGGCTTTGCCTAGGGATCTCAGCTATTCAGAGGGAGTTAATCATCTCCCTCATCTCCATCCAGCACAGGCAAAAGTAGTAGTAATGAAACTGGAGTACAGTGATAAAGAGGATTTATTTCCTCAGCACTTTCCAAGTGCCTGCATTTCACTCGGTAGATAAAGGTGTGGGACTGGCTGCGATTTCCAAGCCTGTATTCAGGCATCATTTTAAACTTGTTTCTATTTTTGATATCATGATTAGTACAATGTACTAATGTACACTAGAGTGGGGACAACAATAACTTTAATTGATTTAATATTTTAATATTAATTTAATATTTTAATATTAATTGATTTAATATTTCTTAAATTAGGCTTGTGACAGATCTCTTGCTCAGACGAAAAGCATGTTGGAGTCCCCAAGGTGGTCATACTTCCAGCCTCCTGAACATCAGAGGGGTTTTAACTGCAAGGCCTTCTTGTCTCCCTTGGCTACAGTTCTGCATGAGATCCTGCAAGCCATCCCCTCAGATGCGCAGCACAGCCCACAGGAGCGGAGCTAGCCTCAGACATGTATGAGATTCCGCCCTGGGGACTCCCAGTCTCCAGTGGGCAAAAGACCAAAAAAGCAGCAGGCAAAATGGTCTCTTCTGGGCCTGGATTTTTATTGCCCTCTTTGAGGGGTACTGGTATGTAACTTCCAGTCAAATGCAACCAGTTGAAAGAGCAGTTCTTTCTGGAAATCTCAAACTAATCCCTTTCCCTAAAAAAACCCAGTCTGAAACAAACCAAGCTGCATTCAAGAGAGTCTAATGGTGAGAGCTGAGGCCTGGGAGTCCTGAGACTGCTGCAGGAAAGCTGTTGCAGGACAAAGCACCTGGGCACTACCTGCTCCTGCTCATGTGGATGGCCAGCCAAGCGAGAAGCGGTGCCTCCCCAGCAGCACGATGGGTCCCGGTGGGCATGGTAGTGCATGGCCTCTGCATGTCCCAGCCTCCTCTGAGGGGACCGAGCACGGGGAGCCAGTGTGCTTTGGTGGGCTCCCAGCCTGTGCCCCGGGAGGTCCAGGCAGCAGGGAGCAGTGCGCAGACACAGGGAATAGCGTTTTTCTTTAGAAGACCTCTAGGAGCCCATTTGTCACTTGCATGCCTGGATAAAAAGTTTTCTGTCACTGGGATGGGGAAGAGTCTCGCTGGTTTCAGAAACAGAAAATTTTCCATTCACTGAAATGCTACACTTGTATTATTGCTTGGGTTTGCTTCATTTATTTGCTTTGGAACATTTTTCAGCTGGGACAGTTAATGAATATGAAAGAGATTGTATCTGTGTTGATTCAACTGGTCTCTTATAAAGTGCTCAAGTCAGCTTTAGTAGCTGAAAATGCAGCTGTTTCTCTTCAAATACAGATGGTATCATAGCTGATAAGTCAAATTAAGCCTGAACAAGCAACCCTAGACTACATCTCAGCTAGTTTAAGAATCAATTTTAGAGATTTATAATACCACAGTGGGTACTGTTCTGTATTATCTCGATGTGCAATGATTTACACATTTGCCAACTACTTACCATTAATAACATAGACACAGAAAATCCCAGTCACAGAATTACAAAGTATGCTACCGAACAGAGTTCCCAGCAGTGCCATGAGGCCTCCACATAGAAAGGAAAGGAACTGAATAAACTGGTTTTGCATGTCTATACTCCATGTACTGGCATTCATCCACTGTGGTCGTTTTGACATTTTTTCTTTCTTTTTAAACATTTTTTTTTAATATAATGCTTTCTGGTATGGAGTCATTAGTATGATGGAGGACAAGCGCAGATAAACAGAATTTGCCTGTGTTTAATATTGGCAATATCTCAGTTACTTCTATTCTACTGTTCACAGCAAGAACAGTACCATGTGAGCTTATCTGCTTTTCTACTCTTGGCAGACGATTTTGTTGCTTATAAGCAGAGGAAAACTGTGTGTTTGATGCATTGATAAGCTGAAATTCAGGGAGTCCTAAGCTTTATTTGTGATAAGTAGATGAATATCCAAAAAGACACATTTCTACAGGTTAAGCTGCACAACCGGATGTTGCCTCAAGAAAGTCAAGGACTCTCTGCAAATCTAAACCTGTCATTCTTTTTTTTCCCCTGCCACTTTTGGTATGTTTTGCTGTCTGCCACATGTCTGGCCCTCACCACTGAAGTGTTTGTGAACATCATACACCTGAACTGGTCTGGAGTTGCCAGCTTCACTTCCAGCCCACACCCCCTTGAACAGTGGCATTAGGGAAAGGGATTGAGTGCTCTCAAACTACATTTCGATGTTTTTCATGCTCATGAGAGGAAATACCTAACTTGGACATGTCACAGAACACCTAAAAAAAGGGGGTGGGGGGGCTGTGTGCTGATAGCAGTCAGATGCTTTGGCTTCCAAAAAGCTGGCAGCACACAGTACACCTACAGCTTTGGTTTGAGTTGGAGGTTTGCGGCTATGCTGAGGAGCCAGAGGTGGTGCCTCCTCCAGAGGTGGAGGCAGGGCTCAGTGCCTGGACGCCTGCCTTCACCTTCCAGCTCTGCCCCAGACCTCAATCCCCTGCTTCCCCTTCATAAAACAAAAATAACTACTCTCTGGTCCATTAGCTTGTATTTACCTGGGTTGTAGGTCCTTTGGGGACTCATTATGTGTGAGCAGCACCTGTTTCGGTCAATCCAAGGCCAGCAACTAACTTGAGCAGTGACAACCCAGAAGAAGCAGAGCGAAGCCTGAATATGACAGAAATTTTACATGAGTCCATTCACTGCCCTGGCTGCTGCTGTAGCAGAAGCAGCCAGTCTTGTGCACTGCTGTGAGAAGGACTAGCTTACCAGGAGAGCTGCCTCAGGAGGACCATCGGACATGAACAAACTCTCCATCACAGGGGAAAATCCATCTAGGAATTTTAGAGCTCCATTCTCTGCATGACAGAGTTTGGAGAAAGAAAATAACTGCTATTCCCCTTGTTTTCTCCTTCCATCCCAAAAGTGAGCCTCAACATTTTTTGAAACTGTGTAAAGAATTATTACCCTTGAATAAGGCCTTAATTTTTTATTGGTCACATTAATTGCATATTTTTATCTATTACTTGGTACACTGGATAGCTATAACTTTCGAATTAGGTTTTTAGTACAAATGCACCCTTTCATTTTCATAGTTTGCTTTCCACATACTTTCTACAACTAGAAAAAATTGCATCTATGACATAAATGTGTTCCCTATTATGCCATTATGCAGTTATTTACTGTAATCCTGTGAGACAGAATCCATCGAAGATTTTAAGGGTTCTAAACTCAATTCCACAGGGACACAAAATGAGAAGCCCCCCTACCTCTCTACTACCCCAACAGCTTACAACACAGAGGTGAGATGGAGAATGTCTACGGAGGACATCTATGTACCCCACAGTGGAGCAGAGCACAGCAGGTCTCGAAGGGAGCTGGTGCAGCCGTGTGCTGCAGACATGCTTGCCTGGGTCCTAACAGCATGAAAACTGAATTAATGTGGGGTTTTGCCTGGGCTCATTAGTCCTACCACTGATTAGCTCAGGTGCACCAGCACCTTGATAAGTTTATATGCTTTCTGCTTCTGGGGATGGACAATCTGTTCAACACCACGTTATTAGTACGGAAAGTCATCGCTGAAGGCAGACATAGGCACAAGTAAAGATTTTTCATTTTTTGTCTGAGAAAGGACCCACGCTGAAGTAAAATCTGGTTATTATACCAGAGGCAAACAAGATAGACTGAGCTGTTAAGCCTGTGTTTTATGAGACTTTTTAGCATTCAGTTCCCTCAGCAGGTTGCACAAACATCTGAGATAACAGTTGTAACGTTTTTCACCAGTGCTGTTCAGCACTTTTAAATCTATTCTTTTGTATTAGTCTTACATTGTCTCATCTTCCCCCAGCACTGTCTCTGCCAAAAGGTGTCATGACACTGTCCTGCCCCTTGTGCAAGCAGGTTTTCAGCAGCTGGTGAAGTCCCCTGGATACGGAAGGAGTTGCAGGACATGGTGTGTAAACCTAACCATTAGCTAGGGCATCTTTCTTTCTCTCTAGGAGTCTGTTTGTGCTGTAGTCTTTTCCCTGGAAAATTTATGGTAATGTTACTTAACCACAGACCTAGTGGTCTGGGAATACTTAATAGGAGAGGTGGGAGCTGAATAGCAGTAATGCAACTCTTGGGCACGATCAGTTGCTTCTCCTTTAATGAGGAGTCCAGAGAAACAAAATACTTTATTAATATGCAGAGATAGGCCAATTTTATGAGAGAGGCATTCAGCAAAGGCTGAATGCTAATATAAATAGCCCCAACCAGGGTCTTTTCTGGAACAAAATTGACCCTGCCCTACACATTGTCATAAAGGGCTGTTTTTTTCAGGCCCCTTCTTCCTTGTATCAATATTTTAGCTATGGACATAGCTCCAGAGAATACTCCTGTTGTGATAATGTATTTCTAAACATAATGCTCTTTCACCCTGCAAACAACTGAAAAAACTAACAGCATGCAGTTCATACACCAAACAACTGCATTAATTTACATAAAAGAATAAGGAATAAATGACACTCCAGGGGCATGCAAATACCTTATATGATGCAAGACAGTCCACTGAGGGATTTCAGCCCAGCATGGTGCAGACATGGCAATTGCACCTAGCTTGTCCCTTTGCATTTTAATTCTTCTCCTATTTCTTTACCAATTGTAATGAGGAAAATAAAATGAAAGAAGTTGGCAGCTTGATCTAGAGACAAAAATATACTTGTCACACTAAGCTGTAACTAATTGCCTATTAAATACACACCATGTCTGGTCATGGCTATGAAACTGCTGTAGGCTTCTTTACAGCAGGTTCTTGACATCATGGCTTATGCTAACTTAATGGCCTGCGAAGACCTGTAGTATCCATCCCTAAATGTTTTCAAACCATTTTAAGCCGCTCCCCAACAGTTTGCTAAATCTACTGAAATTCAGTTCGAAATTCTTTCTGCTGTTTTTTAATCTAAGCCCACAACATTCCCCCTCTCATCCTATAATTTTAACAACAGTTTAGAAAATAACTGATCATTACCTTGATGTGTTTATTTTATTACATACATGTGATTTCAGAATAACTTTTTAAGTTGCCCATCAACAGAAATAAGCCTGCAGTGTTCCTTTGTCCTACAGGAAGCTTGGGCTGTTCACTACCACTGAACATTAACAATCTTATTTATATGTTTTGTTTAAACTGTCAGGTCATAGAGAAATAAATGAGCTGGGCTGTTGCAATGCACATGAGACCTGTACTGCAAGTTCTAGTATGTGTGATCTTTGTTCTAGCCCCACATTGGAAACCTGGTTAACTTACAATGAAAGGTGCTTGAGTACAGAGCGGAGCAGTTGCTGTTAAAAAATATTAAGTAACATATGAGTAATTACAGTGGCCTTTTTAAGCTCTCACGTCGATAGTCCTGAACTTCCCATCATGCGTTCCTTCCTCCGCAAATCTACTCCCTCTTGCAGTCCACATACCTCTCTGATTGCCAGGACAAGAGCATTGAAGAGGAAGGCCTCCTGGCATGTGAGATCAAGTAGATATCAAATTGATAATGTGAATTTTTATTAATTTTATATAGCAGGGAAGATGGAACAAAACCAGTTTTATTTCCAGACCTGGTGCCAGATTTTAAAAACAAATCCTCTTACGCAGAGGTATGTTAATGTCACCTAGTCTGTCTTTAAATCCCTGTTTTCTGTAGATCTACCAAGTATTTTCCTTTTTCTTTTTCATACTTGCTGTTAATTGTGGAAGGTGAATATTTCGCTGAGATTAAACTCCCTTTTTTTTTTCTTAATAAACAGAAAGCTACAGAAAACCAATTTTTTCTTTTCTACAGATTAACTAAATAGTGCCTAAAAATCACACAAAGCCACATCAGAACAAACATAAGTATGCACACTGAAAATCCTTTCCAAACCTTTCTTCACTCAATTAAATTTGTAAACATTATTTTCCATTAGTCATACTCAAGCTCTGAATCAAGCTTCTGAGCACTGAAGAAGGAAGAAAATGCTCCTTTTGACAGCAGTGTGCAAGGAAGTGAGGGAGATGGGGAATAAGACGGGGAAGCTATAGCAGGAATATGAAATCAGAGACCTGAGAAAAAAAAGAAACTGAATGAAAAACCGTCTGCTCTTAATTTGTGTCAATTGGCAAGTAACAACCATGAAAGCTATTTTGGGGATGGATACTCCCTCTCTAACTCAAGTAACTGGAATCTATCCAGCACGCTTTTCCTTATCCTGAATTCTAAAAACATGTTGTACCTTGCGGGCAGAAGCCCCAAGAAAGATTATTTTTCTCCCTTTGTTTTTTTCTCCTCCATGAAGGCCAAATTGAATTAGAAGGACAGATTAAAAAAATGAAATCTGCCTCATAGATGTCCTGAAAAGCTACTTGCGAATGGGAGAAAAACGTGGTTGGTGGGCCACAAAGCAGCTCCAAAACATTTGGTCTAATTCTGCTGGTGTGGCATGAATAGATGAAATTAGTGTCCTGACTATAATCATGAGGGTGGGTAGCCATACTATTACGACTGGCCTTTCCTGAGTGAAGCCAGTCTATGTCATAAATAAAGACAAACCTAGGCATTAGCCTACATCTGTCAAAGTCTGTTCTCACCCACTGAATGAAACTGGAACAATTTTATCCTTTAAATGCAAGGGAAAATTGTGTGCTACTCTTTCAACTTAATGAACCTTTTCAACTAAAGTATCCAACAAATCCTTAGTATGAAAATGCTATTTCATATTATCAGGTAGATCTTTAAGTTCAGGTGAAATGGAAAGTAATCCTTAATGAAAATAATTTAAGGAGAGTTGGTTATCATTTTGATGTGTGTTTTGGTGCAGAAAATCCCAGCTTTGCTTGATGTCATTTCACTGAAAAGAAACAGTACAAGCAGCACTTTACTTATGTATCTGTCCAAATTTTAAAATGTAAATAACATCAAATTTGAAATAAAATTAAAATGATAAATATAACTGGGATACACTTAACCATTTTTTGGCTATCAAAACAAAACCAAGATTAAAGTGATATGAATACTTTACAGCACCCTTGAGTCCAAACAGTTTTAATAGTGTCATTAAATTTCACAAAGATTACTTAACTAGCTAAAAATCACTTTTACAAAATCTCACCTCTTAGTCTCTTCCTTTGCCTAAGTAGTGTAGTCAGCTTTTTTTCACATATTGGCAAGCAATAATAAATTTTTTATTGATTTCAGGTTGCTGAATGATCATTTGTTACTTTATGTGTTAGTGACTGGCAACATCAGACCTTAAAACAGTTGTAACATTAGCAAAATGTCATGCTAACTGCATGTCACCCATGGCAAACCGTGCTTTGCTTAGTTGCAACAGCATCAGACAGGGCTGCCTAGCCATTATAAAAGCCCAGTGGTTTGGGATCTCTTCTACTGATGGGCACCTTGATACAGAGTATTGCCGGTGTTTCGTGGTTTTTGCAATGTACATGGCTGTTACAGGCTGATGCTGGAGGCAATAATGACCTCTCCAACCTTAAAAAACAAACCCACAGGGCTGAAAAAGTAATGTCTGAGTAAAGGACAGTCAGCATCAAAACCTGGAACTGATTTCTTAGCCACAGTATGTGAATTGCTGTCCACTACAGGTTTGGAGTTACCGGGGCTCTCTTGATTATGTCAAATGTGGGAAAAACATCTTAGTGCTCACTCCTGTGCATTAGTGTCTTTTCTAGACCACCTCTTGGAAATACTTCAGATTCTCTGTATTGACACAACACTCAGCAAAAATAGAAGAGTCTGGCTACCAAGAAGCAGGCATTTCAAAGGAGTCGGTGCTTGTATTAACAGTGTGTTTGCACTGAGTGTTTCTTGTGACGGTGCAATTACCTCTCTTTTACTTGCTATTTGGGTGGGAAAAAACCCACTTCACTACTTGTAAGAAAGTGCAATGCAAGTTTTTGTGTTTTTTTTTTTTTTTTTGGGGGGGGAGGAAGTCTAAACAGTAACTATGAAAAATAAAACCTCTCTTGAGAAGGCCTTATGTCATGACTCATTTCACTTGAAACATGAAGAACAGCATAATGAAATAGTAATATTGTATTACAAAGCACAGACAAACTGTAATATTTACTTGAGCAAAAAATGGAAATTTCTTTTTTGGGGAAAACTTACTCAAAATTTTACAAGAGAGAAGCCCCCGTCCCCCTGCCAAATGCATATTTTTATCTTGTATACACGCAGTGACTATTTGTCTGACCAGCTAAGTTGGGCTCCATCAAACCTTGGTTAGAATCATAGAATCATAGAATGTCCTGAGTTGGAAGGGACCCACAAGGATCACTGAGTCCAGCTCCTGTCCCTGCATAGGACAACCCCAAAATTCACACCATATGTCTGAGGCCGTTGTCCAAATGCTTCTTGAATCTTGTCAGGCTTGGGGCTGTGACTACCTCCCTGGGGAGACTATTCCAGTGCTCCACCACCCTCTGGGTGAAGAACCTTTTCCTAATATCCAACCTAAACCTCCCCTGGCATATCTTCCTGCCATTGTCTCGGGTTCTATCACTGGTCCCCAGGGAGAAGAGATCAGCACCTGCCCCTCCTCCTTCCCTTGTGAGGAAGTTGTGGACCGCAATGAGGTCTCCCCTCAGGCTCCTCTTCTCCAGGCTGAACAGACCAAGTGACTTCAGCCACTTCTTGTATGGCTTAGCTGAAGGCAGTGCTTTTGCAACAACAACTTAGTCACATGAGCTTCCTTAAACCTGCAAGCAATTGTTTTAATGAGCATGGGTCAAGAAATACCTGGTCTTTTCTCCTGGGTAAAGGGCAAGGAAGAGTAACTTCTGTAGCGCAGCTGATAACTCAGCGTTGTGAACTTGATTATCAGAGTTAGTGGAATCTGCTGTGTGCATCTGTTCATCTTCACAAACACATATAGTTCTTTAGAAAGCTATTGTTTCCTTTTCTGCTGCCTATTATCCGGCATGATCCACTGTGAAGGTAAACAGCATATGGTGGCACCAAGCCCGGCATCTTCCATGTGCATGTGTCAGATATAAACACACACACACAAACCACCCTTCTCTGGCAGCTACAGTTGCAGTGCTTCCTTTGAGATTTTGACAAAATGGCTTGCAAAGTCAGAGCAATTTCCATCCTGAATTTCAGAGGACAATTCATGTCACTCTGCAGTTATGAGTGAATCCCTTTGGCACATACAGCTTTGCTTTTTGCTCAGTGTTGCTCTGGGCTGCAAGTGGGATGAGGAAGAATCTGTGCCTTATAGTGTCTGTTGCTTCATGGCTGAAATTAACAATAACGCTACTAACAACATGATTTTTGCTATAGCAGTGGTAGACTATCTATTTTGCAAAGCACTTTGAGAGGTGACAGTGGCTATCTGGAATTGCCATGAGAAAAAATCAGTGCAGAAAGATGGCCTACAGCTGTCCTTTCTACTGCTTCAACTCAGCCATTTCTTTCTAATCTAGGCAAGTTTGTGATATGCTATTTCACAGGCATAAACATGAGCCCATGTGAATTGCTGATAACCAGCAAGTGTTGCTGGGCCGGGGAAGACAAGCAAGGCTTAAAACATGAAGTCTCCAACTGCCCCTGATCTGCCAGGGCTGCCACTGTCTTGTAACCAGAGCCTCTGATGACCTTGAAGCCTTGAGCTGAGACTGAGGGAATCCCAACTCCAATATCCCTGCCTGAGCCCTGGTTGCCTGGTGTTCCCCTGGGTTTTCGGATTCCCAAACCAGTAAAGACCAGTAAAGACCAGCAGTTGTTCTGTTATTTCAGTCCAAGATCTAATCCAATCTCACAACACTTCTGTCATTTTGTGCCACTTTCTCATGAGAGAAATTCATGTCAGCCTGGTTCAAACATGGTTCCTTGTCTTTCTGTATGTCTTGACCTCGTCTCCAACAAAGATCAAATTTTATCGGTTTGCCCGCTTTTAAAACCTTGACCGTCTGCTGATCCTGAACTAAGAATCTCAGCTTTATTCATTGCCAAGACTTGGCAAAACATTTTTCTCTTTTGCTTTGATTTTTGCAGTTCTCTCTGCTTTTAGAGTCTTTTAATTTTTCTGCTTTTAATCAGGTTTGTGCAATCAAAATGATGTTCTGCCTGCTGGCCTGGATTTCTTTCCTAGGTCTGTCTTTCACAGAGCTGACAGGAGATAAAAAAGCTTAAATGATGTGTTGCTCAGGGAAATTAAAGGAAATAGCATCAGGTTTTCCTGCATACAAAAAGCAATCTTCTGCCTTTTTTTGCCCTGAATGGTCTTTTAAAGGCTATTTCTTTGTTTTCCTTTAATCTAAGATAAGTTCCCATGAACCAATTTAGTATCTTTTTTTTTTGCAGCTCGCTGCATTAACCTAATTTCACAAAATGGCAGCAGTCCCAGCTGCCAAACAGATTCTTTAATACACAGAAACATAAAAACCACATGTGTTTCAAACAGGTAAACATTTTGAAGGAGATGCCAACATAACGGGCAATTTAAAACATCCCCTCCCTCTAATTAATTCAGATGTAATAATTTTGTAAACCTGGGCCAAACTCCATAACCTTTTTTTCAGTAAAAAAAACCCCACTGATTTCTGTGGGAGGCGTGACTGAGTTTGAACTGCAAGATTTGGTCCGGAAGAGGACTTCCATAAGTTAGGAAGAATAGTTGTCAACTGCTTTCATGGTGGGCTTGCCAGGGAAAGCATAGTGGATGGGACTGTTACAGTGAATTATATGTTTTTTTCACAAACCCTCACTGGCTGGAATTATATGCAGCTAACTTACCAGATACAGAAAGAGTAGACATAGTTAGATCTCTTACATCTGGTAGGCAATTAAAATTAATGTAATATAGTAAGCCTAAAGCTGTCAAAATTAGGCTTACCTCATAATGAGTTGGTTAAGACGGAAAACAGAGCTTCCAGTAGTATCAGGGAATGATGTGTTGCCAATATTTCAACAGTATTGGCTATAATCTGTGCTGACAGCATTTAACATGTTTCCTGTGGACAAGTGGGGAATCTCTTAACTTGTTTGCCCTTTGAAACATAGGTGGTCTCTTAGGGACAAAGAAGGAGGCTTTGCCACTTAGCCAACAAATGTCTAGGAAGCAAGTTTGATTTGCAATGTTTGTCCTTTGCTCTTGAAAACCAGTAGTGGCTAGATCTGCATGGCTTGAAATGGGTAAGGGAGAGTGACCATGGCTGGGAAGCAGAGAGGAGAGGACTAGCACTAAGAATCTGGGACTTCTGTTGCAGTTTGGGAAGTTCTGTCAACTAATAAATCCTCGGTTTGAGTGTGAGTTTCCATGAGTCACTGGATCAGACTTCATTCAGTGAGCTAGCAATGACAGATGCAGTGCCATGGCTACAACCTGGGGTGCTGGGATTGCCACAGCTATTGCCTCCTGCGGAGAAGAGGCTTTTCTGCCCACAGATGGCCGCTTCACCTCTCCACCTCTTACGGCGCAGGCTCATCTGTAAGGGCTGCTGTTTTGCAAACCCATTGCCCTTGCCCAGGTGTCGACAGGCAGGGATATCATAGTGCAGCCCCACGCAAGACTGGGGTGCAGCCCTTACCTGAGGGTTCACTTTCTGCACCCCGACCCTTGTACTGTGTGAAGCCCACCATGCTCATGTGAGACAGAAGAAAATCATTTGTTACTCCAGGTTAGCTGACTGAAAAACTTACTGCTGATTCTTCTTAGGAAAAATCTTACTAGACTTTGCCTCAAGAGCAAGGCAGATGATGAGTTAAAGATAGCTGTATCTGGGACACTTTGTACTTCTCATCCTAAGAAGTCAGCATACTTTAAAATCAGACTGTCTCAGCGAAGTATCTGTCATTAGACAGCCTGGTAAGGAAACATTCGTGTTTCAAGTTTCCCATCTATTACCACTGCTGAGGTCAAGTTCTACCTTTATGTCCTTGTACCCTCAAGAAATATACATGGTGAAATCTTTCCTAACACTCACAAAGGCATTTTGATGGTGCATAGTTTTGGTGCTGTCCCTCTTGTTAGCAATAAATTCTCTTGTGAGGGATAAATAATACATTTCTTAAGGAGTGATCTGAAACACTTCAACAGCAAGTGATAATTCTTACATTAGTTGGCAGCTTTTGAGAAAAATGATGTGTACTTCCAGCACGTTCATCAGTTTTGGGGACAGTGGGAGGACGTTTGCTCTTGTAACTGAAGCACTGTATTGTTTGGAAATTTCGGTTCAAAAGACTTTCTCTGTGACCTTGAGCAGCCATTTGCCTTCTCTGTTCCTTGCTTCCATTCTTTAAATGGGTTGAAAATTGTATTCTCAACAGCGTATTACGGTTTTTCTAAAAAGCTGATTTTTTTAAAGCACAAACATTTACACCCATCATTTATAATGAAATGTTCAACAGAAAGAGTTTTTAGGTGCTGGTCTTATTGGTTCTTTCTGATGAGAGAAAAAGAGGGAGAGGAACCTGAATCAAACACTTGATATTTTCTATCTGAAAATGCAGCATTCTTTACCATTGTATTTCACAAAAGCTTTGAAAGGTTTTGCTTCTGTGCCAATTCAGAAAAATAGCTTTTAAAACTTTGCAGCTTACACAGAACAAAACTGTCATCCTCTAAACCATTCTTAGTACAGTATTTTTTCCCACTTAATCAGTCTTGATAATCTGGAATGGTAGCTCTTCTGCCTAAAACACTCCCTGCCTTTTACCGTAGTCCAGATTCTGGTAGTCAGCATGACCATTTCCACATATCTTCCAGTAATGTCATTTCATTCAACTTTCTTCTTACTTTTGGAGTCAGATTGTTTAACATGACTGAAAATGTTTGGGCATACACTTCTGCTGTGCGTATGGAGCATGTCAGTCTGATGATAGTATTATAATAAAACTAATAAAATTTTAACAGTATTTGAACAGAATTTGGTTTTAAACTTGATTGTTTTCCTTTGAAGCTGTAACTATATTTTTACACTGGTTTTAAAATTACTTTTACTTGTGTTCCATCCTGCATTGTTATTTGCTAACACTTCTTCCTCTCTCGCTGTGTGTGTTTACAAAATACACAGTCATTATGTTAGGTCATCTTTAATGCTTCCCTTTAAACTCCAGGAAAAATGAGATAAAAATTAAAAACACATTTCTGAAAAGAATATCAAAACAGAGTGACTATTTTGAGATAAGTATTTCTAGAGATACAACATCTGTAAAGAATGCAAAGGAAAAGGAAGCAATAGAAGCCACATATGGTTTATGTTTGGAATTTGGAGAAAAGATGGTGTTGTGCGATAGATAGTGCCCTTTCCTTCTGATTTTTTATTAAAACGCTATAAGAGAAAAACTGCTAGGAGTTTTCAGCTAAGAGGCTCTGCAGGGTAGACGGATGTTTTCTACATCCTCTTTGCTTGAAGTGGTACAGGTGGATGTCTACATGAGGATGCAGAAACAGTGTAAGTGAAATAGTTCCTTTCTTCTATAGCCTGCTCACTTAGCTGAAAAGGACTTTGAAATATAGGCGAAACTGTGAGTTGCAAAACCTGATTTGGGTGATAAGGGCTTTTTTATCAGAAGTTTCTTGGGGAAAAAAAAAGAAGTAGAATTCGTCCACGTTGACCATCCATATTGCAAAGTATTTTCACAACTATATGCTTCATTTTATTTTTAGAAACTGTTTTCCAAAGGTGGCTACTGAAATAATGTCTCTGAAATTTATCCTTGTCTCTGATCTGCAGATAAACAATAAAAGGGCACACACAGAGAGATGTGTTTTAGGAAGAGATCTGTGGTGTTCCTGTTTCTCTGATGACTGATGAAGTAATTTCTCTGAAGGGTCCTATTTGCCTGTGTTTCTGGAATATCCAGTGCAGGTTCTGTGCATGCCATGGTGCTTTTAGATCACATGAAAATCCTTTCTTTTTCTTCTTAACAGTAATATTTTCAGCTCACTGAATGACAATGCTTACACCATGTGCATAAAAACACTACTACCAGTTCATGTTCAGGGGTGCTGAAGGCCTGAAACATTTAAACTGCCTAGAAACAAAGACAGGGCTGAAAAATGAACAAGCAGTTCCTCTGGATGTTGGACTTGTCCTGTGCTTGAAAGAGGGCATGCAAAAATGCAAGCAGGGCACCTAAAACCATACATAATTACCGCAAAATCTCTTGAAATATCAGGGTGGGCTCTCAACTGGTATAAAGCCTATGTGCTAGCTCACAATCTGGCCAACTGCATTTTTATTTTTTTGTGTGGTCAGGATGCACTTTGAAATTATATATGCCACTAATTGACTGCAGTTGGAGGTGCTTTGCTCAACACCTTTACAAGTCAGATCACTTTTTTTCATGCCTAAATATAACCTTGAGTGGCTGAGGCACCTGGGTTTTCACAAACGTTCCCAACTGTTTAAAATCATAAATAGAGCTCAGATCATGTATATACTTCTGCCAGTGAAGATGGTGCTTTATACGGCATAACTCCTATCAAGAACCCTCACGGGCTGATTGTGTTTAACACACAATACGGGTCCTGTTAACATGTAAGTTTCAGTGGGAAAGTGATTGTATTTCCAGTCTCAATTTTTGGACAAAAATCACTGTATAATGTTACTTGGTTGAAACCATATTTCAAATCTAGTTTATTGCACTGTTGATGGGGTTTTGAATTATGGGACTCTCCACTTGTGAAATTCTTGCACAGCGCAGTCTAGACATGTGAAATTCCTATCCTCCGTAATGTAGGTTTAGAAGAACAGCTTTGCTGTTGGAGTGGAGCTTAAGGAAGTGTCAGGCTTTTCTGCTGGGGCCTTTTACTAATAACAGATTATAATAATGTAATTAAATCCATTTGTGTAGAAACAGCAACATGATTCTCATTTTCCAGTGAGGCAGCCTGCACTGGGAAGTGCTACCACTGTATTCACAGTTCCATATGAAGGGAGGAACCTTAAAAGTAATAACACAAAGATGAGCTCCTGTTTGGAACAAACTCAGGTCTGTTACCAGGGGTACTGGGAGAGAGAGGTTTGTTTCCCATGTGCCTCACCCAGTCTATCTGTGGCCTATGCACCGGAAGAAACCTTGTTCAAAAACTTCCCAACATACAGTGCAGAAGCAGTGCTCGGAGAAGTGAGGCTGGGAACTCCCCAAGGATGTTTGCTGGCTCTCAATCTGGGAGCCAGCTGGCAGCTATAAAATGTCAGTGGAAATTAATAATAAATAAATACAAACAAAATAAAAATAAACATAGATAAATAGGATAGTAAGACCATGCTGTTCCTCAGGCTACTTGCATAGGCTGTTCATGGTGCTGTGTAGTAAGCAACATATTTCAAACAGGGTGGGAAGGTGGTAAGTGCCCCAAGGAGCTTGCATTCAATGGAGAGATGTGAAGACAGAGGTGGGGAAGATGAATGCTAGCAGTAACAGGCAGCCATGACAAATGTCTGTGAGCTCAGCTGAATTCCAGGCTGTGTGGGCAGATGATTTTAGTGTCAAATCTTGGGGAAGAAAGGGAAAGACCTTCTGCTTTGTCTCAGGAACGGCATATCAGACTTAGAGGCTGGGTTGAGCTGGACAGGAAGGTGGTTGTGTGAGAAGGTGACAGAGAAGTAGGCAGTGCTGAGCACCATGCCCTATGCCAGGGACCGGCACAAGCCTGCCTCAGCTGAAAGCGGCTCTGAGGCCTACACAGTCCCCTCCCCTGCTCTTGCCCTTGCCCTCTCTTGGGAATCTAGGGGTGAAAAGAAGGGCTGATGGTGCTGCTTCCAGGCAGAAATCGCTTTTCCTCCCCATTCCCCCAAAAGATCATGACGTCAGAGGTTCAGAGAAAACCTCTGTAGAAAGAGTAGCAGACATAGCACATCCGCTCCTTATCCAAAGGGAGTCATGTGGATGAAGCTCTCGCTTAAAGATCTCAGGCATCTGGGCATAAGCACCAGCCTCGTGAGCGCTCAGCATGCACCCCCAGCACATCTGCTGGCAGTGCCTGGGGGATGCCAACAACCGCCAAAACCCAGTCTCACATCCTCTCCACTAGCTGGTGAACAGAACAAAACCACACTGTAAAAATCCTTTGTGGTGCAATGGGGAATTGCTATGGTCAAACCTGAGGTCCTCCAGTGTGGGACTTGACAGTGCCATTTATAAAAACAGATTTGGGAACAAATACACCATGGGAGTTGCTTTTATATAGCACTGACATTTTAATAAAGCTGAGGTTTTCCTTCCCATCGTACCATCATTTCTGCCAGAGGGGTGATTGGATGCGTTTGCTCATTATCAAGAAAATCAGACTGTAGATTCATTGTAAGAGGGTTAACAAGTAACTGAGAAAGAAAGGAAATTACTTCTGCATCACAGCAAATATTTTAATAGCGTCGCTCTCCTTAAGGAATACAACCGCCCATTACCACGTGTGAACAAAAACCTTCCCAATCAAAGCAGACATAATGATAGTCTGAGCTACTCAATGTTCATTTCTCAATAGAGTTCAGATTAGTGAGCACCAATTTATTTGATGCCTTAGTGCACAGCAAGATGCTCCTAAATGAATAATTGCTAAAGGAACAGTCAGAAGCATCTTCTTTTGCAGACGATTACTCTTTTTCCTTCACAAGTCTCTGCAAGTATGAGTTTAATAATAATAATTTGAATGGGTACCATGCTATCATAAAACCATCAACATATTCCCAAATTACACTTAAAATGATTCCTAGACATTGGGAGACTTGAATGAATTACAGTTTTGCTGTTAATGCATCTATAATCCTACATTAGAGAAGGAATAATATCAAAAGTAGCCTAGAGCAAAGTCTTCTGGTGAGAAATAGTAAGTTCTCACCTTGCTCTTTCTGCTGTCATTTCCCAGAAGGGTCATGATTTATGCTTTATGTCTCCTGACTGAATTTCTTATCTGTAAGTAAATTAACAGTAACTATTTGGTGGCAGCCTCTGGCTTACTCCCTCTATAGAGTCCTCTTTTGCTTATGAGTCATTAGCTACAGTTCTGAATGGTCATATTGTGTTTTCTGGGCCTGCCTGGGTTGTTGCTGAGGGTGCTACATGAAGGAATTGGTAGGTACAGTGTTAATGGTGCCATTGGTTGAAAACTGTGAAATCAGGAAGAAACTGCTTTTTAGGACACTTTTCCCCTGTACTCAAATCACTTAGCTAAAGTTTTACTAACATAAGCAAGCCTGATTTGACTTCAGAGTTTCCTTTAGACTCTACATACTAATAGTGATTCCCACCCCTTACACTGCCAGAACAGATAAAAATATGCAAAATTACCAGGGGGATAAAATGAGAAGAGATTTCACTGCTGATCCTAGCTTCCTTCTGCCACCATCACAACCCTTCTTCCTTTCTTTCTTCTTTCCTTCCCCATCTTTACATACCAGGAACACTTGAGAAGCGACAGAGGTCAAACATTTGTATTCCAATTAGGAGCTGCACACAGGGTCTCCGGAGGAAAGACTCTAAATCACCTGAACATCTAACAAATCCTTTGGCATGCCAGCAGTTCAAAGGCAAAGCCATCCAGCTCTGACTAGCTATCCCTTAAAGGGTTTGATGTTGTAGATGGATGAATATGTGAAAGGAAAATATCTCCAACACCCATCTGCTTTCTTGGGTTATGCTTCCTGATGAAGAGTGAAGTGCAAGACAACAGAAGGATATGCACTGAAACCTGAATTATGTTGTCAGTGGTGCTCTCAATGCTGACAGAAAGAAGCCTGCAGCTTCTTGCCTGGAATGCGCTCCTGGCTCCAGCACTCAGCTGCAAAGGAATCTCGCTGAGAAAATGCACGGTGTAAATGCAAATGAACACTGGCAGAGAGGTGAGCAAGCCCAACGCATTCAGTTCTGGTCAGTCTGACTCTTTCCTCCTCACAACTACTGAGTGTGACTTTCTTTCCTGTTCAGGGCTTTCTCCATACAGGAATTTCCTGGCTGATGGTCCTTCCAAGCAGTTGTGTCCTTTACAACTGCTTTTACGTGCAATGCTACCAAGAGAAATTGCAAAACAATTGGTGCATTCTCAGCCCATATGACAGATAGTTGTTCAATGTGTGGATTTGCCACAGAGTCCCTCTGATACTAAAAACCCAGCCATTCAGAGCTCACCCATAATGAAGCAGTTGGTTGCTGTAATGCTGATTAGGATGTGACAGGAACAGTGTGCTTGAAAAACCAACAGTGCTTGAAAAAGCTACTTTATGGATTCATTCTTCTTCCTGTGAGAGGTGGATGAAAAACAATTATGAGTCTTGAAGGAGAGCTTGACTCAAGCTCTGTTTGTAAGGTACACATCAAGCACGTAGGAGTGGACTGCAGCTATGTATAAGCACAGTCAGGATAATTTCAGCCCTTAGAGGCCTAGCTTTGCTTGTTTTTCTATAAGCAACATGGATTGTACCGCACCGGAGACATCAGTACAAGCTAGCAATATAAATAACCATTCATAGTTTATAGCTGACTTGCAGTGCCTTTGCTAAAGTTCATGCTGGTATTCCTAGACCTCTTAACCAGCTTAAAGTGAATCTGTGTGTTTCTATTCCTGTTGCAATCATACCTTTCATTGCAAAGCAGCCTTAATGACATGTCTCTAGGGACTTGGAGAGCCAGCCAGGAGAATATAGGTTTTGTTTCCAGCTCTGTCATGGGTTTATGTTGTGACTTGGGGCATATTACTGAATCTTTCTGTATTTACTTCTGTTATTAGGGGAATACTAAAACTACTTTCCTGATTCTTTGGAGTGCTGTAAGGCAAATGCTTGTGAGATGCTCAGAAAAAAGTTTGAAGGTGCATATAAACAAAATACAAATTATGTGCCAGTGCAATAGTATGGAAATGAGGATTCCAAACAAAATTCCTTTTGAGAGTAAGTACCAAAGCAACAATGATGTGTTGATGTAGTCAGTCCAAGCACTATTGAGGGAAGTTGATACCTGAATAAAAGTGACATTGGTTATGATTTTGCATTCAGAATCATTGTCCTAAGTAGAGAGATCATGTTGTATCTGATTGATCAATGCAGGCACCCTGAGTAACCTCTATGTGCCGAAGAACTTGTCTGTAGTTGGTATTCTTCCTCAGCTGTATCAGTCGATCCAGTCAAATATGTTACCTTTTGTCTGTAAACCATGCCTTGCTATGACAGAGTATGTTATTTTAGCAGAAAGTCAAAAGAGACTCCAGTCATCTTTGTGGTGTTAGAGTGCTTGGAAGAATCAAGGGAGTTTCATAAGCAAGAATATTGCGCAGAACATTTTTACAAGACAAATTTTGTGGGTGGTGGGGATGTGTTTTATTAGAATGAATAACATCCATGGTTATGAGAAAAAAAACTAAGCAGCTTTAGAGCCACAATCTGAAGGAAGATTTTGAGGCCCACAAGCTGGAGAAGGACTTTTTTGCAGTGATACCAGTTAGCCTAACAAAATACTTACCTAAAAACCTTGTTTTGCATGTTTCTTTAGATCATTAAGGCTACAGCACAACTATCACTGAGGTTTATTCTCATTACTAATTAAACCATAGGGATTGAGTTAGTCAGTGTTAGTTGCCATGACTGTCTTGGTTTTGTGTGCTGTAGTGAGCAATTGCGGTAGGTGCAACAGGTAACCACCTACTGTAAGAAGGAGGCTTGTTAATATTGCTATACAGCTCTGCATTCAACAGCATTTGGGGGCTTTCCCTAAGAAAATACTGAACTGGAATATCCAGCCTGCCCTGATCTGGACTGCTGGATGTACTACTTAAATCATGAGTCACTTGAAACATAATGCAGCAGACTGCTGAGGGAGCAGAAATCCTTCAGTGGGATGGATTCTTTCAGGACAAAGTAACTGGGGCAGAGTCTAAACGGCTGCACACTCTTTTGAACACAAGCCTGTCCTTTCAGGCTGGAAAGTGCCTCCCATTGCAGAAGCCTGCTTAAACAAAAGAGAGTGACTTACACATCCAGCCCATCATCCAAGCTGACTTCAATTAAGTCCTTAACACCATATTGCTGAATGTATTGCAAAGCTGGCAAGTCAAAGGTCACAGAAACCAAGCACAGGACGTTGTAAACCGATTTCAGCTCAGGCGTGATCACCTCAAGTGCTGTCATTATCTGACGCCAGAAGATTCTTTTATGAAAGTAGTAAAAACATGTACCTATTTATTTTTTCTGTTGAAAGATTAGGGTAAAACCTAAAGTCTCCACATGAAAGATTGTACAATATAATAACTAAATTATATGCCTGTGTGTATTTCTGTGATGTTTTATGGTACTTCTGTGATTTTTTACCTGCCTATCTCCTTAATACTTCGTCTAAGTTAGCATTCCCACTTAGCTATTAATTTTATATTGCAGTTTTTAAGCAGCTGACACCAGTTCCCCTGGAAGAAAGCAAGACAGGTATAGGAGTTGGACACTGCCAGTCTGCCTATGAATACAGATAAATAAAAATATATATTGTTTGGCAGGATGATGTATGCTTTTTCATTTATATAAAATAAAACTCTTCTGAGGGTGGTGAAAAGCCTCTGGGTTTAGAGCCTTCTGAAGAGGTTATTTCTACTAGCAGCTGTGGAGCAGAGAAAACACCCTCTAAACGCACATTGTGAGTTGTTTTCTAGAACATTATGAAGAAGAATGTTTGGTCTTAGTACAGCATCAGCACACAACTGTACTTGTGAGGTACAGCATGTACACACTGAAATGTTGCTGTCATCTGATGTTCAAGATAAGTAATTACAGTTGAGTGATGTTTTTGTCTGTCAAATTTGTTTTATCTGGACATCACTACTGTGCTGAATATTTCCATGTTACTATCCGTGTGCCTATGAAATCACATAATTCTAGCTGTGGTGAATAAACAGAAAGGTTTGTATTAGTTGGGCTCCACACAGAAATTTTCTCCTTCCCCACCAAATCTTAAAACTCCTTTTTCAGTGTTCATCTGGAGCTTTTTTGCAATCATATTGGTCTCTGTCAGTTATGCAGGATGCTGAGCCAAAGTTAATTCAATTAGATCATTTTCAAAAATACTCAAAACTTATTCTGTGAGATGGCCTAGTTAGGGACTGGTTGCCAAAAGAAAAAGAAGCAAAATCATTCTCCTGTGTCTGGCATGTATATATGATCTCTTTATTCGTAGTACACTCAGATGAACCAAGACATGACAGCTCAAAATTGCATCAGTGTAACCTTATATTCCTCAAGAGAAAGAACAAAATTTGCATCCTATTTGTCCTTTTGTTCTCATATGCTGTGTTTGGATGCAAAAGCCCTTCTGCTCTATTTCTCCAAGAAACTTGCTCATCAAAGAAGAGAAATCAAATGTCTACTCTACAGATGCAAGCAGATGCAGAAGTGATTTATGGTTCTCCCTTTGTGGGGTTAGAATCTCTGGCACTCTCAAAAATATTTGTTCAAAAGCCAAGTGCTAACTGGTTTTGAAATATCACTAGAGGCACCAATGATACCCCTTTGTCTGAGGACAAAGGAAAATATACATAGGTTGACAGAATTCCCTCAAACTGTGCTTTTCTAAAGTATAGGATTGTGAAGTGAAGAATAGTTGGAAGGTCAAGTGTCACAGCAAGTCTGTCAGCTGTTTAGCAGTTGAATACTTCAGAAGAAATATGCATGCACTTTAAACAAACATTTTGATTTGTTTTTTTTCCACTTTTTATGTACTCTTTCCTTCTTGTCTTGCGAAATTCCTTATTCACTCCATAGAAAAAGCCTTTCTTATAAAGATGCACTAGAAAGCAGGTAGTCTTTCTTAGAGCTGTCAGCACCTGCAGATCCAAAACCAGAGTTGAGAGATTCAAGGGAAATAGCAATGGAAACTACCCTAACCCTAGAAACAAATAAATCTTAAATTATCTTGTTTCTTTTAAACTTGATTGGGCAAAGTTGAAAATATTTCTTTTTCTTTATTTATTTATTTTTTCTGTCTTTCCTCAGGAAAACACAGTATTTCCAACTGTAGCTCATGCCTTATTTCTCACTGTACACAGGTTTATTTATTTCCCTTTTCTTCATGGACACATGCCCCATGTTTCTTCCTCCCTCACCTTTACCTGCAGTTCCACCCAGCCGGGAACAGCAACCTGAGAGACACTGCAGCCTCTCTTGCCTCTTCACTTGCTAGCACCATCAATGAGAGTCTCAAAAGGCAAAGCAGTCATTGTTGTCAAGACTACCTGTGCTAAGGCATTGTTTTCCTTCTCATCCTGATCTCCTGGGGGTAATTTGCAGAAGGATTTCTGCCTTGTCTATATTTATCAACCAGCTTACAGCAGATAGCCGAGATGAGCTGTCACACGTGTTGTGTTTCTGTGACATGATGGAGGAGGGGGCTGGATGTCATAGTGTGCAGGCTGGTCCCTGCTACTTACTTCCACTGTCTCTGCCTCTGCCTCTCCCAGGTATTGAGGAGGTGCTCCAATGTGTCATAAATATCACACAGGTCAGGTGAGAGCAGAGTGCTACACACAGGTAGAATTTTGTGTAAATTTATGGTTTGGTTGGATGAATCCATCCAGAATCTGGTTAGAGCTTTAGATGCTCTTGTTTTTGGTCATGGCTTTCCTGGTACCTTTGAGGTGCAGTGCAGTGTGATCTTACAGTGATGAGAGCTCACTGTGGCTTTTACTTAGAGGCTGAGCTACACAGACCTGGTGGGCTTCCTGTGGCCTTTAAAGCAATGAAAAAAGGTGTTTGCATCATTTCTTTGGAAAGACGTACCTGATGTCTTCAAAACTTTTGCAGTACAGGGATATTTTATGTATTGCTCTCTTTCTTTGCAGGAAGAATCTTCCCAGGGAAGAATACCCAAGGAGTCCTGAAGCTGGATAAACTCAGGGACAACTGGCCTCAAAATATGACATAGGTAAGGTAGGTGCTGAGACACACCTTGATGGAAAAGTAAATCACTGAGACATATTATTCAGAGATTTAGTTGTATTTGCATTGTTTTTCTGGTCTTCGGTATGCATTGTACATGAAACAAATGCAACAGGGCAGAAAGCAAAGGTGTCCAAACTGATTGTGGCACTACAACTTGTCATATGGCCTGTTTTAACAGATTTTTTTTCTACAGTGCTCCTATGTATGAAGCTCTTGGTGTGCAACTGTTACCTGTGAAAGTTTTCCATAACCATTTCCTTGGAAGGGTCACAGTCCATTTTAGGAAATTGTGTTGAACAGATACATTTTATATTAGGAGGCAAGAGGTATCCTCGTGAAGTCTATGTGAATGCACATTTACATACATGCAAGCTCATACCATTACACATGCACAAACAATTCTGGGCATATTCATATGACACATGTTGGGACACCCTGCATATGCTTTCAAGACCTGACAGGAGTGTGTTCGTTGGAACAGCACAAAACCATCCTGCTATAGCACACAGGATACCAGTTGCCCAAGTACTCATGGCTGACATAGTACTATGATAAGGAATGGGTCTTCTCTGCAAGCTTGTATAAGCTTCAGAGGCTGCTCTTTCAAGACCACAGCCATGTGTTTTCTGTATCTGAGAAGAGCTTGTAATTAAGACTTCTCTCAGTGCATTCAGTAGTATGCACTCGTTCTTCCATATGTGGTATTTCCATATGTGGTATTTCCCCATATGTAAAGTGAGCCCAGGGACAGAAGTATGTATTTAATATTGATACTGAGAAGACATGCATGGCTAAGAATATTTGAACTTTAAGCTAAACTTTCCTGGGGCAAGACTAGGCTATCTCACATATATCTAAAAGATCTGGTTTTTTTGCTGCTAGACAGAAAAAACACTCGTTCGGCCTCTTGTTATTTTACTGGTAAAACAGCTGAAACTCTCTGCATGTGATTATTCTCATGCTGACTTTGGAGGATGCCAGGAATAACAATGCTGAAGTCAGAAAAGCTACAACTACAGTGTAAAATCAAGATTTTTTTCTCTTGGTTTCTGTAGCACCCACCACAGTACTGTTCCAGCCTTGGCACACTGTAATTAGGTATAGTTATTACTAAACATAAAAAGTACCAAGAACAGCACTTTGCATCTCCCAGACTCATGCATTTAATTAGATTTATAGAAGAAAGAAAATGCAGCTCCTCGAATTCTTGCTATGTTGCTTCCCTTCCTGCACTGGGCCAAACATATTGTTGAAACAACAAAGAGGAATTCTTAAGTTTCAACATTTTGATAGAACTTGCTAGAACTCCATTGTAGGAAAGAAATGGAGTAATAATGTACTACCATGCTTGGTTGTTAAGTCAAAAGAAAAAAATTAAATGTTGATAGGCTTTAAAACTGTAGTTCAGTTCTGACTTTGTGACTCTTTTCCTTTCACTTTGGCTGCATGGATGTATGGTGGTTTATAACAACAGCATCATCTGGCTCCTGTGGGTCTGCTTTATGGCTTCTAGGCCAGCTAACGTTTCAGGTTGGAGGAAAATGGGGGAAGGATTACAGGCTACTTTACAGCTTTAAACAGAAATTGAGAATTCTCTGACAACCTTCAAAACTGTCTCCAAATATGCACTGCATACTTGCTACATGCCTAAATGATAATGGTAAAAGGAAGAAGAGGTGATGAACATTCATTCATGCTTTGGAATGGTACCATTCCTTTTTTTAAAATCCAGCTTTTCATAATAATGGTGAGTGAGGGGCGAAGGACAGCACACAGGGCAACAGCTTTTGTTTTTTGCACATCTGGACCCAGTGTCTGAAATACAGAGAAATGGACTCAAAGAGCTTGGAAGAAGGCTAAGATGTACAACCATGAATGTTGTTTTCCAATTCAATTGCTGTGTTATTCTCAGCCAATATACACTGGATGGAAAATGCCCGCATCTGTGCATGCCAAATTGATCTCCAAGTGTAGTTGTTGATGCTTGCACTGTACAGCTTATATATCCTCAGAAACTGTTCAAAACTGAGTACAGATTTCAGGTGCAGTTATTCTACAGAGTGGTGTAATTTCAGTTACTTCAGCACGAATGCCTGTTTTTTACAGGTATATAGGAAAGCAGATCTGGAGCTCTCTTCTCTAACTCTTCATCTCTCTTCTCCTATGTAGGGGGTAAAAACACCCTTAGTAATCTCAAACGTGTGTTTTAAGGCACAACTCGTACTTGCATCTTGCTCCATGATATTCTCCAAAGATGTGATCAAGTGCCCTTTAAAATTAGCACTAATGTCCTTATCACTTGAGAACCATGCAGGAGAAAGACAGAGCAGTAGAAAGGACAAACTTTCTGGTGTCCAGCCACAGACAAGATGAGTGCAGGAAGAACTCTCTTTTTTGTTTTTTAGCCGAGCAATCTATTGTTTTCATTTTCTAAGATGCAAAGTATAGGATAACTTCTTGCAGAGGTGCATGTAAGCATATTTCAACTAGCTCAATCCACCATTTTATATGAAAAAATTCATCTATTAAAGGATGTTGAATGTGAGGAGATGAAAAGAAAAAAAAAATCTTTTTCAGGAAAAACAATCACTCAAAAAGCCATTTAATCACTCAAACCCACCATTTAAGTTTGCTCTCTCACCTTCACTCATGGTTTTTTGTACATGTTGTATCTTGGAAGTAACTGAACCTGTGCGTACAGGCAAAACAACCGTGAGGAAGTTGACCTCAGCTTAGGTTTGAGTGAGCTGCAGCCCTGTGGCCAAGTGCAGGAAGGCCAGTTCCCACCTCTTGGAACAGCGTTGGCAAACCTGGGGGGAAACGGACTGATTTTCCTCCTCCTCCGGTCTCACCTAATCAGCAAACCATTTATCTTTCAGTTTTCCTTTAAGCATTCCCCATTCTTCTGAAGAGCAATCTAGTAAATTCCACTCTTGATTTTTGTTTTAGGGTTTTTTTTTGTTTTTTGAGCTAATGCTTGGGCTGAAATTTTGCAGTAGCATGTATTGAGAAATTGCAAAGGGAACTCTAAACACCTATTTTAATCTCAGTTTTTCATTAAACAAACACTTCTGCCAATATTCAGCAATTGGATATCACTTCTATAGGCGCTAAAATAGGAAGAAAAAAATTTCTGGTTTGCTTTATCTTTTCTCACACACGATTCTTCTAGATTTCAGTGTTTTTAATTTTTTATTTAAGAAACAGATTTTTTCCTCCTGAAACTGAAACTGAAACTGGAGTTTATTTCCTACTGATCCTGGAGGACAGAAGGAAGGATTGCTTACAAGTTCATTTGCTACACTCAATACACAAATCAGGTTTCACTTCAGAGATGCAAGTTCCCTGCAGTCAAAAAAGGTGTACATCTCTTTCTACTCTTGCTGTTTAAGAGGTGAGAAAATAACGGCAAACTTTCTCCCACAATAAGAAATGAAAACCAATCCATGTCTTTAAACTTCTGTCCATTGTCCAGCAGTTAATGCAATGCAAAGGCTACAATTATTCACATAATTTTAATTGAGCCACATTGTTCTCACATCAAGTTTTTCTGTTTATATTTACCTTTCTTTATGTAAAGCCAGGTTTTCTATTGTGTTCTGCCACTCAAGCAGTGCAAAGTGTCTGGAAAACAGCCAGTCATCATCTGGGGAGCTTTTATCCTAATCCCACTACCTGCGCTTGGCTCCAGTGCAGGAGCAAGTTTTGATAGTACAGCCAGAGTCAGAAACCTCCTTGTACCACACAGGGGCAATTACCAGTTGTGTGCTGCCATGCAGTGTGCCAGGTAATGGAAAACAGCATGCAGGTGGCACAGCGGCTAGAATTTCCCAGCTGAAGCACAGAGTAAAATGCAGTGAAACCGTGTTTAATGAAGCATGTGCTTTGCAGGTAGAGAAATGGCTTTTAACATGTGAAAGAAAATCAGGTTGTGCAGGGAACCTTTCAAGGGATGAGGAGATTTCTGCATTCTCCTAACCTTGTTCATTTCTTCTTTTAATTGGTATTCTGAGTTGGTTGGGTGACAATTCAGATATGTGAATCTTTCCCAGGTAGAGGATGTTCTTAAAGAAAACCTTTTCCTCTTCATAAGAACCAGACTGGGATTCTTTGTCGATTTGCTCTTCCAACTTTCCTGAGGTCCCCAGCAACCTACAGAGGTAATCAGAAAACTAAAGCCTGCAACCCGAGTTTCCTTTCTTGCAAGGTGCTTTGATTCAGTAACATCAGAAGTCCTGCCAACCTCTCCTCAGACGTAGCCCACCAGGTGGGCTGCTGAGGGCCTGGGAGCATAGAAAGCTGTGCTCTTAAAAGACGACTGACGACTTGATTTCTAGCACCAGACAATGAACAAATAGCTACAACGGAAATAGCTAGAAGATTTTAATACAGATTTTTGTCTATTTCCATGTATCTTTGGTAACGGCAGTGCTATCTTTTCCTGAGAGTGAAATACAATACGCTAACAGCTTTGTTCAGACTTGAGACCATAGACTTTCTTTGTGTCTCTCAAACAGCTATTTCAAAGTGTTTTAAACCGCTGGGCTGCTGCCAGACCTCAGTGTTTTTCTGGTTTCCAATACGCTTTTTTCAAACTTTTAATTGAAAACTGTCTAATATACTTCTGTGAACAGCTCACCATAACCTTAGACCAGTGTTTTAGTGGAAATGTGGAAATGTTGAACAGGAAAGGATTGTGCTCTCTGGATCTCCACATTGAAATGTTTTTGGTAAATAAAATAAATACCACGGAAACAAATTATTTGCATCACTGTCCCACTTACCCTTTGTAGGAGAGACAGACTGAATCACAGCTTGTTCTGTGTAACTCTGATAGTGGCAGCTGATTAACTCAGTAAAACTAGTATGAATATTGCTGATTTACATGGGTGCAAAAATATCACTCATCAATACGCTATGTGTTCCATGAGTTGTTCTAAAGTCTGTCCCCAGGGTATCCAGGACAATGATGAAATTTGAATGTGATGATGTGTTTTAACAAACACCCTTTTAATGACTTTGTCCAAGAAAGGCAAGTGTCTAGCACCTGGGTGACCAGCCTATTGCAAGAAGGCAGTGTCTTTAGAGACATTTCACACTACTTCACTCTTTTTAAGAATACAGAAGAGCTCAGACTTGGCGGATGTTCTCCTCCTGCAGGCAGTTAAAATCAAGAGCTAAATATGAGTTTTTCTTTGCAGATGCCTGAATTCATTAGTGAAGAGTAAAATACAAGAAGGTGTGGCATAATATAGTCTGTGTTCCCAAGTCGTTAGAAGTGAATCCTATTTGCACATGCCCTGAACTGCTGAAAGAAAAGTGTCTACCTTATGTGTTGAAGCAATCTGAGATGTATTTTAGATGGGAATGTTTAAAAACTGGCAGTAAAAGCAAGCACTGGTAATTGCACAGTGAGGTTTGTGAAGTTGCAGGGAAACTCCCAGTGCATGTTACAGCAAATACCATCAAGACAATTGATCAATGACTGGATTGCAAGCACAAATAGGGTAACATTGTGTTATGTTAGTAATGCCATTTGCTGGAACTAAAGTGGCCTGTCCGTTTGCTGCTCTTTGTTCTTGTGTAGAATATCTATGCTGATTGTGGCAAACAGGAGGCAAACTTACACCATAAAGAAACAGAGAGTGCTCACCAGTGGTATGTTCCTGTGCGATCCCTACTATTCTTACTTCACTTTTTCAGCTTCTGCCTCTGTGCTTTCTGCTGCCCTTCCACTGTCTCCAGTGACTTAAAGAAATATGCATAGCCTTTGTCCTCCATGCTCTGTATGAAGTATGACATGTAACTGCTTTTCTGATAAAATGAACAGAGTGTGAAAGCAGTTTAGGGAGGTAAATAAAAAACCTGAGACAATCTCCATCCTTGATGGTTCTCTCAGGTGTAAGTTCAGCTTTGCCATCATTTGGAGGGATTGCAGCCCTGTGTAGAACAAAGTTCCTGAATCCTTTGCCCAGTGGAATATGAACAAGTCACTTGATTTACCTTAGCCTGAGTTTCTTTCTCTGTGAAATTAAGTCATGCAGTGGATGGGAAACACAATGAATCCTTTCGTCACTATGACAGAGGGACAGTAGCTTCAAGTAGTGAATCATTCCTCCAGTTTTTACCTTAATCACTACGATAAATCAATGCAAATAGAAGCAGAAAAGCAATAAAAAAAAATTTAATGAAAAAAAAGAAAACCAAGCAGATGTGCAATATCAAATAACCCATAGTAATCCTGTCATTTGAATTATATTATCTTCAGATCTTCTTCAATTTGTCATACTGGTACTCTGTTGATGTCTTCTCTATGCCTCATTTGAATCTAACTGTAAAACACATCTGTCTCTCTTGTTTATCCGTGTACCATCATCTGTGGTGCTTCTTGAAAAATAGTGTTGTTCAACATTGTTTGTAGTTACATTCTTTCCAGTGATTAATGTTTTACTTTGCTTACAGATTAAACTGTTTTGTCTTGGTGTTTCTGGTTTTGGAAGTCTGTATTATGTGTAATCCCTCTAATGATTTTAAATAAAGTGAACCCGAATAGCCTCATTCTGTCCTTTCCTAAATGACAGACAAAATGACTGAAGAGTAACCAGGTAATTACTTGAAATAACAAAACCTGCTAATTTTTATCCTTTGTGATTTTTATTACTTACCATCAGCGCACCTCACTTTCATTGTACCCCTTCTGTTCCCATAGAGACATCCTCTAAAGAGGTAATAGAATTAGAAGAAAGGGAAAAGGGGGAAAAAATTAAACCAGACAAAATTATGCTTAATGCCTTTATCTGTGCTATCCAATGGTGCTGTATTTGACTTTTTTTCCTGTAGCACCACCAAAGTTATGAAATGGATTGATTTCTGAGCCTGTAATCTCTGCCTTACAGTGGTGTGCCTTCCTTCTCAGAGTTTGAGAATCAGATACACTGTGGTATTTGGACTTGCATCAAGTATAAATGCCAGTCAATTGACTTTGCTCCATCTGATGGATATTTCCCCTGTTTAAGATTATGAGTGTTTTCTCTTCAATGAGAAGCTGCTTTCATCCAGTTTTTGTTGTGGTTGCTGTTGCAATATCTCCTATAATACTGTTTTCTCTTTTTATTAAGTGGATTGCCCAAAAGCAGGATGAGGCAAACAGGGTTGGGAGCACAGATAACTTCAGGGCTGTTCTGTCCCCATATCCAGGCAGAGACAGGGACCAGCTCTGATACTCCCATGCAGTGACTCCTCCAGTGCTGCAGCTGGCTCACACGGAACCAATTCAAGAATGAAGATCCTCCAGGCCTGTATTTGCATAGGGTTCTTCAGCTCATATCGTCTCTTACTGTTAATGTGAGACCAGATCCATTCTCACTTCACCCAGCACAGGCACTGACTTTGATGGCATATGAGCAATCCCCTAACTGTAGCAGATTCTGTTTCTGCATGAATTCATCAGGCTAATGTTGATTATAGTTCATGCCTAAACAGAGTTTTCCACCTGCGTGTGACAAAGTACGTCACCACAAAAGACAGTGATCACCATCTAACAAAGAAAACTGAGGCAAAGAAAGATGATGTGACACATCTCACTGTCAGTGAAGGTGACCATATCTCCTGCACCATAAGCAGATTAAATACGTAGCTTCCTTGTACAGCTCTACTCACTTTCGACAGAGATAGCCACTCCATTATGTGCTTCAGTGGAGCACATATTGAACACTGCATGTCTGATCACAAGCCAGCTGGAAATTGATGGAAAAAGCTCCCATTGATTTCCAGGGCTTTTGAACAAGTCATAGCAGGCAAGGGGTGAAAATGAACCTATTATACGCGCAGCTCTAGCTCATTTCATCAGGAAGGGCAGGATTGTATTAGAGAGTGGAGTTTGTTTCTGACAATAGCGTCAATGCTGCAGCAATGTTTATTTTTCTATGTCAATATAAATCTTATTGCTCCATTTAGAGAATGAAGTGGGCACTGCCTGATGGCTGATTCAAACCCTACAGTTTTCCATCGCTTTTACATTGCATGCAGGGCAGGGGCGAGCACATTTTATTACATGTCTCCATAGGGGCTGCTTAAAAGAAGCAGTTGATTTAAGCTTTGTCTTGAAGTCTTTCTCCAGGGCTTACAGACACGAAATAACTCATCTTTGTGGGACATTCTGTCTCGAGGAAAGATGTTCAGTGCTCTTGTTCGATGGTGACAAATTGCCACTGAGTTTAATTAAGAGCAAATGCGTTTTCAGCACAGTCAATGGACCAACTGCATCTGTCTAAGTGTAGATACTCTCTAGTTGAGTTCCTGGCTGTTGTTATACTGTTACAGTATTCCTGTTACACCTGTATGTGTACAAGACAGTAGCAGAGACAAACCAGAGCATAAAATGTCTTCTATTGCTTTTTCTGTGCTCAGGAAAAAGGCAAGTATCTGTGCAATGTCTGTGCTGATAGCACAATTTAATCCTTGAAAAAGGAAGGTTTTTTTTCCCACCCTCACTGATAAGGTATAATTAGCTCATGTTACTCACTGCAGCAAGATATCACTAAGAGTAGGCACTTTAGTAGGATCCCAGAAGGATTAAAGGTTTCAATGGATAATGAGAAAGTCTCTAGTTTCAGAAGGTAGGAAATGCATGCATGTATACATGTGCTAAGAGAGAGAGAGAAATCCCCCTGCTTTCACTGATAAATTTTAGGAGAAAATGCTACCCATGACCAGGTTATGCTCCGAAGTGATTTCCCTCTGCCTCCAGGATAGCCACTGCCACCTGTAACCAAAAATAGTATATGAGAGAGTGAACATATGATGTAGTCCTCTATTACATTTAACATCAGAAATAAGAAAAAACTGTGGTCCTAATAAAATATGTCCAGAAAAAAAGTACGATGAATACTTTATTATTTAGCACTATAACTATGCTAATTGTGGGCTAAATTAAACAGTCTTCGCTTGCAGTTGACTCAGATAAGCTCCTTACAGAAAATCACAAAGCAGACATGACAACTGAGATAGAATCACAGCCCAATCAACCCAAGTCTCTAGAGAGAAGATACAATTACAGGAGATATTGCTTTGCATGCAGTATGAGGGTAAGTGACACGTGGTTCCACAGACTGATATAGCTAGAGAAGAAATTGAGGCAGAGGAAACAGAAGAAGGAGAGGAATGTAAAATGGAAAAGAGATGAGGATGGTGCAGGTGTCACCGTGACAAGAATAGCTTATAATAAAAACGTGCATGGAGGTAGAGGACAAGAGAACGTGTGATGATCCAAGCAAGGGTGAACTTGAGAGCTGTGTTGTTCCTGACTGTTAAACACTGAGCCTCAGGTCAAAGTTATGAAGAAGATTCTTTTCTAGCATCACTTTTTTCCCTTCATGCCCCCTGTAATTGTATTGTTGGGCCACCTCTGCCATTGCAATACCTGAGTGCCAGACAGAAGGCTGTACTCACACAGACTTCTCACACACTTTCATTGCTTCTGAAACAACAGTTGTTGGCAGCTCAGATTTTCTCCCTCCTCTTTCTTGCTTTTAAATCATGGCCTTTACGTAGCGGTATAGTTCTGCAAAAATGTGGAAATAGCCATATTCTCTGTACATGGTCTGCTTTGGCTCAGTTATATTCACTTCTATTTATCATTCTGGAGTTCAGAGGCTCCAGCTGGGAGTAGCTTATCTCTGACTCCTGTGAGCTTTACTCGGTCTGTGGAGCTATATGTGACTAATGTCTTCAGGATTAAACCTCTGAAGGAGAAACCCCTTTGCCTCAGACGGCATAAACAAGACAAGACAAGCATGCCAAAAGCATGTTTAGAGATTTTTATTTCCTTTTGTCAAGTATGGGACATAAAGATATCCTGGCACCAGTCTCGGAACATCAGGCCTGTACCATGGAGATGTCTGCCAGTGTAACTGGATCAACAAAGAGGTCTGTTAGTGACAGCTGCATGCTGATAGATCCTCTGCTTGTCAAAGTGGGAAAAAACTTTGCTCCTATTTTAAAAAGTCTCAGGAAAGCATCTCATAAGTGATCTCTACCAGCCAGGACGAAGTTTCTGCAGGAATTCATGCTCACCCTTTCTTAGTTTGGAAGCTTTTATGGAGCAGACATGGGTCAGTCGATATTACTGCTGATTTAACACTGCGCATAGGATGCAATGACAGCTAAGAATCTTCCTGTTAGGAGGAATTGCCCAGACATACAAATCTATTTAGACCACATCCTTCTCATACACAGCCACCAGTTGATTTAGCCTTTTGTAGCTTGCTGCCAGTAAAATGAAGTATGTAGTTTTCCCTGACTTTTCTTCTCTGAAGTATTTATTATAAAGCATTAGCGTTGTGGTTTAACTTGGCAGGCAGCTAAACACCACACAGCTGTTCGCTCACTCCCTCCACCCCTCAGTGGGATAGGGGAGAGAATGGGGAAAAAAAAAAAAGTAAAATTCGTGGGTTGAGATAAAGACAGTTTAATAGGACAGAAAAGAAAGGGATGATGATGATGATGATGATGATGATAATAATAATAATAATAGTAAAAGAATATATGAAATAGGTGATGTACAATGCAATTGCCCACTACCCACCAACTGATGCCCAACCATTTTCTAGGCAGTGGCTCCCTGGACAACTTTCCACTAGTTTATATACTGAGCATGATGTTATACGGTATGGAATATCCCTTTGGCCAGTTTGGGTCAGCTGTTCTGGCTGTGTCCCCTCCCACTTTCTTGTGCATCTCCAGCCTTCTCAGTCAGTAGTGCATGAGAAGCTGAAAAGTCCTTGACTTAGTGTAAGCACTGCTCAGCAACAACTAAAACATCAGTGTGTTATCAACATTATTCTCAAACTAAATCCAAAACACAGCACTATATCAGCTACTAAGAAGAAGTGCAAGGTCCTGCACCTGGGTCAGGGCAATCCCCGGTATCAATACAGGCTGGGGGATGAAGGGATTGAGAGCAGCCCTGCTGAGAAGGACTTGGGGTTACTGGTGGATGAAAAGCTGGACGTGAGCCGGCAATGTGCTCTTGGAGCCCAGAAAGCTAACCATATCCTGGGCTGCATCAAAGGAAGCGTGGCCAGCAGGTCGAGGGAGGTGATTCTACCCCTCTACTCAGCTCTGGTGAGACCCCACCTGGAGTAAAGCATCCAGCTCTGGGGTCCTCAGTACAGGAAGGACATGGACCTGTTGGAGCAGGTCCAGAGGAGGGCTACAAAAATGATCAGAGGGATGGAACACCTCTGCTATGAGGAAAGGCTGAGAGATTTGGGGTTGTTTGACCTGGAGAAGAGAAGGCTGTGGGGAGACCTTATTGCGGCCTTTCAATACTTAAAGAGGGCTTATAAGAAAGATGGGGACAGACGTTTTAGCAGGGCCAATAGCAATAGGACAAGGGGTAATGGTTTTAAACTAAAAGAGGGTAGATTCAGACTAGATATAAGGAAGAAATTTTTTACAAGGAGGGTAGTGAAACACTGGAACGGATTGCCCAGAGAAGTGGTAGACTCCCCATCCTTGGAAACATTCAAGGCCAGGCTGGATGGGGCTCTGAGCACCTTGATCTAGTTGTAGATGTCCCTGCCAATTGCAGGGGATGGACTAGATGACCTTTAAAGGTCCGTTCCATCCCAAAGCATTCTATGATTCTATGATAATAAAATTAACTTTATCCCAGCCAAAACCAGGACAATTAGGCACTGTGGGTTAATCCCTATATATCAAATCATTACTACACAGCTCCCAGACCTAACATAATTCTCTGGGCTGCCCTAAAAAGACATACCAATTGCCTAAGAATGTAATTACTACCAAATTCTCGTGCCTGTGTTTTTAATGTATAAAAAAATCATCCCTAAGAAAACCACAGACAACCACTCAACAGATCAAAGATCAATCATGGTATTTTGCATGAAAATCACAAACTGATATGGGCTGATTTTCAGGTTACAGATACCCCCATGTTAGAGTGTTTCCTAAAAGCTTTGGTCTGTAATGATCAATGATATGTACGTAATGGTGGCTCAACATCTGAAGATGGTGAGGATGGTTTGATTTGGGACAACAGGTGAGGTATTTTGGTTCTTATTTCTTTTTTTATTGTTATTTACTTCTCTTTTTACCTTCAGCTGTTGGGAAGGACTACCTCTAACCACACTGGACTCCCTGTTGCAGTTAATTGAATCCCTGTTGCTGGTGGTACGTTACGTGGCTGGTTATATGTTACAAATGTAATTTCTGAGGTCATGGAAGAGCAGTGCCATTACTGTTAAAGAAAAATGGTAGTCAATCACTATTTAAAAGCAAATGTTTTCAGCTTGCCACCAACAAAGATCAAGAACATGAAATATGAATTCCCAGTCAGAAAGTAACTGGAAAAGATTTGGGGGGCTTGGGAGGCTTTGCCTTCTGCCTGAAAATTAAGAGTGAAAATGAGTAAATAAGTGTAAATTACCTTTTAAATAAAGCATAAATGTTTTTAATCCTGTGTTTATAATAAATATAGGCTGTATAATCTGATTTATAACAACTGGTCTTTCATGATATATCTTGCTATGTAATTTTCAGGACACCAGAAAAAATGGTGCATGATTAGGTAGTTTAAAAATAACCTAATCCATGCCAGTTTCGGCCTACCAGATCAGTGGAATATTGTCCCCACAAGGCCCCAGCTAGGTAAGATATCACCTACTGTGAACATCGACCTGAAAGCTGTTGGAGACGGAATGTAAAAATGCCACGTGTTAGCCTGCACCCATTGAGGCTCATGGGATTTTTGCCCTAAGTTCGAGGGAAACAGAAACTGCCACTCAGTATAAGCTTAACATCTATCTCTTCAGTGCCTTTGAGAGTTAAGACGACCACTGACAGCAAGTAGAAAACATCATTTCATTTTACATTCGTATCAGCTTCCTCTAATGATTATCTGCTGACTTGGAAACCAGATGTGTATTTCACAGCTGCATGGAAATTTAGGCCTTTGCTAAGTGTTGTTTCAATGGGAAATTTGTGGTGCAGAGTTTTAAACTTAGACCAGAAAACCAAGGCAACTTGACTGATTGGAAAACTATTTCTGATCCCAGCAGCTTTACTGACATTAACTGTTCCCACATGACTTTCCTCAGGTGCAAGGCTGTTGGTAGCTGTGTCCTAGAGGTGGCAAACAGAGGTGATGTCCCAGCTAACTGTATACTCTGAGTTCTCTAAGAGCAGAGAAGGATGGTCAAGTGACTAGGGCATTGGTGAAGGCTCTACATCTGCTTTCTGCTTACATGCAGAAAAAACCTTACATGCAGAAAATGACACCAGAGCCCATCTCTGGATTTCAGCGGGACTCACATGCCCAATTTCTCACATCTGAGCTCTAGCCTCTCCAGTTCTCTTGCATAATACGGGTTGGTGTGGAGTTTTGCTGTGACTCTGCTTAAGTAATTAACTTCAAGAGAGATTTTTGGATATTAAGATGAGGTACCAATGGCTGAATTCAGAGAACTCTGGCAAAAGTGCTTAAGTCCTAGTAGCAGAGAATATGGTCTCTTACCTTCAAATATACCAGTGATGATTTTCTTTCAGTACAGGCACAGCTACAAAGTACTAATAGGAGAAAATGTTTCTGCTGTGTTTTATAATTTAGCCCAACTAGTGTCTTAGCTCCTTTTCCTTCAAAATATAGAAGATTTCAGTCTTTATTAAAACACCCGAATTTCATCTTTGAATGAGCCTGTGGGTAACCAAATGCCTTGATTTGCTCAGCCAAGTGCCTATTTAACTGTCTTTGGATGTCTCAGTAAAATATGAATACATTTGGTCAGAGAATCACACAACAAGATGTGTTATTTCATTCCTGTTTCCCCCATATTTTACCACAGAATCTTATTGGCAATAAAAGATTATCCTGAGTCCTGCAACAAGTTGTTCTCAGGAACATTCATGGTAGCTACTACCATTACATCCTTCTTTAAACCACTGTCTTCCCCATCCCAGCTACCAGTCTTCAGTAAAATATGTCCCACACCCAGCTCCATGCCTGGTATAATCTGGAGTTTGGAGTGCAGGGAAGCTGGGATTTTAATTTTTGCCTCCAATGACAATCAGAGCTTTCTGATAATGAGAATTAGAAAGGACAGTCAAAGTTTTGAAACCTTGCCAGAATTCAGGGGGCGAAGGGTTACTCTAGGAGTTGAGCTTGGGCTCATCTTTAGAGAAAACTCAAGGCCTTTTAAGTATCATCAAAGCCTTTTTCAGTCTATACCTTACTCCTCATTCACTAAATGAGCAACTAAAAGCCCATTACCAGTTGCTGTGGGCGGCTGAACAAGAACTGAAGGGGAACTTAAAATTCAAATGAAAACAAACTGTCATTGGATTGTGGAGAAAGCAACAAGCACTCAACATGGCCAAGAGTTACAGGGAGAAAGAGATGTGTTCCAGCTCCACCATGGAGCCTGCTGAGGAGGGATATTGGGTTTTTTTGTGCTGCTAATTGACTCCCCTCTGCAATTGCTGCAGCAATGTTTTCAAGTTTGTGCAAGCTGGCCCCTCCATCAGAAAACAGAAGCACCTTATTAGCAGTTGCCTCTGCTTCTGCTGCACTCAGGCACAGGCCTTTTCTCTGGTCCTGCTCATGCAGGGTTTGTAGAAGGCAGTTATCTTGTTTGAATGTTTGTTTCCACTATGCAGCTTAAAGGTCTGCAAATTTTTTTTAGAACTTTTCAGATGAGATCACTAAATTTGGAAGAGGCATGTCTGATATCTGAGGAAGAAGCTGAAGTAGGGTTGACTGATATGTACATACAGTTGACACATATGCATGATATGTGCCTAACATCTGCTGTGCACAAAAGTTGGTGGAGCAGTTGTGGTCCCATTCAAACAGGGTGACGCACTAAAGAAAAAGCAGACATGCTTGGATTTCAAGGGAGTTTGCCAGACCAGAAAAACTGCCGAATGCCTTTGTTAAAGACCATACTAAATCACATTGAGGCATAGTAACGTTTTGTGGTATGTGTTAGAACAACAGATATCTCACTGACTGCAGGAAATTCCTTAAGGCTTTTCTGCATACAGAGCAACACTATTTGACTGTCAGTCTCTGTGCACTAACATCATGTTAGCAATAGAAAAGAGCCTAGACTGATATAGAGTATCTGAAAAAGAAAAAGACTTAACTGTTGCACTGTAAGTCATTCTTTTTCTAATGTAACTAAATTCTCAGTAGAGATTTTCTGGGCACAACTATGCTAATCAAAGCAACTTGTTTTGTAAATACTGGAATTAATGAACCCCGATTTTCAATGGATGATCTCCTACCCCCCTACATCATGCTTGCCACAATAAATTTAGTTCCTTTGCAGGCTTTGTTCGACCTCACAGGTCCTGCTTCTCCCACTATGGCCAGTTCCTTCACCCGTGTTCTCTGCACTGAATGCTGAGTAAGTGCACTGACAGGCTGGGCCAATGCAACAGCACTGCAGTCTTCCCCCACTCAGTGGAGGCATTTAGTAGATTCGTTCTCGTTTTACCAGCTGCTGATGTTCATGGTATTTGTAAATACTTCATATTCCTGAGCCTAGTATCCCTCTATTGCATTGGTCAACGGACCCATAAGGCGGAGAAAGCGTAACTGTACATACCTCATTCTCTAAGGAAATCTCATTGAAAACCCGTACTTCACAGCAACAAAATATTGAATTGTAGACCAAGCCTTCAGAAGATTTCTTGGTACTGTACCCTAATTTCTCATCAAGTACTTTTGGTGCATTCCATTTTTCCTAAACACTCATCATCATGTTGCCTGTTTTAATTTGGAACAGGGTGCTGTAAGAATGCTCCATTCCTGAAACAAAGGAATACATGTTGCCCTTTTTGTTTTTTCACCATTTTGATTTGTGTGTCGTCATCTGCCCCCCCCCCCCCCCCCCCCCCGCAGTAGACAAAATAAACACTGACAGGTAGCTAATGAGAGGAAATTATTGTTTGGCACTATATATACAGTGAAAATCTCCTGCTTGTAATCAAAAGCACAGCATAAAATTTTTCAATATGATACTAGAAAAAACAATCTTATCTCTACTTGTGTAGTATCATTTCCTATTCCTGTAGTTGCAGCCCTCAGGTGCAGTTATTTAGTAATTCTCTTACATAAGCTATCAAAGAATTTCACATAGTACACAATATTTTCCTTTTTTTCAGTGGTGGGAAGAAATCACTAGGAGTTATGGAAAATAAACTACACTTTCACAGCTAACAACACTTCAGTTTTGATATTGCTGCAAAATATCTGTTTTTGAGCTTTATTGTGCCTTCCTTTCACTTTTCTCAACTTCAAGAGCTTAAATTAAATGCAGACATCTATTTGTTTATGTGGTACTAAAGTTATCAAGTCAGAATGAGTGACAAAATAATGCAGGTGGACTTCCTACTGGTGTATATCTGGTTTTAAAAGAAATATCTGTAAGACAGAGTTGTGCACAGTCAAGCAAGTTAGTACTCCACATTATACAGTATCTGTATTTCCTCTGTTGCAAGTTTATACCAAAACGCTTCTTTTGTTTCTATATTTTGCACATGGGCAGAAAGGGGTAGTGAATTTTGCTGTTATTGGCGCAGATTAAAATATTCAAGAAGGGTTTCATCAATTTTCTCTTTCTCACACCTTGTCTTGAGCATGCCAGTTTTCTTTCTTCATCTCCTCTCATATCACTTCCTATTCACATGTGATCCTCCCTCCCTTGTCTAGTTCTCAGTCAAGCATAACATGGCCAGCTGTTTTTATCCATGCTTCAAACAACAGTACTGGGCTCTGCTAAATAGCATTCTGCTGATGCCAGCTATGGTTCCCTGCGTCCTTAGCTGGTTTCAAGTTGTGGCCCACCTTTCTCCCCATATTTAAATACTGTGTTTATTGGAGATTAAAATATGTGAATGAGTGTGGATGGGGCGGTGGGAGGAGGAGGTCATTCTGGGTCCAAAGGGAATCAACATTGTCTCTTTGTAAACGTCCGTGTCTGCTTCCCAGACTGACCATCTGGGACACTGTGTGGCACTAAATCAACTACAAAGACAAAAAGGGAAACAGGGAAAAGTAATTAAATTTAAAAAAGGAAAACTTTTCCAGGAGATGCTGTCCAATCAACCTCATCAAAAAAAGAAAGTGGTGTGTATAGGTTTCAGGATAGTGAAAAGGGACACTAACAGAACTCCATTCCCATGAATAAACAAATATCCCTTTAATGGTGAATGCACCTCTTGTTTCTGTTCTAATTACTGCTCTGTTTTAAAGCAATTCCCAGTGGTCATGATCTCAAGAAGAAGAAATATGCCTACAAAAATACACTGGGTTCAATATCTCTTCCTGAACTCCTGGCAAACCCTAACACTTGAGATGTGTTGGATAGTCATTTAAGAACACCAGGATTTTCTGGTCTGGTGTTTATCATGGCTGTGAGTGTAATGGCGGACTCACAGGATGAGCTGGCTGAGACACTTCGGTTTCAATCCATGTGGACTTCTGGGTTCTGCATTTGGAAATGAGCTGGATGATGTATTTGCTTCTTCAAGTGACAATAAAATCCTTCCATTTCCAGCACTAATCCAAGAGGATATTCAATAACAACTGAAGTTAAACACTTTCTGTCTTCAGGAACTAACTGGTTTACTCCCATGAGTTTCAAAGGAATGTTGCTGAGGTACTATCTAATCCACTGAAGATGCAATGTAATGCATGGGTTTTAGAGCCTTGCATAAAATGAGGAAAAATTTCAGACAGGACTCTCTTAGCAATTTATTTCCATTTTCTGCAATTACTGAGGGCAATAAAATAATTTTATGGAAAGTAGGTATTGTTTGGCAAACCTGAAAGTTTGGATAAGAGTGTATTCTTGGTTGCAAAAGTAAGCTTGCTCTAATGCATACACAAGATCATGTCATTTTACATGAGATTTATCAAAATAGAAGAAATATGCCAACTGAATGTAGTATATTACATAGATTTCAAAAAAAATCTATTGATAAATTTCAAAAATTAATTGCAAATGTTTTGCCATTTGCCGTTCTTCTCATGGAAGAAAATGCAAAAAGCATCACTTTTAAATATTTAAGATCACACCAACATAAAGTTTGCTATCATTAAGCCAATTCCCTGCAACTGTGGTTTCTTACTCCTTTCTTTTGCATAAATTTATTAAGCTTCAGATGTAGATTAGTTAGGCTTTTGGTCTCCACAGCTCTAATGGGAAGGCTGTTTCCAGAGGCTTGTTACTCTGATTATTAGGACTACTGTAATTCCCAGATGACATGTGGGAAATGACTGGCTCATAGCATTTTTTTCCCCTGAGCTAGAGTTATTCTCCAGAAATAACTCTTCTACTCTTCCTCAGATTATGTATAGACCAGCTACATCCCTCTCAGCCTTGCTCTGATATTCTTGCCTAGTTCTATTAGAGTCCTCTTCTCTGAACCTTTTCCAGTGTGAGTTCCGCTCAGCAGACCGAGATTGCGTACAAAATTCTAGATAAGGTTTTATTGATGCTTACCACTGTAAACTATGTCTTATGAACAATGTACGCTGCAACACAACAAACATACCAAGGAGCGAGGTATTTTGTTATAGAAGTAAAAGGAGTGAATGCTGGAGGACTAAGGGGCTGTTGGCCTGCAACGAAGGCATTCAGTTTGGAGGCTCAGAGTGCAGACAGAGCCTCTGAATGCAGGAGCAGGAGGAGAGGCTAGTCTGGTGAGAGCAGGAGGTTCCAGAGGCTGGTGCAACTCTTTTTTGGAATAATTCAAGGGTAGACTTACCTTGACTAAACCAGGTGTGGGCTCAGGGGCTGCAAATTGTCAATTTCCTTGTAGGTATTTGTCTTTGCTTAGGACTACAGTGGTCATCTTAGATACAAGTAAGTTTGTAAAGCATGCTTTATAGTAGAAGCCTTTGCATTCCCCCTCTTTGCCCCCACCTTTTCCCTCCCACTCTCTTCCACTGAGTTTTGTATCAACAGAGGTGATGTCTGCCTCATGTCAGGGAGGCATATTGGTGGTAGTAGTAACAACAGTACTGCTTAGGTCTGGATTTCATCCACTCAGTATTGACAGCAAATCCCTCCCTGGCTATGCCATCTATGCTTAAGATTAAAATCTGCCCCTCTCTCCATCTCTTTTCCAGCTTTCACAGTACCCTTCTGTATTTTTCACCCTGCCTGCTCTGTTTCATCCTAACTTTTCTTCCCTCTCTCTATCCCTTCTTACTGCAATTCATCCCAAGCAGAGGAACTCAGAAACATTTGAACCTAAGTCCATCTTTCAAATGCCTGATTTGTAAGAAGCTTTTCAAAATTAGACAAAGCAAACTCATCTATCCTCAAGTACAATTACCAGCCGGAATAATGAGACCAATTTTCACAAACTGTTGGCATCTGCAACATGCCTGCAGGGTTTGAAAGAAAAGCATTCTCCACACAAATTATTAGGTAAACAGCAAAGCAAGCTCACAGGCTTTTTGTGTCAGGCTGAGAGTACAGTCATGTTGCAGACCACTGAGTGGAGAAGAAATGGCCTGGAGGGAAAGAGGGCCACCTCTGAGTAGAGGAACTGATCTGTTTAGAAAGCTCAGTCAGAGAAGAGACAGCTTGCTTCCTCCCCAGCTCCATCAATGTGTATCCCACCAACACTTCTCAGGTGTGGAGGGCAGGCCAGATCACGTCAGGTAAACCAGCTGGCTGGCAAGCTGCCCCACAGACAAATGTTTTATCTGCACACCTGGATATCAGGGAAGTACTGACCTGTAGCAAAATAAAATTATTATGAGTTTGTGCATTAAGGGATAGACTATACAATTTCTGAGGCTCTTGTTCTACTTTCAGCATCCTTTTTTGTGACGTTACTGTCATGCCAATATGCTGACCAATGCTGCTCGCTCGATTTTGTCAGAAAGGTAATCTTGGTAAAAACACAAAGAACCTTAGAATTTTGGCTCCTGTAGCTAACATTTCTAATGCCTGATTGTCTGGGAAAAAAAAAAAAGTTGAATGAAAAAAAAAGTTGAATGTCTCGTTGAGTGAAAAACTTTCCGTACAGACAAATGATAGATATATCTGTCCTTGTTGTTTTAAAAGTTTTGTTTCAGGTTGTGCTAATTTTGATTTCCCAAATGACTTTTCATCATTTTAGCATGTTGCTCCTACTGACTTCTTCCAATCAAGGACAGGAAACTTCACCCTCACTCCCTGAAAATATTGAAAATAATTTGAATTGTTACATCCTTTTTTTAAAAAATCTAAATGTCACCTGTTTGCTGATGGCAACCTTCCTCAGAAATTTCATTTTGCTGACAAAGAGGAAATGATGGAATATACTTCAAAATCAAGTACAATTTTGGCCAGTGTTTTTCCTTTTGGTAACATTATTAAGGAAACTAAAAAGCACTTAAGACTATAGCACAAGAATAGGTGTTCTCCTTATAAGCTTGCAACTTTCCTGCATAGAAAATGAATATGCTGAATCAGGCTAGAGAAGCTCAATGCTTGTTTATTTCTGAGAATTTCATAGCCCTTGCCTGTTCATCTTGCCTTTTGACTATCTACATGAATGTTGGACTTGTCCTGTTAGGAAACTGCAGATGCAGAAACCTGACATGCGAGAGCCCTGGGACAGAAAAGTCCAGTTAACAAAAGCTATTGGATTTTTAAGAAAAAACAAAACTAACTCACTGAAGAGCATCTCTGTTTCTCAAGGTTAACAGCAAAAACCACTGCTACTTACTGGGCTGGAAGCTCTTCAGAGGTGTAAAGCATATATGAGTTTTGTTTTTCATGAGGTGGTCAAACATCCCAGTTAATGTCAGATGGTCCAGGCTCATTCAAACAGAGCTATAACCAAAATGGCAAGACTTTAAAGGGATTGTAGATATGATGGATATTTCTAGATTTGCCTTAGATAATGTTCATCCCTTGGGACATAAGAGTAATTATAATAAACATAAGTAAACATAATAGTAATAGTGATGCTGTCCATAGCAAGAAACTGTTTGATGCATAGCTGTCTCTGCCTTACAGGGTTAGGCTTCCCCAAAGCACCAGAACAGTCATCCCAGCCTCCAAAGCTCTTGTCTCTCTCTTTCTCCTTTCCCCTATGCTTACCTTCCATTTCCCATGGTAGGAATGCCCCAGTCTTTCTTTCTGGGACTAACAAATTTCAATATTTCCTATACTGCTAAGAAGCCTGGAGTGGCCTGTTTTCTTAAGTGGACCTATTTTCTACCACCCAAAGGTAGTATTTCTGTTAGTTTTAAAGAAGAGATGGTATCTTTGGGTTTTTTGATCAACCCTATAAATGTCCCCTTCGCTTTCTAGTCAGCCTCTGTTAGTCAAGCTGAACACAGCTCACACTGTACCTCCCTCAGCAACGCTAACCTAAATTCAAGTGGGAAAACTTTGTGTTTCACAAATAGAGCTCTGCTGTCACAGACAGTTCAGTCAGGGCTGGAATGCTGGGGTTTTTTTAATCTACAAATTTATTTGAAAACTCCCAGTGTGAGAATTATTGAAGTTTCTCCATCCCAGTTTTGAACAATAGGGACTGGTGAGGTGCCACATCTCTCATTATATCACTGTCTGTGAGGTACTTCAGTTCTGTGGAGTGTGTGAGGGTCTGGACTTTTACTTGTTCTCGCCACCATCCTTCAGTTTTCCTGAGTTTTTGGTATGACTGTTCGTCCTTAGAATTTATCCATGGCTGTTTTGTTTTTATTACAGAGAAAGAAGAAATTCTAACATGCCCTTTTATGGTTTTACAGTGAGGGTATTAGACATGTCATAGAAAGGATTCTTCTAATACTCAGCCACCGAACCATCTGTAATGACATAGAGTTTTAGTGAGAAACTGGAGACTGCCTAACTTAATATTATTTAAACTGTGCTCATTAAAGGTTTCCGTTTTTAATAATTGCAATGCTAGTTGTCAAATCTCACACATTTTATAGCTCTGCTTTTTGGCAATTATATTATAAAAATAAAAAAAAAGCCACACCAAACTGTGATGGGGTGTTGTGATGAACTGTGTTTTAGAAAGAGATTGTAAGCTAAGGACATTGGCAATAGTGCCATGCATCTTTTTATTTCTAGGCTGGAATCCACTCCAGAAAAGTTGCTGTGTTTTGATGCCTATAAAATTCCCTACACGTAAGCTGTTTGATCTCAGTCCCATTCCCAGTCGAAAAATATGTTTGTCACAAAAAAACCACTAGAAGTCTCTCTAATTGGCACCTTTGTTGCTGATTTGAGGAGACTGAACAGACCCTGAATGGACTAAGATATCCTCTCCAGACCAGCACTGAAGTAAACTAAAACTGTGGAAACAAAGCCATTATTTCTGTTTGTATTTGATGCATGGTAAAGTGAAACTCTAGGCCTACAAATTCAGTAGCTTTTATAAACACACTGAAAGTACATGCAAATGCGAAGAAAATGTGATTTTCATTTCATGCTATTGCAGAGGCCCAATCTGCTTTTTTTATTCAGAAATAAGTCTTAGTACCATTGATAGGAGTAATGAGGAAAGAAAGAATTCCAAGGAGCTCCAAGTTTGTAAAATTATTTTAAATGCATCTATAGCAGTAGCTTTCCTTGCACATGACTTGTAGTATATTCCCATACTATATCATTTGGCTTGATTGTCCAAGGCAACTTGTATGTGCCAGGAAATTACTAAAGAAAGGTTTGGGAAAGCTCAGTGGTTAAGCCTCTGGGCTGGGACTCAAGAAACCTCAGGCTTGAGGTTCGTGTTTGCGGCATGACAAACTTCCTGTGAGATGCTGGACAAGGCAGTTATGGTAGGATTAATGCTGCCTTTTTTATGTGTTTGAAAGTGAAATGTCTGGTCTAAGTGAACTCTGTTAGCTTGATTTTCAATGGAGAGAGAGTGAGAAGCAGCTTCAGAGGGGAGTTACTTCTACAGTACAAATGCTTCCTACCGTTCGGAGGAATTGCCACCTGAAAATGTTGGTGTCACTTTGACTGAAGTAGGACAACCCTAGTTTTTGAACAGCTGATGTGAGGTGAATCCTTCCTTTTGTTCTGCCTGAGTCGGCGCCCAGGTGAGAATAAGAGTACATTGGTCACACGTGTGTGCTAAGGAGCATGTCAAGTACATAAATATGAGCCATATAGCTATGGCAGGCTGAGACTTACCATCTGAGTGCAAAATGGCTGGACAAAGTGATGTATACATGCACAATATAAAACACTGCCCAATAACTATTCATGGGATGTAACTGATCCTATTGCTGTTGAGATCCCAGCTCCTATGGTAGCGCTTGCAAGTGCTTCCTCAGAACTTGACCCTAAATGACAGACTTTATGGTCCATGCCACGGCTCTTCTGCAGAGAAAGAGATCAGTCTCCATACTGCCTAGTATCCCTTCATGCATAAAATTCACAAAGGAAAACCTTCCATGGAATAAATAGAACCCTCTAAAAATAAAGTAAGTAAGTAAGTGAGTAAGTAAATTTATAAGCTAAGATCCCTGTGTCACCACACATGATCCCATACTTGCACTGTGGGAGTTTTGGGGGCTGTAAGTATTGAGGTGATGGGCAGACCGGCAGCTGTCTGACACCCACATTGTATATGACTAAATGCAGCAGAAGTGATATGAGATAATCTTGCTGCATTTTTTTCTCCTGAACCTCTAGAAAGCAGAGCAAGTATCAGTGGTTTGCAAGCAAAACCTTAGTGACTGCCACGGCAGCGGGTCTCATTTAAGCAGATGAGGTACCGTCCTCTGCTGGTAAAAGGAAGCAATATTTGGCTCTTTACGCAACACAATGTGATGAAGAGCCTGGAAGCAGTGGGAATCTTGTCTCTCCCAATTCTGATCCTACATATACATAATCTCATGCTGAGGTGACTGAAAAGAGGAGCTTTGCATAGCTAATTTTTGAAAGAAAATGCAAGCCACAATGAGTTGGGGGACAAAAGAGAAGTCCAAATGCAAGGATACAGGAGAATGTAATGGTTTCCACAGTTTTAATTCAGTTCAGTGCTGGTCTGGGGAGAACATCTAAGACCACTAGGGAACTGTTCAGTCTCCAGAAAATAGCAACAAAGGCACAAATTAGTGAGAACTATAGTGGGGTTTTTTGTGGCAAACATGTTTGTCCACTGGGAATGGGACTGAGATCAGTGATACAGTTATCTCTGTGCAGCATGCCATTGCCAGTTTGTTTTGTATATGTGCTTGCATTGTCTAGTCAGAGTGGTACATGGGGTTTTGAGATAGCTAACACCTACTGTCTTGATACAGAAGGGCTTGTACTAGCTTTTGCTTTGTTACCGTGCCACACCAAGCCAAACCATTGTAAAAATCAGCTGGGCAAGTGGGGATCTGGAATTTAGGCCTGCTAGTGCATCCTGGTGCACAGCTGGGTGAGGTGCTGCTTTTTGCTGTTTTCTGTCCAAAATCATGAATCAGTCTCTCAGGCCTCCATGTTTTGTTTATATTTGCTCAACGGTTAAGTCACCCTGACTGGAGTTTCTCATCTGTTAAAAATTCAGCAAGAGACAAGTATTTGCTTGGGCCTATTTTGGCAGAAAATATCCTGACTGTGTTAGACTTTATGTGTTTATCAACAAAGTAGCTGTCACATGTAAGTGCGTGGTTGTATGGTGTGCATACAGTCATCATAGTGAAGTATTTGGAAGTGTAGCCTCATGGGCTTTTTCTAGAAGTGCATGCAAAACACTTTGTCAAAAACATAAAGCTATGGCATTGCTTAATATAATTTCTAATAACCATGCTTGCAGTATTCAGCCCCCAATTTCAGCAGATAATTTATCAAAGACACATGATGGAGAATTCAGATCTTGTGACCCAGCATGGGGTGCCTGAAGAAGCATTGTACACATCAGTTCAGGACTATGTAGACCTGTGGGATTTTTATGGTGTCCCTTACATTTGCAGCCATGAATCCTGTTGTTGGTATTGTTCAGGTTGAACAAAATCCATCACTAATGCAATCTTATAACACATGAAGCTTTACTAGTTGTGGAAAAATGACCATGCTTTTTGGAGGTCTTGGACCACAGTCACTAGTAGATACAGACAGACTTTGACACTATTGACTACCTGTCAGCTTGCTTCCAGGCTTGCACTGGAAATCATACTTAGTTGTTTCTATCCCTGAATTTGAAACACTGATTTGAAATTAATGTTATGCTGAGTTATAGTGAAAGAGAAACAAACAAAAAAGCAATGTGTAACACTTTAAATATGTGTATGCTACCATAGATCAATAAACTGCGTTCTGTCTGGTTACACACCTTATTGTCATGTTTCCCAGAGGGTGGGTGAACTGTTCACTTCTTGATGATTTTTCCAGTGCTCAAAAGTTATTTCCTAAAAGATGTCTCATATACCAAGCCTCAAATCTTGACATAATTGTGCTGTGTTCTGGAAAACTGCATTTTTCAGTTTGTTATACAGCAACATTGGAAAGATGCATGTTGAAGCAAAAAGCCCTTTTTATATTTAATTATTCAATGTCCAGATTATTCATAGTAGGTTCAGAAATAATTTAGTGTTGAGGAGGTGTGACAAAAAGTTTTTTTACAGGTAGGCTGGATGGATCACCAGAAGTTGTTAATGGGGTTAATTTAGATTCATTCTAGAATTCAGATTAATTTTAGAATTTAGAATTATCTTAGATTAGCAAATAGATTATATGTAAGGGATGGCACAACCTAAAATGATTCACCAATACTGCAGATTCTCCTAACATGACCTCCTACTCCCTTTACAGAGGCATAATCCTTTAGATGAGAAATTTCATAAACAGGTGTTAGGATCCTGGAAGAACTTAACGTTCATGAAGCTTGGACATTACAAATTATTCAGTCACACTATGCTATGTTCTAAAATTGCTTAAGGCCACCTTGGCACTGTACGAGTGTCCTAGACTGGAGAGAACAAAATTTCATTCCATAGAGCTCAGATCCATCTTGTCCAGCCTTGGATATCTGCTTTCTAGTATGTCACCCATACTTACTTTATAGACTTTAGAGAAGCAGATGCCATTAAGGTATCAATTATCACCTATCAGAATAGTTAATGTGAAAGAATAAATAATTAAATAATGCATTGTCTGCAAGAGTGCTTCTTTCCTTCTACCTTTCTGTCTACCTTTTCAAATCAGGCAGCCTGAACTGTTTCAAGTGGAGATATATGCCATGCATGTTTGGTTGGGTTAATTCCACCTAGGGAAACTAGGTTACTATTACCTACAAGGCGAAGGGAACAGAAGAAAAGTATAAGCATCTTGAAGACAGAGAACTAAGAATCCTCCCAGAACACAATCCCTTTAATTGAAATGCATGCAGATATTTCAGCTCTTCAAAGAGAAATATGAATGGATGATTCTTCTTATTTTCTGACAATTCACCCTCACAAAAATACTGCTGTACCTTGCTCTCTGTATTTTTATTTTTGAAGAAGAAGTTTTCTTCCTTCTTTCCTTTTACAAAAGAAAAAATATTGTCACCCATTCAGAGAAATTGAAAGCAAAATTATTCTGACCTTGCTTTGCAATTTACTGTCCCTCCTGCTTGTTTCTGACAAATACATACTCTACTGAACAAAATGTTTCTCTGGCGGTGTTCCGATTCTTTAAGTCAAAGAAAAGTAGCTGGGGGAAAGGGCATTCAGCTGTATGTCTCCCTTTCTCCAAAATGTGGTTCTTTTTTACATCTTGAATATTGATTTCAGATTCACATCTCTAAATGGTATTGCAAAAGCTCAGGGGAAAATGAACCAATATATGCTGCGTCATTCTGTCTGTATTTTCTCTATGATACACCTATTTCTGCCTAGGACATTTATTATTCTAAAATAGTCTATTCGTAAGATGTAACAAATGTGAAGATCCATATGTCTAGTGCTTACACTACCGTTCTCTCCGACCCTGATTCTCTACTCCTTGTTTTTCCTCTTTGTTCTAACCCTCTACTGACATCCCAAACAGGTAATGGTCTGCCAACAGCAAGTGATCCTCTGGGTTACTTACTCTAGCTGAATGGATATGTGGTACGCATATCAACCATTATACCCTAGGGCAGGAAAAAGAGGCCTTCTCTTGGTCTGCATCCCTACTTTTCTCTCCATTTAAAATGAGAAATTTTGATAAGAGAGCAAATACTGTCAGTTTTGACACAGCTTCCTTCCACCAGTGCTCAAAAAGTAGGCTCAAAATTGTACTGGGAGTCACTGGAATCCAACCAGTCTCACCCTGTGTCCTGTGCACAGCCACAGAGCCAGGGGAAAAAAAAAAAACATTGACTACCTCCAAATAGTCCTCATTTTTCCCAACAAAAAGTCTGTGAGAACTGTCTTAACTTACAGCAAATGAGTACCATGGGCATACACAATTCCTTTTTGCTTGGAAACTCCTCAGCTATGTCTCCCAGCAGGTCCTGGAAACTATGGATTTTTTAAAGCATGTCCCAAATATTCCACCTGCCATTCTGTGGTTTGCCCTTTCTCACTCATCCTCCCCTCAATCTTGCTGCATCTCTGCAGCCCATGCTTTACCTTGTCAGAGAGCAATCCCAAGCATTTTAAAATGTTATGCAGCTGATCAGGAGGCAACAAGCATTGGTCCTTGTATGTGATGAGAAATAAACAAAAGAAACAAATAAAAAATGACAAGTCAATAGATTTAGCAAACATAAAATGGCTTGGATGCTCCCTTGTAGGAATATGTTCCTGTTATTGATGAAGATGATGGAAAATTAGCACTTACCAGCTCCCTAAAAAACCACAGAAAATACAGATCAATGCAGTACTTTTTCTTGTAATGCTAAGGCTGGATCCTAGAAAAGATACTGAGCAGGTCCCAAGATTTGTTGGATGCTTATTTGACTGATATTGATTATAAGGGGCTTTTGCATAAGATTGCAGGAGTGGTTAACGAGCTGGTACTGACTTAAATGTTTTTTAAGGAGATCACAGGTATCACAGGAAAATCGACATTATCAAAATATGGGGCAATGCCTAGTTGGATTAAATTGCTTGGGAATCTGAAAACTTGAGTTCAGTTTCCTATTATGTATATGGCTTGAGTCAGTGTTTGCAACATCTCGTAATTGTCTCTCGGACTTAGTTTCACTGTGAAAAATGGCAACAAACCCATTCCAGCAGCTAGTAGTTCAGGACATATGGATGAAAAGTGTATTTTCTGTTTTCATTGCACTGCTTCAACATATATATTATTACACATACGTATATAAATTTACTTTAAATATCCAGTATTATTCCATACATAGGAAAAAGAGAGGGATATTTTATTCCTTGTATATCCAGCTGAGTTATTCAAGATGTTTCATGGCCTGCCTTACCGTATTGCTATAGAAGAGAGTCCCAAAAATTTTTCTGACAGGACTAGTTTTTATGAAACATCGGAAATAACCTAAGCTGGATTCATAGCTCATAGTACTTCTATTCCTAAGCAGAGTGAGAATATGTGTATTTCTTTGGGCCTGTGCCAATGTTGATTTGGATGCAGAAAGTGAGAAACATCTGGAAAGGAGGGATGGTGGGAGTTTTCATCACTGTGTCAGTGACTAACTGCCTCTTTTGAAGGTGTTGCATCAAAATAGGTGGTGACAAAAAAGGAATGGGGGCAGAAGAGGAGACTGAAAGAAAGATTTAGCTTTTGCCTTGGTGCATCAGTTGTGTTCTAAGCATTAATTTCAAGTACCCTTTTATGTGTCCCTGCAGTAAAATAAAATGTGGGTGGGCAAAATTCTTCCCCCATTGAGGAGACTGTATAGCCTCTTAAGGTTTTTATGGGACTTAATATTCTGTTCCCCTTTACAGAGTGGCATTTTATCTTTCCTCCTGCACAGGCAGAACACATCCAGTCTCTAAATCTTCCTCCTTCACCTTTGAAAATTTATAGGGGCTTTCAGGCGGGCTTGCCTGAATGCCATTGACCTCTGTGGCCTGTTATTGACCAGAACACAGAATCTTCTGCCCACATAATACATGCCTCTTTATATCTCTGAAAGAGAAGGAAATTACTTTCAGAATGACCAGGACCACAATAAAACCCTGAGCTAGTTTCCCAGTTTTCCTTGCATTGCTGGGCTTTACAAGAAGGTAACATAAGGGATCAACATGCTTATAAAGGAGCGCTTTGAACTCCCCGATTAGACGGCCGTTACTTTCCTGATGATCTGCCTAAATAATAACACTACTGGCAGTGTAGGTGACAACTATTACAACAGTGAACAGTGCTCTTGAAGAATAAGCCATATCATAAAATCATTGTAGGCAGTAGTAACGTGCAGATCATCAAAAAAAGTCCTTTGCAAGGTAAGAGCTGCTGTGGAGGTTTTCTAAAACAAGTTTGAAATAGATGGAGCCCTACATCTATTACTACCTTTTCAGAACCACCAACTAAAATGTTACCTGACAGGTTCCATCTTCCTTCTCCCAAGGATTCACGTACATCCTTCAGAACTGTCATCACTTGGTGTCTTCAAGAAGGAGCAGCTCTCAGTCAGTTTCAGCTTTCATTCAGGAAATCAGTACTGATGAGAAAAAAAGACAACATAGACAGGTATAGTAAAATACACATTGGGTGTTCTAAGCAATCAGCATGAAAGGATGGAGATAAATTAGCCATGAATAGACTATTCATAAGTTATTGTGGGAAAAAAATGTCTTTTAAGAATTTATTTGCTAGCATAACAGAAAGCTGGTTAGATCATGAGTGCCTTGATGCCAAAGCGAAATTTGAAAGAGTGAGAATAATCATTAAAAAGTATATAAAAGCAAAAAAAGAATATCGTACCACTGAAATTGCGCAAAGGTTTGTACTGTCATATCAAATTATAAAGGATGAAGGCAAGAACTGTTTAGAGTGGAGCTGCTGAATCATTATTAGTATGGCAATAGTTTTCAAGCAATGTGAAATATACATATTTTAATATCTTATTAACACGTAGGATGTATTTGTGGGCAGAGATATGTATATATGTATTTCTGTACCTGTGTGTATGTATATAAATGTCTGTTTCCATTTTCATTTAACTCCAAAATCTCCCTTAAATCTCTCATTTTAAAACAGCTTAAAACTGGTGGGAAAGAGTCAGATCCTACCTTTCAGTATCTTCAGGGATGTCTGTCTTTAAGTGTAGACAAAGGGAGCTTAATTCTCTCTCTTTCTTTATGTATAGAACTTAGGCACACATAGAATGAAAACTATTACATGAGAAAGTGGTGAAATCACCATTTAAAAAACTCTACTTCTATTTTAAAAACATTAATTTTCAACTACTGCCAACATCCAGTTGACAGCAAAATGGGAAATTTTGAAGAAAATGTAGCGGATTTTTGTTCTTTTTTAAAATTTCAAAATTGAAAGCACTATTAGTAATCATATCAGCAATAAAGAAAAACTGGTGTTTTGGTCCCAGTTGCATGAACACTGTGATATTCAGGAACTGACAGTGGTAGGCACAATGGGTGCAATGTGTTATATCTCCTTCTTTTGTTACTTCCATTTAACTAACTCTTAGGTTTGGGTTCATGGCTGTGATTGCATCAAGGGATTGTGTGGCTGCCTGTAACTTCTCCCCTGTCCTTTTCCCTGGAGAAGCTATTGCTCTTTAGAGATTTTAACAGCCCTCCCAACCTGACCGCTCCCCGCTGCTGGATCACACATCTCCTGTGAAAGCCCGTTTTATGTATGTTTGTGTTAGCCTTGACACTTTCCCTGCAGACATCTGAAGAGAGTTATCTGAAGGTGTTCTGGCAGACAGGGTCTGGTGGCCTTATGACACTGGGATGGCTCACAACAGGAAGATATTCAGAAGTGCTCATAAGATAACAGGAGCTTTTTACCCTTCCTCTGGGAGAGATAAGGGGAGAGCCACACACTGACGAGCATGTGATTCAAGTCAAGCGCAGCCTTAAGTGAATAACAGGCATGGTCCTTAACTCGATTACAGCTGCTCTAATCAGCAAAACTGTTAACCTTTGCACTTTAGTCTAGCCTGGTCTGCATAACTCTGGGCAGTGCAGACCTGCTTTATGAGGCTTTCCAAAAGTGGCATGTTGTAATCAGTGCGCCTACATCCCCCAGGCTGTGTGGGAGGAGATAGCACAGCTGTGTTAATGGCAGCTCTGTCTCGGCACCCAGCTATTCTGCTGACAGGCGTGTTTGAGGAAGATACCTCTGCCTTGCTCAGTTCTCACGCAGTAAACGTAGCACTGGAGCACCTCAGCTGGCATTAACAGCTCAGCTTCTTATCCTGCCTTCTCCTTTTGTCCAGAATAGTCTGCTCTGGTGTCAACTGTCTTGCAGGGCCAGTAACAACAATATGGGACTCCTGTATCCCCTTTTATGTCTCCACTGCGCTACACAGTGCTTCCTGGTAGGGTACACTGAGAAACGTGAAAAACACACATAAAATGCCTTTTTTCTTTAATATGCTTTTTCTGTGCTATCAAGATCAAGGTTGATAAACAACTTGCACTGGGAGAGGAACTTAGTAAAAATCTACACAATCCCAGAGCAGTTGGTGGTACTGAGCAACCAGGGTTTATCTGCCCTCCAGTAATCACTATGTAGGTGTGCTACGTGTTACCTTCAGTTTCAGTGAAACAACAGCATTAACCAATCTGTAGGGGTGAGTCCTTGCTTTACAGTGGAGTTAATTTCTTAACCCCCAGCTAGCAACTCTGAAAGTTCATCCTGCCATTCACAGGCCCCTGGAGAATTTGTTTGTGCCTTAGACAAGCAGAATCACATTTCAGGAAACCCTTGAAGACAAAGATGAGGACATTTATTATACAAAAGTCCTAGAGGAAGACAGCGTGGAGAAGGGAGGAGAGTTTTGAAGTGCTCATAATGAACTTTCTTTAATGCCTAACTCTGGTTTATCTTCTGCCAGGTGCTGAGTGAAAAGCTCTAAACTAAATTACCTTTTAAATCAGTCAGGATGTACATTTGTTTGGCTGTAGACTCTCAGACAACATAAATGCTCCTTCCCCCTCCTTCCTCCTCCCCCCTCAAATGTGCTGAGTCTTCTCTAAACACTGGATAAGAGATGGAGCAGGAAAGCCACATAGCACAATTGCACTGAGACCTCGGCTCGTTTTGACATTCCTTTTATCGAGAGCTTGAGAAATAAGTCTCTTAACACCATTCATTATGAATCAAAAAAAGTGAAGTATATGTCTTGCCTGTACCAACAGTACCTTTACACAGAGTGGTCAGTTTTGGCATAAGATTCTTTGAAAATCACTATTCAACACAGACAGTTACTTGAGTTAAGCATGCAGGTGATATTACCCTAAATACATTTAACTTATTTATCAGTTGGATTGAATACCTTTACACAGGTAATGGAATGAGGGCCAGAGTTCTCACACCTTGCAGGCTTGACTGCCTATGTGTATTTTAATGTTGGATAAGCATTACGTCGTTTTTACTTCATGAATTCTCCCACCTTTCCATGTGACTAAGACAAATGCATTTTGGAGTTAGGAAGTCTGATCTTGTACATACAAGATTAACTTATTGTTTCAGAAGAGATTACTTTCAACTCCCTAATTTTTCCCTGCACCCACAGAGCTTGCAGAATAAATCTTTCCATTCCCAGGCCAGCAGCCGATCACAAATGTTACGAACGCTGGCAGAAGTACCACCTTCTGGTTCTCCCCACACAGTGTGTGCCTTCTGTTCTCTGCTTGTGCTCCCTTGGCCACACTAGAGCTCACAGCTCTTTGGCAGCATAGTCTCCTTCAAATAAACTTATTTCATTCAAGGGAATTCAGTGAAAAGACTATGAGCCAAAGATACACAGGAATATCACTTTTCCATTCATATCTCTGTTATTTTTATACTGTATTTGTTTGGCAAAGGAAGACACCCTTCCTTCCACTCCTCTACCCCTATCTTTTTAATTTTAAATTACATTGACTTTTTTGCAAGATGAGAATACTGAGAATTTATTATCCTCATTGTGAAATTGCTGGTAGCTGAAATTATGACCCTGGATATTACATGTGAGCTAGTCTTGACCTTGCACATGATATTAAGGTCGTTTGATTGTCTAACTTATCTCTCCAATCTACTTCTATGAAATAGATTTTTTCTGGAAGGTACCATGTTTCTTGTCTGATGCAGTTGCTATCTGCTGTCTAGTTTTTATCTGTTTTCCCAGTGATGTTAGGTATTCGTTTTTTTCTGCACTGCCTCAAATCCCATAGAGAGTCATGTCTGCTCCTTCAAGCCTTTAATGCCTTACTTCAAATACATCCCCTGATTAACTCTCTGAGCTCAAATATTTCCTTTCTGAGTGGCAGCTGTTGGTGGAATGTTTTGCATAGTTCTGCAGGGAATAGTTCAATAGGACTTAAGAGAGGAAGCTAGTATTTTCTAGTATCAAATGTTTCTCAAGGGGGAGGAGAAGAGGGGGGTCTTGCTATTTGGATGTTTTATAACTGCCTTCCTTACAGTCCCCAACTTTGCACATATGACTGTAGAAATGAGGTCCTTCCCTTGCAGCTGGCAACAGGGCAGAGACGGCACATTTCTTCTGAAAGGTCCCGTTATGTACTACAGCACTTACATGTTGACAATATTAAGCAGGTTCCTGAAGCCAAAAGTTGTGCAAGGTGCCCCTCTTGAGTTATAGTCCAAGGGAATTACTTTTTTCCCTACATGGTAAAGGTCTACTTTTTCAGAACAGAGTATTGCTGGTTTAGCTGATGTTTCTTTTATTAAATAAGAGGAAGCAAATGAGTAATGTAAGTGAAACTACCCCAGTAGTTTCAGTTTTCAAAGTGTGATCTTGCTAGGTGCCTTGGTACTTGCCAAGAAGACAAAGAACCATCTTGGGAAACAGCCAGCACTTACAGGGAAACGGTTTCAATCTGTGCACAGAAAAACTTATCTCAGAACCATGGTGTTCCATTTAAAGCCAAAAATATGTCAAGACAAGAAAGAAGCTTTGGACTCAGCTGTATAACAAATAAGTAACTTCTGTGTGCTTCATTGTATGTAACCATCTTCTGTCAGATGTGGTGGGCCTGTGTGTATAAAGTAGCTTTATAGGTGTGCTAACCTGCTATGCCTGAAGTGGTGCCACAACGCAGGCTTGAGACGTAAAGATAGCATCCCAGAAAACAGTTTTCTTGTGTGTTTTATCTTCATATTTCAGCATAAAAATAATTTTAAAAAGCCCACCTGTATTCTGTGTTTCTCTTACACTTAGTTGTGAATTGGAGGCTTTAAGCCACTTTTGCACCTTCCACATTTTAACTTTCCTTAGGTTGTGGTTTAATATCTGGAGTATCTGATTGCCGCCCACCTGCTTCTTTTTTTTTTTTTTTCTTAGCCTAGCACACCCCTCCATAAAGGAATGGATTCCATTTCTTCCATGCAGTTCATTCATTCAGTCATAATCTTAATGAAATTTCTGGTCTTGTCTGGTCCCCCAGCTCAAAAAAGCGTACAGGAGAGCTAAAGTGTAGCAAGGGTGATCCTAGGCATGACGGTTTCCACACATGGAAAACTCTTTGCTTAGGTGCTTCACTCCATAAAGGGAAGGAAAAGGGGAGTATAGAAGAAATACATAGCATCCTCTGTGGCTGGAGAAGGAGCTTGTTTAATGTCTCTTCTAATAACGCAGCAGAGGAAGCATCAAATGAAAAGAGGAACTAAGGGCTTCAAAGCAAACAGGATACAATCAAACTGGAACTCCTTGACTCAGACCGCAATGGACATTAAAAGTTTACTTATGGCAGGGAAGAGAAGATAAAGTACAGAGGGCTATGCATCCCATGAAGTTCAGAGACCAGTAAGCCCCAAATCTGTGGAGTATGAGTGAGCAATCCGGAAAAGTAGCAATACATGCTTGCTTTGTTATAGTCTTCCTGAGGCATCTGCTATTGGTTACACTTGGAAACAGAATCACTAAACCGGATGGACCTTTGATCTGATGTGATATGACCATTCTTATTTTCCTTATGGTCCCCACATGCTGCTAGAACATCTGGCCAATTGAGTATCTGTTATCTTCGTCTTAAGAAGCTATAAGAAATCTGGATAATACATTGTTTTTATTACCGTGGCTACCAGGCTTTACATACAGGCCAGTGCAATGCCTTTGGTGCAGCCTACTGCAAGGCAGTACATCTCTTGCTTTCAAAGTAGAAGTGTTTCAGTGAAGGGGCAGTGTCTCATGCGGACTTAGTATTGTAGGATCTGTGTGCAGGATGCCCCAAGCTCATCGCTGATTTTCACTGTTTACTAGGGCAAATGAGCAACCACCTAGCTGTTGTAAGCACCTTAACCACCAGAGAAGGATTGCAGCCACCGAGAAAACGTGGTCCTGTGTTTGCATTCAGTGCATGTGGCTTCCAGGTGGGACTGTTGAAATAGCTTCCCATTTTTACAGCTTAGCCCACGAAAAGGCTAGAGAATGAAAAACTGGTAAGAGAATTCAGTGCTGAATAACTGAAAATTTCAGAAATCTATCTCCAGACCAATTCACCATATTAAGTTCCAAAGGCCAGTTATATTTTCTATGAATAAGTACATTAAAAAAAAAAAAAAAAAATTCAAACCTTGCAGCATCAGCTACCACACACAAAAAAGATATATGGGAAACTCACTTTTACATATAAGCCCCATTGTTCGCTGAGTGCGAGTGTGCATGCCCAGCTAATACAAACGGGAGCTATGCATGCCCCCGGCGGGGCGAATAACTCCCTGGGTCCGTGGGACGGGGGTCTGCCGAGGCGCACCTCGCCTTCCCCGCTTCGGGGCTTTCCCCGTGCTCCCCACTGGGTGGTGGTAAAACGCTGTGGATATCGCTGGGTCCCGCTGTCTGCGAGGCACAAGCGTCTTTGCACAGAAAGCAGCTCACAAGGAGAAAACCTTTCAGGCTTTTTTTAAATCCTAAAGGGTCGGTACATCTTTCCAGCCTGCAGTAACACCCGTAATCTGCTTATCTCCCTGGTGATGGAAGGACCTTGATGTCTACAATAGCTGTCTGCTCCATACCCAGAGAAACCCCTCTGGTGGACTCCTTCTGGACACATCCACACTTGTTGCAGCCTTCTTAAACAAAGTGAGGCAAGAAAATTGCCAGCACAGAAGGGATTTCCAGCTTAGCATGGCCTTCATCCCTGTGATCTACCCCAGAGCAGCCATGTGGTGGGTATGCTGACCCTTCACGTGGGAAGAAACAGCCCTCTGGTCATGCCAAGGGCTATAGGCGCTGCCATCCTGCCACCAAAGGAGACAGACGCATCCAGGCAGTCTGTACACATGCAGAAATGGTGCAGTGTTTGAAATGACGCCTGGCAGAGGAGTATACTGTCTCCCATGTATAAAGGATTAGATGAAGTATATTGTGGGATACATAATAACAAATTATTCAAATGCACAGTTTTAGTCTAACTCTTTATAGGAGATACGAACAAAAGTTTCCCTGAAGTTTGAGAAGGTCAGATGGAGAATTATCTAGATCTAGCTCAGACTGTGAAAAGATGATTTAACCTGTACTTCTCTTGACACAATGGGAATTTCTTGGCAGTATTAACCAAAACCTTAAGCTTTAAAGATGTGTAAAACATACTTTTACTTTCTCCTTCCTTATCTGTTTCCCAAATTTTCATCATCCTGGATCCTTCAGATCTCCCTGGGAATGTAAGGTTTCATACTATGCCAAGAAATGGGTTGTTCAGTAGGAACAGAAGTATGAATACCATGCTTGTAATAAATTCATACATCCCTGTGCAGGTGCACCAAGCCAGAAAAGCACAACAACAGCAATACTGCCTCTCTCTCTAAAAATTATCATTTATCCAAAGGAATAATATTAGAAGCATGCAACATATAAATGTACAGACCCAGCAAGAAAGCACAGCGAATATGTTGTCAACATTTATGTTACAGCTATATTTTCTTATAAGACATGAAGTACTTTTACTAAAGTTTCTAGGGAACGCACTATGAATTTTGTGCCTGAAATTTTTACCTGTTTAGCTGTAGACTTTCACAAGGCCCCAGTTTATTCTCTCTTCCAAGATGCAGGGTAGCTGAATGCTGATGGCAATTTTTGCCAGCAGCCTGGTTTGTTTCCTGGCTTGTAGCTGATAATTTATTTGACAAAGAAGTACTTTTAAATGACCACATTTATGAGTTCAGTTGAGCCCAGAGGCCAGATCTGTTCTGCCTTTACTCAAGGTAACTTAGTACGGTAAGTTAACTAAGGTGTATGTGTTTTAACAGCTACATTAGTGCAAGATTGGCCATCACCTTGAGTGAGAGTGCAAGGTCAAAGCTGAACCCTACAACAGCTAAATATTAGAAGACTGAAGAACATAAGAAGGAACAATATCTGTCAGGACACACTGCAGGTCCCTGTGAGCTGGACCAGATGTTAAAGATTAAGCTTGTAAAGAAGAATCTGGTTCTAGACCAAGAGCACTCTCTTCCTTGTATGCTCAGATTGTTATTTATATCCCTGGGATAAAATGGCTTGTCCCCGTGTGGTAACTGACACTTCCAGATCAATAGCACAGACTGAATTATTGCCGTCTGAAAGCAGTAGGGCCTCTGCTGTTGGAGAGGACAGGCCATGTCCTTGTTAACACCTCAGGAAGTGCAATCCCATCTGGCACTGTTTAGCTAAAGCTTTACAGGAAAGAAACTGCCTTCTGGAGTCTGTCCTTTTGAAATAAGACTGGAGAAATACTGAGGACAACTTTGTCTAGCATTCTCAATTTTATCCTCTTGTTGGGCAAGGAGAAACTTTCTGCTAGGCTGTTGAAGGACTAGGGCATATCCTATGCTTCAGCCTGAAAAAGAGATGAGTGGGGACACTATGACAGAGCCCACATGATTATGAGTGATGTGAAAAGCAGGTATCTACTTCTCTCTGTCAAAAGAAGTCATGAAACAGGAGGTATAAAACTGAAACCTCACTTAGCAGTTTTTTCACCTGTCTCATGAATAAAGCTGTGGAGCTCACAGCCACAGGATGTTTTTAAATGTGCTTAAGGGGAGACTGCCTCACGGAAGACAAACCCAGTGAGGCCCTTAAATGGGAAGGGAAAAAAAGCAGCTCTGGTTAAGTCCTTGAAAAGGTTGCAGTCTGGGAGAGCGTGCTGGGAAATTGCTGCTGTGAGCTGACCCTTCCTCCGGCAGCCCCCTTCAGCTGCTGGGCTCAATGAACCTCTGATCTTTCATGCTGCAGTGGTTGTTTTCTTCCTGTATGATGAGGCAATTCACTTTGGACCATCTCTGGAGACTTCTCAGTTGCCTCTCTGGCAAATTTGTGTGATTATTAATCTTACTATATTCTACAAACAACTTTCTTGCATTTATTGCCTTTGGTGAAATGCAGGAGTACTTCATAAGGTTTCTGAAGATTGAAAGAGTAGCACAAGACTGGGATAAAATAGAATGATGCTTCATCAGGCAAACCTAAGGTGCTGAATAAGATATAGGAGATGGAGTCTGTGTACCATTCATAATAGATTAAAAGCTTAGATGCAGTGTGTGCCACCTGCAATCGTGTCTTTGCAGTATTACTTATTAACAATGATCATAAAAAAGTAATTGGCAAAATTTAAAGCACCAAGTTACCTACTAGTGGAAGAGAACTAGGCCTTTGGAGTTCAGCTGCTTAGTACTGCAAAATGCTTTTCCTGCCAGTAATCTACTGGCAAACATAGAAGAGGCATAGGCTATAAGCATTAACCTGCCACTTGCAAATATTTTTTACCCATTTGCATTTCTACAAAGAGTTTGTGAGTCAATTGGGGAGAAAATATACTAAAAAGTCTCTGCATTTTTCTGCATTTCTTTAATCTTAGGATTTTGGAAGCCCTTTGTGTATTTTGGATTGCTGCCTTGAAATCATGCACAGTGGTCACATCGCCAAAGGTCATCCCCCTGCACTGCAGCTGTTCTACCTATTTCTTGCATAGCGCAAGGCTGCCTGCCTTATAAAAATGTTGTATATGCATGTTCTGTTAGCTGTACAGGCTTCAAGAGAGTTGAGCTGGTCTGACATTATTCTTTAGATGGCACTGACATGAGTTTGTTCTGCACTGAATATATAGGTCCTATGGGAGTCAGAACCTCAGTGTAATGTCATGGGCTCCAATGCCCTGCAATTTTGCTTTCGGTAACTGATTCATCTACTGATTAAGTGTCCTCCTGCAACTTTGCATGGCTGTGTCAGAGAGCAGAGCTTCCTTTTCTCTTGTTGCGGTGTTCAGAGGTGAGTGGCTGAAATGCCAGCTCACACCTTGTCAAGGAAGTAGGATGCTCTTTCACACACAGAGTACTCATCAGGCTAGACCCAGAGTCTTCTTGATCTTCACTGCCTTTTGCGTCCTGCATCTTGTACCTTGTTTGTGCTGCTGGGGGTGTTTTGCTCTGTCATTTCCACTGAGCCAGCCCATAGCATGTTCGAGGAAAAGACTGGTGACAAGGAGGCAAAAAATGATATAAGTAATTTATTGGTTCCCCAGATGAGATGTGGAGTGTAAGTATTACCACTGCAGAACTGATCATCTGGAAGCAGCTTCTTGTGACAAGGCCTGTGCTATCTTCAGCCTGTACAGATGTGCTACAGAAATGAGTCAAATCACACAGCAGCCTCTGTTCCCTCAGAATAAAAATGAGCGTGATTTCAGCCTGATTCACCTTCATGCACACTGAGTCAAAAGAGGATGTATGGACAGGGCCATCATCAACTGATTAATTAGTTAACTTTTTAATCAAGACCTGAGTAAACAGATGATGGTGTGTGTTGAAGGCTGAGCACTTTCATCAGAAATGGTCCACACAAAGAACTGCCTGGCATGAAGGAGATAAGTTCCAGGCTGCTGTGCTAATCACCTCACTAGGGACTCACTGATGTATTTAAGAATCCCAACTTCCTCCATTACCTCAGCTGTGAGAATGCAAGATGCCACTTGAGTGAGAAAGAAAGCAGTTAAATATACAGCTGTGGCATGAAATAATTTCTTCTCCAATTCTCTTCTGCATATTCCCAGAGGGTATTCCAAGAAAGTAGATCAAACCCATTTTTAGCTCAGTCTTAAATTATTGAACATACTATATACCAGGCCATTAACCAACAGAAAAAGTGGTTAAGAAAAAGACCTGTGCGTATAAAAGAACAGGATATTTTTTTTAGAAAAAGGAAGAAGTACTTTCTCTTTTGTGTGTGTGGAAGTCAGGTATATTGTTATTTTAAAAATAAAAGATTTTTCATCTCATGAGGATCCAGTTCTGAGTATGGGAAGAATCATTATGGGGATGGCAAACGCCATGAAAGTCAATTTCCTTTTTATAAGCTCTCTCCCTTTATCCTAAGAGGCTCTTCTAGAATGTAATGTTAATTCATGCAGTGCATGAAAATGCTAACAACTCTAATGACTCTCTACGCTAGAGGTACTTCTGCACTGCAGATCCAAGGCGTGACTGCTCTTCACAGAAATATCTGTCTCACTTGGAAAGCAGTAAAGCTACAGCAGAGCAAGATGCACTCAGCACCCAGGAGCTGAAACGTGTGGTACCAGAACTCTGCTGATAGTGGTCTACTGTCCTGGTTTTGGCTGGGATAGAGTTAATTTTCTTCTTAGTAGCTGGTACAGTGCTATGTTTTGGATTTAGTATGAGAATAATGTTGATAATAGACTGATGTTTTAGCTATTGCTAAGTAAGGCTTACACTAGTCAAGGACTTTTCAGCTTCCCATGCTCTGCCAGCGAGAAGCTGGGAGGGGGCACAGCCAGGACAGCAGACCCAAACTGGCCAAAGGGTAGCCACACCATATGACATCATGCTCAGTATATAAACTGGGGGAGTTGGCTGGGGGGATGGCGACCACTGTTTGGAAACGGGCTGGGCATTGGTAACTGGGTGGTGAGCAATTGCATTGTGCATCACTTATTTCCTATATTCTTTTATTATTATTATTATTATTTTCTCTTCCTTTTCTTTCCTATTAAACCGTCTTTATCTCAACTCATGAATTTTACTTTTTTTTTTTCTCGATTCTCTCCTCCATCCCACTGTGAGGGGCAGGGAGTGAGTGAACAGCTGTGTGGTGTTTAGCTGCCTGCTAAATTAAACTACAACATCTGCAAAACATTTAGTAAATGTACATCTATATAAACTGGAAAAACATTTCTGCATACATTATCACTAGCGGTATCAATGCACTAGTGATCTTAAGTCGTATTAGGCTAAGAGAAGGGAAAACAGACCAAAACCTGTGCCCGGGAGTGTGCTAGCCATTCCATAGTACAGCATGGCACAGCTGGCACAGACGTACCCACGGTGCCACAGTAACTACAGCCTGGCATTTGCTCTGCCCTCCCTCCTGCCCACTCTACCTGCTCCGTGATTCCCTGAAGGGCTCCAGGAGCTCCACGGAGAATGGCAGGAAGTGGTGGGGCACAGGGAGAAGTACCTTCACTAGAGGGTAAACGGTAAAGATTGAAACACCAACAATTAGGCTGCTTTAAAAGCAATCCAAACGCACACAGTCGACATCTTTTCAAGTGGCTAACATTCAGCTAATGTCAGTAAAAAGAGCAATGAAACAGTGGCGTAGGACCTTAAAAAGCATAGCTACTTCACACCACTGCTTACTGTCCTGATCTAAAACCAGGTAAAAGTTGCTGACATTTCAAAATCCAGGCTGACCACAAAGACAATTAACCTACAGTAACTTCCACACCACTTGCAAAAATGCCGTGTCACATCAGTGCTGAGCTATGCATATGAGAGAATGAATGAATGAATTATACAGGGCTTTTTGAATGCATCTGTGCAATCAGTGAGGAGGAGTTATATAAGGCTCCTCTTAGTGATGAAGGGGAAAGTGTTTGTCTTTCTTCAGCACAGTTCACCCAGGGACAGGTTCCACACAGGAGAGCACTGACAGGCTCCCTTGTAAAAGACACAGAAAATAAGGTGACATTTTTCTCTGCAATTCTCAAAAATTTCTCAGAAGGGCCAAATCCTATATCCTGCATCACGTTTGAGTAAAACAGCTTTTAGGCAAAGGATCTCAACAGGCACAGGAAAGCCTTTGAAAGCATTGTGGCTGCAGGTCTCCTGCAGGTTGTGCAGTCATTGCTCCCTTTTGCAAAGAAGAGAGCCTAAAAAATAGATACACATATCTTACAGACCCCCATTCCCATAGTTACATTCCCATTTCCACTCTGGCAGGTATCTTATGACTCTCTCTGGCATGCAGGAGTGGTGAGCCACAGGTCCTACGTTAAACACTCTTCAGGAGAACCATTTCCATACTGGTACCCACAGACCCTCCTGCATTCACAAATGAAACAAAATCTGTCTGATGGCTTGCAAACACAGGAGGGTAAGCACACAAAATCACCCTCAGTGCAAGGAGCATTTCAGTGACTACTTCACACTGCACACTTCACAGAGCAGTTGCTGATACCTCATGACTAGTAGTGGGGACAGACATTTTTTCCAGTTGCTTTAGCAAGCTATGAACAGATGGACAGAGAACTGGGAGTCCTCTCCTGAGACTTCTGCTTAATATTTAGAGGAGAGGGGGAAGATGCCATTCCCAGAGATGCTAGTGGGAACAGGTTTATCTCTGAGTAAAGAAGAGTAGCTAAAGAAATTCCTATTCACATACTGAACTGCAATAACTACATGTTGTTTCTTAGCAGAAAACCCACAGCAAAGCATGCTCACCCAGTGGAAGGCTTTTTTTTCCTTACCTCTGCAGTGGGTTAAGAGTACCAACATGAACAATTACTGTAACTCAGCTACTTGTGGTGGCTTGATTTAGAAAATCACTTTGTGTTTTCAGAAGCTAATCTGCAGTAAAAAAAGTACTTTCTTCTTATATATGTGTGTGTCTCCGTGTGTGTGTATATACACTTTGTGATGAGACAAGAGAAAACATGACCCAAAAATGCTGCAGGTACTAATTAGAAGTTTCCCGCACAAAACCTCTGTGACTGCCACTGCTGTTCTCTGAATCTGAATTTTTGCTCTGACCCCTTTCTATAGCTGAATGCCTGGTTAAACCTGCTGTAACTCTTCTGCTGTTTTCTGAATCAAGCTGGCAGGAAATCAGATTTCAGTGTTTAATTCCAGTGCTATTTAAAAATAAGAGATTCGCTAGAGACACCTCTGCTGCCTGTGCCTTGTTGCAGATGGACTCCAGCCACTGATCAGAACCCAGTGGAGCAGCAGCACATGCGGATTGTAAAGCAATCTATTCATGTGTCATAACTGGGAAGATGCAGCTTTCTTCCTATGTGTTTGTAGCTTAGAAAGAAAGATCCAACAAGAACAACAATAAGAGTCATAGAAATATCCTAGTATGGACCAGAGTCCTATTAAAAAAAAAAAAAAGTTAAAAATTACCTCTGTTTCAGGCTTTTGTTTCTGTCTTTAATTCCTTGTTTCTTTTTGATATTTGTCCTATTAACTTGACAATCATTATCACAATAATATCAAAACCCAACAAGAACCTAACTTCACAGGGAGCAATAAGAATCCAACCACTATTAGGAGGTTTACTGGTTGTTTTCTGTATTTCTAAAATACCCTGGAGGGAAGAGAAACACCTCTCTGTGTGATGCTCCTTTTCCTCCTCATGTTTACCCTGCACTCTTTCACTCAGAGAATCCTAACCTGCAAAGCCTCCCTGCCCGTTGAACTGCTGACAGACATACAGCCAGCAGAGGTGTTCCCAACAGCAATAGAGTCAATGCTTGCAGAGCAAGGGACTTGTGCCGCACACCTTCAAAGAGGGGGTGCCCCCCAAGGGAGGCACAAGGCTGAGTACCCAAGGCACTGCTCAACATGAAAAAACACAGCTGACGATGAAATACCATTCTGAAGAGGGCATCTGGAATAAGAAGAAACCTATTATAAGCTCTGAGTTTCTGAAAGGCTCAGAGAAGAACCAGAAGCTGTGGACCATAATAATGAGGTGTAGCTTATACCCCACCACTCTAGAGCAGACATGCTGAGGCTGGGACAGCTGCTAGCAGTTGAGCAGGAGATCACTGACATAAAATTGCAAGGCAGTATGGCTACCGTTGGTTGAATAAGAGGTCAGATGAGTATATGAGCAGACAGGTAGATAAGATGAAAAAATACTATCTGTTTTGGGTGAGTATCTTCAGAGATAGGAAGATGAGAAAATTCTTTTAACATACTAGGCTGATGAGACAATTGGGAAACCATATTCTGATTCACAGATATTAAATTTAATTTTTTTTCCAGTCAGTTTAGTCACCCTTCTCTGTCTGTCTCTGTGTTGCTTTTTTGGTAGTAATATGTCTCTGAAAGCTGTAATCACTGTAAACGCTGGCTAATAAATTTGCATGTCCATGTGCAGAGACATCCTCGGTAAAATAAGGGAAAGGGACTTGTTAGTGAAATCAGCAGCACTGAAGGACTTGAATACAGTGCAGGCCTGATATTTTCTTATGCCTAAGCTTCTAGGAAAGGGCTTAGGACCTTACTGAAAAGATAAACACATGGAAAAGTCTTTAAAAGTAACAGAGAACATGAGGGAGAGGAAGAGAAAGAGGATGAGGAAAGGAAGGATGCCGGCAAAGTAAGTTATGCCTGTGCCGTTAGGAATGAAATTAGGATTGCCAAAATTCAATGTAAGTTTGAACTTTTAAAGGAAATTAAAGTTTGTAGTCACCAGTGCTACATGCAGAAAGAAAATAACAACAAAAAAAGAGATGGGACAGCTCTCTGCAAGGCTGAAGTAAAGATTAAGGTGAATCTCCACATGTTGCAAAATAAAATGAGTATTTTGACTTGATTTTTTAATAAAGATGGTGATGTTGAACATGGAAACAGAGAATGCAAATAAGGATATGGAAAGGGAAATTACAGCCCAAGTAGCAAGATTAGGGCTAAATACAGAGTATTTAATAAATACTTTTTCGAATATATTTATTATTTATTTACAAAATAAGCTTTTTGAGGTTGGTACCATGAAACTAGAAAATAGTATCAATAGTACCTGTATTTAAAAAAAGGGAAATGCAGATCCAGCCATTAGGCTGTGGTTATATGATGATTAAGGTCACATTTGCACAGTAGCAGATCATCTGGCAGAGGAAAGCTGAGCTGGCCCAGAGGGAATGCATGATTCCTGTTTCTGTCAAATTAGCCAGCATATACGATACTGTGTTTATGTCAGCTTTACACTGTCTGTAGGAAGACAGATAATACTTGATCTAGAATACAATCTGCTGAGCTCCCTTCAAAAAAAAGCCTAGAATAGTCTTGAACTGGTGGAGAGATTTAAGACCAATTCACTGCTTTGCTTTACACAGATAAGGTTTTGAACCAGTCCTTTGAAACTGGATTTACTGTAACATGGCCACTGCCTAACATAACCTTAATATCACATAAGTTTTCAGAGCAAATTTTGAACAAGAGAATAGTTAAAAACTTGGAGGCAAATGAAACAAAACAAAGACCAGTTGTAGAAACTGTAAATGAAAAGAAAACCTGGTATCTTTGTTTAACAGAGTACCTGAAGTTTCCTGTTTTCCAGACAAGTAAAATCTCTTAGAGGTCCTCTGAGTAGACTTTTTCTGAAGCCTTTAACATACTGCCACATGCAAAATTAGGTGATATAGCAGACTATTGGGCTATGTAACCCTGGAGTTTATCCCCAGTCCTATGTAGCAGGTTTTGCGGCAGTAAAGATATAAATGATAACCAGATGGTAAGCAGCTACTTGGGAGTGTTTCTGCTGAACATCATGGTCAATCTAGTGAGTTTTAAAAAAATATTATCCCTTTTGCAGTTTGTGTCTTTTACAGATTGTATTATAAAGTTTTCACAAACTCTAAACACTTAGTCCTCTGTAGCTCCCACCTAGAGTTTTTTCCTCATCCTTTCTTAATACCTAGAGAAAGTAAATTTTCTTCCTTAAGGAGCAATAAAATATTTGATAGAGAGAGGGGAGCTTACTGTAAATGGTATGCACTTCAGTACAATTTAGCAGTTCAGTGATTGCTGTACTGTTCTCTCTTGCTTTGTAGTACAAAGAAGTTCTACTTTGTTCCTGTATTGCTACCCACAATGCATCATTAGAAGCCCTGGTTGGTGGCAATTTATGTACACCTGATTACTTAGTAAGTCTGATCTCTGTGAGGTCAAGGCTAATCTGTTCTAAAATCCAGACCTTCTGCTTTTGTTTAATATAGCCCACTGAGATTAAAATGGGATTAGAGCTCATCTGATCGGGAGAATAACCTCTGCAGATGAACTCTCCTACTGTTCTTTTGCAAAAATCGCTAGGTGGAAATAGTGTCTTGCAGTGGCCATGGGACTTATACATCAATATACAGAAGGCATTTGTTGATTTTTTTTTTTTTTGTCCCTGTGACAGTTTTGAAACCAGACTTTGAGTATATTATTTCCTGGAGCCAGATCTAAATTGTTACTCTACGTATGGAATACATGAATACAGGTATCAGAAAGGGTGGGGTTTTTTCTCACTCATCTCCATGTATTTTCCATTTACTACAGCAATAAAACTAAAGCAGATTTAAATAACTGGAAACTGTCAAGCTGTACATTTAATAAAGTGTTTAAATTTCACCTGTTTTATTACCAAGGTTTCTTTTAAAATGTTTTCTCATCCTTAAACACGTGCGAGTGCTAATTGTGCAAAACTAAGATGTTTTCAATCCATCTTGGTTCAACATCTACATTACAGATACCACAGAAACAAACATGTCTACATGATCCAAATGATATGCCTCAAACGTGATTTGTGATGAAGCCAAGCATAAGGATTGCCAAAAAGCAAATTAAACTAATAGTACTCTTCTGTGGGTTTTTTTTTCTAGTATTTTCAGTAAAGCCATTTTCTGTAGTATTTTCAGTCTCAACAAAGTATTTTTATGTTAAAGCATAAGATTGTGATGTGAGCCTACAAGTGCAAGTAAAAAGAGCAAAATTACTTGGTCAATGTGTTCTCATTATCCAGGTTCTATGAAATGCAAAAAATAATATAACTGTCAATGATAAGGATGATATAATATATCACTGGTAGCATGCAGTGAAAAGCTCTACAGGGAGAGAGTTCTGAAAGTACTGTTTTTGCACAGAGAGTCTGCTTGGCTGCTGTCCTGGATTTCAGCCTGCTGTGGGTGAGGTCATGATGTGGCTAAAGTAATTAACAAGGTCAGTCTCACCAGCTCAGTATAAACCTGGAATATCTCTACTGAAGTGTAAAAGCAGAACAACTGAGAAGAAAACCTGGAATTTTGTCCTGGGTTGCAGTACTGCCCATGCTAGCAATGATGCCAGGTTATGCTGCAAGTAGATTTCAAGACTTCTCAGCTTTGGGATGAAACTTGGCCATTTCACTCCACTGATGCAGGGGGTTATCTTTTGAGTGACGTTATTTCCTAACAGAGGTCTGAGAATCATTCAACAACCAAGGTTAGATCCTTACCTTCTCTAGCAGTTAAGGTTTGTTTTGGCCCCAGTTGGGTACCAGAGCAAAGAAAAACCCTCTTAAAAGACACAAGTGCATGTTAAAGAGTTGATTGAGTTCTTAAAAAATTGTCAGTGGAAGCAACAGAAAGTACTTTTCGTGATATGTGTAATTACATTTTCTTAACCATGTGGGATGAGCTCCCATAAGCTTTTTACTCGAAGGGAAAATGCATCCATTGAAAGCATCAAGTATCTCACTAAATGAGAATGTGTGAAGATATCAGTATCAGTCCATAAAATTTAAGATTTTTAATTCTATCAGCAAGTTCACCATTTATAATCTTAGTGTATACATGAAAATAAAAAAGCAGCGTTATTGCAGTCATCAGCACATTATAATAATTTCCCATCTCTGTCTGAGAAGTTACCTTGCATTCCCACTTCATCAGAAAGCATGGTTAATTAATTCTTTTTTTGGCTGTAGTGCATGTAAGGTTTTCCTTGAAGACTGCTTGTGTCATTTGTAACTATTCAGAAATGTTGGCATGGTAAATAATGTAGACATTTATTTTTCACTCGTTTCGAAAGGTCATAAGGACCTGCAAAGTTACTTTATTCACCATGTCATTACAGAAAAGATTTTCTACTACTCAGATATATTCACTTACTCCATTAGATTGAATCATACAAATACTGTGGTTAGTGTGATAATGGAAAGTATAGTTACTGAATAACAAGCATTTCAATGTCTTGGTGCCCAGCTATGTTCATTTTGTAAAACATGATTGGCAGGCGACATAGCTAACATATTCCAATTTCTGCCTGACTGTAACTTCATGTAATAATACATTATTTTGAGTCCTAAGTTGCTTAGCAGAATGATTGGTTCTTGATTTACCTTAATGGCTGAAAATGGAGCTGTGACTTGTTAAGGTAATTTTGTTGCTAAACTTTCGTATTATCCAATTCATGCCACTGCTCTCTCAGAATTTTTGACAAATATTCTTTCTGGGTTTTTTTCCTTTAAATGCATATGACTGTGAATGGTAGGAAAACCCAGACTCACCTTCTTCCTGTTGTCTGTGATTCTCATGTAGGCATAAGTTTGCTTTCTCAATCATGAAGCCAGAAGAGCACATGAGCATTGGACCTGCATATGCATGTAGGGGAAATACTTTTAAAAAGGGCCAAAGCAGTAACCACCTTTATAATCAGGAGTTGAAGATGCATTCTGTGTTGAACATTGTCTCTGAAATTATTTCCTAAATGTCATTTCCCTTTCTCAGTTTCTTCCTGTATTCTATGTAAAGCAATGCAGTTTTATTGGTCAGGAGGAAAAAATAAACTTCCTGTTTTTCTAAGTCAGCAAATACAGTCTTTTCTTCCTTTTCATACTCAAAGAAAGAAAACTCTATCCTGTAAAAGCAAGAGTTGACACACAGTGGCTGTTGCACAACTACTACCAAAGTGAAAGGTCTCATCCAACAACTTTGTTTTCAACAAAAATGTTAAAATTTGTTCTGTGTGCCAGAGGTACAGGCCAAGCCAACACCAAAAATGTTTACTTTGAATATCAGGAAAAATTTCTCGCCTTTACAGAACTTGGGTTTTGTTGACTGGGAATTGCATTATTATTCTAACATCTCAGAGACTGCTTTGCTAGAAAACAGATCACAGACCACTACATGATTGTTTATCAAAGTCTTTCTTGCCAGATACTATACAATTGATGATGTCTGACAGTGGGACGTTGTATAACAGTCATCAGTTTAGGCACTTGCCACAGAAGGTAGATTTTGTAATTGAGAGGCCCTGCTGAAACTAATTCAACAGGTTGGTGGAAAATGATATAAAAATAATGAAGCAGCCACCTAAAATGGCATTTGATGTCAGATTTTGAAGATAGTTAGCACTGTTAAATGGTAACATAGCATCAGTAAATCATGGTTTGACACTACAGAGGTTTTTGGTGACAGCAATTTGAAAATGGGAATATGTTGTTAAACTGAGGGCTGCAATCTGATGATTCACAGAATTATGAAAAAAATTAACAAAGCTGCACCCAAGAAAAATCAAACTATTTGGAGTTATGGGAGCTGTCACATGTTTATATATTTATGATGGAAATGAATGGTTGGAAACCATAGAGTGTCACGTAGACTGACCAAAAGAATAGCTGATACCTTTGCTTTCAGAAGGAAGACGGAAAAGAGACATGAAGAGACATGTTATAGCAGGTGGGAGAGCCCAAATTCAGCAACACCCACATCAACGTAGCCCAGAATATCTCCCGCTACAGGAAAAAAGAAAATTACCACCTCCTGAAAGTCCTAGCAACTGAATGAGATACTTAGAGATCAAATGAAAAGAGTTAGAAAACTTAATTAGTTGACTAACTGTACATATTTGACAGTGCATGTTATAAAATGTTTAAGCAGTAATATGCTTTGGAAAAAACAGGTATGATATTGAGAGCTGAAGCTTTAAGAAAATTAGGAAATCTCATGGAGGTCTGCTGCAGTGGTTGACCTATTGCTTAGAAAAGCACATGTTCTTCCAGAGCTTTGGGACCTGCAACAATTTGTGACTGCCAGTGTTTGAAAACATGCAGCCCCCTCTGGGACTTCACAGTGGTCGGATAGGCGGTGAGAGCCGGGTCCCCCCGCATACGGTGGCTTCCAACATGCTGCGCAGCACCCATGGGCCAGGCAGCTCCTCCACACCTGCAAGGAGCAACTGGGGAGCAGGGCTCCTCTCTGCCTTGCGCCTTCCTTCTGCAGGGCACACACCTGTGGGCTGAACCAAGCCGTGGCTGCTCAACCTCTCATGGATTCTCATGACTGCCCCAGGAGCTCTGTCTGACAAGGCTGTCCCAAGGCCAGTCACGCAAGACCAGCTGTGCAACACTGCCTAGCAGCTCAGCTGCAGTTTCTATGGGGAATTCCTGAAGAACAAAATGGAGACTGAAGGAAGATGTGCCACAGAGCATGTGGTACTGCTGTGAAAGGGGAAGCACCCTGATCATTATCCCTTTCCTCGCAGTCCCACTACCATGTTTACGGCTTTTACTCCCCTCTGAGACTCATGACATGTGATCTGTTTATTTATGGGAAATTTAAGTTTTCTAGAGAGCAGAGAAACTGTTTGGCACTAAAATGTGTTGATTTATTAAGAGAAAGCATTAATTTCTGTTCCAAATAAAGTTTCAGAAAATGAACTTTGAAGATAAGTGTAGCATGCCTACATGAAGAAGCGTATAACATGTCCGCATATTCAATTTTGGTTTTTGAAATGTATTAATCAGCAGTTTAACAAAATTACTGACAGAATGTGTCTGATGTGAAAACAAATTCAATAAATAATTAGACTTCCAGTTTCTATTGCCAGCAAAGTCCTCTGATTTGAAAGTAGCATCACAAGCAGCCAACCTCTCCGTCTCACTCCCTCAAAATAAAACACCAAGCTAGGATAAAACTGAGTTACAACTAGGTTGGCAGGATTTCAGACACCACACAAAACGTCAGCAATTCAGGTAAATCCCATGACTGATTCATCCAATTTGAACTATTGGACTAACTAGGCCACAGATTAAAGAAAACAAAACATATTTCCTGAGCCCTCTAGGAGGTGGTAGAAATCACTCACAGAGGGAACAATTTTGCCAAAGTAGGTTTGACTTTTATGTTTTGCAAGCAAGCCCACACAAGCCACTTCAGTGGAGCTGGCTTTGTCCTGAAGGCACTTAAAACTCAAATTCTTTATTTACTGTATCAACTCCTACACTGACCCAAGTGACTTTCAACCCTGCATGTGTCCAGCACAAGCTTACTTCCCACACCTAGCATTCCTCCCCAAAATGTCCCTTTACTAAGATACAGCCTTTGCTAAACAATGTTTCTGCCAGTCCCAAACCTTTTTGTATTGGTGCATCTGTACATTGTACATTGGTACAACACAACAGCCTGTATGCAAAGGATAAGGTTTGGAGCAGTAAATTTCCCTGCAAACTATGAAACATCAATGCTCATGCTAGCAAAGGCCACGCAAATCTCTTATCCACATGTTGGGCAGCTACAAGTAATGACAGACACAGTGCTTTATGCCTGAACGCCAGTGTTGAACTGCTTGACCCTGCAAGTTCTTGCTGTACATGACTGAATGAGGATGTCCCCTTTAAGGACAAAAGGAAGGAATTTCTCCAGAAAAGTAGATTTGCAATTTGCCCTTCTTTTGCCAGGAGGGTTTTCCAGTCTTTCACTTGAGCTTAGGCACACAAAATCTCAGCACACAGCCACCCTTTTCCTCAAATCATGCAAAACTGCCACTTAACGTGGTATTCTGTTCATTCACCATTCTTCCAAGAACGTCTGACAATAAACTAATTGCTGAAAAAATATCATACTGTCATAGGCTGGCCTGCTTGATACCTGCCCAGTAGATGCATGACAATCAGCAACACTGTTCTTAAGTAGTTGTGTATCACCACGCTGATTTCCAGGCCCGTTCTTCCTAAAGAAATGCCAAAACTGTGCATGTTATAGAAGGTAAGAAAACTTCAAGCAAGAGGTACAGCTTTCATCACAAAACATCCTGTGGTTTTTACATTGTTCTTTTCTTGTGCTTTTAGGTTGTTCTTTTCTTGCACTATGCCAGTAAGATGACTAGAACTGTCTTCAGGTCAGCAAAGGGTTGGCAATCATTTGCTCTGCATGTTCAGGGACAGCGGACAAGTTCTATGAACCCTCATTACCTGGGCCCTGCTGGAGGGGCTGTCAGGTAGGTGGAGAGTACCACAAGGTGCTGCTTCCCTTTCTTGCCTCCTTGTTGCCCCACAGGCACAGTCTGCAGAGGCAGACTTCTTTCTTGTTGTGCAAGCAGAGATGCTCTTAACCCTGAGCATTTGTGGCTCAAACTCTTTATACAGCTCATAGTAAGAAAAGCTTCTGTTTCAAACCTGAACCAGAGCTTTTGTGCTAAACGTTGTGTGTTGGTTTTGTGAAGAGTATCACCTTTCTCTTACTTTGTTGAATGCTTGCCCTTGTAGCATCAGCTGCAACATCACCACTGTCAAAAAGTCTGTAAAGATGCTCTCCTTTCTCACACTGTGGTATAGTCCTGGCTTGAACCTCAGTTCCAGTGATAGCATTGGTTAGTCCGACTTTCATCTCCTCAGAGTTTTTACAAGTTTAGCTAAAATGATGGACCTAAGGTTGTTATAGTCCAATATCAAGCTTAAAACTGTTCACTCACCTGAAGAAACATTGCATAGTCAATGTCATACCTGTTGATGATTGATGACATAAGTGTTTCTTACAAATTGGACTTCCATTCGCAGAAATGATCATGGATGTATGTGATAAAGACTTCGTAAGCTGCAAGAATGTCCTTAGTTTTCTTTCTCTTGCTAGTGCTGAAAAATACATATCTTGAGTACCAAGTTTAAAGGGGAACCCACCTGTATTTTATACCATAGTGCTTGGTTTAATTTTAACTGTGTGTGTACCTGTTAAATCTTCTCTGACCTTGGGCATGGTGCATACTATTTACTGTCAGATACGAAGAAATTATAAAGGGGCTACACTTTTCCAGCAATTACAGAAATCAGTGAAGATCTTTACTCATTCTTGGCATTAAAATAGAGTTAAATGGAATATAATTTGTAACACACTAAGTATTTTAAGGTATTATTTATATTTATATGTAATGTCATGTCTCAAACATAGATAAAGAGATAGAGCAAGCTGTTACAAGTCAGTAATAGTCAATGGGAGAGTTCAAATCTGTCTGAAAGCAATGGAAAAACAAGTTTGACCAGCACCTTCCCAGCTCTATTAGCATCAAATACTGATCACTGGAGGTTGCATTCAGGGTGGCACTGACCATTTGGTATTCAGAGGGAGACTTTCAGATTCTGCAGGAACTGATACTGGTGGTCCAGCTGGAGACAGCTGCAAAAGTCAACATCTTTTAGATCTGACATAGAGCAGAGGTTCTCAGCATTCAGGATCACATATCTGGAAAAAAAAAAACAGTAATGAAGTAATTGCATCTGTCTTCTTAAATTGTTCTTAATATAATGAACATGTTACAGTGACCTTTAGAATGTCTAATGGGTGATGCATTTGAGCTTTTTGAATATTTAAGCCACATTCCAAATTATGTCTCATGTGTTTATTCCTATCTCAGTCTGTGCATTAAACTGCATCATAATCAGGATGGATTTAAAAAAACCCAACAACCTCATATGGTTAATTCCAGATCCCATTATTGTATTTTCTCTTAAAACTCAACTGTAGAAATAATTCTTTGCTGCTTCTCTTGAACTGCTTTGTTGGTCTGTTTTGTTTGTCTGAGTCTTAAAAAAGCTACTGCAGTACACCGAAAAGATCGTTGCACTTCATCTGTGATCAGAATTATCCTACAGAATACAGGTTTGTAAGCTTGGGAAATTTGGTGAGGTTTTGGGATGAATTTCTGTAAAAAGCTCTTAATGAATGCAGAAAGATTACACAAACTTGAATTATTTAGTTTGTGATAGAGAGTCTTCCATTTAAAAAACCTTGGTATCTTGTCTTCTGAAAGCTTCTCAAAACATCCATTTATTTCGGTTCAAACTTTCCTTTTATGTTCTGATTCCAGATTCTCTTATTAGTTTGAAAGGTCTGGGTTTTTTCCAGCTGATGGGACTAATTTTGTAGTGCTGCTTTAAACCACTCTTTTGATCTTACTCTAAAATTCAATATAGCATGACTCAGTGCTGTGACCACTACCAAATACAAAACCCAATATGTCAGCTATTCTTTGAAAGACTTTTGTTTCTATTGCAACCACTGAAAATTTTGAAACTGCTGATAGATGGGGTCTCTGGTCTATTGACCTGGACATGGTTTAGTCCATGGTATAAGCACTTTCAGTGCATATGTGCAGGACTCTTAAACGGGGCAATGCTAATTGGTACTATGCACACAGGGACCTATCAATGTGAAAGGGAAATGACTCCATGACTTATCTTTCCTTTCATTGGAAATGGCAAGGGGTTAGCATTGACTTCAGTCCTAAAATGTTTTTGTCATCTTTTTCTCTGTCATTCTGCTTTCTCTGCACACCAGCTCTGTGCATAGTTAGTTAATGAGCAGATGGTAATGCTTATTTCATAAATTCTCACCCTTTCACATCTCACTTTCTGAGGACAATTTTTACCTTATATTTATTTCCCTGAAACATTCCAGAGGGTGGAGGAGATTACTTGAAAACTAGATTACTGCAGAGATGAAGACAAATAGCTTGTAATTCATCAAGTGCAAGGAATATGAGAAGGCTGAACATAAGGATAGAGAAAAGGAAGAAAAAGGTAATTACTGTGTGATGGTATAGCAACTAAGATAATTTAATTTGTGAGGAGTATGGTCAGTGGCAGAAATTTCCCTGGACAATGGCCTAGTCAGAAATAAATTGTGTAAGAAATCAGAGTTGTAGCTAATATGAAGTTTGACCTCTATCCCTGAGGCACTCCTAAGTGTTGTAAGTCACAGGGAGCAGAGAGTTTCAAGCTGAGGCTCCAAGCAACGTGGTATGTGAAACTGCTGGGATATTGGCAAGGACGTTGGAGCTTATCCACCAAACCAACAATTGTTCCTAAGGCTGCTGACTTGCCAGCTTGCAGGTGTTCTTATAAATGAGGCTGGTAGGGCACAGATTATAGAGAAATAAGCACTCCCGTTGACTTCAGGGCAGCTCACTGGGGTTACATTACAGCACTTAGATACAAGGAGCTTCAGAGCAGCAAATTATCAAGTCTGAAAGAGAAAGTCATCTGAAAGAGAAAGTCATGTTGGTCCATCCTGCTGTTTTTAGGAAAATGCAATTACCCTGTAAGTAAAAATAATCATCTGGATATAAGATACCCAGATTTTTAAGTGGATTTCAATAATGAAATCCCATACAGTATTTTTTCTGTGATATCACTAGATGTTAGGCTGTGGTGGTTCTACTCTGATATGGACCTCTCAAGACTAGATACAAAGGAGGAAGATTCGTACTTTCATTGAAGGAGACCATCCTCTAAAGAGACTGGCATGCTATGATGACAACATTTACAGTTGCCATATGTGTAATTAGTTTTTTAAACATTACATTAGAAAAACATGTTATTTAGTGTTCTGCAAACATAGCCGAAAAAGCTTTTGTCTTTGAAAGGTATACTTAATTTATATTTTCCTATCACTGTGGTCACTAGCAGAAACTGGAATCAAAAAAGCAGTTAGATTTAGCCTCCTTAATAAAGGTGTTTACAGTGCTCATTGCAACTATGCAGAACACAGGTAAAGCCCACAGATTTCTCATCTTAAATATTAAAAACAAAAAAAACCCTCAGAAACTCTCAAAGCTTTTCAAATCAATCATTTGTTACAAAAAGTAAATTTGCATTACAGCTGATCATGACATATAGTAATGGTATCGAGACTGTTGCAAAAGGCATGTGTTAGCAAATAGAATTCAAGCCACTGCCAAGTGAAACAGAAATATCAGATGATCTTTGAAGCTTAATAGCAAGCCAATGCTTACAGTTGAAGGTAAAGCACATCTTTTGCATCTTTTACAGCTAAAGCCCTAAGTCTGGTTAGATGTTGGTGTCACAGCAAATTGCAGTAGTTACACAGTGATACTGGTCTACATGCCATTTTAGCTGACAGTTTTGACTCTAGTGAGGACTCTGTACCACTGTGTATATGTTCACCTGTTATTTCCCAATGTATGCGGTGGAGATAAGAAACATTCCTAACTTCAGGCACTTGTAAGATTTACTAGTCACTGAGACTTTAAAGTAGTTTCTGAATATTAAGTTTTAATAGCCTCTTTAATGTGGGCTCCTGTAAACTTGTTACTGTAGTTAATTTAAAGAAGCCTGTTTAATTTTGCTCAATATATTCCTCAAGAATGTATTACTCAGGTAATATAAACAGTTTCTGCCCCTCAGGCACTGTGATTTAGATGCAATATGTTTGCTTATTACTACAAACAAGTAAATGATGTAACATACTTTAATGATAGAGACTGTATCAGTGTTTTAATTTAACTCTGTGTTGTCATCTTTTTCACCCTCTTTCACTTGTTATACATTGCAAAGTGTTGAAATAATTTTGATATTTCAAATGTCACCTGTTCTCAGCTGCAATTAGCATTTAAAAGCTTAACATCAATTTTCATTCAAATATGCCGCCTCTGTAGTCATGGTAACCTCCTTGTCAGCTTTATCTTCCAGCTTTAGAAGGTACTGCTGTGGTACTTGGAGATGTTGTCATTCAGGATTTTTCATTTGGCTCCCTCCTCCTTCCCTCTCCTGCACAAAATACACTTCTGTGCTTGCTTTTACCAAGTTGAAGGTTTGCAACAGCAAGAGAAGAGCCAAAATGGAAATACTGTAACAACAAAAAAAAAAGTTCTACTTCATGGAGCTTCCTGGAAATAGGAAGTGGTGAGAAGAGTGACTTATGATTTCAGGGGGCTCATCACACATGGTGCAGTAAACTACATGTAAGCTATTAAAAGCTACATATTCAGCGTGTGTAAAAATGAAAGCCTAGTCGTATATACAAACGTGTAGATGCAGAATCCAAGTACTTAGCAGATGTCTCCTCTTTCCTCACTTAAGAAGAGAATCATTGAACCAGATGTAAGCCAAAGACTGTTTCATTCAAATAATCTAATTATTCTGTATTTAACCAGGATATGCTCTGACATTTAATTTTGTGAGAAAAATATGGAATTTATTTCATTGTTAGCTATCATCCTTATACTAATTTAACTGTGCTTTTTATCATTATTATGCAGCATTTACGCGAGAACAGGTCAGCTGATTCAAATTGCTTAAGTTATTGGTAGAGATAACCCATCTGTGAGCCACATCGTTCTTGTTACAGAATTTATTGTCCTTGGCTTGCAATACATGTTTATTGTTGGGAGAAAAATAATTACAAGTACAGAGAAACAGATGGATATTACAATTCAGATACATGGACTTTTGCTTAGTAGATAATGTAATTATAGGGGATATTATAATTATAGGGGATTTTATACATATCCTCCCTGTGGTCATTTGCAAAACTCACCTGCTTCCACTTCTATTTTAGAAATTGATAGAAGTTGGAGTACTACACACATATCCCAGCCTGCCTCTGGGCATTTGTGAAGCTGTGAAAACATCCCTTAGGTATCTTTTTCAAGTGGGCACTTCTCACAGGCTGCAAGCCAACAATACAGAAGCCACAAGAAATCATACAAGCGTGCTTACCTTTAATCTCTGTCATCACTGTATAGCAGGTACAGGTTGGATATTTGAGATGTAGCCACTTCATCTGTGTCTTGCATATGTGGATACAGACAGTAAATCTGCATTTTAACTAATACTAATCTATGTGGTAGCTCTAGAAGGATGATTAAAACAATCACCACATGTCTCTCTGCATCATCCTGAGCCAGAACAATGCAAGTCTGGATAATCAACAGGCACTCTCTATCAGCTGTCAGCCACTAATGAGAACCTCCCAATGTGTAATGTGAAATAAATGTAAACCACCTGTGCAAACTCTGGCTTTGAAGGGCACTTTGTATGTGTGAGTCATCCGTGGCTCTCACTGGAAATAGTTGAAATTTCTTCTGAACATTTTGCAACTCTTGCATGTCCACATAGTCTCTAAGATGCCTGCTGTGGTTTGGTGTATCTGGTTTTGCCATCTCGAAACTCTTTAGAAGAACTTACGGGTTTCTCGTCAATGCCAAGGCAACAAAAACAGCCCAGGTGCTGCAAAATGCCAGTGTGGAGATGCACCCCAGGCCTACCCAGACAATCCTTATTTTTCATGTGATATCCTAATAATAACTTTGAAGATACTTACAATGTCTGTGTTTTGTCACTTAATAAAAAACATTACATTTTTGTATTCTTCATGAAGCACTGAGTAACAGTTAATTTCCATTTGCAACATGATGAAATCAGAGTTCAAAATGAAGAAGGTAGAAGTTGTAAAAATCAACGTTATTCTTTAGCCCAAAGAGACTGAGAGTTCACCCTTTACAGTAAACTTTTTCAGACTGTCAAAACGATGTCACTGAAACCCGATCAGTGGTAGCGAGCTGCTTACTGTACGCTTCCCAGATCTCAACCGCTGTCCCGTTTACCCCATCCAACCTGTTGAATCCCCCTGCTCTTGCCTGGGGTCTGCATTATTCAAGGATTTCCACATGGAGGTCTTTCCCAGCTGCCCTGGCCCAGTGAGGGTCTTCCTGGGGTGTTGGCCCACCTACACTATATTACTTCAGTTTATCCACGGATTGCCATATAATTTTTTTTTTCTAACAATGGCATAGAGTAGGAGTGCAAGTGGTATTTCAAATGAGCAGCCCCTGTATACTCTACTGGATCTACAGCACGTAGCACCAGGAATTAGCTATGATACAGCTGCATTGTAACAATTCCATTGTATTTGAATCTTGAAGTAATTACTTAATGATGCACAAGTTATTGGGGAAATACCTATGTTGAAAGACAGACACTAAAATAGAAAGGGAGAGTTCTGGCTGTGAACTTCCCCTGTTTTCTCAGGTGTTCAGTGCATCTTTATTGTTCTCTGTGACAACTTTGAAGTGCAGTTTGCAGAAATTTCTGTTCATGAGTAAATTAATGATGAATAATAACTTTATAGTAGACATGTCAACTTCCTTAAAATCAAAACCAAAATGCAATGTCCTTTTCTTTCATTCCCGATTTCCCTTCAGAAAACATTTGGAATAAAGGATATTTTGATCAGAGGACCTCTTCTTTTTAAAATTACCCCACTCCTCGAGGCTTATCATCTTTGCTAGAAGCGCTGAATTTTACCTCAATTAATCTGCACCAGCTAACCCAAAATAAAGGGGAAAAGGAAGAAAAAAATAATCCTCGCCGCCCTCCTTTCGCCACTAGCCAAACTATCCGTGCCAGCGCGGCGGGAGCGGGGTGCTGCCGTGCGCAGTGACAGCCCCAGCGGCCCGGGCCGGGGGCGGGCCGCCGGCTGCCCCGCCTGCGCGGGGCGGGGCGGGGCGGCGCGGAGCGGAGCCCGCGGTCGCCGCCAGCCGCAGACGGCGCGGCGAGGGGCCGTGGCTGTGGCGGCCCGTGGCCATGCCCGTGCCCGTTCCCCTGCCCCTGCCCCGGGCGCCCGCGGACCGGTGCGCAGCGCAGCGCAGCGCAACTCCCGGTGAGCGACGGCGGCTTGCGCGGGCGGGGGTTGGGCTGCGGCGGTGCGGGGTCTCCCCTCCCCAAGTGCCCGCCCCCCGTGGGTGGTACCCGGCTGGCGAGGGGTGCCCTGCGCCCCGAGCCGGCCGGTCGGTCAGTGCCTCCGCGGCTTTCGGCGGTTGGGGCTGGGGGACTCTGCGGGACTGGACCGGCTCCTCTTTCGGAGAGGAAAGTTTGTGCGGCGCGGAGGGGTGCGGAGCGGAGCGGAGCGGTGCGAACTTGGGCTGAGTTAGGCGAGGCTCCGCGACATCTCCGCGGGGGGACGGGGAGGATGGGGCTGCGCTGGGCGGCGAGGCCTCGGGGGGCTGCGCTCCGCCGGGGACGGGGTCGGCGGCGGGCGGGGAGGCGGTGTCGGGAGCGGTCCGGCTGGGCGCTGCTGCCCGAGTTTCAGGGCAGAGGACAGCCCGGGCGCTTTTCCCATTTCCCGTTCGCGTGATTTATAACGGTGCGGGGTGATCGGCCCATCCGCCGTAAATGGGGCACAGGGGCGGTAGTGCCGTTCCCGTATCTTTCCTGCTTAATGTTTTTATGGCAGTCCGCTGAGCAATAACTCTAAGGTGGAAAATAAAATATCTCCACTGTGGTGCTGTATCTTGCAGATGGAGTATGTCTCTATGACATGTTCTTAGTATGGAAGCTGTTTGTAAAAATCAGGAGAAACTGCACGTGACTTAATAACTTTTATGTAAATAGCTGCATGTAATAGGTGTCATTCTGTATTTGGGAGTACAAAATCAATATTCTACTGATTAATAGATTGTTCAGTATTCAGCTATTACTACAAATGAATAAGTGGTGCAACAACGTGTTTTTTTACTGTAATAGTAAGGACTAATGATCAATTTTATTCAGAAAGTATTTTCTATTTTGTGTCATATCAAATGGAACTTACTATGCATAATGCATACGTAACTAATTTCTAGATTACATAATTCTTCAAATTCAGTAACCAAAGCACCTGTTATTACATAGTGGTTTTTTCCTGTTTTAGAAGTGCTGTTGGTCTAATATGCTGAGCTCTGTCACACATGAATAGTCCTTCTCACATAGTTTAATTTCTCACCGTTTCATTTGTTTCAGGATCAACTCTTATGTAAATTTAAACTGTTTTCTTAAGGATCTGTAAGAGGAGCACTTTTAAAAGATACTTGCCATGTAGGTATTCTTAGTAACTTCCTACATTTATAGCTGAATGTGTGATATAAACGAAAACAAAACCAGAGGTTTATTAAAATTTTGTCTTAGCTAGTCCAAGCTAGTGTCCTAGGTCTGATCAGAAGCAAGCTGAGTTCTCTGTGTAAACTTGAGTCAATTTTGTAGAGGAATTAAAGAAACTGTGGATGTGTTAGATCTTCATTTCGATCCTGTTCCGATGACATAGTGTTTTACCTACGTATCAATGACTGTTGCCCTATGCATGCATAACATTTAAATTAATACCACCTCAGCTGCCTAAAGGTCTGATGAGATGCTTGTTAGCACTTTGATTGCTTTTTCATACGTTATTGTCCCTGCATTTGGGATTTGGACGTTACATGATCATGGTGGAAAGTAATTACAGAAGGTAACAATCTTTGCTGTATCCATTAAAATAGTAGTTTCTTCAGTTCTACGCAACATCTGGGGACAGTTTTTACTTTCCATTAGGATTTTTTTGTCAGCAACTAAGGAGGAGCAGTGGCTCAGAGGCATATAAGAGGCATAAAATGGCCTGAGTATTGATAGACTGTTATCTGCAGCGTTACTGCTGAAACAAACGTATTGTTGCTGTGTCTGATGGGATGTGACCGGGTTTTATGTTACAGTTGGTAATATTCTGCTTTAAATTCTAAATTTACCACAGTCTGTAAAATGCTTTTTAGAAGCTTCTAATCACATGCTGTTTCACTAATAGTAATAATACCTGTTTGTCCTTTTAAGACGAATCAAGAAAATACTTCCTGTGAAGAGTAGAAGTACTTGATTGTGGGAAAACTCTTAAAGCACTTCTAACTTCAAAGCTGAAGAAAAGTATGAAGGAACAATCCATCTGACTCCCTCAGCATCTCACAGGGAACACAAAATGGCTCTTCAGAAAAAAACTGTTGCTGGTGTCTTGGAGCAGTGGTGTTTGGAGGTACCGCTGTTCGGTTGCAGATGGCACCAGAATGTTAGGAAAAAACTGAGACTGGTACGAATTATAGGGCTTCTTGTCAGTGTAGTGGCCATTAGTACTTTCTCTCTTTCAATTAGTGCCTTTTTCAAGATGGAACCACATAGCATGGCATTGGCCAGCAGCCTAGGTAGCCAAAAGCTGGTGCGTGGGCACCAAAGAACTCTGTTGGATTTCACAGAACAGAATGAAAACGTCACTCCAGACCCACACACTTCTATGAAGTACGAAGCTGAGCACGACAATGCAACAGATGGTCATGCCAAGGGAGAGTACCCCAGGGACCTTTTCTCTCTTGAGGAGAGAAGAAAGGGAGCAGTGATCCTCCATGTAGTTGGAATGATTTACATGTTTATAGCCTTAGCCATAGTCTGCGATGAGTTCTTTGTTCCTTCCTTGACTGTCATCACTGAAAAACTGACCATATCTGATGATGTGGCAGGGGCAACCTTCATGGCTGCTGGTGGGTCAGCCCCAGAACTCTTCACTTCTTTAATAGGAGTGTTTATATCCCACAGCAATGTCGGCATTGGTACAATAGTGGGATCAGCTGTGTTCAATATCCTGTTTGTTATTGGAATGTGTGCTTTATTTTCTACAGAGATCTTGAACCTCACTTGGTGGCCACTCTTTCGAGATGTGTCCTTTTACATCATTGACTTGATCTTGCTAATCATCTTTTTTCTGGATAACTTGATCATGTGGTGGGAAAGCTTAACGCTCCTGACAGCGTATTTTTGCTATGTGACTTTCATGAAGTTCAATGTTCAAGTAGAAGAATGGGTGAAGAAATTTTTAAACAGAAACAAGGTTGAGAAGGTAACAACAGCAGACGCTGAAGGAAAGGTAGGTCAATTTTTAATTAGTGTATGTGTAATAATGTCCTTGTAAGTGCTGAGCCCTTCTATGTCATAAGGATCCTAATATAGTAGAGTAAGCAACATAAAAAAGTTCCATGCTTTGCGAAAAGGTCTTTTTGTTTAATCAGTCCAATAGGATTGAAAATACAGAACATGAGGTAGCCTTCTGGTAAATCAATAGCTTTTAACTCCAGAACAATCATAATCACACAGAAAGTAAGAAAAAATGCCAGCAGAGAGACATAAAACTTTACTCAGCATTTTGGCATATGAGGTCTGAGATATAGCTATTATTTTTTTCCCGAAGCTTTTGGATTAAGCAGTAACAGTGTCTGGGGAGGATCTTGTGACAAAATTTAGCTTTTTAAAGACTTTTAATGCACTTTCTTCCTCAAAAAAGCAAATAACTCGGAACAGTATACAAGGGTATTTTTATACATGTTTTTCATCTACAGATGTTGATGTACAGTATTAACTTCCAGTTGTAATGTGGCAATTGCATGAAAAAAAATCTCTGGAAAAACAGTGACTGCAATAGGAAAAGGCAGAGGTCCTCTGTTTAAGCAGGATGGTTTCCCATTCACGGTATTTGCAACTGCACAAACTAATTTTTGGCCTAATACCTGGCCACAAGTAGAGAAGGGAATTTATGGACAGAGGGCTCGGTGGGTCTTCAGCAGTTATTATCATCTTTTAAACAGCTCTCTTCTTAAAGCAGGCTATATTTAAGGGACTTATGAAGGTGAACCCATAAATACTTATGTATGTAGCACTATGTTAATTGGATGTTTAATACTGAAATTGAAATGTCTGGTTTTATATGACAATATAAACAACAGATAAGGTTGTATTATCCAGTAATTATTCAGAGTATGGGGGAACTGTTCACTGTTTTGTTTCTTTCATTTAACAGCCCTGTATGAGTGGTTCAGAAGAGACACAATCCACTGATGCAAGTGTACGGGCATATAAACAGGAGGATAGAGAGATGGAGCACATATAACTACAGAGAGGGGCTACTTGCCTCTGATTCACAGAAAACTGATGCTTCTGCCTATATGCCTAACTTTGAAGAGAGCGATTAATATTTTAGCAGTACAGACAGGTGCTTTCAGTTTTAGGACAAACCAAAGTCCACCAAAAATAAAACCAGAAAATTCTCTGCTTTTTAGTTTTCTAACCAAGTTTAACATCTATACACTTAACTTGTAATTCTATGTTTTCCTTTTTGTTCCCTTCCTTTTCCAAAATCAGTGTGCTCGTCTTTGTCGTTCTCAAAATGCATAATTGGGATTTTATAAGTAAATGAAAAGAAGCGTCAACACCAACAAAGTATTTGCCCTAGTGAAAGAAGGGCTTCATTAACTACATTAGTTGGTTTCTAAATAATGTAATATTTCACAGTGCATTGTAAGTACTTTCACAGTTTGTGCTAAATGTGTGTAATGATAGGAAGAGACTATGGTGTATGAAGCAACTGTTTAATGCACCTTCATCTGTCCATAAACTGGATTTGAAGGAGATCTAATCTATAACTGCTCTTAAATAATAGTATGAAAAGCAACTGCCTTGGGTTGGGTTATCCAGACTATAAGGTGGGTTAGAGTAGTTGTATACCATGGTAAGCACTCAATCATTTTTGACTGGGTAGAAAAATAAATCATTTGCGAGCCATATTGAGCATAATAAATGTTTAAAGTACTCTAGATGGACTTGGTTTTAAAAAGATACCTTTTAGGAGCACTCATTTATTGTTTGATATATTCATTACTTTTTCTTACAGTTTATTCATGTTACAGGTGCACCGAATTCAGATAGGGATGAAAAAAATCAGAAAACTGGCTACTTTTCCTAAGAACACAAGCTTTACATCATATGTTTCATAAAGATATTTTTCATTAATTACCTTGAAGTTAATTAAAATGATAAAATAATGTATTTGTAAATCATTGTGGGGTAGAGGGGCATGAAAGAGATGCTCTAATTTTGTTGCAGTTTAGCTAATACGTATTTTCTGCTTCCTGGAGAAAATAGCTTCTGAAGGTATCAGAGCATGTATTTCTTCTATAAGCCATGCTGTAAAGACAGATTTTTTTAATATTCAGCTGACACTTTGAAATTATAACTCATGAATTATTTTACTATTCAGTTGAACATCATTTAGCAGGATGAATGAACTGATTTTCTGATAGCAAGGATGTCACAGATTATGTTCTTTGGAAAGAATCTCACTGAAGTTACATGTTCATTTATTTACTGTTATTAGAGAATTGGTTTTGTTGCTTTTAAAATTAAAAGAAAAAAAGAAAGACTATGGCATGTAGTCCCAAGCCTGATAGAAATGCCTAGGATTTTCAGCTTGAAAGTTATTGCCTAAAGCAAAGGATGAAATGTTTTTGTAGTTTGAGATCTGGTGCGTAGTAGTGAATGCAACGCACATGGGTGCTTATTTCCAAACCAGTGGGGATTGTAAGTATTGCAGAAGTGATAGTCTTTGCTTTTGGTGGCGAAGGATGCTTCATTTCTACAGTGTTAGCTGTTAGCCTAGATTGCTTCCAGTCATCAAGAGTGTGCTACGCCAATGCAAAATAAAATTGTATATAATCAAATTAGTATATCAAATGCAGAATTTGTGATCTCAGTTGTTTCTAATGGAAATTTTTTCCATTCCAACCTGCTCATTAGGGCAGAGAATTGCTAGGCAGCTCTCTGGAATAGGTGCGTTGGAGTGTCTTAGAAGAACTTTATTTCAGGAGTGTATAGAAAATCTCTTCTTTCCTCTAACCAATACTCCTTCTGCCTATCTGTTGTTGATTCTTCTGTTGCCAAACTGGCAAGTGTTCTGCTAAAAAAATGTGCCTGCTGTATTTATCTTTAAGACTTTGTGTTGTAGTCTGAAAGCAGCTCAACAAAGTTGAGAGGTCTAAATAAGGCATCAGAAAGCTGGATAGTTTAAGGGTTATTAGGAAACAAGTATCAAAGAGTGATCAAAAATGTGATCAGATGAAGAATGTTTTGAGATGGTAAGAAGTATTTTTATTGTCAGTAATCTTGAAAGGTTGAAGAAAGTTGTACATTCTCAAGAAGGACAGTGTTTCCCATGAGAAAAAGGTCTTAGATACGAAATGATTTTTCTGCTTAGCTGTCATTTGCTCTAGATATATTCATTGGGTTGCTGGAATGCTTATGTATCTCTAGATGTCTTTTAGATTCCTTTCTCTCTTCCCCATTTTTAAGAATTAAAGCACTTTTTTCTACTAGAAAACTGTGAATATTCAAACTTCACTACTTTTTCTGATCTTATTTTCTTTAGTGTGTCAGTAACTTGTACAAATATGAAAGCAGACACAGTATTTGATATGAATTTTATTGCACTCACTATCTTCCTTCACAAGCTTTCAAACAAATACAGTCGGGGTTCTTAAAACGGTACAGATTGACAAAATCTGGTAACTGGAATTTTGGCAACAATTTGGTGACACTGATGAGAACAGACTACAAGCTTTCTGCATTTAGAGTTCATGGGGTACATCGGCAAGGTCCTGTTTGAACTGTGGATAGTCTCGTGCCCTGTCTCACCCTCAAGGAAGCCTGATGGCAGTCTGATACTGATGAACTCCAGAAATCACTGTGACAAAGACGGAAAAAAGGAGGATAGATGAAAAAGCAAGACAGCATGAAAAGACAGAATAAAACTCAGATGGTTAAGCTCTACAATGTAGGGTGGCATATGGCATATGCAGTCCAAGATGGGTTCCTGACAAGTGACACTGAGCCCTGTGGGCTGCCCTGAATGGGCCCTACTGTAGGTAGTGTGACCCCACCACCAGATAGCTCCAAAAGTCCCTTCCAGCCTAATTTATTCTGTGATGTGATTTTTAGGTTTTATGTAGTTATCCTGCAAAGAACAGATGATTTTTTTAGGACTGGGGAGGAAACTTTGATATTAATTCTACATCTTCCTTAGTTGAGTGAAGATGCTTAAAAACAGAAGCTTGAAATTGAGTATAATGGACAGCAAGAGGATAATGGGAAAAAATGATGTACAAAGTTCTTAAAAAGAAGACTTTTTTGACCTGCTAAGATTTCAGTCTTTTCTTCATAGTCTGTACTGGTGAAGGCATATTGAATGTATTAGATCATGGTAAAACATCATGTGAAATTACATTTCAGTTTTTAAGTACTTTTTTTTTCTTTAATGCAGCATGGAGGTCATTGCAGAAATACTTGAATCTGATCGCTCAGTAAATAACTCAAAACAGTTCTGTTTGGCCGCTAGGAGAACAGAATGTGGGTGGCACAGGGATATTGTGCAATGACATCTGTTTCACTGACAGTACCGTTTTAGATAAATAGCTTATGGTATATACAAGACAGTTACAGTTTTTCTACATTTAGAGAGAACTGCATTTGGAAAATGAGCTATTTTTACCAACAAGACATATTTTGACATTATTTTATTGCCAATTTTGTTGTCTTAAGAAACTTGAATAGCTTGTGTGTGATATTTTAAGATCTATACTCATCTCAAGTGTTGCCACATTGTATTTAATGGCAGTGGTTGCATTCTAAAGGAAAGGTTGTTAACAGTATTTTCAGGTACTTGTCTACTTGGTGGCTGTATTAACACTGCACACGTATAGTCACTGTTATAATGCCTGATCTAATATGTGTTTGTTTAAGGAAAAACACAAATTACCTGCATGCGTACAGGAAAAACTGGAATCTGCAAAAGGTCTGAGTGTGTAGTTCATTTGAATTCCTGAACAGTTCATTTTCAGTGCTTCTTAATGTTGAATCCACAGACCCAGTAACTGTAACTCTATCTATAGAATAGCCTTTCCTCTCTTACCACCAACAAAAGATATGTTAAAGCAGTGTTTCATAGTTCATAGGGAGATTGGAGTCTTATTCTACAGACATTCCACAGTTGGTCTACTTGTGCAAGCATGTGTGTGAATATAGAGCTATAAGTATCTGGATCTTGCATACCAATGTATGCAGGATGGTTGCACTGTTTTCAGTGCATTTGGAACATGAGCATCATCACTATCTTTGTACCATGTTTTGTTTTGAGAAAAGCCTGGTTTTGTGTTACATTTTATCTGCTTTTATTATCTCAAAAACTTTCAAGTTACTTCTGTGTTAACTTAACGTTACTCCAGTAGCAATAACTGTTAGTTAATTTGCCTTGAGTATTTAGCATTGTTGATTCAATTTAGGTTTATTATTGACATACTCAAAGGCTGATACTTTACATGCAACCATTAGTACAGTGAAATGGATACTATTCTCAGATTATTTTAGCGCCTCTCCGTAATTTATTGACTACAAATCAATGAATTTAGTGGTTTTCACCACTGGAGTCTCTTGGTTTTCTGTGTATGTACCCTGGTAATGAGCAGAAAGTGACAGCATGGAAGTGCAGTATAGATAGAATGCTCTTAAATCATGGCCATCCACTAAGATTCATTAGGCAACCCTTGCTAATTGTGCTGGGAAAAGGAAGGCTAAAACTGTGCCACCTTTAATTAACAGCAAGAGGACAACATATCCATCAATATGTTTAAAAATAAAAAGCATATGTAATTAAAAAGAAGTCAGATGTTACTTCTTAGATGCTGCAGAAAACCAGCTGTGTTGGCAAATGTTCACCATGCTGTATTTCAGAAGAACTCCAGACATGATTAAATTTGTTGTGCTAGAAGCTGTACAAAGAAAGGAATATGCAGTCCCAAAGACTAGAGACTTTTTATATATATTTTTCCTTCTGTCATCTCAGTCTTGGGTACTTTGGTCCGGATCCTCAACAGGAAGCGGGAGATATGGAAGACTGTAGGTGGAATTTCAATCCCCAAATCAGTATACCAGACCTCAAAAACCGTGCCTGCTTAGGGGCACTTAAACTCTGAAGGAACTTCACTTTTAAACAGAGAAGATCTTCAGATGCCATAGTTTTGCTTCCAGACTTGCTCAGAAATGCCAGACCAAGGTGGAGCAGCATGGTACTGCTTTTTCATTTAATGTACATTCCTCTACTTTTTTTCCCCAAGCTACTTCTCCAAATTTACCTCTCAGACTAATATTTAACAAGATCCAGTGGCTTTTACAAGCTGTTCAGATTCTGGTGGTGAGAGTGCTCAACTTCTATGCATTATATACAGATCTCCCACATTCACTGCTCAGTTTATGTGGTGCCCCACTCATCGTGTAAAAGTTTTAGATGGCAAGACACAGCTGACTTCCCTACTTTTTCTGGCATTGTTTTAAAAGGCAATAGTGAGCCCTCCACACTATGTTTTTAAAGGGCAGGTGTAGGTACCTGTCTTTTCTAAAGGGTGGGTTATGGGTGGTGGAAGCTGCCCTGGCGCAGTGCTTGTTGCAGTGTTGAGAATGCCACAGTAGAGTCATATTTTGGGCACTGCTGACTTTAGGGTGGCCTTGGCCATTCTGAGTGGTGACACTCCCTTGGCAGCCAGCACTACGCCACCAGGGCCACATGACAAAAAAATTAGGTTTGATGAAGTGCTTCTGCACTGTTAATGATATGGAGTTTTGCTGGTTTTATTAGCAGGAGTCAGTTTTCCACTGCCAACTGCAGAAGTGAGAAAACAGCCCCTTTTGGGTCCTTTCTCCTTCTGAAATTGTTTCCAAGAATTCAGGCATTTTGCTTTTCTAACTGTAGAATAAGATTATAACCAATTTGAATTTGTTACTGCATAATAGACAGTATGTTCATACTGAAGAAAGTCCTATAGCAAAAGTGACATAGAAGTGGATAAGTGTAATGGTCAGGACAGTTCTTAAAAATAAGGTACGTGCCCATGCTTGTCTGGTGTTTGTTGGAAGCCAGGCTTTTTAACCATAGAAGTTAAAAGACCTTCTGTGCAGAACGCTTCTGAATGGACTAAACCTAAAGTGGAGGGTCTGGGCTCCTGTTCTCTGTCGCTTGTGGTTGGACATTTGTATATTTTATAAAGATGGTGTAAGGCAATGTGGGATTTGGACATTTGTTAACCTTTTACTCCTTAGGTACAGACAACAAACATAACAAACCAGTGAGTGCTTTCTGGTAAACAGCAATTAATACAGTACCAGTACTTCAAAATTAAAATAGCTTCCCTTGGTCCTTTTGACCAAAACTCAAAATCTCATTTTAGTCAGCAAAGCAAAGAAATACTGAGACAAAAGAAGTCTGAAAGTTTACACTTTAAAAGATCTATGTGGGATGAATGAGTATTGAAAGTATTTTATACATGAGGTATAGAACAGATGGAAAGATGTATTAGAGATGAGTATAAGTAAACAGCTGTAATACCTATAACAATTGATTAAGACATCTTTTATCTATTTAGCAACCTTTTTTTCTATTTATAAAATAAACTTTATATTAAAGAGTAAGAGTTCTTAGTTTCTCCCCAGTCATCTACAATGTTTTTCCTAACTTGCAAGCTATGACTAGTGTGGTGTTACTAATTCTGTAGATTAAAGAATGGTGTTTCCTTCACCTTAACCTAGATTAGCCATATTCCATTTTATTTCAGCCAGCTCTTATTTAAATGCCACTTTTTATTATTTAACTTAATGGCTGGTTCCAGTAATCTGTGCAGCAGTAAGTGTGCTATTGGCACAAACTAGAGGTTCAAATTCTTTATTGGCACTGGCAGCTCTTTTAGAACCAAAAATGACAAGATAGAGCAAAATCAGATAATTGTAATGAATTTATTATGCACAGATCAGTTGTTATGCATCATAAGGTGAGATACAGGTGGTTTAGAAAAAGAAAGGTGACTGGTTTTGTGATTTTTAATCCCAAACCCCTCATTAAGTATTTATCTTGAAAATTGCTATCTTCCATTATCAGTACAAACCAAATACCTTAGTAATACTTAGCTGTGCATTTCAAAATTCTGGAAATTTGGGCTGTCAATGAGAACTCCTTCTTACAGAATGCTGTTGACTCTATACATTGTTCTGTTTTAACTATTATTAATTAACAAATTTAACATTTAACAAATGTTTTAACTATTATTAATTTTCATACCAAAGTACTGCGATGATAATCCAGTCTCCATCACACTAGGTGCTTAGACAGCTGTATGAAATCACAGGTCCTCCCCCCTCAGTAGCTCATGGTGGAAAAAGACAAATGCCATTCAGAATACATGGTAAGAATATGATTCATTATGTATATAATTTTATGTACATTGATATATGCTTACCCTTCTATATAGTTAGCATACCATCAGCCTTTTCCTCATCATCCAAGCTGTCACTGAGTTGCTGATTATTTATTACACATAGATGTCCAGGACATAATTTAAAGAAATAGTTTATTGCTCTGTATGATGTAGCAATAGATCTTTGCAAGTATCAGTCAATGATGCATCTAGTAGAAGGCAGCATCTTTTTGTATAATAGGACCTAAGTCAAAATAGTAGTGTTGATGCTCTATTTTACTTTTTGGGAAAACAGGCAGATCAGATGGTTTGGCCTTAGTTTGGTTTTGTTGTAAATTTGTGCATGTGAAATTCTTGCAATTATATTGTTAAGCACAGGTCACCGTTGCAGGGAAACTGAAAATCCTAACTTAGAGCAGCCCTAGGGCATGCTTTTGGCAAACCAATTACATCTGACAGAAAATATATTGTAGACATTACCACATATTTCATTATTTTGCAAGCAATACCTGTAACTTTGAGGGAATACAGTTGCTATTTGCTGTCATTGGTGGTTTGCTGGCTTACATGTGTTCCTATCTGAAAAGAGGAAATGAAAAAAATGCAGTCTTGGAAAAACAGACATTGCCTTGCTGGCAGTAGAATTGGGAGGGCAATGAGAGTTTTAAGCGTTGATCGTATACTTGTTTCTGCAGCAGGTGGAGAGTTCAGAGCTCACGTTGCCTCCAAAGCAGCTTTACCTAGCGGTATAACTGCTGCTCTGCCAGAGTCAACAGTGGCTCGCTTTGGGTAATTTTCCTGTCCCTGTCAGATACAATGTCATCAGGGCAGTTCAAAGAATAGTTACTGCTCAGTTACTGTGTTTTGCACTATTCCATTGCTGTTCCGCTGTCCTCTGTATCGCTGAAGTTGTATTCATTTACATGAATAGCCATAAATAGCAATGATCTTGGATGACTTCTTTTAAGGTGACCATGTGAGCATAGGCTTAAAGGTGCATGTGCAATGATATTAACACCACCATGAAGTGCTACACTTATGGGATGAACAGATTGGTGCAAAATAATTTCTTGTTTCAGGAAGAATAAAGATAGCAAGGAATTCGTACTGCATACTGCACTGACAAATTAATCATAAATTTTCCTCAGGAATTAATCCTGCTTTATCACCTCTTAACAGCTTACTGCTGGGAGTCTAGTCTAAAGTCAGTGGTAACACCAGTGACATTTATTGCATAACCAGCTAGTGTAAACTTTTCACCCTCTCACATTGCTGTAAAACAGCTCTAGCGGATATAGAACACTAAGGAAAAGGCACACCCGCTGTCACAGCCTGTGTTTGGTGACCTTCAGGGCATTGTTTGAGACCTGTCCAGTTATGTAGACTTTTGCCTGAGGGAGAAGGTTGACGTTTGCAGGGTTTGTAATGCTAAAGGATGAGCATGTCTTTTGGGATTAATCAGATGTTAATTTTGTTGTTTAATTTTATCAAATTACCAGTTAAATTCCTTTTATTGCTACCAGGCACAATCACCAAGTTATCATTTAGCTAAAATTTATGGCAATCATATGTTTGAGTGGAAAAAAACAGGTTTTGGAACTCCAGAAATTGCTTTGTCTAGGAGTAGGTAAAAATAGTTCGTATTATTAAGTTACTTACACGTTGTTAAAGCAGTCATCTGAAGTAATTTGAAAGCATCATGCTGTCTAGCAGCTATTTTTTGTTTCTGTATAATTTTATTGCTATTTAAATATTCCTGTTATTCTGCTTTATTCTTAATATTCATGGTATTTATTTGCTATACTTTGTTTTTATTTAGAATGTTTCTGGGTGGAGGCATATCCTGTTTGAAGGCTTCATTTTTAAATGCTGCAGTGACATAAATAATTATGAAATACTCTGCAAAGGTTGGATGAAGAAGTGGTTATTATTTCCTCTCTATATTGAAAACCACGAAAAACAGTTAAGTTTTTCAGTTCAGAATGAGTTTTTGACCCATATGTATCTTGGAAGCAGGTACAGAAATGCTAGTTTCTCTCCAGAAGTCACAGACAGAATCCCTGAGTCTCCTCTCAAAACCAATGGCAAAATTCCTCAAAAATTTAGTCAGAGAGTGATCATGGACTAAATTTTGGAGGAATATTGCCATTGTTTTTTGTGTTTAGTTTCTGAGATAAAATCATTACTTGCTGACACTAAGAATCCTGCTCTACACATTATAATGAAGTGATTTTGTAAACTTTTAACTCTTATTCTCAATCTGGACTGGAACCATTTACCATTTGTGTGTGTGTGCAAAGACACACCTATGTATTCACATGCACGCATGCACACATAATCATGAGTCTGAAAGGTGCGATGTAGGCCATATAAAAGGTTGATGAAATACAGTGCAGATCCATAGGATGGCAATTTGCATGCTTCCTACATCATTTCACCTGTCCTCTGCCTAGTAACCCATTTCCATAGGACTTACTCAAATATTTAAAATTTCTGAGCAGCATAGTTCTCGTAGGTTTTTTCCAGATTAGCTGTTCAGAGAAATATGTCTGCGTTTTCTCCTTAAATTTGGACTCCTTCCAAGCAACAAATCACTCCCGCCTGAGGCCAAGGACACGACGTACTGAGCTATTGACATATTTCATTATACCTTAATATATCATATTAGTAATTCCTGCTATCCTGTGCCTCTAACAGGATAACAGGAGGTCTGCATCACTGGAGAGGGATGAGTTTCTCACTTTCCAGTGAGGTAACGAGGACTTGATTCTATCATGGGAATGGCCTAGAGCACTAGTTTTTACTGCATGACATTTCATGCAGAGAAAAGGCCATTTCTTATTCAGAGGAAAGACCAACAGTTGGAATGACAGTAACTAAAATTTGTTACATAAGCAAGAAACTGTGCAGTAAGTTGGGATGTGAATTTAAAGTATTACTTTTTTCACTTAAAGTATCTCCCCAGAAAGCATAAGTCATCTTAAGCAAATGAACAGAAAAGTCATCAGACTCATTCCCTAATTATTTGCAAATCTATTAGTACATACGTTTGCAAATATATTAGTAACTATTTGCAAATATCAATATTGAAAATCAGTATTTTAAAATATATTAGTATTGAAATGACTTAATGAATTATTTGGATAGATTTCTTTGTCCATTGTTTGCTTGCAAGCAATTCCATGAGGGTATTTAGAATGTAATATATAGTGTATATATATTTAGCATCCAAAAAACATGCAACCTCTTCTTTCATATTAAGGGACATGGGAAATAAATGTTGATTTATAATTTCACACGTGGACATGCATAAAGAAATACAGACTCTCATCTTTAATAACAGCGATGGGCTTAGTAACAGGCATGGACTGAATTGCAAACTCATGCCTTTGTTTTGGATTTAAGGGTTGAGATGTGGTTTTCTCTTTCATTTAATCTTCTTAGAAACCCGTGGCTTTCAAGCCTTGTAGAACGTTGTACAGTGTGCTGTAGGAAGGTTTATTTCTGGTTGCTTGATTGGATTACTGTGAGCAAGAAAAACAATGGTCAGCATATTGACAGCAAAATGGTCTTGAGGCAAGGCAGAACGTGTGGCATCTGAGAGAAAGGTGGTAGATACAGCAGTGGTGAGGCTTGGTGGAAACTGGCAAACAAACCAGATACCATATATGAGGCCCTCATTTAGCGGCATGCTATTTTTGAAGCACCTTGGTACGCATAGTCTTGTTAGCAGCCAATTTTGCCCAAGTTTTAAATGTTAGTAGATTTCCTGCTTAAGAATTCTTCCCATCATTAACATTATTGTTCCCCCTTAAAAATATTAGGAAAAAAAGTAGGGAAAAACGTGAAATTGGACTTGAACAAACCTGTAGGTGTAGATTTTTATAATTCCAAGAATATTTTTTTTTTTTTTAAGGGAAAAGACTACACTGAATATAAGGTAGGTTTGAAGTTGATGGCAAGTTTCGCTGTTGGTTTTGATGAAAGTGAAATTAAGCCCAAAAGTCAGGACATTGAGAATTATGATGTTGCTGCTTCTTTGGTCTCTCCGTGCCACTGTATAATTCCAAACCTCTGAGCTGCTCTCCTTCCACATTAAATCACCCCTAGCAAACAAACAAAGCAATTTCTTTTGGACTCAGAGCAAGCAAAACAGGCTTTATCAGCTTTCTGTGCTCTTGGACTTAAATTGGAAAAGGGCACTCAGTGTTTCACAGTCTGATCTGTCCTGGTTTTGGATTATTGATAAATCTCAAAGCAATTATTATATGGTGGGCCCATAATAGTCTTTTCTCAGACACCTCATCCCTAGAAACCACTGCTGCCTTCATCATTTTTTGGGGTCCATCTCTTTAAGGGGAATACTGGGTATGTGTAAAGTCAGTTAATTCCTTTCTGAAATGTAGGAAAAGCTACTGCTCTGCAATTAGTTAATTAGTACACATACAGGCACATTTTTGTGAGTGATACAGTGGAAGAGAACTCTTCTCTGTAAATAACCTGGTCTTCCTATGGAAAAAATAATATGCAAAAATCAAATGGCAGACTAACTAATTTTCAAATTTAGTTGATCTGCATTCAAAATTGCCAGTAAGAAGTTCTAGACTTAAACAATTGCTGAATCCAGCACTTGGCCCCAGATTCATCTGGCTTAGCTGTGCTGCCTGACCTATGAATATAGTCTCTTCAGGTCAGTTCTGTGATCACTACAGAGAAATGGCCATTTTTAAAGTGTGACTTGGATCTTTATTAGAAGGATTAATCCTCTCTTGACCTGAAATGGGGCAAAATTAATCTGGATCATCACCTACAGCAAAAGGTTGGTAAAATCTGAAAAGCCATCTCCTGTGATTTTATTGCAATAGCCTGACTACATATCATGGTGTTGCCTTTTTTAACACCTGAAATTGTGTCAGGCTGTGATGAGGTTGACAACCTGATGTCATTTTGCAGGGTGTCACCTTCGAGATAGGGGTGATTCCAAATTACTGGTTTTCTCTGCCATTAGTCAAAATAAAATGTTTATTTAGGTGTTAATCAAGTGTGTGAACATTTCATTTGCTCCCTTGGTGTTCAGGTCAGTATGTAGATATCACATGTGGTTCCAAAGAGGTGCATGTGGCAAATAAGCTATTAAGTGAGTCTTACTGTTATTTATAGAAAAGTCACTGGCACTGCAGCCACAGAGGCTGTTAACATATATGATTCATAGCAGATTCTTCTGGATTCTCTTTTTTATAAGATGAGGTATAGTTTTAACTTTCAGAGAATTACAGTATTGGTTAACTAATTAACCCATTCTTTAATTAATTACATTTTCATTAGCCTTCAATGTGGATGACTGAACATTTACAATGAATGAATTAAATTGTATATGGCTCCTAAAATAACAAGGAAACTCTTGCTTGGATTCTGCAACTCCAGCTTCCAAAGGACAAATGAATCCTTAATTATGAAAATTCAGATTACATTGTTCTTGCTCCATCTGCTTTTCACTGCCTTTGGAAGTTTGTTCTTCACAATTAAATGCTAATTGTTGTTTTCAAATATTTTGTAATATAGTGAGGGAAGAGAGGCTGCCATGAGGAAGCATGTGTGCACACAGTCCTTTAACAAAAGGAAGTCAGGTTGCAGTCCTGGCTCATTCAGACTTGTTGGTTGAGTTTGGGCAAGTAATTTCTTTCACTATGTCTCAGATGCTCTCAGACTTGTAAAATCATACACCTGCTGTATTCGTTTGTGAAAAAAAACCTGGATGTCCTTGGATGCCACCCCATTAAAATAATCAGCGCTACAACATGTGGGTGTAGCAAGAAGACAGTGGCATTTCACTCAAAAAAATTTAGAGCATCGTCTGTTTGTTCCTGTTGCAGTGTGTTCTGACCACTAGCCTTTCTTGACATCATCAGTGAATTGTCAAAGTAGCGATTGTAGCGTCATCTTGTATTGGTATAAGGATAAAAGAGTAAGGCATAAAGATAGGAAATAGGTATTTTCTAAAAGGCAAAATTCCTCCCATTATGTTAAGGGTTTGCTGCCATACCTCATTTTTATGCATGTGTTATTTCATATGAGCCACAGATTTTGTACCATACATACTACTGTCCATTTGCTGTGGAAAACCTGAAATTTACTGTCTTCCCTTTGCTGTGCGCCCCTCTGAGACATGAGTACGTTCTTCCTAAGTGTTTGGGATGGGGTGCAGAGGACCGGCCAATGCCAAGCCTCAGCCAGTGTTCCCTGACCTCTTCTAGGGCCAACGCTGGTTGCAATTTGTTCATGAAGCCTCTAACAGCAAACAGAGAATACGGAAAACCAGCAAGTTTTGGGCAAGGAGATGTGCTTATGAGTTTTCCTAATATCTTGACATTTCTGTTCTGATGTGTCATGTTTGCCAGATGCTGTCAGGGGCTGAGATTGTTGCATTGCTGTTTCCTGAAGTGTGGGCCAAGAAACCCTTTCTGGCAGCCTGTGAAAGACCACATTGCGAAGTGCTTCCTGATGCCAAGAGCAGGAGAAGAATCTGTTCTTTCAGCTCCAAACGTCAGCCAGGGATTGTGCGTTGCAGAGAGCTGACCAACTGCATGGGGCTGACTTTCTGTTTGCAGTAGATGGGTATCACCATTGTTGGTTTTAATGGGGTTTGGATAGATTCAGAGTGCTAGAAGAAGTTTGTGTAATTGCGACATACGCTGTGGAGAAAGTGATGACCATTAAGGTGCTGCTTGGCAGCAAACATTGTGGAAAAGAGAAGCAGGATTTTCTAACTCTGCGTGACATCCTGTACCTTGATGACTTTTTGTATTGGAAGGGAGCTATTATGCCCAATATTAAGCCACCTAGCAAGGACAACTTTGCTGGCAATCTAGTCTTTCTAGGCTTGAGAAAAACAGAACTACTATCATAGGATGTGTGCTACGCTCCTAATGTAAGAAGCTTACTTAAGTTCATGAAGCTACATGGGATGGATATAAAGCTCAGTGTTGAGCAGGACTGCTCATTTCTGTGAGCAGAAATATATACAGAATATATCTGTGTTTATGAATTTTACTTTTGCTAAAATGCAGCACCATTTCCTGTGAAAAAGTCTGCTGCCTTATTCAGTGTACTTCCAAAATACGGCGCTACTATAGATGAAGTTGTATGTCCACTAAGTGAATTTATTCCTCGTAAAATGCATAAAAGCTTAAAAAAGAAATATAGGAGAAATGTTTTTCATGTGATTGAACTGTGTGCGGTGACTGCTGGCAGCGCTCCCCTGGGCCTGTGGTGGCAGTTCTGTTGGTTTTGGTTAGTTCCACTTGGGTACTGTATGTCCAGGCCAGCATGAACCCTCCAAACTGGAACTTAGGAGAAAAAGATAAATTGAGATCAGAAGATAAGATTAGATGAATACTAAAGAGTTAGGCTCCTTAGAGAGGCTCCGAAGAGTTTCTCCTTAGAGAAACACAATTGTGTTTCTGATGTTTTTTCTTTAGCAAGGTTGCTAGCATCTCCAGTTGGCACGTATGCCAATGATACATTTGACATGAAGTAAACTTCTTTTTATTAATGGTGCTCTCACATAAATCCCAGTCAAGATATAGGAGGAGTGACTGTGTTTTGTCACGGGCAGATCGAGTCAATCGTGTAGTTTGGGACTTTTTGTGACAGTTGGCCATTTCCATCACATACTTAAAAAGTCATGGCCTGATTTTTTTCACTGTTTCACCAGTTAGGAGTTTGCTGGAGTATAAGATACAGTTCACAAAAAAAAAAAAATCTATATAATGGGATATGTGGAAAGCAAAATAATAATTTACTGAGTCTATTTCTTTGTCCTATGAGTCAGGAAAAAACTGATATGCAGCTTATATAAGGTTTCAACAAAACTGTATCTGAACAAAGCTAAGAGAACCCCACAACCTGAAAGCATTAGCAAGTCTAAATTACTGCTCTAAATTACTCTTCTAACATGCTATGGAATTAATCATGACTCGCATATGAGTGGATCACAAATTAGTAGCCACAGAAATGAGCAGTGGTTTGCTATTATAAAATATACATATCAAGAGTTGCTCAGGCCATTTGAAAGGGTCATGTCAATTAGGAGTCTTGAGGTTAATATTTCTGCTCATGTTGTTAAAAGAAGAGCTGAGGACAATCAAGAAAGAGGCTCAAATGTCAGCTTTCACTGTCACATGTACAGTGTTTTGCTGATAGGTGTGCAGATGCATTTTAATTGGGTCCAAGATGCAGCTTGGTTATGCTGGCTCTCTGTCAGTATAATTGAGAAAAGTATGTATTTACAGTATGCCTAGGGCATTTAATCTTAGTATAATGACAGAAGAGGGTTTCTGCTTACCAAAGAGGAGAAATCAGCATAGCCAAATGTGTGTGCATTCCTGCTGTGATGTGTTCCCATTACAGATACATGCTAGTCCTTGAGCAGAGAGAGACATAAATAACAGAACAGTCCCTTCCATTTTTTTATGTTTGTATTTGAATCTGTGAAAGAGCATGTGGTTCTCAGAGGACAGCTCCTCTGGAAGAATTTGTGAAGGTTGCAGAGATTAAAACAGAGATGCTACTCATCACACTTGCCCCCAAATAAATGTAATGCTACAGTAACAGTACTACCAGTTCTTCCACAATTAAAACTTTTCGTGTGCATTAAGAGACTGAAATCAGAAAGACAATGTGTAATAGTGCCATCTGGTGACCTTCTTTCGGATCGTGGAGTGAAAATATGTGATTCAACGTAAGACATTTCACTTAGAAACATAAAAAGCTTTTAAACTTAATTTTTTAGATTCAAACTCCCTCGAAGTTTGGAGTTTTCAAGAGAGGATATTGTTTCAGACCGTTAGAGAGAGCTGATGGTATGCTGTTTCAGCATGGGTATAAAATGCTGGAGCGTGTTTATTTCTCTAGTGATACTGGCATTGAAAAAAAGAGCAATTTTTACATATCCTGATAGGCATATGTGACTTCTCACTTCAGCTGAGATCTGTGGTGCCCAGACAGTTTGATGATGAAATCAGATTATTATTAAAACACTGTTTCTCCAGCAAGTGGGATGATACCTCCTGTAATGCTGTTGTTGATTAGAGCTGTTCTGTCACGGTGTTGGTCGTAGGGCTTGATCTCCTGTGGGAGCAGCAGATTCTCTGCACTGCTGCAAGCCATGGCACACAGTAGCTTGCTTGATCCTTAGCTAATGGGGCTGAAGATCCTACTCAACTTCTCAGCTGAAAAGAGCAACAATAAAATGTAAATACAGGCTCCTAGCTTTGCAGGTGAATGGCTTGGAATTTTGTCTTTGTGTCCTGGCTGGGCCTACTCAGAGGAAAGGCAAGAAACCTGATAATGTGTCTTGCTCAACAGCAGTTGAGATAATGAAAGATCGTCTTAAACACTTTTTTTCTAGATATGTTTCCTATTTTCTCCACCTTCTTGTTTTTAGAGGGTGGGGGAAAGGAGATACGATTGTTTTGGTTTGAGACCTAAGTAACAGAAAACTAGTGCATGTACACTGTAGTTATAATAAAATATGGCATCACATTTCCTTCCCAGTAATTATAGTCACTTGTAATAAGAAACACCCTTCACCTGACTATGCAGATAATTGGTTATCCAGACTTTAGGCCAGAAGGTAATAAATGCCAGCACAGTCGGTCATCGTATACATTGTGTACAACAAATAAGTCGATGTAAAGGCCCAGATGTATGTGGGATGATTTTCAGTAAGTTACTAATGTTGCAGATATAAACATAAGTATACAAATGAATAAGTATTTTATTAACAGGCAGACTATACTCACAAATAGTATGATTTTAGTTTCTGGCAGCGGTAAAAAGAAATACTGCAAGACACACACCTGCAAAAGTAGTTTGCACTTCAGGATCTTAAATTCTGGAAGTCAGATGCCTATGTTGTATTTTGTGAGCTTGAAGGACAAGATTATAATAATTTCAGTTTTTAGCTTTCTTTTTTTATTGAAGGAACTTGATTGTATATACTGCTGCGCCGACCACAGAGAATGTAAGCAAGCTTATTGAAATAAACCTCTTTCATTAAAGTACCTCTAATGAGGTTCTGCATTTAGAATCACGCCAGGGCTGAGGCTGACGCTACCTCTGGAGATTGTCCAGTCCCACCCCACCTCAGCCAACCCTCCCACAGGTTGCTCAGGGCCGTACCTGGTTAGATTTGGATATCTCCAAAGAGGGAGACTCCACACTGCCCCTGGGAAACCTGTTCCACTGTTTGACCACCCTCACAGTAAAAAAAAAAAAAAATTTTTCCAAAGGTTAAGAAGACATTTCTAGTATTTTAATCTGTGCCATTGCTTCCTGGCCTTTCCCTGGACACCACTGAGAAGGGTCTGGCTCCTTTACACCCTCCTGTCGGGTGTTTACCCACACATGTAAGCTCTCCCTCAGCCTTCTCTCCTCCAGACTGACCAGCCCCAGCTCCCTCAGCCTCTCCTCCTGTGACACGCTTTGGTCTGCATACTACCCTGAACACCTGGAATGGTAAACGGACAATTATTTTTCTTTCCTATGTACAAATCCAGGAATTTAGCCTCTTTCCTGAGACTGAAAAGTGTCAATATCTTAGGTTGTGATTTTCGTATCTGATTATTAATTTTCTGTGGTTTGTCTGAGATAGCCATTAATTTTATACAGACCCTCCTCACGTTTGTTTCATAGATGAAATGAAAAGGAAGCAAGAAATTAAATAAAGCTAAGTCACATACACAGTTCCTGTATCAAGGTAGCTAATTGTGCATCAGGCAAAATTCTTGTTAGTAACCTCAGAGTCCAGTTTTTAGCCACTTTGCAGTAAGAATGGGCAACGTGTATTTGTATGTTGTGTATTATGTGTTATAGATACTCTTGTCCTAGACCAATGTTTTAGATTTTGCAGATTAAATGTGTTCTGATGTATTTCAGCTTAAATAACTGTTCAGAAAGGGAAGCCTTGCTCTGTGCAGCACTAGGTTTGAGGGAATGATATGGAAAGTTGCTTTAACATTGGTCTCCAGGACTTCCTGCTGTCCATTTAAGATACCTTAGAGAAAACACACAAAAAAGTGTATATGGAGAGGAAATAAAAGAACTCATTAACTGATGTCCATGAAGAGCATGATATAATCCAAAGGAGAACAACCTGTCCTTCTGGTGCAGATGGAATGAGAATGAGTGGGGAATGGGGCACTTTTCTTATGGGGCTACGAAGTAGAAGATGTTAATTGAAAATGCTTGAGATGGGCTGCTTTTTTATAGCATGAACCCGTTCCTACAGATCTGTTTGGCTGTCTTGCACAGGACAGCCCCATGACTTCCTTTTGCTGGAGAAACTGAGGAGTGCAGAGCTGCCAGAAAAGATTCAGTCTAGGAGAACAAAAAGCAAGGTACCCTGAAGCACCACTAACACCAAGTTCTGGAGAGCTGATGTACATTATAGAAATCCTTTAATCTCTCTGATTTCTGCTGGTGCATGAGCCTGGTATGAAGTATCCTTGAGATTATGAAGAAACAAGGTTAATGGGGACAAAACCAACTTTTATTTTACGTGTGATTATATCTAAAACCAGGCAACCTATTGTCAACATTTCTGAAATTTTGCTTTCTTAATTGTAGACTCAGTTTTTAATGACCATTGACACAAGGGAAAGTTTTTGAGAAGTTTTGGTAGCCATTACTTAGCAGGGCAGGTACATTGTCCATCACAACAGGAACTTTGTGATCTGCTAGCAGAAACAGGCAGCTATACTCAGTCACCTGTCTTCTGGTAAGAACTTGGTTTTGCAGTAGACATGTGCAGTTTTGGCATATTGTTTTTGTTGTTGCTTGATTCCTATGAAGACTCTTGTGTGCAAAACAGAAGGAAAGCACATAAGATTTGTGTGTAAGTAAAGGAATTATTCCAATGAGACATAAGGAAATACAATTTTAATGATAATAAACTACGAACCATATGAAAAATATTTATACCCAATACAAACAGTTAATACTTTGCTTGTGGAATCGTACGTGAGTACCTGGCCAGCTATAGGAGAAAACAGATGAAACAATGATGTGACTACGTTCCAGGAATTACTTTAAGCAATTGAATTTCCCACTCTAAAGTCATATAGAGAAACATACCAATCTCTGCTGAACTTTTGTTCAGGCACAACATAAAGAAGATCAAAATGAGTTGTTTGATTGCCATTATGAACTGGCAACACTAACTTGTCACAGTGGAAGCCAAACGCCTTCTCTCTGAGCAATCTCTGAAGTATTAACTAGGAGTAACTGAATGGATCTGTTTAGCATAGGAGTGACATCTCATCGAGAACTTGGACTTCCAAGCAGCTCTCAACAGCATTAAAATTCAGTTGTCTCCCTCATGTTTTGTTGAAATTACTAGTAACAGAGCCTGTTTCTCAGCAACTGTTTTTTTTTTTCTCATGAAATGAAAATAAGTTTATTATCACCTTTATTTTACCAGCTGTTTCTTCCTCAACACATTTATCCTTTGTGCCTCACAGATTTTTGACATTTTTCCTCTTAGAATGAAAAAAACCCACCCTTATATTTCCCTACAGTTACAGCAGCATTTTCAATTTGAAAGGCAATAAAAATGCATAGAAGGTCACATCTGCTTGCACTTGCAGCAAAGTGAGATTTGTCTGGCATAAGACTCCTCCAGTATGGGTATTGTGATCTGCCTTTACAGCCCATGAAAAGAAGTAGATGCATCTACAGTGGATATCTAAGACAAAAATTCCTGCATTGCATACAGGAAATGCTTTTTTCTCTATTATGTGCAGGGGGAAACTATAGAACTCAATCAGAGGTAGACGGCTATATTTAGACAGATGCACTCCATCTTAGTCATCTGAAAAAAGTTTTTTTTTTTTTAAATTCTTTACTCACTGTAATGAGGTTTCAGTCAATTTTAGGGCTAATTTCAGAATAAATTTGCTAGGAAAACATTTCTGTTTTTTTTTTTTTTTTTTTCTATTTGGTGGCTAAACCAAAATCATCAATTAATTAAACAGCCCTAGCATCAGCTACTTTCCTTCCAATTACTGGACCATGTCTGACGGTCCCTAAATGTGACGACCTTTTAAAAAGAGACAAGTGACTGAGCAGGTATGTAAGACATGAGGTGTGGTGCAGTGGGGTGCTTCAGCGTGCCTTTCTGAGGTCCACTTTGTTCACTACCCCAGCAAGACTCTTTACATACGGCAGCACAAACAGTCCTCAGAAGAGTGACCAAGGTTACTAATACGGGATTGACCTCTGTCTGGGAGCCTTTAGCTAGGAACCATGATGGGTAGGTAGGACATGGTTTTCTGCTTAATGTGTGGCAGGTATTAGGAGGACATTGCCATGAAGCCTTAAATTAGACTGTATTTCAGTTATTGCAAGAATCTGGTGAATACCTTCAGTATCCAAATCACAGAGTCACAGGGATTTCAACTACCACCCTCTTCGTTCCCCAGCAGAAAGTACATCACCACATCAGGAGAAGCAGAAAGATTAAAACAATTGAATTGTAATAAGTGACTGCCAAATGCACTGTAAATGATCAAGAGGAGGGAGAGGGTGTAGAAAAATTAGCTGGCAAGCATCAAAGCATTGCTGTTTTCTATCTACGATGTACCAAAGATAGAAAAATGTCCTAAATCTTTATAAAAATAGAAGTCATTTACCAAAGAGTTAAACAGGATGAATGGCAGCCATCAAGCAAAAGGGTTAATTGCAGTTTTTAATGAGTTGCTTAGGAATAGGCAGGAACAGGCCGTGGCTGCTGTGGGCTTGACTGAAACAGACACACACAACAGTTTACTTATTTCGGGTTTTTCTACTCCTAGCTTTATGCCCGTGTGCTAAACATAGAAGTATTTATAATAAATCCTCTTAAGATACACCAACACTTAAACTTCCATAGGAATCACAGCACACTCTCTCACCACTACGATGTGGTGCAGAGGGCAGTGAAAGCTCTGGTTTGCTAATGTCTGTCACACCAATATTCAGTCCATTGTAGTGGTCTCAGTTATCTCCAGGAGCTGCTGTGACATTGCAGTGTTGTTTGCATTCAGCAGTCAAGGGGCAATTTTAAAGCAGTTGCCTAGTTCAAATGTGGTAAGATTTAAATTTTTCTTGCAAGGAGTTTTATCTGTGTAGGAGTCCTCACTGAATCGCAATTATCTAGGCACTCTGCATAAATTATGGTGGAACTAAGTAGGGCTGTGCGGGGTTGTTATTCAACAAGAGCGGCAGAAATGTATCTGTTCTACCACGCACTGTCATAATATGGACTGTGAAGCAAGAGCACTTTGCAACTAGGCATACTTTCTGTTTGTAAGACCAATCCCTTCTACTCTGGCAGCTTGTAGAGCCAAAGGCAGGTTGCTTCATGCTGATAGGCAGTGTAAAGTCATTCAGTTAAACTTGCTGTAAACAGGCTTCTTGCTGTAGAAGCCTGCCCAAAAGCAGTGCGCATCTGAGGATGCTTTGGCATTTTGTCCTTGTGTCTCACTATGAGATAAAGGCAATGGATGATGGTAATGGTGAGCTAAGACTCTGTGATACCTGACTGAAAATGTTTGGGGGAAATTAATTCTTGGAGAAGACCTAAATATTGCTGGGTCATGTGTTTATTTCTTCTTTCATGGAAGCACTCAAAATATCTGGTTTTTATCAATCCAGCTGGCTATTTGATGGTTCTCTGGGTAGAAGGTAATTTTTCTGTCCTCACAGGCAGAGTGTGGTCTTTCGTCCTGTATACAGAAAGATGATAAGAAAACAGAGACATTGAAAGCAATACTACAAAACCTTCCATTTGTGACCCTATCTCTGTCCTTCCTAGACTTTAATCTTTTTAGGTTCTTATAGGAGGCTATTAAGACTTGTGTATGATATGTCAGGCATAGAATGAAAAGAAATATAATAATGAAGACAACTTTATTTTAAAGGTCTATAGGGAATCCTCCTCTCTTGGTACAAGAAAACATGTTTTTCAAGGAGAAGGTATTTGAGTCCTGAAATCAAGAGTGAATAAACAGCCAGGGCATGGAGCCCATGCACTTCTTCAGTCACGTTCTCTAGTAAATAAGAAGATAAATGAAGCAGGACTTCCTTTACATATTAACAAAATAAAAGATTTCCTGGGATGCCAATTAATGTGTGGGGCATGAATGGTTAATGTTTGCAGAAGTTGTTCTGAAAAGCAGGTCACTAAGGCTGTGTGTTTAGAGAATCAAGGTTAGACAAGGGAGCTGGAACCTCTGAGCTCATGTGAACGGTCTGCAAATAGCTGTGGGAACAAATCAAACAAATTATATTGCATCCGTCCTTTGGAACAAGGAAGAAATGGAGTAAACCTATTTCTGAGTCAAAGGAACTTTTTTGATCAAGTTTTACTGAGTGGTGTGTAGTTCTTCCACAGCGCCATTGCTCAAAGTCTGGGGACACAGCACAGTCCCACCTGTTTTAATCAGTCCTTAGACCCTACATCATCTTATTCTATGCAAAAACTCGTGAAACAATGGTGAATAATGGACAATTAATTTTAAGGAAGCTAGCTACCAAGGATAATGGTTCCTCTGTTACATTAAAAGCTTAGAAAGCCTAGTAATTACTTCAAGTGAGTATCTGCATGACAGCTAGAAATTCAGAGCTGAATTGTTTTATTAACCAGCAGGTATCCACATATCTACAGGTACCTGCTGGTTAATAAAACAGTTCAGCACTGTGAAGGGAGAGAAAATCGCATTTCACAGAATGTTCAATTCCAAGCAGGTCATTGGTCCTGGTGATTCAAAGCAAAGCTGCATTTTAACAGACATGCCTGTGTCTTTATGTAGAAATACCATTTCTTCCAGCCATCCAGCAGGAAGCAGAAATACTTCATTTAGTACCATTTCAGTCTTTTCCTGCTTTAGGCACCACTCTTTACCTTACACAGACTTAGCATTTGGCAGCGCTGTTATGTAAACTGTGTTATACCCCATTTTGTTGAGTGGAGCTTGGTTACACAGCTTGCAGCCACAGTTCCTGGTATCTGAACAAGGGCAGCATTGTGTAGGTTTAGCTTGGAATGGAATTGTTGCCACCATGAGGAGTGGTTACTTGGTTTTTAAATGAAAGTCTGTATTTGGCAGCACTGTTGATTGGCAAGGGTGATTCTTTGACAAAGTCAACCAACTGTTGAGTAACTACCAAGTCTCTCAATAGAAACACGTAAGTTTTTAATTATTACATTGCTGCATTACAGTATCTGTCATCTCATTTGGGTACTGGGCTGATTTTAGCCATCAGATAAGCCAACAACAGCACTACGATTCCTTTATATTAATTTTTCTGAAAACTTTAATATCATTCAGTCATTCTTAGGTAAGTGATGTTAACCAAGAGTGGATTTATGAATTATAGTGTCTGTTGTTAGGAGAGTTATTTAGGTAGAAATGGCTGCATCTCATCGAATGGGGATTAAGTGCATAAGTGTAGAATTTTGATGATTTTGAAATTGTTTGCTAATCTTAGAAGGACCTAACACCAGTGTTCCTGAACTGTGGATCTGCATATGTAACTCTTCTGTATCAGTAGTGTTCGATAGCTAGGCAGCTAGCTTGTACATCAGCCTAGGCACAGTGTGGAAACTTAGCCATCCTCTGACATGGTGCCTGAGGCATCTCTTTAAGGAAGACTTTTATGGGTCAGCCAACACACACACAAGAGGACTGGGCTTTGCACAAAACAAGGTACCTCAGAGATTTTCGAGATCTGACTGGACACGGCCTGAACATCTGGGGCTGAATTCAGTGTTGCGCTTGCTTCAAGTATGGGCTTGACTTAGAGACCTTCATAGGCCACTTCTAGCACAAATGGCTCTATAACACCCTTGAAATTCAGTGTCTGCAACAAGCAAGTTGGGAACCTAACTTCAGTTTGGCCTGTGGGATGATCTCAGTGCTGCCTCAACGGTGCTGTCTCTCTTGGCTCCCAGGAGAGTATTTTAACCATCAGGCTGTAGGCTCAAACCATTGGGGCCACACTGCTGCTTTTTTGCAGGAAGGTCTGCCATTGATTTGCCAAGCCAGGGATGAAGCATGGGGCAGTGTGACTCTGGGCTTGCAGCCAGGCCACCCCTATCTCCTAGAGAGGGCTCCAGCATGACAGATGTCTTATGCATTTCTGTGAACAGTATTTAAATTAATTTTGAATTCTTCATTTTCATGGACCTGGATTGCTCTGTTTCTGGGCAAGGGAGAGGCAGAGGAGGAGGAGAACCAGTGAGGGCAACACAAGGTGAAGGGGCTACAAGTGTATTTTTCCTCAACAGCAGAGGCAGTGGTGGCTGTGTGGTGCCTATAAGCTCTGAAGTGGCTTGCTGCACCACAGTGTGGGCACTTCTCCACTGAAATGTGGGCAGCAGCAATAGAAGTGGCCTTTCAGCAGGCAGGAGCAACGCCTGCCCAGCTATCTCAGAGCAATTGTTGACATTCAGGAGCCAGCCATGAGCTGGGGCACATAAACAAAAAGGTGCACCTTCCTGCTGCCTGGGATGAGGTACCAAAACCTTCCTCTGTCTGTGTCCCCAGCCTCACCGTGTCCTACTGTCTGTCTTGGGAAGTTCCCTGCTCAGGGTCCTGGGCTGACCAGGACCCCATTTTGAGGCACTTGTTTCATGCACTGAATGGGAAGCCTATGGGCCTCACTTAGGAATTCGGTTCTGGGTTCATGTACCTAAAACATGTTCATGGGCCTGAAGACTTTTCTGGGAGCTGTCCCCAAGTCTGTGTAGTCTCTGCTATGTTTTTGCTCAGCATATATTGGAATACAGCTCCTTTGCTATGCAAACGGTGTCCTGTGAAGCAAGAACTATCGATAGAATGGTAAGGGACAATGTAGAAACACAGGTTACTGAGGGTGACATTGCTTTCAGTGTCTGAAAAGCCTGCAGAGGAAGAGCCAAACGAACAGAATTTTTTTCAGTCCTTATTAATTTCAAATAGGATGGTTAAATCATTTTCTGCTACACAGCTGCTGGCAAATTAGTTCTGTGCAGGATAGTTTAAATTAATAGTCCTGAAGAAGAAGAACAGGATGACATGTTTAACTTCAGAAGTTCTTGGCTCACTTGTGGGCTATGTTTTTAACTGAGGATTTTCCAAATTCCAAAAAGAATTATCAGTATATATATTTATGAGTAATTTCTGTATGTCCAAAGCATAAGCAGAATTCTTTGTGAGATGGGAAAAGAGCTATGCTTGTATTGCATTTATTGTTCTAATTTATGTAATTTTATGATGTTTACTTTATTTCCTTGGTCTTTAAGTTGTCACTTGTAATTCATGAACTCAAAATTGCAAGTGAAATGTTTTCAGTTATCTACATGTTACTGTGTGCATAGTCACTTTTTATCTACAGAATATTGTAGGTGTTAAGTAAAATAATTTATTCAAGGTAAAATAATTTTGCAATAATAAGACACAGAATGGTTCATGTGATTTTCCAAGTTATATTTATTGTAGTAGATTTATGCAAGTGATGAATTTGGTCCTCCTGTTGAAACACTTGCCATAAAATATTCTTCTATGAATAAGATTACAATCTATTATATTAGACAATAGGCTGCAACAATACAGCTGATTAGGGTTTGACTTCTTTTATAAACAACATTCTTAATGAAATATTTTAATATCATTATAGAAAACTGTTTCTAAATTAGTCAGCTGCTGAAATTGTGTAAGCTATTTAATTTTTTAAGATGAATTTATGATTTTTTTTTAAATTAAGTGTTCTTTGGGACCTGTTTACCAAGGGGATTAGTTTAAAAAGAATTAAAATTGATAAGATGACTTAAAAATGGCAATACAACAGACCCACAATAATCCACATATGGCTAATCCACACAAAAATTGGCAGTGTCTCCCCTCTTCTCAGGAAAGACTTAACAGCAGGTTGCTGTAGCCAGGATTCCTAAGCCATTATTTTTTACAATGTCTGTTGCATACAATTAGTGCATTCTGAGATGTTATCATAAATAATTAACATTCTGCTGCAATTGTGAAGTGAGCAAATTACATTTTGAAGTGCTTTATTCTTCTGACTGCATGCTTTTAACTTACATATTAGTACTATCAAACAAATAATTCTCTGCAGCTGCAGAGGTCCACTTGGCAAACGAAGTGGTACCATCGCATAGGGACAGGATTGCCTAGCGGTGCGCAGCCCCTTGTGCCAGTGCTCTCCGTGGCACCACAGTGCACCTGGTGGATGTAGTGAGCTGCCATTCGCTATGGGGGTCCCTGTTAACAGCTCTGCTGATGCACTGGTTCACTTTTTCTTCTAGAAATGTGAAATGCCATTTTTGCCAACAACTGAAATAATTGTTGAATATCCACATGAAAGGATCTCTCCCCTTTCTGCTTACTTTGCGTATCTTTTTAGCACCCAGCCATTCATGCTGAGGATTACGTGAAGCCTTATGCTTTGCAGCAAAATATTGATGCCATTCATGTTACGACCACAAGAGTGGAAATGATTTCCTATGTGACTAAGCTGGGTCTGTGCAGTGACAGGTAGTGCTTGGAAATGATCATATTTTAACTCAGTTCATGCTTTCTTACATTCAGATTCATCAATATGCAACAGTTTTCAGTAGTGCATTTTATATCCCTTTTGTGAAATAACACTAATGAACAATTTGTTCCTGTGATGCAACATTCTAGTGGTTTCTGTGGAATAACAATATTAGGAGGTTGCTACAGATGGGATTGAGTCAGCCAAATGTCTTTGCCTGATCCCATGGAAGGTCCTAGAGGAAGCAGGCATGATCAGAAAGCCATTGCACAATGGCTAATGTAGCCTTTTACCTGAAGCCCCTTGTAAAAGTCATGAAATATGAAATCAGGATCTCTTTCTCCAGTCCTTGAAAAAGAATAATAGACATTCTAAACCATTATTTTCATAAAGAAATGTTCATGGGCCATGATTTCTGCCTTGGGGATTTAATTCCTTCCTTCCCCTTGCACTAGAGACAGGACTATTCACCGCTACAAGCTATTCTAGCTTTTTACCCATCTTTATAATAGCTTTGATACATGTTTTTTTGGCATTTTGAAAGATGAAAGTGTACGTCACAGTATTCTTGAAGTCCATGTCTCTGGCTTAGCCAAAAATTTACTTAAGTTATGATACCACCACATCACATTATCACGTTGCAATGCTATTGCTGACAAAAGAATCTAAACGCAGAAGTAGTGAAAGAAGTAAATTGGCTCTGCTTTTTTCCCAAGACTATATATGTAAATTTTAAGCAGGGATTTAGCTGCTGTTCTTGCTTAAAGTAATTTTCAGTCAAAGGTCAAAAAGAAATGAATTATACATTGAAATAACTCCATAGGAATGCTATGAACAAATAAGCAGATTCTGTCATCCAAAAAGCTTTTTCACTAGCAAATAATCTCCTTCTTCAAAAAACAAACCAAAAAAATGGGAAGAAAAAGGGTAGACACTGCTACGTAGTGAAGCCTTGCATCACCTAATCTCTGAGCTGCAGGGGCTGAACTTTTGCTCCCTTCTGGAGGGGGAGTGGGAGGAGAAAGAGAAAAAAGAAGGAGAATTTTAGTCTTAGTTAGAGTTTTTCCTGATAAAACTTCACCCTTCATTTTTTTTTTTTTGTCTGAGAGATAAGACCTAAGAGAACAACCTCTGAAGAAGTGGACTGGGGAAAACAGGAGACAAGAACATTTTCCCAGTGGAGGAAGGAATATTCTCTTCTGCAATTTAATATCACATGTGCAGTTCTTCCCAAAGCTACTTCTACTTGAACTTTCATAGATGCCACTTCTAAAAGTTTAAGCTTCTGCCTTATCAGAAGTTTGAGGGGAAATTGAATGGGGTTTTTTTGGGGAGATAGGTTTCTAAGTCAGTTTCCTGGCCTGTCTACACCTTAACTCATGAACACCCTTGGATTAGAGTGCATACATGTCTGTGGAGGAGTTTAAGATATTTGCTACGCAAGGCAAGGTGCCAAGGTACAATGGGCTTAAGGTGTCTTTAGCCACCCAGACTCCTTAAGGAACCCAAGCTATGTTTGAATTTTAAAATGTCATCTGGTTTCCACAGCTTGATGCTTGCCAGACCCCAGAGGTATGACTGAGAATGGTGCATTGAATGCTCACTGGAATGAATCCACGTTGGGGGCTGATGGTGTTTTTTTTTAATGAAGGGGAAATTACAGAAATGATTACATCTCTATCTTTTAGTACTGTTTTAAGGTACATTTTCTCAGTGTTACTCTGACTTAAATCTAAGCACCTTATGTTTAGTTAAGCATAAGGAGGTCCTTGCATACTTTAGCATTACTGGTTTTGAAGGATATTTCATAAAATTAGATAAAACTAACTTATTAGAACTAAATGGGGGTTTATGGGTTGGTTTTTCTGGCTTTGCTATCTCTTTTTAAAACCATGGACAGCAGTGTGTGCACATCCATGTGTGCACGTGCATGTGTGTTCGGCCAAGGGAGGAGTAAGGGGTTTCTGTGTCAGACTTCCAACTCTTAGAAGGGTTACCTAAATATTCTTATGTGCAAATATGGGTATTCAAGGCAGTGTCCTCTCCTGTTGTTTTAGTAAAATGGTTTATTTTTTATTTGCATTTGAAGGTCATTATTTCATATCATATCACTATGGTCATTTTGCATCCAAATTAATAGCTGCATTCTTATTAAGTATTACAGGAACTAACCTTTATAAAATCCAAATTAAATAGTCTAGCTTTAAATGGAAGCATTAGAGTAATATTTATTCAGACTTCCTGTCATATAATTTTTAGTTCTGCCATGTGAGATTATTTCACAAAGTGTGCTAAGTGGGTTTATTATGTGAACACAATAATTCAGTACTATGTTGTCAAAGTATAATATTTTAAGTAAATCAGATTTCTCTTTTAATTTTTTGTGTGATTTTGTAATATTTTATTAATATGGCTAAGTATTTTAATGGGCACAGGTTCTGATAAGTTAAATATACTATTACATTTACATGCTAGACTTAGTCAACCACATGATTTCCAAGGGAATTAATGCTGCTGCATCTAGCAAAATATATACTGCCCTTAATTTTAAGTGCTATTATAGCACAATAAAGATCGCCTTTTACAGTTGCTAGGATCGCAGGATTTAAAAGGCAGTGATATAAATATAGTCCCCTGCTGAGTCCTTGAAGTTAGTTGCGATCTTCCATGGCTTAAGCACAAAATATCCCATCTAGGTACTACTAGAATGAACAAAAATTTTATATAGCCATGAAATAGCATATAAGCTTGAATTAACTTTTATTGTCACTTCACGTGCAGTTCTAGTTCACTTGCAGTAGCTCTGACTATCGTCAAAACCTGCTTCAGGGCAGAGGTGTTTGTTTCAAAATTTTAATTTAGCATACACAGAGAAAGCAATTATATGAATCTTCTTGCTCTTCCATCCTGAAAAGCAGCAGATTTCTCAAAGTGACACATACACATCACTGAGGTGCAAAAATTTGCTCATTTTCCGTAATTGAGATTTATTTTTGTAAATCACTGTGAAGCCTTCCAAAGTATCCTTTCTGCCCAGAGTTCCTTTCTGGGACACCATTTACCCCAGTTTGTCAATCTTCTCTTCCCCACTTCCATGTTTTAAATGGGGAACGGAGACAATGAGATTGTATCCTACCATGACTATGCAGAAGTCTATCAACAACTGTTGAAGTGATGAATCACCAGTGAATCATGTTGGCTAGAAGGCAATTCAGAAAAAAACTGGAGGTTTTGCTTATTAAAATAAAATGCCTAAATAAATAAAAAGCAAATTCTGCTTCATTCTAAAGTGGAGTATTTTTGGGGGTGGGGAGTGTATGTGTGTGTTGAATTTGCTACTATGAATATCAGCAGTTTCCATTTTATAATGAAGGAGAATTTGGTTACTTGCACATAATCACCAAAAGGATGAAATGCTCTTTTGACAAATCCTAGTAAAATTAGAATCTCCTCCTAGATTTTCATCAGGATATGCTGCAAGTACTCATTGCAAAACCTGACAACATAGCACTGGGATGGATTTGTGTCCTGTTGCTTGCAATCAGAGGCAATTATGTTATGCTATCCTTTGTATACACTTGTCAAAGCCCCAAGAAAAAGGCAGATAGAAATGCCGGTGCTCAGAATTTCATGATTCCCACATATGGAAACCCTTCTCATTTCTAGACTAATTGTTTCTGTGGCCAGTTTATATCCTTTTGTTCTGTCTTCGTTTCACTGATAAATTTCTAAAATGCCTTTCTGTCCCCGTTCTGCCATTTTTCCTATATAGAGGAAACTCTGAGGTCTCCTCTTGTCTCCTGTTCACCTGCGTGTCCTTCCCAGCACCTGCCCTAGTCAGAACCCATATTTCCTCTTGGCAGATGACTAGAGCTATTCACCATCTTGCAGTTGAGCCTTTGTCAGTGCCTTTTGAAGGTCTGCCAATCTCTATTGGAAATACTTTTCTTCACACATCTTAGCATTTAGCTTTTCCACAGTTAAAAAATGTACATGCCTCATCATCATCCTGTGACAGAAAATGACCTTTCTCCTTTTCCATCATTTCTTACTGATAAGCTCCTTGCTGTTAGAAGAAACTATGGAACAGTTATGTTACTACTTACTGAACTGTGATTCTCTAGGTTTTGACCAGTTCCGAGTAATGGGAGTAATGGAGTATCTTTGTAAAATGCTTTTCTGTATATGGACATAATTGTAGTCACCTATCCAAAATATGCAAGCCATTACTTAGCAATGTAATTTCGGTGATTTTCACTGTTCAGTTATGGTAGGTGACTTCTGAAAGCAGATGGATATCCTTGTTTTAACAGCAAGCTGGTGAAAGCAATAAAGTCCATCCATGGACCAAAAACACATTAGAAATCATGCTAAAGAATTCCATTATTGTTTTGTTAAATTTGAACAATGTTTTAATAAAACAAGAATACTGAGTTCACAGATTTGATTAGCCATCATGTTTGGCTTCCTGAGTACTTCAGGGAGTAAAAATGCATAGCAAGCGAGATAGGGACAATATATGTTGATTTGCAGCTTTCTGCCCCAGTAAATGTCTAAGGGCAGATGGTATGCACAGAATGGTAGGTTTTTTCCCATTGTCTTCTCATAGGCTGTTGTTGCTGATGTGTATTTCTTAACCAACATATAATTTTGGTTAAGGCTGCAAATTAGCTCCTATGAAATGCTTTGAAAGCTTTACAAATGGTTAAAAAAAAGCTGAACTCATCTGTAACTCATGTGCTCCCTTTTTCATTAAGTCACCAAACAATTCAGATGAAAAATACTAATGCCCGAGTATGTCTCTTTTAAGGCAACATTCAGTTGCTTTCTTTGACCTTTTCATGTCTGAAGGGGAACATCTGCACTGTTTTCATCAAACATGAACAGACTGTAGTCAGTGTTGTCAGCCTGGCTGCCTTATCTGCACAGTAGGAGCCAGGTTATGACATATGCAGAAAAGGACATGGACTGATTTCCAGTGCCTCATTAGTACAAAGAACTCTTCAATCAAATGACTGATATTGCCAAATGCGGTATTTAAGCCTCAACATTCTTCATGAAGTCCAACAAATCACAAGATGGTAAGAGACAAGTGAAAAAAGCTGAAAACCAGCCTGCCTTACACTATTTCTGGAGAATGCAGAAAATATGTACTGAAACAAAAGAAACCAAAACAAAAATAAACAACTCTCCATTCCACTGCAGTTAATGCAATGAAAAACATTGCATTAATTAAAATTCCACCAAGTGGGACTGGAATCAAGGAGAAAAGCAGTGGATGGGGAAGCTATATAAAAATGACAAGAAAATGACCCTTTTGAACAAATCTTTCTCTGTAGGTTTGATAGAAAAAAGAAAATTCATGCAGTGTGTACATTAAGGCTTCATTTTTCCTTGCACCATATTTTGTGCATCCTCGACTCGAAATCAGTAAATAAAGCCAAAAAACACTTGAACAATTGGAAGATGCACTATGCATGCACCTGTAATTATAGCCATTTTCTGCAGAGCAAGAAACAGCAATGCACATGCATTTTAGTCATTGAACAGTAAACATAAAAAATGCTGGTACAGCAACATAAGATGTAGGAGAAAGATTTAACTAAAGCAAGAACAGAACAGATCTTGAACTGAGATTGATAGAACCTGCTATTTTAACAGTCTGGCCTCATGTGTACAACAACTAAGAAAACTGAAGCTATCCATGCCAAGGTTAATGCAATGTCAACGTCCCTCTCTCATATCTCATAATGCTTGCAGCCTCTGTGAAAAGATAGGTCCATACAAGAATTGCTGATGTGTTGATAATGCTGTTGTAATGACTAGAGGTACCTTAAAGCAGTGCATTTTTAGAACTCTGATGTCACACAGTTTCAATGATCACCACAGTGAAAACTGTGGCTTCATTTCCCTGATTATCACTAACTGCATAAGCAACAAAGACCAAGACTTCTAAAGGAATTGATAATGTGACTTCTACTAAATCTGAGATTTTCAAAACTTCAAAAATGCTGCTTTGGCCCTCTTAGCCTATTGAATGTCAGAACTCCTTCTTGTAGTTTGTCAGCAAGATTTAATTTGGAATTTATTCTTGTTTCATTCCAAGACTTCAGAAGCAGCACCAGCAAGTGCACATCCAAAGGACAGGATCCTGCTCTTCTGCAGGATTCTCAAAAGGGTGCAGAGCAATATCAACTCTAGGGGCGTGTCCCTGATGCAATCAGTTAGATATTTTACTGTTGCTTCCAGAGAAAACAAGTTCATGCCTTCATTTTGACTGAAGGGGCTTGCTCATTTCTTGATAGGTTTTGCCATTACCCAGATAACAGTGTTCTGGCCAAGGACGAATAAGAAAGTGTAGGAGCTAAGGGCTCTCATGTAAACAGAATAAAGTGCCTGGCCTGCGTGACTGACAGGGCCTTGCTGACACAAGCACCCATCTAGATCAGTGGAAAAAAGTACAAGAAGAGTTTTCAGGTTGACCTGATCCAGCTCATCAGTAGGCTTCCCTTTTGCTCTGCTCAGAAGACTCCTGCCTTCTAGAGAATTAACTGGAAAGTTTATTGGCCATAGCAGCAGAACTCCAGAAAATATGAAAGGGGGGGTTTACGTGTTTATTTCACCACTCTGCTGATGATTCTGCTTACATTGATTTGGTCCCTGCTTATAACAGGTTAACATGTTGGTACATGCTTATTGCTAGGCAGACTTTCAGTACAGTGTTGAAAGGATGTTTTGTTTTGTAAATTTCATAAAATCAAAAGTAAATATTTCTGGTATGTAGGATTTAGGGTTAGACTAAGACATACTTTGAATCTCTTGTTTGAATTTATATATGCATTTGAACAATAAAAAGCATTCTGAGCATCACCCAGAAAAAGTAGCTCTTCAAATGTTTGTTTTCATCACCGACCAAAAACATTGCCTAAGATGCATGGGATTTAACTAGAAGCAGATGGAAATAGAAATATCAGTTGACAAGGGAATAATGAAGGTACTGGATGATTGAACCAAATATTTAGCTCATTCACTGAATTTTCCATGTGTGACTGGCAAAGCATTTCATAAAAAGTCCATATTATCTTAATTTTGCAGATGGGGAAACAAACAGCAATACGGTACATCAAAGGGGGAACTAAAAATACTTCTTAATCTTTTGATTGTTTGGTGTGAGTAAGTAGTGCTTATTTGTAGGAATTTAAAACTCTGTAGTTTGTCCTAAATGTATGGCAATGGTGCAGCCCTCTCTAGAAGGGACATCAACACAGAAAAGATAAATTTATGTCTTGGCAGGTTTCTCTTGCTGTTTTCATATTTTCTGTGGCTAATTGAAAAGCCCGCAGTACTGAGGAGCTATTTCACAAAGATTCTTAAGCACACATTTTAGTGGGATCAAAGATACTCTTAATGAGATTTTCAGTTTCAGAATAGACCCTGCAGTTTTCAGCATGTGGAGAAATGCAAGCATTCTGCATAGCTGCAGAGCCTGCACAGCGGGAAAGGAATATACCAGTTACAGGCAGAAAGTGGATTTGTTCTTAGTTTCAACTCACATTACCAGTATTACCTCAATCCTAATGTTTTACTGTCTTTTGCTAGATATATCACAGGAAGTGCTTGTAAGCATCTCTGCATTCTTTCCTCCTCCACCTCTGCTAGGACGGCCAAGGTCATCCAAGTCTTGCCTGTCTTAGTGATCAATAAAGCTCTCAAAAAAGCCAAGATCCTCCTACTTCAGGTCACCATTATCCTTGCAGGACTAGAACCAGTGGCTTGAAAACATTTTTAAACCTGCCATTTATTGGCAAATAAAGAAGAGTTTAGATCCGCTCCTGCCTTACAGGAATATAAACATTGCTACAGATAGTAATGCTCATCATTGAAGCAATAATCATTTTCCTTTTCTTTTTTAAAGAATTAAATAAACTCATATACAAATTCTACATAGGTGTCTGCTTAGCTACTTCCAAACTGAAACATGGGAGCTTTCAGTAGCTTGTAGGACCATTTCCTGCCCTCAGCCTTGTAGGAGAAGTTCTGTCCCTGCCTTTGCTCATTGAGGTTGAGAAGTGGTAGGATGTATGGGATTCAGCAGCACTAGTTGGTGCCGTGTGGGTCTGTACCAGCATTTAAACTAAGAATTCAGCAGCAGTATAAAAAATGCAGTTCAATTTTCTGTTTGGAAACAGGAAAACTGGACGTAAATCTAGCTCAAGAAGTTGACACCTTCTTTGTTAGGACTCGCATTTCTTTCTAGCTCTTCCTTATAGTGCATAACTTACAGTGCATAACACTTACCTGTCCAAATCAGAGCAAATGCTAAAACTTTCAAAGATTGTGTCAGATCCTCTAGAGCTATTTGTGTCCTATAAAGCACTGGTATGAAGTGCTAGTTGCTGTACTCCTTGCAGCCTCCTTAGGGCTTTGTCTGGGCACTCCCCTAGGTGATAAATCCAGGACTCAGCCTTCACTCGGGGACAGCTCTGACCAAAACATATAGATTGGCAGGTAAGTAGCCCCTCTTTAAAGAAAATATTAATAAGATATAGTATACTGAGCCAAATTCTGTAACCATTACATGGGAAATTTGGAGCTGCTGTACTGAGGTGAATGGAGTTCCTCTGGTGCTCAATTTTCTGACAATGAAGTAAACTTGGGAATTAACATTGTTTAAATAAAAATGTGGATGTATTGAGGGGAAGAGACCTTTCTTATTATGGAGCTAGGATTAGGCTCTCTTATCTTCCAGCAGAGTGAAATGTAGATCCATAAGGCTGTAAGAAATGGATATTCTCACACAATGTGGGAATAGCTTTTCTTCTTAAAAAAGTATGTGAAAGAGTTCTGAGGCTTTTAAGAGAAAAATGGTAGAGTACCCAGAGAGCTACAAGAGTGCAAGCAGGAAGCATCCAGGGATGAATGAAGTGCTTGTTCTTATAGAAGAAATGCGAGCAAGGTCTTGTTCCCTCACTCCTGCCAGGGAAAGTTATGTCCCAGCTGTGCCCCAACAGCTTACAGGGAGGAATGAGATGTCACAAATTTGTCTGATCAAATGCCAGATCCTGCTTATCCTTTCCATTTGCATAGGGGACAGCACAGCTGATCTAAGCTGATTGTAAAGCACCTCTGGTAAGAGTGATTTTGATAGCCCAATGATCTTATATTTAAATGCGACTAAACTCCACTACTAATTTCATTCCATTTGAAGCAAAGGTATTTATGCAAAATTACTTAGAACTTCTTTATCTAACTTGTCAGGCGCAGCAAATTTCAGATACAGATGGAAGTGGAATTTCATTAGTGTTTCCGTGGATTCAGGGGACTGTAGGAACAGTCTTCCCCTCTAACCCTGCTATTTCCTTTCGGTGCTTATCATCTGTGCGGGAGAAATAGCAGGTGAGTGTTTGCCCCAAATCCCAGGGTAATCCACAGGGGACTGCCCTTGTTCTCACTTCAGTGGTTTATAGTCAACTGCAGTAAAAGTGCCTAAGCAAAATTTCTGATATGTTAGTCTAATCTGCTGATTTGTATAAGCGTTCATTATATTAAGATGTAGGACAGGAGACAACAATTAGAAGTCCCCAGGAATGATGGGACTTCTGCCTTTGGTGCTGTGTAGCTGTACCAGAGATGTTATGAGAAGCAGTACATGGCAAGGAAAGAAACCTCTCTAATCACAGCACAGAAGCGTAGAGCCTCCATTGAGATTTGGCTTAGCCTTTCTGAGATTTATATAAAAAGTCTTTTAATAATAAAACATTGGAAGGGGCAGCTGCTGTTACATGCTACTGAGAAAAAGATTCTCAATGAGGAATACTGTAAAATACATGTAGAATACTTCATGAGCCACTTGAAAGATGTGCGAAATGCAGGTGGAACACAGCAGGCATGTGGCAACGTACTATAACAGTGTGTGGCAATGTAAATAAAAATGAAGAAAAATATTAATCTGTTCAATAAATATGTAATATAGACCAAATAGGCCCTATCACCCAATTTTCCCAAGTGGTTTCTTGGCCTCTCCCTGTCTCAAATTATTGTGTCATTTTACAGTGAACTGTAGCCGCCTTTCAGCCAGAGATATTTCAGTGGTAAATAAAGTGATTTTCTCTGATGGTCCAAGAGAACTACAGGCATTAAAATCAGTAGAAGTTTGTTTTTAACGCTTCAGGAACAAGCCTAGTGGTTTTCAGTCCACTTTTTGAAAAATGCTTTGTAAAATAAATACACAATCATTAAAGTTATTTACATGAGGCTTAGAATAAATGAAATGACTGAAATTTAATTGTTACAGTCTTTCCTCCTGCAAGCCATCTGACTGAACAAAGCAAAGGCTTGATGTTGGGATAAGGGTACTTTATTTTAGCTTACACTGCAAAAATATTTTTATTAATTTTGTGTCATTGAGACTAAACCTGGAATGCCTGTATCTGAATATAGTGGAGGAAAAATGTAAAAAACATTTAACTGTACCCTTAACAAGTGCTTGTTATATTCTGTAGAAATCCAAGCTCACCGTGCCCACTTATTCTGAATAGTGCTCGATCATTTGGATGAGAGTAAAAATGATAGACATGATGAAGGAAGTATTTCTGTGTCCTCTCAATTCATCCTCCAAATAAACTTTCTGAACCACCAGTTTTTGTCATCCAAGACTTTCTCACACATATCTTCATTGAACATGGTGTGTGGTAATTAAACATCACCTGGCACGAAAAAAGTAAAAGGGAAAAATAATAAAATCAGCATTACTTAGGAAGATCAACTCTGGCCTGTTGTTGGGCTCAGGCAGAAGATGTTTTCACTGCAGGTTCTGTTTGTTGCTGCAGTGCCTGTGTTCAATATAGTAGTTACATTTTAGTATGGAAATACACTCATCTTTTTATTTCCTCTCATAATCAGTATTGTTTGGTTGGCTTATCTGTACAGCCTTTCTAGTCTTTATTTTTGGATTATAATTGCACATAGCCCTGGAATTAAAACTCTTCCAGGGCTGGAAAAGGAAAGAAAATTAAAATTAAAGGAAATGTAAAGAAATAGTTTGCCAAAATGAGGACTTTGCAATTAAGTGAGAAACAGTGAGAAACAGTACATTATCTTATCGAATGGCTTCAATTTAACGACATTACTAGAAAAGCAAAAGAATGGCATTTCTGTGACTCTGAAATAGTAAAGTTTTGGAGATGAGAAATACCAAACGTATTTCTGCAACTAATACTGGATGAACTGGTGAATGCTGTTGCAAAGTATGATGAATGCATTACTATTTTTCCTGTCATTTGATTATGATTATTTCAAGATACATGTATGAAATCTCACATCTGAGAATACAATTTCACAATTATAAAACCAAGACTGTAAACCATTTTCATTCTGAAGGATGAAAGCTTGTTTTACAAAATAAATTAAATAGACTGCTGCTGAGGGCAGCAAGCCTGCGCCTATTTGCTTATGGCAGAAAAGCCAGGATTACTGCTTGTGATGTTAGCACATGCCACTCAATAAAAAATTTTAAGAAATATGTTGTAAGATAGCTATAGCTGTGTGTTTGGCCCTACTTGATGTACCAAAAGAATATCAAGTCTAAGAACCTTCCCGCTTCACTGAGTTAAAAAACAAAATCGTTGGGATGCAAAATGGCAGCCTCTAAAGGACATTAGCTAAAAAGTTGCATTTAGTTTAGTTTTGTTAGGTCATGAACTTGCCTGTTATGATCACCACAGAAATTTGTCTTTAAGCAGATTCTGAATGAAAGTAAAAAGAATGAAAAAGAAACAAATGCTTGTGGAGAACATCCAGCCAATAGTGTGGACCAGTAGTAACAAGTAGTAAGTGGAGCAGAGATGGCCATGGGAGTAGCGTGGCTGATGGATTTTGCAGCAGGTGAAACAGTGCAAACATGTGAAAATATAAATAGGCTAGAAGAACCAGTCTATTTTATCCTTTGTCTTAAGGAATGAAAAATCCTTGTAACAGAGAAGACATTTTCAAATATTGAAAGCATAACACCGATATAAGATGTTATAAAAGTGGAAGAAGTTTCTGGGATTTATAGTCTTTTCTAACAGAAGCTGAAACATAGAAAATTGTCTTATGGAGAATGATTTCTTCAGCTTTCTTTATATCACTAAGAAAGCTTCATGCTGAGTATTTAGATTGGAGACAGATCAAAATGCAGATGCTTTATTTGGTTACCTTAATAGCTTAATAGGCTTTATGGATTATTACTCTCACAAGCCTTTTTGAGCTTATAAAATCCTAATGTATTTGCTCTTAGAAATTACGAGCTCAGTCCCAAAAACTCTTACTTGCATGAGCCCCTTGGTGAGTTGCCTGATTTAATGCCATTGATCTTTAAGGGTCTGCGTGATTGCCATCCTGTGCTTGCAAAAATACCGTAGAAGAAAGGAAAGTGCAAGAAGTTCCCAAGGGGAGCCAATTACTCTGTAATATGATCGTGTTCCAATCCACTCGGTCCCTTCCCAAGGATTTTTGCCCCATTTGCATTCATGCTGTAACTAACCAAAAAGCAAATGGATTGTATATGGTAGATGTTAATTGAAACTGTATTTATTTAAAAACTGTGGGTTTGGGTGACATTGATGATAAACAGGAGTTCTCACCTAGAGCAGGCACAGTGCAGGAGTTAGTTCTCCTGTAGGAGTGTCAGGCTACAAAGTCTGTTCAGCTGCATTTGAATTCAGACAACCAGCCCCTCGCAAGCAGGCATGAATCTACTCAAAGATAAATCTCCCCTAGTTTTCCATGGCTTTCCCAGGGATTAAGTTACAGTGCCTCTGTCCCCTAAAGTGCTGGGTGCAGGTGTGATACCTTTGGGTATCACAAGGTTTTCTAGCCTTGCTTTTTGTTTTGCCTTGTGATGTTAATCTTTTCATATTAGACCAAGTATCCTGGACCATTAAGCTGACATTGAGTCTGTCTTTATACTGTCATCTATGATCCAAAATCGATGCTGATGGGAGTTCTACCATATGACTCCATTTCCAGCTGGAGCTACTGTAGCTATAGCCCTGAAAACATCTGTCGAGTTGTAATGAAGAGTTACTTATGAAAACTATGCACAACCTGATGATTCTTCAGTGTCCAGGGCTCTCCAGCTCATGGGCTGCATTGTTTTTCTAACACTGACAACTGTCTGTCATTTGGATATTTCTATAGGCTTTTCCTCCAGATGTTTCTTGCCTTCAGTAGCATAGCTCAGGGAAGAGATAATGACCAACTATTGCTGCAAGCTTTTCTGGCTCAAGTAGCATAAATGTGTACATTTGGAGTGAACAGACAGGAGTCATAATTGCATCTCTCCATGACACTTACTTAAAACTGAGCCTGTTTCATCTGCAGCAGATGAATTCACTGCTATCAGCGGTTTTTTGAATAGTTCTGTCGATCTCTTGCGAAGAAGTGAGATTTGCACTGCATGGCATTTTCCACTCCGGTATTAAAAGTTCTGTCAGATATTTCTGACCACAGCAAAGGTCATATGTAACTTTTAGTCTTGAGGTCATTGACAGACCTTACAGAAAAAATGGCAGTTTTAAAGAAAAATGCAAGACAGGACAGTGAATATGTTAGTGGTGTAGACCTTATCAAAAGAAGGGGGGGGGGGGGGGGGCAAGAGAAAGCAAGACTGATTTGGAAAGCGTTGAGAAAAAAACAAACACAATCAAATGGTCGTTCTTCTGAGGATATCAGACTGAAGACCAAACTGGAACCAGGCTAAGAATCCTGCATCAAACCTTTTCTGCAGGAGATTCTGAAACCTAGTTCATTAAGTGTGTGGAATGGGATTATTTCTGTTTAACATCCTAAAATTGTAATTATCTTTAAAGGACTTTAAAAAGACATAGGAAAAGTTCATTTTTTGTTCATTTGCAAGAGTGAGTCACCTACTACTTAAAGCTGAAGTTTCACTAAGAAGAATGTAAGAAACAGCAACTGTCAAGAAGCCAATACCTTCTATTTGTGACTTTTTTAAGGAACCCTTGATCTTGGCGCAGTCATTGCTGAAAACTTTTGCTGATACCTTGCGGAAGATAAATACAAAAATATGGAATATAATGTATAAGAAGAAGGTTTGCTTCTTGCTGTATGCTAGACTAGCTCTTGCATGTGACCACACTACCACTCAGCCTTTTAATGCAGAAATGAAACTTGCTTGCTTTAACTTGTTTAATCCTAGTAAGTGGCTTATGCCAATCTACATTTACAAGGTTGTCTTCACACGGATAAAGCAGCAAAAATATTATTTTATAAATGAAACTGAGATTCATCTTCATGGTTTAACTTCCTCCTGAAATCAGAAAAATTTGTAAGTATTAGACACTAGGCATTAGTTTGCATAAGTGATAAATTAGACAAATGTAGAGGAAATAAATGACCTAGCAGATGAAATACTTTTTGTCAGCAGCAAAAAGCGACTCATAGTATTCAGATCACAGAACCAGATTTCTCTTCAACTAATGAAAGAAGAGAGCAAATGAATTAAGAAAAATATAATGTATGTTTTCTAAAGAAGTCATGCACATGCACATCACAATAAACTCTGAGGTCCTAAATGACAGAAAACAAAGTGCAGAGATGATTCTAATTCTCCTTTCTGTATACGAGTTCACATTACAAGAGATAAAATGCCTGAAATAATTAAACAAAATAGTGCCCAAATTCCCAGTTGGAGGAATTACATAAAAATTGATAATGAAAGATTTGCTGCAAAACCTTTAAATCGCTCTGTTTCAATTCAATAACAAGCAGGGTATTACTGTAGGAAATTCATAGTGCAGTGATGACAGTGAAGAAATTTATCTTTCTAAATAAATTTTATGTAAGTAGAATTGAAATTGCCACATCAGACTTTCACAACTCTGTGTATAGCCCGACTTCTTTTTGTAGAACTTGTGATGCAAGTGATGGGGTTTTGTTTGTTTGGGACATTGCTACTTATAGTTCTTTGCTGTTCTGATTTATTTAACTGTCTTTAGGTATAAGAGATGCAGTCTTTCTATTATTAGCTTTTTCACAGTACTTTCATCAGAGACATATGGAAGTCTCTTTGTTGGGTATTCTTTCATGGTCCAGGAAGGCATAGTTAACTTGCTCCGCAAACATTTCACTATGATTTTCATATAAAAAGATGTAGTCTTAGATCTCAGGATTAATTTTACATGTCAAGTCATGGTTGGAAAGATTTAGCTAACAGGTGTACATTTCTCGGCAAGATTTCTGTCCCATGTTTCCAAGAGCTAAATAACATAAATTCAGCACCTTCCCCCAAAAAATCAATGGTTAGAATTCAATCTGCCCCTGGGTCTGTGGCTGCTTCTTAGGCAGAAAAGAAAGGCTTTGTAAGACAGAATTTTCAGGCTGTCAGTGTATGTCCTTATTGAATAAGAGGATAGACAAAAGCACCCCTGTTTCTTTGGGTAGAAGACTTTCTTCATGCTCACAAAAATTTGTACTTTCTGTATTTTGGCAGCATTTTTGTCTTTTTTAGTTCTATATCTCTAGACTTGTTTTCATCCAAGATACCTCATCATTCTCTGTGGTCTAAACCAAAGGATAAGCCTTTTCTGTGTTAATACAATTGTAAAGAAGGCTTGTACAGTTGTGTTAACTAGCTTATTTCCATCAGAGGAATGAATATGTGTAGCTCTTCCACAGGACAGATAAGAGTCTGGAGAGCAGTTTTTCCAAAGGCTATGCAAAAACTTTGACTCTGTGCTGGCTTTTAGGTCCAAGGTCTTTGGTGAAATGACCAGTCTGTCCCTGTGCAAATCTGTATTTTTCTTTTCTTTGGCTGTGCTCGGAAGATTGCTAGGCATTGCCAGTGTTGCAATAGATTCTGTTAGTACACCAAAATCTGCTATCACCTGGGTCTGTTCTCCAGTCCTTGTTTCACAGATGGCACTATTAATCCAGCAGACAGGAGCAGCTCTTGTTTATTCCCAACCTGAACGAGCTTTCAGCTAGAAATGAGACATGAAAGGGTTTGCATCCTGTTATAGTTCCTGCTTTGCCTTCCTTTAATGAGCTCAGTGAGTAGTCTGTGATGTTGTCCTTACTTGCCTGTGACTCTGAATGTGGTGGAGGGCAGGAGTGAAAGCAGTGAGGGATGTGGAGGCTGGCCGACCCACAGCGTGACTGCGCTGGTGTTGTGTAAAGCTGCTCTGGGTGCTGCTAATCAGAGTGGCCAGGCAGTCCTTCAGCTGGGAGAAACAGTGGCACAACTCACAATAATTTGCCATAGCATTAAGAAAGCAATTTTAAACATGGTTTGTTTGTTTTTTGGTTTTGGTTTTTTTAAAATGGCTATTGTTGTGAGAGCTGACTAACGTAGGTGGGACATGAAGTTACTTAAATGCTTTTTCCAGAAATATTCTGGAAGTTGATATTGTTAGAGCATTTGAACTCTCCAGATCCCCAACCCAGTCTGATCTTGCTTGTCAGGGTAAGCAGCTGGATGGAGAGCCCCCAGTTTTCTCAGCTCTGGTTGTTGCAGTGTTGCATGGCAGGGATATGTGACTTTAAACTACACCAAGGTCTCAAAATTTTTGCATCTGGCTATGATGCTTGCCAGCACTGGGTGAGGCTCCAGGCCGAGCTGGGAAAGTCCTGACAATCCGCAGGATGGGGGAAGAGCCTGACTGTGTGACTGAAAAAGCCCTTCTCAGGCGAGGTCTGGGAGAAGGTGTGAAATAGGAGCGCCTCCTACGGATGAATTTAGGTAAAACCGCAGCTTAATAAGCGGAGAGGGGCTTTTTATTTAGTAGCATATGATAGCTAATGCTTTATGTGATTCTTACAGCTGCAAATGCAGTAGGATCTGTTAGCCAGTAGACCCCCTGAGGGTGGAAAAACATTCTTACTGCAAAATGCGTCTTTTATTTTCATTGTATTTTGCTTTATAAATAACAAATTATGAGACTGACACCTTGCTTCAATGTGCTGTGGAATAAATATCTCATCTCTCCCTGTATGCTCGACCAGATCCTGCTCTCAATTCATTTAGTTGTATGCTAATCCCATGGAATTAATTCACAGTGGTGTGAAATCAGACTTTGAGCCAGGTTTTTTCTGTTCTTTTGATCTGTTCGAGGTTTTCCATGACATTGTCCCCTGCACTTGCTATTGCTTTACTTATGTTAAGATCCTGATTTTACCTGACCTTCTTAATTTTTGTCATGTAATTGCTAAATCTCTATAAACCAGAATGAAAGCGTTTTGATAGTTCAGATTTAACTAGAATTTTTAAAACGATGAATGGTTTGAAGAGTGGTTTGATTGTCTATAAGGGAGTTCAGTTTGGAAATAGAACACAGTTAACAGGAATTGGACAGTAACAGTCCTAATGATTCTTTCCCATTCAATAAGCACAGTTTTGAATTAAAAGAAAAAAAAAGACTTTAGTATAAAAAGCAGTCTTCAGATATTGCCACAGACATCCACAGCGGGACTGCAGGAATACTATTTATGAAGCATATTAAAAATGTATATGCACAGAGATATCTACAGTAAAATTGCCAGTAAAACAAACAGGAGGCAGACAGATTAGGGAAGTTTTAATCTGTGTTTCTTTTCATTTTGGCCACACAGTGTTTTACAAATGGAAAGATGATATTTCAAGAATCAAATACATTTTTTCTCTCTGACTCCCTTGGTCAGCATTGTAAGTGCAAAAGCTGGTTAACATAAAAGACCATGTATAGAACACAATAGAATAAGAAGTAGCTTAAATTCACAAAATCCAGATGGGAGCCTCACAAACTCCCACATGAGAGAGCCATGTGTACTGACAATTTAGCTTGACAGAGATTGCAGTTTCCCAAAGTTCAAGTGAATATTTTGAAGAGAATCATGTGTGCATTGTTTAGTGAAGTTTTTACATGCTTGCAGGATGATTGCAGAATCACGTCAAAACAGAAACGTGTAGATTCGTATCAATGGGAATTTTCTATAGAACCAAAAACTAGTATGGATTACTTCCAGACTGCAAAGCACATAATGATTTCTGGCTTACCTTACCCAACAGTTTTCTTTATATGACTAATTCAGTTGTATTAAAGGTTTATCCTAGGGAAGTAGGTTGTTCTCTCTTGGAACAACCAGATTTTTTTTAGATCCAGCAGTGTGTGCATTACCTGAAAAAAGGGATTCACACTGGGATGTCATTAAAGCTAAAAACTTACAAACCTAGAACATAGCCACAGGAACTGGAGTTTGGCTATTAAATAGCCAGCAAGTATTTATACTGAGGCTCAGAAAGTATTCTTACTTGTTTTAATGGAATTCATATGCAATATATTTCATTATGAAGGCACAGCATTGCTATGCAAGTCCAAGTCTTGTTTTCATATCCCCTCTGTCATGGTGACTTCCCTTAATGCAAGGGCGTAGTTTTTGTTAAAGGCTTCCCCTGATCCTTCCATTTCTTCTACCTTTTACACTGAAGAAAGCCTAGTAGAGCTGCACAATATTGAAACCTGTGGGATGTAATAGCCCTCTCCGCGGTAAATGCAGATAGCTCTTCTTAATGAAAGCAGGCAGTGAAACAGTAGGAGCATTCACCTCAGATAAAGAGGTGTGCCAGTCGCTGGAACAGAGGTGTTCATGGTGGACTGGGTTTCCATGGGTGTTGTGTGATGTGCTTGCCAAAGAAAGGAAGAAAAAAGGCAGCAGGAAAGACCAAGACATGATGAAAGAAGCACAGGTTCTGGGAGAAAAAGCATGAGAGGAAAAGACAGAGGCAGATTGAGTATTTGGGGAGCAACTGTTGGCTAAAAGGAGGCTTACAGCTGGGGGTAGTGGCATGGTCTCTTGCTTGTGACTCCTGCAGTGCTTAGAGAAACGAGGCTTTAAGGGTTTTTTTGTAGTGGAATGGGATTACATAAAAGATAGGTGGAGTAACTGTGAGTTTCTCTAATTGAAAGATCTTGCAGATTGTGATTTTGGCTGGTGTCCAAAGTAACATAGCTCAACAAGAGTCTCTGAGAAGTCTCATGATTTGCAATGAAGCTCACCTGGCAGCTTGGAGGTAAAGAAATGCTTTTGTCCTAGGCTGTAAATGGGAAAAAGACGTGGAAGGCAGAAATTAGCCTGAGCTAGAGCTGCTAGCTGCTTAGGCTGCCACTCTCACTACTTCATCATGAACTGTCTCATGCTTTCTTGTAGCTATGGTCTCCTACTACACCCTTCCATGATTCAGTCCTCGCTAACTCCAGAGCATCTGTTTCCCCTAATGCCTTATTCTCTTTGATCACAGTGGGAATTCTCCTTGGAGCTATAGGTTTACCTTAAATATGAGGAAGCTGTTCTGGGAGGACCAGGCTTTGCAGAGGAGAGCAACGGAGCCACTGCTTCTGCTTTATGTGTGGCAATGGGTTGCGTGCAGGCATCTGGTTCATAGCTGCAGAGACAGATCCATAGTATGAAAGGCAGTGTGAAATAGCAGACTGATGAAGGAAGGTGAGAACAAAGATTTTCTGTCTATCCTTTGCTATGCCATGCAGGACATAATTCCCCAAATGATGTGTCCAAACACTGAAAGCCAAAATGGGGGAGGTCTGATTTAAGTTCTTAATGTTGTAACTCTGCATTTAGAAACAGTGCCATTCAGGTCTTTCTGCCTCAGTTTCATCTCTTGGCTCCAAAGGAGTTAAAAGTAACATGGCATGTGCATGCTGCAGATTCTCCAGAACACATGCCTGGTGGTCTCCAGAATCCCAGCATACAGGGATGCTTTTGATTTCAGAGCCACACATCTTCTCTTTCATCTTAATACGAAGCAGATCATTGTAGAAAAATATGAGGAGGCATATTTTTATGGCAGCAAGAATCAGAGTAACACAGAAGCTGATGTGGTCTTTTTTTCTTCAGCCAATGTGAAGAAAACAATTTGGGTTTGCTTTATGGTTGTAGATGACATTTGGAAATTTGGACTTGCTTTTCTGCTCACAGCTCGATGAGGCTCACTGGCAGTACAGTGCTGGTGTCTTATCTGCAGGTTGTTCTGTAAAATTTGTTTTCTGTTTCTTTTTAAGAGTTTTTCTCCCTACTATTTCTTACACCATTGCCAGGTATAAGACAAATGCCTTAGGTGGCATTTGCATGTTTCAGGTTATCAGAAAGACCCAGGAGGCAGTGGTAAAAAAAGCTGAAAATGGTTATCTGAAGGATGAATATGGAGGCACATGGTATTCAATGTCAGTTACAACGACAGTGAGCCTAAAATACTGTTCAGTCAAATAGGCAAAATTAAGGTATTTGCTTTTAGTAATACTTTGTTTTGCTTCAGACTTAATGTGTAGTTTCCCATTTTAAAACTGAGAAAGTGTAATATAAGCCAGTTAGTGGGTGAATAAAAAAATAAACCCAACATATTTTCATTGGTTTTCCTTTTACAATTTTGAAGAATCAGTCTAACATCCTATTGGATGTAAAAAGTACAAGTGTTTTGTGTGCTTTGTTTGCACTGATTGTCATATAGTTGTGTAAACCCATAGTCTCAGACCTGTTAGAGACATAAATAGTCAAAAAATTTTAAAAAATCTTCTATGTTTGTTAGCTAACAAAACATTGCAAGAAGTATATTTTGATCCTTTACCTATAGCTATTGGAGATGCTGCTCTGAGAGAAGTTCTGCTTTGTAGTTTATTGCAATGAGCATGTATGTTGTGCTCAGTACAAGATGCAAAACCCAAAGAGCACAGTTAATTGCTGAAGAGAAGGCAGTCGTATCTGGTAACCTGCCCCTAAAACAATCAGCCCTCTTCATCAGAGCAAAGATCTTTATAAACAGTGTCTCTGTTCCTAGTTTACGGATGGGGAAATGGAGGAACAGAAGCCAACTGCTAGATTTTACCTATTAGGCTGGTGTAAAACTGACACGCAGAGTCCTGCAGCCTAGAGCTGCTGACGACTGAGGATTTTACATATTGAAGCACAGTTGTTTGAAACATTTGTACCTTAAGCATCATCCTAATTGTTTTGGTGATCCTTTCTTTTCTCCCTGCTTCCTCTTTTTTTAAAATGTGTGAGGTAGACCACTGTAAATGTTACTACTGTTTCATGGAAAAGGTAGTCCCAGAGGATAGATACAGCATGCCAAGGCTTTCCCTTTGTCTTCTCTAAGGGCCAACGTTCTACCTTCTGTTCTTTGTCTCCTTCTGACACTGTGGGAAATATCACCTATTAGCAATGCTCAGCTAGCTTTCTCAATATCATTCATTTTTTTTATGCCCCTCTCACATTTGATTACATTCTTCTTGCAGTCACTCTCCCGAGAGCTAGATCTGGCGTGCGTTTCTGCCAGCTGACAATAAAGTCGGCAGAGATCCTGATGACAAAAAGTCACCTGAAGGGGAAAGGCAGGAGTGAAATAAGACAGAGAAGTGAGCAGAGCTTGGTGGAAAGGGGACATGACCAGGGTAGCTGAGGATGCAGTGATTCAGCATTTCCTCCCTACAGGCTGTGCACGCTGGGTTCGTCTCTGCAGCTGGAGCTGAACATGTCCTTCAGGATCTCCAGGGTGTTGGAGGTGGAAAGGCAGTGAAACTGCAGCCTTTTCGCCCTTGTGATGAATCCTCTGCAATGTACAAGCAACTTACTGCAATGAGATTTATTCAGTAGTTGCAAACTGGCATAGCATCAGTAAGCACTAAGATTCGTCAAACACTTTCCCCTCTGGGAATTACTGTGAAAACTTTTAAGGCAAACTCTAAAACCTCCGTAATATGTAGCAGGTTCTTTGTGTATTTAGCTAAGCAGAAGTCCTAGGAAATGCTTTTTTGCTGGCTTCTTACTAAGCCGTTCATGTTTGATTGAGTTCTAAGAAATGAAAAGCAGGCATCTCCTGTCAGTAGTCTCTATGGTGTAGTTGGAGTTCAGCTGAAAACCTTCCCAGCCCCCTGCCTAGAATTTGCAGCTTGTTTCATGGGTGATTTTAATTCAGACATTTTTTAAATTTTGAGAACTTAATCTTGGAACACGTACTAATGCTTTCCCATGTAATATTGTTGATGAAGTAGCAGAATATTAAACACTTTAAATCCAGGTATTTTAAAGCTAGCCACATAAAACCACACTGAAGTATTTAAACTGTCACTTGTGAACAAATGTTTTGTTTGCATGAGTATCTAATTACCACTGCAAGTACCTAGCTTTAGTTTTTGTTTTTGTTTTTGTTTGTTTTTTTTAAAGATTCTTTTGTCCCCCTGAAAGTTACACAGATATACAGAGCTATGGTTCTAATTTATATAATTTAAAAAATAGCAAAAGGTGACTTCATTGACAAATCTTGAAATGAGGATAAGAGGACAACTTAAAACTGCATAATTACTTCTGACACTAAGGTGATTAAGAACTTATCAAGTCTTTAAGCTTGAGCTATTACCTTGCCATCCTAAGCCAAAGATACCTGACTTTAAGCAAGTTCAGAGAAGGTAAGAGACATGGGGCAGACTCTGACTTTCTTACACATGTTGAATAACTAAATATCATATGATTGGTCCTACAGGCTGACTGGAAGAGTCCTATTTCATATAATGGTATGCATAAAAATCTGGAATTAAATCAGTTGACCTAACATTAGCACGTGATTTAGCAACTGGTATCTTAACCCATCCATTTATCACTGCTCGAATCAGCTGAGATGCATGTCTTCTGAACATTTATGAGGATTTATGTGTATGCACATTGGATAATTGCATGAACAGACTGGCATAAAAGAGGCAGCTGATCTGAGTGAACAAAGCCATTCTGCTTTGCCAAGGGCTACAACTTTCACACTAGGTGCATGTAAACAAGCAGTTGTAAATGTAGCCAGGTATCCCAATTTGATGGTCCAGCTCAATGTCTTTGAAAGTTCAAGCTTAATTTAATAAATTCTTTGTTTTGATGAGTAAAGCGAGCATACAACCTTAATTTAATTTTGGCTGTGATTCTTGTGAATCATATTTATTTTCTTCAAATATTTCTGACAGAGCTTCTGTAGACTGTGGTGGTGATGGTCAACTTTTATTTCTATGGATATCTAGAAGAATTTTATTTAAGTATATTGAGACCACTAGGACTTGCACTTTTGAGCTTCCTGCCAACCATTTAAAGCCTACCCATGGAGTAGAAGAGGGTTATAACATGGGATTTATTTGGGATATTCACAGAAGGGAGGTCTAAGGGATTCTAATTTGGTAAAATCCAAAGGTGTATGTGTTAAGAGAACTAGATAAAATAACACCTTACTTCATTTTTTTGTTCCTTCACTGAGCTCATTAGGCTTATTTCTGAAATCTGTCTAGCTGACTTTGTTGCTTTGGATTTTAGTTATGCATTAACCTAACTTACCATATAATTTCAAATAAATGCAGAACAGTCCTGTTCCAAGTACATTGCTAGCACTCCTTAGCATACTGATTTTTAGAAATTATCTAGACCCTCTTAAGTTAACTAGATTGACTTCAGTGGCTGCCTTTGAAATACATCTAATTTTTCTGAAGTTCAGCCTAACAAAAAACCCACAGACCTTAAGCGTGTCTTGCAAAGATTAGAGAGCCCTGTGCACCAAGAAAACTATCACCTTTAATTTGCTTCAGGACTGACAAGCAATTACTCACTGATAGGTATAAAATTGCAGAGTTCAGATGCTGCTTTTGAAAACAGGCATAAGAGAGAGTAGCAGAAGTCCTTCACTATAAAACATCTTGAGACAATTTAGCAAATCCTATCTGGGCTCATATTCTACAATAATTAGAGACACCATATTGCGTTCAGCACCACGCTGCCAGCAACCAAACATCATGAACTTTCATTATTACCATAAAAGCTGACTAAAAAAAATAGCTTTTTAGTTATTATAGTTGGAAAACATTTAGCAAGCAGGAAAGAGATGTGAACCCACACTGCAGAAAGGGTATTGAAATCCAATTGTGTTTTTACCTGCTGTTGTTTGACAGCCTGCTGTTCTAATGTTAGGAGAAGGGGGTGGGCAGTCCAGTTTGCTAATTGTTTCAGGCTGTTGAACCAGTAACATGGAAACTTCAACTAAAGCAGCAACTCTTAGAGCTGTGGGCAGTCAGCTCTCTGATTCTGGTTTTGGAATACACAATCTAATAGATGATTCAAGTTACTAGCTATATTTTATTAACAAGGATATTCTGTATCAAATAGCTAGAGCTTTTTATAGATTCTGCTCCTCATTTGACTGTCATGATGCCCTTTATTTTAAAGGAAAGCATGAGGAGATTTGCTACATAGTTAGTGAGGCATCATCTCTTGCATTAATTACTTCAGGAGCCTGTTTCTCAAGAACACACATTCCCAAACAAGGCAAAGAAGATATCAGGCTTAATCACTGATTATGATATGACTTATGTTACTGATGCAAAGAGATGTGTGAAAAGGATATCATAGACTGTTTCTTCATAGCAAGTAGACTTTGGGGGTTTTTTATTCTTCCTGAAATAAAATGTCTTAAGACTTTTATTACAGGTGGAGTGAACTTGAATGCATGACCACTGATAGAGGCAGAAGGATGGACAAACTCTTACGTACTGCCATGGCATACAGGAGAACCAACAAATATTTTGGTGGATTGCCTAAAAAAATTAGTGAACTGTCTCATGATTAATCTTTTTATAATTCTGATAAAAACATAATAAGGGATTGTGCCCCAGATACTTTTGAACAAGAGAGTATACTAGAATGCATCGTTTTCATTTTTGTATAGCAGAACTATAAAAAATTCATGGTTTTAAAGAAATTATGACATGTAATTGCAAAATACAATTTTTTAATAGTAATTCCTTGAGAAATATATCTAATTCACAGATGACATGAAATTTATGTCTCTTTCTGATCCTGAGGGAACAAATATTGCCATGATTTAAGAGCAAATTTATCTTACAGAAAATATGTTTTTTCTTTAGAGAAATCAGTATTGAGTATGTCCAAAAATAGAGTATTCACTGCCAGTGCAAAGAAACACAACCATTTTAACCTTGGATCAGTTTTAAAATGTTGTCTTAAATGAAAAGGTTGTATAAAATATCTGAATACTAAATGTTTCTACAAGGGAAAAATGATACTTTAAATAGTTTGCCATGCAGTGTGTGATACCCAAATTATGTAGCAATGAACATGTAAATGCAAACCTCACTGTAAACAATAGGAAAATAGTTTAATTTGCCATCATAATGGGGACAAAATGCCATCAAATATATGACGTGAACAGCAACACCACAACTGAATTTTTCACTGCCATAGTTTAAAACACTATTTTAAGGTGTTATTATTGTTAATCCAGGAGATAATCTCTCCTATGAGGAAAGGCTGAAAGAGCTGGGGTTGTTCAGCCTGGAGAAGAGAGAAGGCTGTGGGGAGACCTTATTGCGGCCTTTCAATACTTAAAGGGGACCTACAAGAAAGATGGGGACAGACTTTTTAGCAAGACATGACAGGGGGTAATGGTTTTAAACTAAAGGAGGGTAGATTTAGACTAAACACAAGGAAAAACTTTTTTACGATGAGGGTAGTGAAACACTGGAATGGGTTGCCCAGAGAGGTGGTAGATGCCCCATCCTTGGAAACATTCAAGGCCAGGCTGGATGAGGCTCTGAGCAACCTGATGTAGTTGTAGATGTCCCTGCCAATTGCAGAGGGGTTGGACTAGGTGACCTTTAAAGGTCCCTTCCATCCCAAAGCATTCTGTGATTCTATGATAATCCAGGCATTATAAGTATTTAGCATAACCAAAATGCCAAACCATTGTTTACATTCCTGTTTTTAAAACTGTGGAGGCACTTCTGCTTAAAATTCTATTTATATTCCTGTCTTGAGCATTTCTGCTAGGATGTAACTTGACTGGTGAGTTAAGCTCAGAAACAATTGTGGTACTAATCATGTGTGGAAAAAACAATTTAAAAAATCTGGTTCACGGTGTTATATCCAATTCTGTACCGATGAAGAATTGAATTATTTCAGATGTGTTTTTCACTCTTATTTCCTTAACATATGCAAAATGTATTTCATTATTCTTTCTCTTTATAACATAATTACCTTCTACAAATTAAATTATATGGTACAAATTATCATCTAGTTTTTATATATTTATGCAGCTTCATCTCATTCCCTGTCAATTAAATGACAGTGTTTCCTTCAACATGATTTATTTTTTTTTTTAATGAATGCCCTCATATTAAGCCTAGAGCATGGTCAGTATTTCTGAGGCATGCTGAATGCTCTCAACTCCTCTTGGCCATAAGAAAAGTGATATTCTTCAGCCCTTCAGGTAGAACACAACAAGTTACACAGATTATCAATTATATATTCTCATATCTTTCAATATTAAAATTAAGAAACAAATTTCTGATCTTCAAAAGTTCAAGGTCCCAAATAATAATTTTTTAAACTTTTATTAATGTTCCAGTTCTGAACACTCATCCACATCTCACAGACTTAACTCCTGTAACTATACACACTGATCTTTAGGATTTAACTGTCCTAAATTGCTTCTTTGGAGACAAGAAGAATTTTTCCTCGTTTGTCCTTTTTGCTTTCTTGCAAATTTTGCTGCAAGATAAGTTTTCCCTCCCACGAAGGTCCCTCAAAGTATGCACAGATAAGTCACAGGATTTGCAAGTGTGTGTGTGGATTTGTATCTGAAAGAGCATGTGTGTATATATACACATATATATACACATATATATGCACATTATGCAAAAATTTGGTAAGATGCATCCACCGTTTTAATGACATTTTAGAACACAGGTTTTGTATTTTCTTTTACTTTCCTTTTCTTTCCACTCTGTTAAAAGTTCTTTCCATGATGGTTGTCCTCAACAGAGGTGTAGAACATTTTCTTCCTAGCCATTTCTCACACGAGGGCAGTCTAATTTCAGAGGTGACAGGTAGTTCCTTTATCAGAACAAAGATCTTTTCTTTGCCTCATTGTCTCTTCTTCAAGTTAATATTCACAGCTGGGGGGGCTACCTTTCTGACAAAGAGTTCAGTTCTGGTTATTCTTGTACTTATGGAACAGAAAGGATCTGTTCTGTTATCAGTGTTTGCTCATAACTGCTTGCCTTCCAGTTAACATTCAAGGTTAATTCACTAACTCAAAAGACATGTCCTGAAAGTTAGTGTTGATGTGTGTCCAAAAACTGGGTTCCACTGCACTGGGCAAATTGTTCCAAAGAACAGTTGCGATGTAATTTGTTTTCTATGTAATGCATGAAACAAGAGCCTTGAGATGGAGGAAATTATTTATATGCCAGCTTGCAGGGAAGGGGTTATGATCAAGTAAGAATGAATGTGAGACAGCTGGAGTTTGCGCTGTGTCCTGTTTTAATTAGTACTTGATGACTGGAGTTTCATATTTCGTGTATTCTGATGTTAACTTTCCTTCCTCAGGATGGGCAGAATGACTAAAAAACTAACATGACTTTATCACAGCACTTTCAAGATGTCATGGAAACATATTCCATGACAAAAGTTCTGGGTTCCCTTTTAACACACGTGTTAATTCTACTAAAGAAACAAGCAGAACTTGGGACTAGCAATCGGATACAAAATTTTGCATTTGCATGTTTTCAGTGCAAATTCTGTTCTCCCTCAGAAGTGTCTCCTGGTGATGTGCTCTGCTGCTGTTCTCCTAGGGATAGGACGTACAAATCACAAATCATCTCCAGTATATGTCACTTACTTGAAAGCATTAATAGCCTTTAAAATCCATCCAGAGTTTCGTTTTTCTTCATGGCAGAGCAGTATGTGCCATGTTGCCTGCTTTTAACGAGAGCTGACAGTGTGGGCTAAATGGGCATTTGCTGGGAGTGGTTCAACTGAAACACCTTTTTTTCATTTCTTTGCCTAGTCCCTTCCTGAAAAATACCAAGGTAATGTTACTCCATTTTAGGCTTTTCATTGAAGAGTTGGTGAATCCTGAGTTTCTTATCACTTTTGGTTTTTCAGTCCTCACTCTCTCAAACAGGTTGACATACAGGGAGTTTGCCTCCCTGCGTAATTTGTATGAAATGAACATTGTGATCTGCAGCCCAGCTGCTGTGTGCCAGGCCCTGAAATCACAACATTTCCTGTCCAAGAAACTAACAAGAATAAAAGACTCCTGCAACATTGCAGTGAGAATTTACTGATTTACTTGATCACTAGGATGCTTTAATTGGGGTGGTTCAAAAACGTAGCACAGCAGCATTCGTAGGATCAGACATTTGTGGTGTTTTACTGCCTTTCCATTCCATGCATGGTCCATCTGACACTTCTTTTTGTTCTTTTTCCCATTCATGCAGTCACCTAATGCTGGCGACAAGGATGACCAAACACTGACGGTAGGGAGCAATTAATATGTGTCTGAGCATTTATTTCTCAGGAGGGTGGTGAGAAAAGCCTTACTTTGGTTTGGCACACATCAGCATTTTTCTAAATTACTGAGATTTCTTTCATCCTCCTATGCTGCTATAGAATTTAAATAATTTATTTCCAAAGACAAAGCGGTGAATTAATTTTCTTGTTCAGTGTCTATCATTTTTCATTTAGTATTTGTATGACACCAAAGATTAATCCATGTACCGTATATTATTGCAAAATACTATTTTCTTCAGGGTTATTTTTCCCTGTAATTGGATTTCAGGGTCATATTAGTCAGCAGTCTATTGGCTCTGATTATCCTTTTTAATGAAACAAGCAGACAGTCATCCACAAAGCAGTCTTACTCTATGGGATGTATTAAATGCATTGATTATTGTACTAGACAATGGCATGGGGAAAAGAACCTCAGAATATGTTTTAAATTTCTTTAAAAGCACATAAAAGATGCTTGTATGTTAGCTCCATTGCTGTAGGTGTCTGCACTGCCCTACCACACTGGCAACGTTTTTGCAATCAGTACTTGATGGATTGAACCAAAGTGAGGAGTATGTTTCACTCTGACTGAGCTTTAGGATTTTGCCATTAAAAAAGGGTACTCTCTGCCCTTTTTCTCTGTAATTTTGTTAGTATGCGTATTTGCAATGTACCAAGGCAATAAAAATTAGACCTGACTTCAGGGATTCAACCACAAGGTTCTACAAAGAAACAAATTGTGAATTCTTCCTGATGCAAGTATGAGGTTTTTATTTTCTTAACATTTTAAGAGCTTTCTCAGAGAAGGATTCTTTTTTCCCCTGATCTTTTCCTGAGCCCTGGGAGACTAATGACTAATCTGATGATCTGTCCCCTCCAGAGAAATTGTCTATATATATGGCAATGTTTAAAACAGTGTATAGATTAATATAATCTGCTATAGTTGATGGTTGAAAATGTTTCACTGTGTAGTGAGATGTGAGATTAACTCATGGTGTTTCAGACCTGTTTCCACACAAACAACAAAAAAACCCTAAATTAATTCCCTTATTTTTCCACCTAGACCAAGCCACGGCTCCAGCGGGGAGGAAGCTCTGCATCTCTCCACAACAGTCTAATGAGGAATAGCATCTTCCAACTCATGATTCACACACTTGACCCGCTTGCTGAAGGTATTCCTATTAATTCTTTTGGTTTTCTGTTGCAAAAGCAAACAAATACTTTCGTTTTCCCTTCTCCCCAGGAAACTATTTTTTGCATTTCTGTTGCTTTCACCAGTCTTTTCTGAATGTGTCTGAATTTTCTGAGAGAGTTTTGGACTCTTACGGCATGGTGTACATACTCCCACCAAGACTTGCAACTTAGGAAATGTGTTCATTGCGGTGCTAACTAAAACTGATCACTGGGTTGATGCGTATCATGACTACTGTTTCGTTTCGCCTCTGGCTTCAGCAGCAATTTAAAAGTTGCAAAAGCTCTATTCTCTCGTACTTTTGTACAGGGTTTTTTTTGTTCTCTTTCCTGGTTTTTATTTTAGTGCATCAGGAAAAAAAAAGCCAAAATGGTGGGCAATTTGTCATATGGAATATAGAAAAGAATGAGACTCTGCTGGTTTGACTTCCGGTGGTTTAACGCTGACATCAGAAAAAATGCAACAAACATCCCTCTGTGTTACATGCATGCTAAGGGTTTGCTTGCTTTATCCAAGTGTGGTGTAATTTTTTTTTTCTTTGAGAAGTTAGCAGGACGCCCATGATTGCTTTGGTCTGAGAAGTTGGCAGGAAAACCATAATTGCTTTGCAATGGTGTGGTGATTTGAATCTTAGCTTCTGGTAGACTTCCAAAAAAATCTAAGGCCAGGTGTTTATTTGGTGAATGTGTGTCTGTAGGACTTTTCTTGCTGTAGTAATAAATGTCTTGAGAAATAGCACTTGTGAAGGAATTGTGAGGCACTAAAGAGACCTAGAATATTACTGACGGTGAGACCTTCCAAACTTCAGTGATCGAAAAGTATATGTAGCACTTCCTTGCATTTAAGTTCCTTTATGTTTCTCATTGCAACATTGCACACAGCTTTTTAAATTGCTCTGTATCTCTTGGACAAGGCAAATCTAGTTTTCTATTTCCCTCTTCAAAAGCTGAAGCTGACACTCATTTTGGCAACACGAGGGCAATTTTAGCCCTTGCAATCTCCACACCATTATTTCTACTCTGATCATGATTCACATCACTTCTCTCTTTGGTTAATGCTGGACTATTCACTGCTGAAGTCTGTTGCCTGTTAGAGTGGAGTCATCAACAAACTGTGCCCAATCTATTCCCATTCAATGCCAAAAACGGACATAAGACATTTATTGCAGTTATATGCTTGGCTTCCTTTATTTGCATTGCTACAGCAGGTGAGCAGGCTTTCTAACTGCTGCACCCATTAAGTCTCATCTTTACCCACCTGATAGCCAAGCTTTTCACCCTGCTAGAAGAAGAAAAGACTTCCAATCTCAATTTTTCACTTTTTAATGAAAAATTATAATTTTTCATTACAATCCTTTTCACTTCTCTTTTCCCTTAAAGCAAAGCTCCTGGGCTGCAGATGCGTCTGTGGTGTCTCAAATAGTGCTAACACAAACAAAAATGACAAACATCTGAAGGAGTAAATAGACTTCATCAAATATTGTTTAAAAATAAGAGACAACAAAAGCAGGTTGGGAAGAGCTCGTTAGCAGGGACAGAACCTTTATGACAGATTGAAGGCCACAGGAAAGGTAGAAATGTTGACTGCAGTTCAGTTTGGTGTTAAGGAAGATTCAGAAATAAGATCAGCTGTCAGGTATTTTTCCATTGCTCAAGTTTATTTCAGTTGTTTCCTAGACATAGCTTGTTCACTGTTCAGACCTTTTCTGACTACTTTTATCCTGTAGCAAGCTTGCACCATGTAGTGTGATCCAGAGGCTTCCCCCTTCACGACAGCGCAGGAAAAAAGGGGTTTGAAATCTGAAATCCATCTTGGGAGTCACAGAAGCCCAGCACTTTTGAAAATTAGGTATTATAATTAAGTTTATCAGGTCACTCAAAGCTGTTCTTCATTATGTCAGTAAAACACTTGAGATCAATGTGGATTGATAGAGATGATTGCAATGGATGAATCTTATTTAAATTACTCCAGTAAAATTTTCTTCAAGGTTTCTTTTCTCATAATACTTTACTGTTTGTTTGGTTTTTTCCCTCTCCAAACTCTTATATTTGTCCTGGAATTAATATTCTTCAAAAAATGGAATGTAAAGGTCTTGTGGCCTTTAAATAAGTGCAAGGCAGTAACCACCTGTACGTTTCATTAAAACTGACACACCGAGTTAAAATTTACAAAGGGAGAAAAAAATTACCTACATTTGTAGTAAATATTGGATTTTAATACACAACTTTCATGAAGAAATGGCCAAGATGGCACTGGAAAATAGCCTATGTATGTGCAGACATCTAAATTGGTGTTAATATCAAAGGAGCTAATATTTCAAATTTCCACTGACTTGACAAAAATTCAAACTTTAATTAATGAGAACACGAAAGTGCCAATATAGGAGTGCAATTCAGTAAATATTTTTGCATGAACTTGGATTTTAGTTTTTTACAAATATGCCCAGATTTGTAGGAGTAATGTGAAAAAAATCCACCCACTTCTCTATCACACATTATGGTCATTAACCTTTTCTGAGGCACCACCTCAATTGTAGGCAGGCTTAGCTTTCAAGATCTTTTGCACTGCAGGCAGTTTGGAAGGCAGACACAGGGAGTATTGGATATCTCCACTGAACACTCATATTGTTTCCTGAAGCTTTGAGCTTTTAAGTAAGTGCCCACATTCATTATTCTGTATTCAGATAATTGTGCAAACCTCCATAAAAGAAAAGGTACTGTAGTTTGATGTAAATACTGTGGCTGGCCAAGGTAGGTAATACTAGTTAACAAATTTGGATGGCATTGTGCTTGAATCTTACATTCAGTTCAGAAATATGTGTGATAAGGGATATGGGTACCTGCTGTATACAATATTTATTATCTATTTGGCTCTATATGAATTTTGCCCACCGTGTTCTTGCGTTTTAATCTCCCTGTGTATAATGAACATCAAATAATCAACTGATGCATTATGTTTACTTTAACAGACCTTTATCATGCTAGCTAAGTAATTTTTTAGGCTGATAGCATTTCATTGTTAAGAACTAAAAGAAGAGATAGTATTTATCAGAAGCACCTGAGAAGTGTAGTCCTTTGCTCTATAAACCCGTCATTTGGGGGGGATGTAGAAATGTAAAGGATTACCTGGTGCCTTCTTTGGCCCACATTGCTTTCTCCACTTCACACGGCCTTTTCTACTACAAAAAAACCCCAAACATAATGAAGAAATAAACGAGTGATTCATGTTAGGTTTGAATTTTGTGTAAGCAAAAGAAATTAGCTCTGTTGCACTCATGTAATGAAAGACAATGGACCTGGTGCATGACCTGTGAGGTCAAAGGATTTCTTCCAAATCATTTGGTACAAGTATGGATCAGACTCAAAGCAACAGCAGAAAGAGGTTCTGAGCATTTTTCTCTCCCATTTTAGTCAGCTTAGATCCCCTCAGTATTTCTGCCAGATGATGACTTAGATCAATAGGTCAAAAACATTGTGTCATTAGCTGTATTTGTTGGATTTGCAGCAAAAGAACAGTATTTGAGAACATTACAAAGTGCCATTCTCAAAGGAAAAAAGTGTGAAAAGTGAAAATCAAAGCTGACACATACACAGGTACTCTGGCACCCCCTGCACTTGAGCATACTCCTGTCCTCCTCCCCGTCTCATTTCCTCTTTCCCCATTTTTCTACCGTTTACTTCGTTTGCCTTTCCTCATACTGCATCTCACTCATCTGCGCCCACCTTCTTTCAGCCTCTTCCCATAGGATGGCTTCCTCAGTGCTTGCTCTCCTTCTGGACTGCAGAAGGAGAAGGCACTTCTCAAGCAGATGCCAGCAGCCCTGCAGCTGGCACAGCAAAGTGAACTGGGTTTTCAGTCTCTGGAAAAGCACCGTAAATTCTGGGAGCTCTGTGCTTGACTCTTCACAGCTTCCAGATCAAATGTTGCCATTAGAAGTAAAATTTCTAGTTGTTCCACTGCTGCTGGAAGATCCAGCTTTTCTTTCTCTTTATGTCAATAATAAAGTTCACTGTTACATTCTCTTGAACAATTGCAAGGAAAATGGCATGAAAAAGCACACTGCTCTGTCATTTGGGCTTGTGTGGGCTTTGCAAGGTTGACAGAAAAGAAGCCCCATCTAAGTCCTCTTGATAGCATAAGCAGTATAGAATGTATGAACAAGCTGCCTGACTATTAAAGGTCAGCTTGACCTACACAGTGTTATTGTTATATTAACATGCAATGTATTTATAGAAAACCAGCTCATCATATTTACTCCTGAATAATTCATTTGTGAAGTCAGAACTAACTTCTATTTTAATTGAGAGCCTCTTAAAAATGCACTTGATTGTAAGTATGAAAATATGAAATGAGAGAAATTACTTTAGGAAATTTTTGCTTTCCATAAACTGTAGATAAACAGTGATGCTGATATACGATTACACACTTGTGAACCTGTCCTTCCTTTTCCCTTTCCACACAAATGTGGTTTTGCCATGGTTTGTGCCTATCTTGTGAAAGTCAGCTTGTAAACTCTCTGGAATCAGTGGGCTTGCAAAGCGTTCAGATGAGTAACACCTCTAACAGATGAGTAACATCTGAGATCAGTGGGAGTTGCTGGACGTTTGACACTTTGCATTCAGGAAAGTGTGTGGCTGTGCTGTGGATTTAACAGTCTAAGACAAAGAAGGCTTCTCCTTTGCCAAATCTTGGTCTCAGCATAAAGCTTCTAAGAAGATAAGAGTTCAGCCACTCTAACAGGCAAATGCGTAGGGTATTTGTTAATGGGACGTGAACTTTACATTACAGTTGAAACCTCATCGTTCACTAAAAATATAATTCTGTATGACATTAGTTTTTTGTTTGCTTTTATCTTCTTACAGAAATAATGACCTTGGTACAGATAATTTCCTGAGGATTAAGATTAATGACTGCCTGTGCATCAGGCTATCATCAACTCCCAGCCAGTCATTAATCCCCAGGAAATCCTGTGCCATATTTGCTTCTGCTTAAGTGCTGGTCTGGCAATCCTTTATTCACCGAGTAGTGAACTGGACTGTTCATGACAGCATTACTCATATGAATAACGATGGCATTATCAGACCTGCTGTGTTGGTCAGGCCCCAATCCAAAATGCAAGCAACTTGAACATAAATCATGGCAATCATTGATCATTTGTGGCTTTTTTAATTCTGAATCCTGTACCTCAGATACTTTTGTCCTAGTTTTGAAACAGACATTCTGGGGTTATGAAAGTGTAGGATTTACAAAGATCTCTTTACATTTTTTAATAGAAGAGGGCTGTCGTTTTGCAGTGGAAGCAGGAGAAGGAAAAGCATGGAAAATGTTTTGTATGAAAAGTATCTGCCGTGAATAGTAAGCCTACCTTCTCCCTACAAGCTGTAGATTACCTTAAAGAGTGATTGCTTCAGGATTGTGGAGAGAGGTGTTCCTCTCTGGAGGCTCCTACAGGTACTCTGTTGAAAAGGAAAGATACTGGTGGTGGATTCAGAGCACCAGTGCAACAGCTTTAGCAGGGTACAGGAAGAATGAGATCTTTTCCTTATCATGCCACCCCTTTTCTGTCTGCTGATAAGGTGCCACAGGCCAACAAAACATCTTCCACAAGGGAGGATTTAGCTAGATGCTGCCTCCGTTGCTCCCGTGTGACAAAGATATAACTCATATGCAAATGGCATTCTCTGCATGAAAATGAGTGTGATATAAATCTCTGTCATGGCTCAGTCCCCATTCTGAAGTAGGTTTCTTTGGTAATTCTCTCCTATTCCTGACTCTAGTCCTATTTCCAAAATGGAAAACTACAGGATGTACTTCTGCAGAAAAGTTGTTATTTGTCTTACATGCTTTACTTTTTTTTTAAACATAAATATGGTGCATGTTATTGGTGAGAGAAGTAACCTTCTGTTACATAAAGCTGAGATGACGATTCTGTCACTTCCTTCAGTGAATGTAGAAAAATACTGTACTGTCACTGTCTGCTCTGACAAACTAAAAAGAGAAACCTGCATTCATGCTTCTCAGGAAAATAAAGAATGATGTGATCCTCAAAGTTTTTGACACAGTAGTGAATTATTTATAGTTACTCACTAGATCCTGTTGTGTTCCTAGATACTGATCTTAAGAATTTCCCAGCTTTTCCATTCACTTCAGACTATTTTGCTGCATGTGCTGGTGCTACTTGTGTTCTTTTCTGAGATGTCATGAAAAATATCAGCTTACCCCAAAGACAGCTGCCACAGGTTGGATAACCTTCACCTGCCTGGCCACTCAGCAGGCTCCCAGCTTTGGTCTCATTTTGCAAAACCCTTGTGCTCTTGTTCTTCCCTTGGCCTGGGTAAGCTGCACCATCATGTCTGTGCTCACTCCCATTGGGAACATTTTTTGGCTAAAGCTGTTTATTTATTATATCCTTGGAGAAGTAAAGCCAGGCAGCTCAGCTTACACCAAATTGTGGGTAATGCTCAGGTCCTGCATTGCTGAAGTAACCTGAACACTTCCACTTTCCTCAGTTTCAGTGTGTGGATGCTGCAGGACTTCAGTGTACTTCCTAGCACTATGCCAGAGATGAAAGAAAGAATTCTTCAGTGGCTTATAAGCACAACAGCATTTTATCTAACATGAGGTAATACGCAAACCTAGACAAAACTAATAAAAATAATTATGTATGTTATTAACTATCTCTGCTCTAGAGCCTTCATCATTCTTGAGTGTCCTTTAGGCATACCCATGGGCTTGCAAAGGAGCTCAGCATCCTTCTTGCACGCTTGTTCTTACCCAGCTTGTAACAGTTCTTGCTTCCTCTTCTGGCCCACCAGGGAAAAACAGCCCTCTGAGCAGGGTGCTCAGAGCATTTTGTCTTTCTCCTCTGCTGAAGGCTGAATGTTTGCACGGGACTTCTGCCAGACAAGATGGGGTCTCCCTGCCAGGCTCACATACTAATTAATAGCTGTTAGTCATAATCTAGTGTGTTCCCATTATCTCTATCCCATGGTATCTCAGTCTGATATGAAGATAGGAAACAAAAAAAAAAGGACAATTAGGCTTACCTTCAAAATGGAGTGTCATGTCTTACAAAGGGAGATATTAATACCCTCTTTATGCAGCTAGGTTTCACAGAATTGGTTTCTTTTTTCATGTAGGTTGGACAGGATCTCTTGAATTAAAAAATTCAGCTAGTTCAAACCCCTGCTCAAGCAGGATCAGCTAGAGCAGGTTGCCCAGGACTGTGTCCAATCATGTTTTGAGTATCTCCACAAATGGAGACTCCACAGTCTTTCTGGGAAACCCATTCCAGTGTTTGATCATCATCACAGTAAAAGGTGTTTTCTTGTGTCCAGATGGAATTTTCCGTTTTTTAATTTGTGCCCATTGACTCTCCCCTTGTCAATGGGCATTTCTGAGAAGAGTCTTGTTCCCTCTTCTTCTTTCCCTCCCATCAGGTATTTATACATGTGGATAAGATCTCCCTGAGCCTTCTCTCCCCGAGGCTGAACAGCCCCAACTCTCTCAGCGTCTCTTTACATGAGAGATGCTCCAGTCCCTTCATGATCTTTGTGGCCCAGTGCTGGACTTGCTCTGGTATGTCCACGACTTTCTGTACTGGCAAGCCCAGGACTGGACCTAGCACCCAGACGTGTCTCACCAGCCCTGGGTGGAGGGAAAGCATCACCTCCCTTGACCTGCTGGCAATGCTTTGCCTAGTGGAGCCAAGGATGCTGTTGGCCGCCTTTGCTGCAAGGGCACATCGCTAGCTCAGCTTTCAGTGGTGCGGTTCTCTGCACAATCATTAGCAAGAAGAAAGCTAAAGGGAAGATTTTAAACAGCTAAATGAGATTGGTGAAGTGATGAGGTACATCACCGTCCAGTGAGGCCTCTTTTCCCCTTTGTTTGTCAGCTATGGTAGAGACCACAGAAATTGTGTTCCTGCTTTGGGTACCTGAGGTTGCATGGTTAATGTGGATGAGATGAGTATTTTTACAGATATCTCTAACATCAAACTGAATTCAGAAGCTGTAGGTAGAACTTCCCACACTCCCAGAGTAAGCAACAGCATAGGCAGAGTGGAAACTGTGAGTTATGTGCAGCTAAGGGCAGATCTGTTTAAATAGGTAGCGATGGTATTTTAGATAGCCCTGTTAATAGCTGACAGAAAGTTGAGAGAGAGTGAAATTAAATAGCTGTTGCCCTCAGTATTACTTAAGATTTTAAAGCCAAAAATGGATAGCAGTTGAACTTACAAACTTCCATGTAGCACACATAAGATATAAATGTCAATGTAACACCTGTGCAACCTGAGCTATCTACAAAGATGTGTGCTTTTGGCATATAGAAAATGATATCTTAGGTTAATGAAGAGAATTTTATTATGAAGTTTTGGTTCAGATGATTTATCTAAATGTCAATCAGAAATGTACAACCAAAGAAGTATACTTCTGAAGTCTAAACTATTTTACTGAGTGGGTTTGTTTAGCATACATGCAGGGACCACTTCATTCTTGTCATATTTTGGGGATGTTTGTTTTGCTTTTTCTAAAGACAGTGGCTGCAATTCCATGACTGTAGGGTGAGCAGGCTTGCAACTTTTATCCTATCCACAGAATGTGTCTATAGTTAGTGGCATGTGTCAAAAATTGGGTATGTTTTTGTTATACATAACTTGGGGTGCAAAGAAACCCTTACAAATTTCTCTCAGAATGGGCAGTTCAATGGCAAAATGTAGCTCCTTGTTGTGATACTTCCAAACTCTGCAGCAATAAATGTCAGGTCTGTTTAACTTCAGATGGTCCCAAAATACAGAGAGAAGGCAGCACTCATTGCTAGTATCACCGATAGAATTTCTAGCTACTTAAAAATTGAAGAACAGGTCTCCCTTTAAAATCAGTATTGCTCTTTGTAGGTGGCAAATTTTTAAATAATGGAAGTTTTCTGATGCTTTTTTAAATTTATTTTTGAGAATCTGAAATTTAATCCTTGTGTTTGTTTTGTGGTAAATGTTAGTTTTCACAACAATTCATTTCTGCATGCCATGTTTTATTCTTTTAACTAGAATCTAATCAAGCTGCTCACTGCAGGCAAAATTCTTGTCTCTTATCTCCATGATATTTTCCAGTGATGCCCTGTTCTTCAGGCAGCATGTTCTTCTTGGGATTCCCTACAGAGTGTGCAAGGAATGCATGAATATTTCAATACAAGCGTGATTCCAGAGCAGGATACAGCTGTCCTGACTATGCATGTCCATACTCAATGGCTTTGGCTTCATTTTAAGTTTCTTCCTAACTCTGAATTTTCTTGTTAAGAATATTAACAACAAAGATCATGAATGATTCATAAACCTGTACAGATCAGGGAATAATAGTAGCTATGAGGGACTTTCTATTGAAGTTGAAGGTGGAAGATTTCCTTTAGTATAGTTTGCACATGGTAGACAACTTCGTCCTCCACAGGTTGGTTGGATTTTATGACTGGATAGTGAGAGGAACGTATGCTGCCCTTGCATTAGTCTCCTTGGACATGCTGAAAACCAGAACAGCTGGAATTTATTGCAGCTGGAGTTGTATGTGTCCAGTACCCCACAGTGCCTGGCCCCACAGACACTCAGTGAAATCCTGACCCCATCAGAATCAGTGGTAAAGCTTCCAATATCATCAGTAGGACGAGGTTTTCAGTTCTACATCTTGGAATTCCCATTTTTGTGACTATTTGAAAATTCTTCAAAGATAAATACCCCCTACAAAGTCAGCAGGAATTGTGTTTGATCCAGTCAGGGTCAATTCAGTTATATATTGGTTGTCTTTTGGTGTTATTACATTCTAGAGAATGTATGGCACCTGTCTTCAAGAGTTTGGTGGCAGATGGCACAAAGGTGACTTATGAGTGAAAGAAGATGGAAAAGGAAACAAAGCCCTCAGGAACAAGCAACCTCATGCTTTTCTTAAATTAAAAAATAAATCACCTAAAAATATCAAAATCAGGGTCTGACACGTAATAGTCATTTAAATTACCTTCTTCTCTGTTGCATATGTGTGTTAATAACATGCCATTGATCACCTCCTTAAAAATATTTGCTCTTTAACCCATATCAATTAAAACCCTGTGGATCCTCTGACAAATCTCCTTTTGTCACCACAAGAAGATTTACTAGACAGTGTGGACTGTAAGAACAGTGGGGTTTCAGGCTTCATTTTAAATGCTGCACTAAGAGCAAAGTAATAGGCAGATCTTGCTTTTGGGTGTTGTGACTATCCTGAGCTGCCCAGAATTCTACTGATATGATCATAGAAATTTCTAATTATATTTCTATTCACACTCCAATTTGATAAAATTACAATAAACTAATTATAATAAAAGCAGAAAACTTTAATAAGATTATTATCAGGACAAAAACACCTACAATAAAAAACAGAGTAAGCACACGTGACTACATGTGTTTTTGGAGCTCAAATGCACAAAGTATTACATAATTTAGTTACTCCCAATGTGCTGCTTACTGGTCAAGTACCTGAAAGTCTTAATTTGTATGATTTTCTTTATTTGCTTAGGCGTGTTAATAAAGCAGCACTGGTAGTAGCATAATCCAAAAAGATGTAATTCTAAAATGCATGCCACTATTATTATTTGCTGTATTACTCAGATCCAGAAGAGATCCCTTTCTATTTTCCACTGCACCAGCTCAGTGGCAAAGCTTCTATTTTGCAAGAACTGGCAGCTTGAAGGTCCACAAGTAAAAAAGTAGGCTACAGCATTTAATTATAACTTGCATAGTTTGGATTATTTGGAGGTAGTAGGAGAAAAAGTCTTTTGCTTTTTAAAACTATATTTTTTTCTCTCCTCTGCATTCTGCAGTGATAATACATACAAACTCCCACAGCAGTCCCAATCTATTCCAGATGGGATATAAGTACTCTATTAGAAAATTAAGAGGGTTATGGAATTCATAAAAGGTTGAAGTCAAAATTAAGATGAGATTCAGTGAAAGAAAATTATTTCAAAAGAATTCTTCCTTTTTAAAATTCAGAATGCCTGATATCCTTCAGTCGGTGAGATTTTTTGTGTTTTGCCTCAAATAATCTATATACCAAGGCATTACCTTTTATTAAAGATTTGGTAGAGGTTAGGACTCTTATTTTACACCTGTAATGTTAATCTCCACTAGCTCTTTCACAAGTTTTTAGCACTGAGAGTTCTTTGTTCCTTATCTAACATCACTGATGAAACCAAGTCAAGCTTTGATTCCATTTTAGATTGGATAGCCACTACAACTTATCTAGCAAGACTCTTTCTTTGTTTATGGATGGGTCTCTGATCATCTAATTGAATTTTCTCAAGACCATGACAGATAGAAGAAATTACAGTAAAGATTAGGGAAAGACAACCTAGTCTTCCTTCATGTTATAATATGAATTATTCTAAGTCCTTTGGCCTAACTCCTCGGCCTTCTTTAAAAAAAATGCAAATAAAAAAAGGGGATCCTGTTAAGCATGGTGACAACAGTAAGTGCAAATCAGAGGTCATATCAGAAAGATGGAAAGGGGAAGAGTGGATTACCAAATTAATGTCTTTGACTGTCAGGAACTTGCTGACTTTCAGAATTATGCGTGCAACCTCTTGCACAAAAGTTCTCTTCTGTCTCCAGTACTCGGTTAGGTTTCATGTTTGCAACCTTTTTAGTAATTATTTGCTTGCTTTTAAGTTGCAGTTCTTGGCTGAATGCTCATTCTTAATTTCATTATCAGTTTTGAGCCCTTACTCTCTCATGTCACTTCTCCCTTATGTCTTACATATTCAGCCTTTTGGTAGGCTGAATTATGGGTATGAAAACTGAAGAAAAATATATGCTCTCCATCTGCTTGTTCCCGAATGCCTCACAATTCCTTTTAAGCCAAGCTCCCACTGATGCTGATGAAGGATTATGCCTTGACGCCTTCATGACCATGGAAGTCAAACACAAGGAAGGTCAAGTAAATGCAACAGTGGAATTGCACTAAAAATTCAGGGATTGCCTTCAATGATTTCTCTTTAGTAGTTTTGTTTTATATAAAAGATACGTCAACTTTGAAGCTGTTTAATTACCTTGGAGAAGCGTGACATGAATTTTCATACAAATATGTTTTTATGCAAAGTGAAAATCTTATGCTTGTTGAAGAAACTCACAATGCATTACTTTGTTTTGAGAGTCTAAGTTCACATTTTTCATGAAGGGATACAGACCTTTAGCAATGCAGGTTGCTATCTCTAAAATAGCTGTATGTCTTATGAGTATTTTGAGAAACACTGAGCCAGGCTCATTTCTGACATAACTAGGGACAGCTGCAGTCTGTATCTGAGATTGTCATAGCAGGAGAGCAAAGAGAAATACTGGCTGCACTTCCCTTCTGTGGCAGCCTGGGGCACTATGCTTAAAAGGCAGAAATTAGTATTTCACCACAGACCGTACCTACAACACTTAGTGAGTGAACATTGAAAATAAACTGAGTAATTAGGTATATTGTTTCACAGAATCATAGAATCATAGAATAGTTTGGCTTGGAATGGACCTTTAAAGGTCATCTAGTCCAATCCCCTCTTCAATGAGCAGGGACATCTTCAACTAGAATAGGTTGCTCAGAGCCCCATCCAACCTGACCTTGAACATTTCCAGAATGGGGCATTCACAACTTCTCTGGGCAACCTGTTCCAGTGTTACCACCCTCATTGTAAAAAGTTTCTTCCTTATATCTAGTCTAAATCTACCCTCTTCTAGTGTAAAACACTTACCCCTTGTCCTATTGTAACAGATCCTACTAAAAAGTTTGTCCCCATCTTTCTTATAGTCCCCCTTTAAGTACTGAAAGGCTGCAATAAGGTCTCCTTGAAGCCTTTTCTTCTCCAGGCTGAACAACCCCAGCTCTCTCAGCCTTTCTTCGTAGGAGAGGTGTTCCATCCCTCTGATCAGTTTTGTGGCCCTCCTCTGGACCCACTCCAAGAGGTCAGTGCTGAGGACCCCCAAGCTGGAATCCATATATCTCCAATTTAGAGAGAAGGATGTTGCAGGGGACTGTGTCAAAGGCGTTACAGGAGTCCAGATAGATGACATACATAGCTCTTCCCTTGTCCACTGATGTAGTCACTCCATCATAGAAGGCCATTAGGTTGGTCAGGCAAGACTTGCCCTTGGTGAAGCCATGCTGGCTGTCTCAAATGTAATTGGAAATTACAAATAATGTAGTACTGTTGACTAACTTTTTTCTGTTACTTTGATATGGTGTGGCACCTACATACACAGTAGCGAACGGTAGGTAATAAGGCAAATGTTGTAATCCTTCAGGAATGTCAGACAGGATTACCGGGAACCCTCTGTTCTCTTCTGGTGTAAAAATATGCAGAAGGGAACAAACTAATTCAATGACTCTGTCACTGTCAAGGATCAGCTGTTAAGCCACATCTCTGCATCCCCTTTGTTCCATACGACCAGCAGGGATGCAGGTACTGGCTGTCAGCCAGTCTGTCTGCTATGACCTCTCCGTGGGAACCACATAGCATGTTCATGAAACTGGAATTACCAAATTTTAATAGTATTGGATTTTGGGGTATTTTTTCAAGTACCCTTTATCACAGTAATTCAGATTTCCAATTCCATTTAAAATCAGTGTATTTTAAAAGCGGAGAAGCCAGTGCAATATATTGGATGCAGACTGTATAGAGGCAGACCGTTCGTGTTGCTGAGCACTGGCCCAACTGATCTTGAAATCCACAAATAATTCATGTGAGTATGTGCAGCTGACATTTCCTGGCATCATCATTGTGCATTGCAGTCAGTGGGCTGGTGATTGTATAAAATGTTCCGCTCTGGGTATAGGACTATAAAAGCTTTGAGGAATGTAATATCACCAGTAAGATTAGAGTTTTCCTGGAAATAATTTTGCTAACTGCAAGAATTAACCCAGTTTAATCCTTGGCGTGTTGAATTGCTGAAGTGCCCAGAACATGATTATCATCAGCATCGTGCACTCTCATGTATCTCCTTGTTTCTTTTCTCTTTGGTCTTTGTAATGTCAAAGTCTCCTTTCTTCTTTCCTGTTTGTCTTGTATCGCTCACTTCAGATGAGAAGCAAATAGATCTAAACCGGATTGCCAGTATGTCAAGTGCCCTGCCTTTCTGCTGCTTTTATTTCTTCTGGAGATTTAGCATAATTCACCATTGTTGTTGGCTTCCTCTGAAACCTCTCCTGCTTCATCCATTACATCAGAGGCCTCATGCTATCATTCTGTTAATTCTTAAGTTTGTTGCTATAGTACAACCTTCTTCTCAACTTCGTCCTTCGTCCTCCTGCACCTGCATCCATACCTTTTTTCTCCATGAGTTTATACAGCCCCTCTCTGGCAGTGTTGTCTCCTGCATGTACTTCAATTTCTCTGATCACTCTTGGACTTCTTTTGGCATCTGTTTTCCACTCCTGTCCTCATGCTCCAGTGGATGCCTCACCCCAGGTTCTAGCAAAGCGGACCCCAGACACATCAAGGAAGAGAATAAGTTTAAACAAAGGTGGTGGCCATAGAGTCAGCAGATACTGAGCCCTAATTAAACAGTACATGTGGTCCCAAATGCTGTATTCAGGGAAGTCCATACTGAAGTTATTGGGAGCTCTTCCCAGGTAAGGAATTCAAATCTTTAGGACTAAAATCAAGATGGTAGAACAACAGCATCATTTATGTAAAAGCAGCTACAGAGATTATGTTGCAACACTCAGAACATTTTTACAAAACAGTAGATGCATTGTGTATCGTTATAAAACAATATATTAAATTCTATCTATAAAGGATGTCCATCTTTGCTTTAAGACAGAGTAGTGTGATATTCTATTGGGCATACTTATGTGCAAGTAAGACACTGCATTGTACAAGCAAGGGTATGTCAATATTTGTAACTGGTTTTGATAAAGTATGTCTACGAAAAAATCATTACAATCCAATCATAATTATTTTAAAAATTTAATAGTGATAATATCCCATATTTTTTAGTTACATAAAGCTTTCTCTGTCTCTGCAAATGATGTAAGAAAGCAGATTCAGGTATCTGCAAATATATTAAAAAAAAAAAAAAAAGGATCTTTCAAAGTATCAGATTTGCATATCATGACAGTATTTTACAGTTAAAAACTAATAGCCAGACCTCTATTAAAATTCACCTCTGTGGAAAAATATTGAAAGATCATGAGGTGCATCAGCTAAAACCAAAATAATTGGACAGCATTTGTACATTTAATTGCTTAAGCTGCTTCATAAACACAAAGAATGAATATTTCCAAAGAAAACAGCACCACCAAACTGTTAAGTATCCATTTTTAATGATAACACTCTATCAAAGGTTAGATGCTCAGAAGCTCAGTTGTCAAACTTTACATAAAAATGATGAGTGAAATCATCCACAAATTCCTCACACAAATCATTTACAAATTCCTCCTTGTGCTTAATTTTTCTCTGTCCTGTTTTGTAGACCTACATTAATTATTGTATTTATATATGTATTTACATATATGCCAAACTTTAAGAAAAAAACACTTTAAGAAATGAAGTGTAAAGCAACATCTGGAGAAAAAAAGGTGATTTCATGCAAGATTGTATCACACAGAAAAATAATAGTAGCCCTAAAGATCTGGAGATATCTGCATTCCATTCTTTTCTCTGCCCTGCTAGAATACAGTAACGCAATATATTCGGATCTGTTTAATGATTTAATTAATTTAGGTCTCATACCACCTGGTGAAGTGAGTAAATACTTTTTTTCTGATTTCACAAGTGACAAGAGAGTGGTTAAATTAAGTAACCCCTCTAAAGCAAGTCAACGTCAACACTGGTATCAAAACAATGTTTGTGGAACAGCATTATGAACAGTTCCTTAGATTATATGTTTTGAGATTTTTTGTTTAATTTGAATGCGTAAGTATTTGAATGTCTATCCTGGGGAATGTTAAAAGAGCTTAGTTTCCAAAGCTCCTGCTGATTAGGTACTGTCAAGGTTTATTATGGTTTCCCAAATGTAGAGGCACCAGATTGGCAATCACCTGGAAAAGGCTGGATTTTAGATTTCAGTGCTTCTCCTACATCTCACTTTAGCAAGTTACCTATCTAAAGCCAGTGATTTGTGAAATTTCTGGGGGGGAAAGGCACTGCCATTTCTGTAATCCATGTTTCGCTGTCCTGCAGAATTTTTTGCATAATCACTGTTGAAGTTTATGAAGCACATGCAAAAACGTGTACATTTCTTGAATGTCTGCTGGTTCCTTATCTTTGTGTCTTTTACTGTGATGTTGTAGAGCTTGGATCATATGGAAACCTAAAATATTATGACACAATGACTGAAGAAGGTAAGAAATATTTTAGAATTGTTTGTATCAGCTTTTTTTGAAGCCCTTTAAGCGCCTTTTATGTGTTTACTTTTTCCTTCATTTTTCTTAGTCCTATTTTCAGTTTCTCCTTTTTTTAATAACTCCTTTTTGCATGTCTTCATTGACAGCGCGATCAGTTATGGCTCTTCTTTCAGGTTTTGTTTTCAGCATTTCAGTTTTGCTATTTCAGATAAGGAAATACAATGGAATGCTTTTATTAAAGAACATACATGCAAAACCACACTTGCGAATTATACAGCACAGTATAACATAGATTGTAGATGCCTATTTTATGCCATGTTTTACAATGCATTCAAGAAGATTAATTAATTTATGGACATTCAAATCACTCAGTTTGAGAACAATTATTAAGTGACTTCAGTTTACTATATTATTCAAAAGTAATGAATATACTTTAAAAACTAGGCATGACTATTCCTGGAGTATTATTGTATGCTTAATTGCAATGCAAAAATTATGCAATTTAAAATCCTGATTCTAACAATACAAGAAGGAAGTAATTAGGGCCTGAATCAGGGCTCAGTGAAATCTCAGGAAATTTTTCTGCTGATTCAAAAGCGTTGCAGTTTATTATACTAATTCAGGAAAGCAGTTAACTGTGTACTAAATTTCCAGCACATGCTTTCAGTCCTAGTGCGGTCAGCATTTCTATAATTTGGAAGTTTCCCTAAACTGCGAACTGATTGTTTGTAGGATCAAGGCCTCTTGTCCAGCTCTCTTGATTATAATGCCAGACAGATGGTTTCATGAATGTTCAGTTTAATAATTAGTGGCGTGTTTGAGGATGGAGTTAAGCTTGAGTCCTGTAGAAAAGTTATTCGCCTATTCCTGCTTATTTTTAATGTTGGGTATATAAGGCAAATACCTTAGTTCTCTGTTTTTAAAAACACAAGTTATTTTCTAGTTTAAATTAATTTTGAAGTTAAAAAGGTTTTAAGAAAACTTTCACTATATGACTTACTCATGATCATTTCTCCAGGGGGGGCAAAAAACCTGATAACTTCTGACTATTTCCCATTTTCTGTATCTGCTGTTGAGACTCAAATATAACCATACTATCGTGGGGCTGGCTGTAGCAGATGGTACCTTCCACCTTTGTGCCTGATGTTAAAAGATGCTGTTTTCGTCTGTAGCAGGCATGAGCTCATAGGGCAGTCTTGTCTCACCGCCCTCCATTGCCCAGATTCACCAGCTGATTCACAGGGTTGGCACGGATATAAGACAAGATGCCTGAGAGGAGACTTTATGAGGCAAACAGTGGTGTCTATGTTGTTTAAATACACCTCTCAAGCACCTGAAATGAGTCATTAACCCAGGCCATTCAGATATGGCTACCAGAGCTAAAGCTTTTGCAGTATGTCTTATCTCAGTCTTCATTACAATCAAGATGCGAAGGTCATTTCTCATTGTAGCCTCAGAGTTGGGTATGTTAAGGTTTTTATTTTTTATGCTGAAGTATTAAATCTACCATTTCAAAAGTAGTCACTACATTAGTAGCCTTCTGATATTCATAAATACTCTACTGACAGTTAAATGTAGCTATTTGTGGGAAAATACCCATGCAAGTATGATACATACAATATATGTAAATATTAATACTGTGCCTATGGTGAAGTAATGCTGTTAATATTCAATGTCATCTCAGAAAGCACTCCTCATTAATAAATTATCCAGGACCATACTGTAGCAATAGCAAAAATCCAATAGGAAAAATCTTCCAGTAGCAAAAATAAGACAGGAAGCTCTTTGTCTTTAGGAGTATTAACACTGACAAGAGTCTATGATACAGTTTGCCTTCTCAAATACAACTGTCATCATCTTTTTCACATGTCTTTCACAAAGCAAGTAATGAACAGTTTATCCCAGAAACTGTATTTAGATCAAAGTGTGCTATATTTTGACCTTTCTGTTTGGATTCTCAGAAGTATAATCACTATCACTCTGCATCACGCTTATTTGCATTATCCGTTTTTCTCTTTCTCTTACTTTTTTGACTGAGCTTTTTATTCATTTTGTACAGAAAGTTAGTCACAGGAACATGTAAACCCAGTTACAAATCCATGGATTTTTTTCTAATATAGTTCAGCCGTATCTCCAGGTCCTCAAACCCTGAGTGGAGTTAGGTAGCAAATCTTTCAGTCCTCCGGTAGAGAAGTACAGGCATCTATTCTTGCTGCTACATCAGAACAATCAGAGACAAAAAGTAATGGTTAGGTCACAATACACAATTAGATATAGCCTAATGGCCAGAGGGCCATTGTGCTCCAGGTCTTAGAAACTGATCTCTATTGTTTTGTTTGCTCCTATTTGGTCTGAAACTGACTTTAAATTAATTGCATGTTAATCAGGCCCAACTGGGAGACAAACTAAACCCTACTAGATGGGAAGAGACCCTCACAGTAATCTTGTGCTGTCAAGTAACTTCCACCAACAGCCTACAACATGACAAAACTGCATGTATTTTCATTTGATGCTTCTGCAGGATTTTGAAGTTAAAGGAGAAAGCACATGAGGTGGATTTCTGGAATTGAACAGTTGTGACCCACCAGTTGTATTCCACAACTGGTCATGAGCAAGACGGTTAGGTACAGTTCAGACTGCTAAACAGCCACAGATTTGACATCTTCAGACTCATGAAAGCTTGGCTATAGCTGCATAGATGTAGTAATTTGCATTTGATCAGAGACTGAAAACTAGACAAATGGTAGAGACTTGAATTTTTTAAACTAGTGAATTTCTGAAGATAAACTATTTTCTTATCAAATCAAAAGCTTTTCTGACCCAGGGAATCTGTAGTCTGCAATTTAGATTGTAGTCAAAGAATTGGCTTTTTAATATATCCTTGATCAGGAGGAGAATGCCAACTGATGCCAACAGCTGGAGTTACTCATGCAGATCAAGGCATATCTATATTATACAATGCTGATTTGTTTGCATATATTCAAATAAAACCAATTTAGTTTTTAAGCTACCTTCTTTGCTAATCATCTGGCCTTGATCTCCTGTTCCTTCTACCCCATCCTTTGTAAACTAAAATGAGCTGCAAAATCTGTCTGAGTTCAGTGAATCTAGGTTAATTAAGAATTTTCTGTAGCAATCTGTCCTATTTTGCGTCTGTGGAATCAAGCATTTTCATTCACCTAAACTCTCATGGTACCAGATGGTGTGAAAATTACTCTTAGGTAGTCAAATCCATAGTATGTAGGACTGTTAAAGAGGAAACATAAGCTCCTACCTTCTCCTAGAAATAAGAACAGTAACATAAAATTCCTGTGGATTATTTGAGTAACCCTACCTAAAGATGAGAAAAAAGGCATGAGAGAAGATCTGTGCCTAAGAGGAAACCTTTGGGGGTTTCTGTAAATTTGAATGACTTAGAAATATCCTGAGCTGGTCCTTTTTCCTGGTGGCTCTGTGCCTCCCCTTCACTGAACAGGTTTTGATTTGGTTTGAAGGAGGAAAACGGCAGGGAAAGGATGGGAGGAGGCATAGCTCTGCTGTCTTTTAATATCTCACTGTCTTCATGAAGGCTAGTACTGCTACTTTCCTCAGTTTCATGCTTTTGATAGTCAATATTATGTCTTTTAATAATTTCCTCACACTATTTGTTACCTACACTGAGTGAATCAAATGGAAGCTAATGATGTAAAACAATGTAAGCTGAAGCATGTGTGTACTGAGAAATAAAAATAAACCAAAATAAAGTTTCCATTTCAAATGTTGAGGTTAATTTCCATGACAGTGACTTATAACTGTGAAACGGTCTCCTGAATGAAGCAGTGTAACTTCCAATGTTAAAAGCCAATGTAAGAAATTCTTCCTAAAGATGGGAGGAGGCTTTTGAAAATGTGAAAAAAATTGAAGACAACTTCAATTAAACTCATCTAAAACAGTGTCAATGTCTGTGGAGATGTTTTCTTTTCAGTTCAATAACAGCTCAAGTTTCTCTATTAAAAAAAACCTAAACAATTTCAAGCAATAACAATCTCAAACAAAAGGCTAGAGTATCCTTATAGAATTCTGCATCACTTTAATTGAACTTTTTAAATTGAACCTTAAATAAAAAGGCCCTACACCATCCTGGAGTAGGTGGAGACATGGATGGTCCCACAGATACTTCTCAGAAAATGTCTCAATTGCATCATTTGCATCTCTTGCGAAAAATGCATTTGTGTATTTGGGACATCATAAGCCAAATTCTCAAACGTATGAAACTGAGTTGGAGTCTAAAACCAAAAGGAATCCTTTAGCAAACTGACATACATGTTGTATGAAGATTATACAGGCACCTTTCAGTATCTACACATGCTTCTGGATAAGAACTTTTAAAATGCCCCTAGTGTTTCAAAAAAGTTAGGAACAGACTTGACTCTTAGCATTTCAGCTTAAAATATTTGGAAATATGATTTGCATTTTTTCCTCTGTTTTTATTTTCTCTTATCTGATATCCCAAGCAATTTCCTTTCTCTCTCTCTCTCTTTTTCTTGCTTTAACTCTTTGTTCCTTCTTTCCCTTCTAACCAAAATCTCTGCCACTGACCCTGTGCACTGATACAATGAGATGATTTGCTATTTATGGTCATATTCTATGCTTAGATACTTTTCTGCAGGCAATTTTACTCTAGGTACCATGTGCCAAAAAAGATAATCTTTGCAATGTATTGTGAATGGCTAATTATTTTTTTGGAGCATGATGTGTTTGTGAAAAGGCAGGGGCTGCTGAAAGGACAGTATTGCTTATTAAATCTTTGCGGTATTTTTATTACTTTCCAAATGATTTGCTGATGGCAAATTAATTCCACTTCCCAGCAAATGATAGCTGCTAGTTTCTGTGGACTGTGCATTTGCTTCTTCACATACAAAAGTGTTGATACAGGGGTTTGAAGCTTCCATTTGTGAGATGGGGGAAAGGATTTATTTCTTGACTAATGATTTATTCTTGTGTGTCTTTTATTTTAGTTTGGAAACAGTGACTGTTATCCAACTAACTGAGTTCATTCGTGACTTCTCACTGTTGCTTCCCACTGTTAATCAATTATGTGATTCCATTGAAATATCTTTTGGTCCTAAGCCTGTGCTGTTTTTGCTGCAGGGACACCAACAGGTTTAAATGGATTTTTTTAACTGGAGATAAAGATTTAAAACAGTCACGAGCCCTGTATGGTAATAGTGTTCTTAATTAGAAGTGTACTGTACTATAGCCACCAGTTATACTTTTAAAAAAGATTTAAAAAGACTTAAAAAGCAATAGCAATGAGGATAACAAAAAAGGCAGATACATCATCTTTCTACGCGACACTGACTGTTATAAGCTGTCCAAAGAGTCCTTACATAGAAAGATCAACCAATGAAGAGGAAGGGTTAAATTAATTTCACTTAATCTTTGACATTGCCTAGTTTGAATGTGTAATTCGGACTCAGTAGTCAATAAAGAGTGAAAGGACCTGGGACCTCTCTTAGGACAGGATGGGTTGCCCTGGAGGCAGTCTAGATGATGAGCTGCATGGTTAACCTCACAGGAGACAAAAACCACCTGGCAGGTTGAGAAGAAAATTTACCTTTGAGAAGCTGGTATGGAAATCACGTATTCTGGACGTTTCTTCTTCCCTTTCTGAAGTATCTGTAGAAGTCACAGACACATAGCTGAGTGCAAAGTGACAAAGTTGACCACAGTCACCATGATGTGGGTTCGTCTGAAATTCTGTGTTACTGTGCTTCTAATTGAGACCTGAAACTGTTTGTGTTTGTTTATAATATCTTTATTCATCTGTATTCATCTTCTGTTCAGGCTGAAATCCTACACTAGCACTTTTATAGGTGGAACTTTACTGACTGCTTACGAAGAAAAATAATAGCTTTTGTTTGCAATTTCTTGTTCAATTTGTTGCTGAGTTCTCAGAATAGAAAAAAAAGATTACATTTTTATTTCCACTAAAAAGAAAAAAAAGTATATATGAGAATATCAAATAGTGTTTAATAATGTTTGCTGTTTGAGGAGGGATGGAAATGGATTACCAGCACTGATTTATGGAGCCTAAGCTATGGCAAAGAAACTTTGCTTCTCAAAATGGCTGCATTTTAATAATAACAATGCTTTATTTTAGGAAAGTTCAAGGAAAGGGCCTCAATTCTGCATAAGATCGCCAAAAAGAAGTGCCAGGTGGAAGACAGTGAGAGGCAGAATGGAGCTGCTAGTCATGGTGAGTGCAGTGGTACAGATCTATCACCTGTTCCTGAGACCCTTTTTCACTGTTTCATTTTGCTTGAAAATCCTTAGGGATTTCATTTATGCTATCTTAGTAAAAATATTCTGATTCCCTATGCAAAAGAGTATGAAACTTCTGGACAGGACAGGAGTTAAATGCAAGAAAGGAAAGTCAGTTAAGGCATCTAGAAAGCCTCCTGGCAGGGTTGAAAAGAAAAAAAGGAATTCTGATTTTAGATATGTGTTCAACTGACAGAAATAGAGAGACAAAACTTACTCGCAGTTTATATGTGAAAATTTAATGAATTTATTTAGCTGCATTAGAATATGTGTTTTATGTGATATCACCCTTGTCACAAAAAGAAACAACCTTCATATTTAAGATTTCATTTGTCTATCTACTACTTGCTGAGAGTCATTTAGGCCCATCTGTGCTAATTGTGCAAAATTAGCTTAATATGGTTTTCCATTAAGGATAAGAATTTGTATTTTGGTTCAAAAGTTCCTATACTAAAAGAAAGTTTGTAGTATGTCTGGTTTTCTCTACTTTACCTTGACATGTTCTCCGCATTAGAAAACCAGATGCAAAAGTGTCTGATAAAAGCTGAATCATTTTATTAGTTGACACTTCTTCTGACCTTGTGCTGTATGTAGATACTATTTGCTTCCAGAATCAAGCAGTTGGATGGGACACTCTGTTAATAAACCATAATGCTGGCTGTGGGGTTAAAAGACAGCACACATGCACTGAAATAATTACAGATAGTCTGGCACTCTGCTGTGACTGTGATCTCAGATTTTTAATTTAGAAGAATCTCAGGATAGCAGTAATGTATCTAGACAGCTGTATTTACTTCTGTGCACAAGAGCATACCATAAGGCATATTGAACTTGAGTTAGGTATTTCATATTGCTATTCCCCATAACTTTATATTGTCCAAGGGATTTTCAGCCATTGATATTTTATCTAGTACATACTTAAAGAAATAATTACTGTTTAGAGAATTCCAAGATAGTCAAAGTAAGAATAAATTTGAATAAATTTGGCATCAGAAACGAAAGGCCCAAATTTATCCCTTTAATTCCTGTAAAGGTTTAGCACAAGGACTACAGGATGTTTTAAAGATCATCCTCTGTTATTGGATGTTATTAGACCATCCATTTACTTTTTTCCCCACATTTTTGCTAGAGAAAGAGCATGATTACAGCTTGGAAGTAACTTTAATAATTGCAAGGGTTAGTGTGTTATAAAAGTTATATCTTGCTGAATATATCCCCTCACCTGTAAATGCAACATCTTGCATTCTTTGATGTCTGGGGAGAATGCTATATATCACTTTTTACCTGAAGTATTAGACTCAGTGAATTTAGCATAAACAAAGACCAGTGAATATTGCAAGGAATGTAATTTTTTCTAGGACATGAGTACCAGTAGAACAGTTCTTCAAATGCAAGCTCACCCCTCATAAAAATTTTATTCAAAATGTTTACTGGTCAAATGGAAGACAGAATTTTTATCTCTCTCTTTAAAAGGCAGTTGTTGGTCCACCTTCAGTATTTGATGCTATACACAGACTGAATATATGACAGCAGTTTCACTAATAGATTTGTTACGTAATATTCTGTTCTGTTGTTTTCCCACTCTTGTTTATGGATGATGCCGCAGAAAAAAGTGCAAAAGTGGAAGTTGCAGTAACACCACCGAGTGATTCAGGACCAGTGCAGAATGGAATAGCCCATAATGTTGAAGAAGAGGTTAATGTCTTTTTTATTCTTCTTTTTATTTTTATATTGGTAAATATATTACATGCTTGATTGATTGTGCTTTTCACTGAAAGTATACATCTTAATAGCAAGAAGCTGTTAATATGAACTGTCTACAATATATTTAATCTTCATTTACAACTGAACCCAATGTATGGTTAGCCATATGTAAAAGCTCTTCTCTTGTGCCACTGCACTTCAGTGTAAGGTAAGATGATAGTCTGGTATGTACTCTTTCAAGAAATGTATTTTTACTTATCAGATAAGATGTTTGCAGCCCTAAATATAGCTAATGGAAATTGCTTGTCTCGTTGTCATCACATTGCACAAAACCTGTTCTCTTAAGAGAGTAGCCTGTCATGTTTTGCTTCATGGGATAGTTAAAAGTAGTTATAAAAGAGGAGCTGTACACAAACTTCTCCATCCTGCCTTCTATTTGCTTGAGACAAATAACAAATTAAGCTGAATGAGATATAGTATACTAGTGTTTCTATGACTCTTATTGCATAAGGTTAAAATCTGCAAAAGAAGTAATTAAACACTTAAATGTATTTATTTTAACTTATACCTTTTGTAGATAATAAGTAACTGCATAACTGTGTCTGACTTGCACAATGGCTACTGAAATAGCTATACAGTTGAGCTAGCTTCTTTCTTAAATAAGCTGTAATGCTCAAGAGCAGCTGACTGTAAAATTTGGCCCTGCCAGTGCTTTTTTAATGTCTTCTAATTTTTGAAAAGGTTTATTAATACCACCTGCATCCCAAGTAGGCAAACAAGTGGAAAAATGCTGGTGAATTGATTTTGCTAAACTTGGGCACTGCTCTTTTAAACTGAGGCAGCAAAACCTGCATAAAGAGAGAAAGTCATGTTAAAAATAATCCTTGACACAGAAGCTTTTATAATGGTTTTGTTTGTACAGTTTACTTCTTAGCCTTCTCCTTAGGCTATAGTGTCACAAGAGAGGTACTGCAAAAGATGGCTGAGCAGTGGTCTATTCCATAACATGAGCTTCCCCTTGTTCAAAGTGGGATGAGTTGTGTTGCATTTACATACAGCAAAATCACACAAAAAAGGCAGTGGCCATGTTTTGTTTTGAATCATGTCAGGTTTAGGTTCTGATATTTTAGTTGCTTTCACTTGTTTATCATTTAGCAAAATTGTTGGTCCAAGTCAGAGATCATCCTGCCTTCTTCATGACCTGAGCATTATCACTGTAGGTGAAATTCTTTCCTTGAAAGGTTCTGTAAGCCATAGGAAAAGTTAGAAGTGGTGTACAAGTAACAGAGTGTTTATCTCTGTTGGCTGCTTCCTAAACAAAATTATCCCTCACAAGGAGCATAGTTTATACTGAAACATACTTATAACAGGGAGAGGTTATGCAATTTTTTTCTGCAAGACTGGGAAAAAACACTGCAGTGTTTAGTGGAGTGAGTCTTTGGGAAAAGATTCTGTTTGCTTTACGCAGCTGGAGATGGAGAAATGACAAGATGATTCTGGCCAATTGGTGTGTTAGTGCACCCAATATTGGCAGATAGCTTTAGTTCTTCACTGTTTGCAGGTAATTTTAGTCTCTGGGAACAGAAATTGAGAATCAGAATCAACGATCTAAAAGAGGTGGGTAGTTTTTGATATCCTGAATGATCAGTAATGATAATGAATCTGCCGTGGAAAGGAGAGCATAGTGCAACATTAAATTACCTTTTCTGTTAATCTAAGTTGTTCAGACTGACATGACACTTAAAGACCCTTGTCAGCCCAACAAAGCCCAAACCCATATGTAAATGAGATGAGTAAAATTTATGTCATAAAAAATCTCAGCACCACACTTCAACACTCAGTATTCTAAGGTAAGGAAAGATCAATTTTCAGATCTATTTGGATCCTGTTCCAAGAGTCCAATCTCACCACTGCAGTGAAATATGTCTTCAAACTATTTTTTAACTTCAGCAAAAAAAATAACAAAATCCAAAGCAGAGTGGCTTTTAGACTTCTGTTCTCAAAGGTCAATAAGGGATGACATAGCCTGGTGTAACCTGTTAGGGTGTACATAAATCAGTCTGTGGGATGTGTGAAAACTCTAATAGACTCTAATAGAGTTCAGTAGCTTAAGAAAGAAACTGGTCTTGCTTTGTAAGATTTTTTCCACTGAGATTTCAGTGAAAACAATGAAGGAAAAGCAATCTTAAGCAATCACATCTCACAGCAATGTCCGTATGCTATCATTTTGCATTGTAATGAAGCAGTTTCTAAGCTTGTTCAGAAATCTGCAAGGTCAAGCAGCCTCATCATTCAACACAATGGTTTCAATTTCAAGCAACTGCAGGGTAAGGAGGGAAAATTATTGCAAGAGTGCATTACTCAGCAATGTCTTCCTCTCATCTCCCTTTAGACATTTTAAACTTTCAGTGAGGCAGGATTTGGAACTTTTATGTTAATTTCAGCAAGTATTAGGGCATTCTGAAAAACTATTGTGCTGTATCAGAAGAAGGATACATTATTTATCCTTTTCCAAATGACAAGATGGAGCAAACAGGGAGGTTTGTAACTGATGGAGGAGTGATTCTGCATATTTAGCTCCATCAATCTGAAAGAAAGGATTTTAGGTGTCTGCTGTCACAATAAAAGATAGCAATCCCCTAATAACATTTTGAGATGGCCCATGCTGGGTTCCTCCCCAGTGGCCTTTCTAATTTTGTCTTCTTCCAGTGATAACCTGACAGCTGCTGCTATCTTAGGCTGCTTCAGTTACTGATATGCTGGAACTTAGTTTGTAATTTAAAAGTATATATTTGAATTTTTGAAAAGTTGTAATAAAATAGTCTACTCTTCCATGTAACAAATAAATAGGTCTTGATGATACTTAGGACCCTACTTCACTGTGAGGTTCTCTGCCTACTCTGTACTGTACAGGGACTCTTCCTCAATGTATAGCCTAGCTTTTTGTGCACAGCTTCCTGATACACACTTTCCCAAGCTGTGGCATCACTCTGAAGCTAACACTGGGCTATTCAGTTTCCTTCTGCTTTGTATATTGACTTCATGGACATTAATAAGATTACTCCTGATTTATAGAAGCATAGGCAATGACAGAATCACAAACACAGCATTTGTGTGACCTTTTTCTTTGATGGAGATTAGAATTTGAGGAAGGGAAATCAGTCTTTGTCCTCCCAAGCCTTCTTTCTAGCTTTTCCAAACTTTATGCAGACACTACATACCTCTAGGAAATAGTATATCTTCAAAGACAATGGTATCAGTTCTAAGAGCAGCTCTGTTCAGGGAAGTAATACTGAAGGCACAGGATAATATGCCAGACAGTCCTCATCAATCGCTTATCCTTCTCTTTCAAAAACTCTCTCATTAAAGCTGAATGACAAGAACAAACTCATTATAGCTCAGTCTTGACCTAAAAATGCTCTTGAATTTTGATCTTTTTGTGAACAAGTATTCTCCATTTTACACTGAGAACATCATTTGCCTCTGTTCCATGAGTGAAATTCAATCTGGCGGCTTGAATTTTTGTTGATTTTTCCTTACTCTGATGCAAAAGGAAGTGCTGTAGCCTCAGAATTTGGAAATATAGTATAAAATTGCTTCTTTCCAATTTTCCACTTGTGTATGTCCAAAGATACAGCTTTGTGATCCATAAGTGCTGTTTAGAAAATCTCTTAGGAAAACTTAGCATTAGTGCCTCCATGTCCCAGTGATGATCATTTAGAACTGAGAAAATTAGAGGCACTGACCATCTTGAGGAACCAAGCTGCAAATACGCCTTTGGGGGAAAAAACGTCCTGAAAACTGTGGACTGGGAAATGAGTGTACTCACATAGCAGGTCATCAAGTATTCCTAAAACATGTTTGCTGTGAGGATACAGAAGACATTCATAGGGACCTAATTCTTTCTCCTCTATTGTCAAGTTCCACTATGGTTTTCATGCTTTTCCCTCTTGCAAAACAAGCATAGTCATATTTGTGTTTTTTCTTACTTTTCAGTGGTGCAGATTATGGTGCCTGGGTCTAAATCCCTAGACACAAGCATTTTAGTAATATGAAGTTCTGTACTGGAGTTAGAATTGTCTGAAAATAAGTACATTAAAAATTGTATGTTCCACTAGTACAAAGAGAATATCCATCTTACTTATAAAACCCCTATTCTTTTAAAAGTGTGATGCTGAGCAAAGGACCCTTGTGAAAGGAAGGTCTCAGGCTAAGACTGCAAGAAAAGACGAAAAAAATAGTTTTTATGTTGTATTTTAGTTTTCATATATTTGTAAATTAAACTTCTTTTTAAAAAAGCATAATGCTCCAAATGCTGTGATTTAGTTATCCTTATACCTCTCCTGGTTTCTTTAGGGCTTTTTGATCATCTTTATATTTTTTCCAGACTCTTACTCTTTCCTCCTTTCCTTCTTTTTTAATTGCACAAGGCTGAAACACTACAAAAGACAGAGTTGAGGACACTGTCTGTTAATGACTTTCACAAGGTTTAATGAACTAGGTGAATTTCACTTTATTTCCTTTTGTTGTTTTTTTTTCCTTTTCATTTCTTCATTTGTCTCTTCCAAACTCCACTGTCTTGCTTTTCCCTTTTTTCCAGGCCCTTAACTCTAGTCTTACTCCAGTCTCCTCCAGGGAACCTCAGCTGCCCTCTTGCTAGCCCAAGCCCTTGAGCAACAAGATAAACTCTGTCCTGATGCTGCTTGCAGAAATACAAAAACGCTTTCCAGAAAATGTCCCCAGCAACCCAGTCATTTGTCCCAGACAGTAAGACTCATATAATCCCACTCCCACTGCAAGCAGCAGCAGATCTCCTACACTTTGATAAAACTGGGATCCTCAGCTGAGAAGGACAGACGGCTGCGGTCTCCTTCCCAGCCCCTAACCAGCACAGCAGGGAACAATACCTCCTCCCACCATACAGTCTGAAGACGTTCCTGCTTCATTTGCAGCCAGAAATTGCCTTCCCTCCTACTGGATATTGCATCTTCCTCAGGGAATTTGTTCTACTTACAGCATTCTGTCTCTTAACCTTTAGCAGTTTGCCACAAAGGAGAAGCCTCTGTTATATAAAACTTCATAGAGTGGTACCGAGCGTGTATGACAAAATGAAAGATGGCTAAAAGGACACTGACTGTCTCATTAAATGTTTTATAGGGTGCCCTTTGGAGAAATGATCCTTCTGAGAAGTCCAATTGTCTCCCCTCCCCTGCCCCTTGCCACCTTCTTAACAAGCATTTGATGGTGTTCAGTCATAGTCGTTTTAACCTGTGGCTTTCCTAAAAATAGCTTCCAATCTCAAGGTAACACCTTTTCCTCTCACCTACACAGACACACGCACACACGCACATGGAGGCACGCACACATACACATGCGCACACTTTTACCTGTTTCCATGGAAACCCCACTGGAAAACGTTTACCTGCCAACCATGTCAGACATAACTTTTCCATGAAAATATAAGGCAACTTCTATGTCATAGGAAAATGCCACAAATGCTTTATTGTTTTCATTGGATCTAATCCACTTGCCTGAGCAACAGTGTGGTAAAGCATGTTTTGCCTTCCCCACCAAAGAGCAGCAGGACAGTGCACTGCATTTCAGGACAGAGCCACTGGTGGGGACAGATCTCCCCTGCCCTGGACTACTCACTCTGTTTGAATCAAATTAGCATGATGTAAATCTGAGTAGCATTGTGTTCTCTGTCTCAGGCTATGATTCTGGGCTATATTAAACATTTCTATTTCGTAGAGAGAGGGTAGAGGAGATTACAGTAGCCTTTGTTGTGAGGCCACAATATATTCCAGCATCCCTGGTATTTGTTTAATTGATCATTAAAAATACATTTTCCAAAGCCCAGACGTTTTTCAATTGCCACACTCAGTCTAAAGTAAATGCCTGCATCTTGTTTGCCGGTATAGCTCTTTGTAACTTAATGAGAATGGCACTGCCATCAAAAGGGATTGAGGTTTATTTTTCCAAGGCTACTCTGCTGCCTATTCCACATTTTTTTCTGCTGTATACCAGTTTAACTCACTTGAAAACTAGGATAGTGAAAAATGGCGTGAAGACAAATGCTTATTGTTCAGATGTATCTCCATCACACCATGGCTGTTACTTATCCTGGTGGGCTGACTGCGGTTCTGACTATGACATTCTGAGTGTTTCTTTTCAAATTCCCCGAAGAGTGCTGGCAGTAACATGGGCATAAAAAACTGCATATAAGCTCCAGGAGCTGTGCTTTCAGGTATTTGTGCAAGAGCTCAAGAGGACACAAGCAGCAATAGCAGAATCTGGAGCAAATACCTACCTGAGCCTTGCTCCTTCCCATAGGCTCCACTCAAAAGGTAGCTCTTTCCAGTGAGTTCATGGTGCAGAGAGAATTAATACAAATTAGCTGCCCTAAGAAGAGTATCCATATGTACAGAATGCATTCTGAAAACTCGGGGATTTAATTTTACTCCCTGCTTGAATTTCACTCAAGAATTCATGAGAAAAGGTGTTTTCTGTCTTAGTTACCCCATAGAAATTGCATACTACTGTACTACCTTACTATCTCATCTTCTTTCACATATTTTTTTTCCAAATGAGAGGTAGGAGAAGATAAATTGAGCGATTCAAGTTACAGGCAAGAAACAGAAAGCAGAGACTTGAGGCTCTTCACAATAGGGCTCCAATTCCCTTTATCCTCTGCCTTTCTAGTGAAATAAATTAATGTGAGATTTGCTATTCTAAAGAAAAAAAACAATCTCAGTTCTGAAAATCAGTACCTACTTCTGAGACAGGTAACATTTTGAGACATCATAATTTTTTCCTGATTCACTCATTGTGAGAAGTTGGGTTGTACAGGGCTCTTCACTTCCAGGAAAAAAAAAAAGCTCAACAGTGCTTCACAGCACTATCAGGCAAAGAAAGAAATTGCCTTTTTATAGGTGGTATAGTATCTATACTTTAGCATAAGCAAATTGAACTCTGAATAGTTCCTTCTGCAGTTTCCTTTCTTCTGGAGTCCTAATGCTAATTCTGTACTGATTAATGATATCAGAAGTCAAAATGCACAAGAAATGGACAAGCATGAGAATTTATAGCTCAGCTTGTCAGCTTAGTTGAGCTAACAGAATAATCCTCAGAATATAATATTTATAATTCATATGCTCTAGCTGTTACACAGTACAGACTAGTTGGTAAATAGTGGCAGATTCAGTATTTGAGACAAGTTTGAGGTGGTTCATTGTACTTGTTTTCCATTTTGTCCTACTGTCAGGAAGAAAGTATAAAAATGCAGTTTGGTGTTGTGCCAGAAAAGCAACTGTTTTTCCTTAGATTATATGAGCGTAAGCATCCATGGAGACAATGATTGTCTGATGTTTGCTGGAAGCAGTGACTACATTGTGACTTTGGCAGATGGAGTTTGCTATAAGCTGTTGTTTATAAACAAAATAGTTATTGATGAAATGTCACCATATGTTTGTATTGTTTATATAATGTGAAACACACCATCATTTCCTCTGTTCAGAAAAATTTTCTTGGGAGATTGAGAAAAGTTGTCAGACCAGTCCTGAGCAAACCAGTAAGAGATTTCTTCTGTGGAATTACAGACAAGTATTAGATAGATGTTCTTGGATGAAGAACTTATGAAAGATGAAGTGTCCAGAGATTTGGTACCTTTTTCATTGTTTGTAATGAGTTACATAGAAGAAGAATTAAAGTAGCCAGAATAGGGTTATGAATATACATAGATTGGTTTAAAAAAAAAAAAGAATATTTGCTACAGATGTATAAAAGAAACCATGGAGCAAACGAACACTTCTAATCTCATTTCATGAAAATAGGGAATCATAGCTATATTTTTTGTAGTTTAAAGATGTACTTCATCAGCCCTGGTAGAATATGCAAAGGGAACATTTTCCTATGAGAGAATTAATATAGTTATCATTACTGATTAATATGTGCTAGGGTACCACGTCCATCCCATCTAGGCATGAGAATAGAAACGATATTCACCAGTGCAAATGTATATGTAACAAAAAGACAGTCCCAAGCACAAGCAAGAAAAAAATGAGGATACAATAAATAAAGAGTGGAAAGAATTATGACAGCTAATGAGAATTTCACAGAAGTGCATTAATGACTGTTATATATGCAGATCTAATGCAGCTTATGTCTAAACCTTTAATCATAGAATCATAGAATCAAAAAATAATTTTTTTCTGGATTTAACTCCATTCACTGCCACTCTTTGGGCCCAGCCATCCAGCCAGTTTTTTACCCAGCAAAGCATATGCCTGTTCAAGCCATGAGCAGCCAGTTTCTCCAGACTGCTTAAGTGATCAGGACCAGCTTTGCTGGTTGTAGTGAGGTGGGTATCAGTCTCTTCTCACAAGTAGCAAGTGATAGGACAAGAGGAAACGGCCTCAAGTTGCGGCAGGGGAGGTTTAGATTGGATATTAGGAAAAATTTCTTCACCGAAAGGGCAGTCAGGCACTGGAACAGGCTGCCCAGGGAAGTGGTTGAGTGACCATCCCTGGAGGTATTTAGAATACGGGTAGATGTGGCACTTAGGGACATGGTTTAACAGTGGACTTGGCAGTGTTAGGTTTATGGTTGGACTCAATGATCTTAAAGGTCTTTTCCAACCTAAATTATTCTATGATTTTATGGTTCCATGAATTTGTGGCAGATGAAAAAATATGCCACATTCCAATACTTCTTCCCTGAGTGCCCATTGCCAGAAGCAAGATACTGGTGTAAATGGGCCTGTGGTCTGACTTAATGTGGCTGTTCCTGTCTTCTTAGTCCAGTCAATCTTACCATATTATAAAAAACTGTAGAGATTTTACACTACTTTATCCTCTCCCACCTCCCCCAAATCACTTATTACCTACCAGACATCAACCTTTAAATGCGGCCTGGGAAAAGGTCTTCAGATGATCATGCTGGTTAAGAGAAAGTGGTACTGGTGCCAGTCATTTCTGCCAGGAACAGTATGGATGTATTTAATAACTATCTAGAACACTTATAATTAATGCTATTTGTATTAATATAAGTAAACTGTTCAGTTCTATGTTCATTAGCATATTCTGGACAATCCTTTCAGACAAGTCACGAAAATGGACTTGGAAATGTAGGAGAACTGTGATTATCTGTACAGCTTCAGGTTTTACTGGACTGTAATATGACCTGTGTTTTTGTGACAGCAGTTAGTTAAATTTAGGTTCACATGAAACTTTGTGTAGATGTGTGTTGACATACTCATAATGTCGACTAATGCAACTTTCCCATACGTTCACTCCAGTATCTTTAAAGCTGATTAGCTACAGAGTCATAGCAGGAAATGAGTTTTGGGGTAGGACTCGTTTGCGTATAGTTGGGTAGGTAGTACCGCCTGAGCTGGCCTAGAGAAATGGACATTTTTGCATAGTGGTGGCAGGTACATCATAAACGAGCAGAATATTATCCACTTCTGATGGAGCATGTGGAGGTCAAGTGAGAGAAGGTATCTAAAATGGCACCATCATATGTATGTTTAGCCAACTGAATTCCAGTGTGTATATCATAGAATCATAGAATCGTTTAGGCTGGAAAAGACCTTTAAGATCGTCACATCCAACCATTAACCTAGCACTGCCAAGTCCACCACTAAACCATGTCCCTAAGCACCACATCTACCCATCTTTTAAATACCTCCAGGGATGGTCACTCAACCACTTCCCCAGGCAGCCTGTTCCAATGCCTAACTACCCATCCTGTTATCATTATGTTTTTCTTCTTAGCATTGCAAAAAAGAATCATACTGAACATTTCAAGTAATGAGTTTTCATCATACAGACTAAACCAAATCAAAACTATAGTTTCAGTATTAGTTTTTACAAACTGTGAGAATGCGTATTCAGTACGTGCATTGCAGATAGGCTGGAGCCACAGACGGTGCAGGCAATCTCTGCCATAAATCTGTGCTGAGTCATTTTATATCACTGCTGCTTAGTCCAGAGCATGACACTCACATTTGCATGGTTTTATAGCTGCCAAAATTATTTCCCTTTTCGTGTCTTCAACCTCAGTGGATAGTTCAGCATTGCTTTGAAATTCAGGGAAGCTAGATTTACAAATACATTGAACTTCCTTACATCCACTGATTTTTCAAAGATCAGCATTTGAAAATCAGATGCCGATTGTGATTTATGAAATAGGAAATGGAGATCCAGTCTGTAGCATCTGTAATGCGTCCTGGAGTTAAATTAGGGAGAAAAAGGGTTTTGCCCTACTTCACTGTGAGCTCTAGTTTGGCCTTATATTTTGAGGATACTTGTCTTGGGGAGAGGGATGAGGCAGTACAACCTGAAGGTGAAAAGATCTCAAACAGATGGAGCAAGGTTTCTCAGAAGACATCTGGAAATCTTCATATGTAATTCTTTGTGGTCCTTTGCTGCAGCCACCCATGTTGCCTGTGTGCTTGCGCTAGTCCATTGCTGTTTGACACAGACATGAGACCAGAATGAGGCCCAGTGTTGAAGTACGGTGTGTACTGGTACAGTACCGCATGAACCAACTTAGGTACTAATTTCCATGCATTTTGCAGACTCATGTGCAAACTCACACTAATGTAAAGCTTTTGTTGTGATTAAATACAGTTGTTAATCATGGCTAATCTCTAAAGATGGCAATTCAGGAAGTACTTTGTCACTTAGTGCTGTTTATGAAGCAGTCATTTATGGAGCTTTATTCCAGCTGAGTCCGCTGCTTGAATTACACACAGGCCACTCAGAAAGAGTTACCTAGGCAACCCTTCAATTGGTCCTTTTGTGCTCAAATTTTACCTCAGTCGTCATATTTCAAAGCTGAGTATCCATCTCAGGTTGATTTTCCCACCCCGCCAGCATCTACCAGAATGGAAAAGGAATGGATCTGGTTTTTAGGAAGTAGCCCCACAAACTTCTGTACCAGCCCAGTCCCCCAGAAGTTAGGCTTTAACAGATTGCAGCAGTGAAGTGCAGATCATCTGCCCCCTTTGGCAAAGAGCTGAAAGCTAAAGGCAAAAGCTAGCCTCTTGAGCTGCTCAGGAGCCTCTTAAGTACTGTGTGGAGTGTGACAAATTGTGCCTATGTACGTTTTTAAAATCTTTTAATGATTGTACCTATTATGACCTGTTCACTTTACTGTCATCTTATAGTCATGCAACTTGGGAGTTTCACAAAGTACAGGGGTTAACAAAATATTGTCTTCTGTTGACATCAACACATAACTGTCAAAGTAGCTACAGCCTGTCAATGTGTCAAGAGGTAAATAGGGATTTGCTTCCAGTCCATCGGTGTCAGGTGATACAGTCATGATGGAAGAGCCTGAGCTAAGAGTTGGGCTTGCTTCTGTAGGTACTGATCACTTCAGGTAGCTGAGTAGTTGAACAATTCAGGAGCTCGTAATAGTGGAATAATTAAGACCTGTTCTTCAATCAAAATTAGCAGTAAGTAGAAAACGTTATGAACGGTACCAACATATGGTGGCATTTCATCAACAACTCTTTTGCTTTGAAAAAAATAACTGACATGGTCATTCAAATGATGACTTCTTATAGCATTGTCATAAGGTTTGTGCAAGCAATCTTAAGACAGGGCAATAACTGACAAGAAACCTGTATTATAAATCTATGGGAGGAGTAACTTGTGCACTGTAGGGAGGACTGAATTCTCAATTATTACCTTTAGCAGGAGAAGAAAACAAGAACACCACATGACAAAGTAGTTGTATACCTCTCATGCTCTCAGACAAACACAGTTTTCACCAGGTACTCTTTTTTGGACTTCTTTAGCTTTCACTGAGCTCTTTAGGCATCTTTCCACAGCCTCAACAGGGTTTGCATTACACACATCTATGTGAAAGAACCATTTAGGCCATTTTTTTCTGTTGCCTTATTCTGTGATATAAGTTAGATCCATGTGCAATTCTGGAGACATTTCCTAGCTATGTTAAAAGTTAAAAAATTATTTTAATACATACACCCAAAAGGATGAATCATGGTCACTTTGCATTCTTTCTGTGGAAGTCTGAGAGGGTTCCATTTTGTTAGCAGAAGCAGTCTAAGGAAAGAGAAGCGTGTGGCAGCCAAAAGGTTTTCCATTGTGGGAGAAGGTCCCTATGCACATACTCTGTAATAGAGATGACAGGTGAACAGCATAATCACAAAAGGAGACTACAGATTGTTGTGAAAATCAGCTCCACAAATAGGAGAGGAAGGTCTTTCCTTTAGTTTTAGCATCAAGTTGTGAAGAAGACTGTTGCGTTGTGGCTGGTCTAAACATGAGAGGCTCAGGCTGTAGATAAGGAGAAGCCTTTTCCCCACGGACAGTCCAGCGGTGGAACCGGGGCCCAGGGAGGCTGGGCCATCTCCATCCTTGGTGGTTTCACAGCTTGACCAGGCAGAGCCCTGAGCAATCAATCTGGTCTGACCCACCCCGGCTGAGCAGTGGAGCTCCCCATGTCCCTGCCAGCCTGAATTCCTGAATTACCCTATGATCCTATGAACAAGAAAATACATACATACATACATATATATATGTATATCTTAAATAGTAACTTTTTAAGTTACTCACAAAAGCTTAAACAGTTAGATATATGTACACATATAGATGCACACACACATATATATTTCTATTTATATGCATATATATGTTTGTGTGTGTGTACACACACACACGCATGCACATCTCTCTCTCTCTCTCTCCCCCCCCCAATCCCTAACCCTATCCCTATCCCTAACCCTATCCCTATCCATATCCCTATCCCTATGCCTATCCCTATCTCTATGTGGCCAGGCTTGATGCAGTCCAGACCAGTTTTGATCCCTGACTAGACTAGCCCACATCCCAAGGGAGAGCCCGTGGGAAAACATGTCAGAGGCACAAGGCTCCCCTCCAGGGAGAAGGCACGACACTGCTCTGTGCATCCAAGGGACGAGCATCACTGTCAGCATAGCTGCAAATGGATGGCCTCAGGCAGCCTGTGCTGCAGGGATGCCTCATAATCTGGCCAAAATCCTTTTACTGTGTCCTAGCTAATGTTATTAGGTAGGTGTGGTGTTAATGCAATGTTTTCAGACCCAATAGGTTCTCACTGAAACACAGCACAGTCCTCAGGACTCCTCCCTAACCTCATTCATCCACTTCAACATTCTGCTCACTGCAGCTTTTCTTACAGAATGAAGAGGATGAGGACCAGCCTCTCAGCCTGGCCTGGCCTGACACCCCACGCAAGCAGCTCACCTACCTTCTTGTATTACCCATTGTTTTTCCACTGTGGGCTTCCCTCCCAGATGTCAGAAAACCTGTAAGTAACTGTTGTTGTAAGTTAGTGTGTTCTGCACAACAGGGTGGCTCTCTAGCTAAATGCCAAAAAGGGACTATAGTGGACTTATGTAAAAATAGAGCTAATGATTTTTTTTAATAGTTTCTTCTTTGAAGAAGAGGTCACAACATCAGTCTTCAAATCTTCAAATGGGTGTTTATGGGCCACTGGTCGGTAATAGCTCTATAAAGATTGCCATTTGTATTCACTAATATTTTATGACACAGAGTAGAAGCTCTTAAAACTTCTTTGGGGCCTTTACATCTGCATTTCTATATCTTCACTGAATATCACATAAGTGCTGAGGAAGTCTGTCTATCTGCAGTGCCCTAAAGGATACAACTGGAAAGATTTTAGACTGTCTAAATTTTCTCTGTGGTTCAAAAATAACGATATGCATTTCTCTTAAATGCATGTTCTATTAGACCTTTGTCTTCTGCTCATCATCTTTTAATTTTCATACTAGAACAAGATCCATAAGTCCTTCCATGTGTAAAATTCTTGCTAGTTTTGTCCCAAACAGAGCTTGAAGTAATGTAAGACTGATAATTAATAATTGTGACAAGTTATCAAGTCTTTACCGCTTTATATTCACATATTCAAGTAGACCTCACTGGGGAGGCTCATGGAAAGTAAAAGAAAAAAGTCAAGAGGTGAAAAAATCCTTTAGCAGTGTTTTAATCTCTTTTCCTTTCTGGATAAAAAATAGATTTAAAACTGCTCCAAGAGAGGGATGCACAGCTTATAAGGTTATTAATCAGCACCCTGAATTCTTTCTTCCTCATCACACACACTGAAAAACTTTCCCATCCCACACACTGAGAAACTGCAATTCAGTGCAAGAAACAAGCTAAAATAAGACCTCTGATTTATTTTTAGATAAAGGTTTCTCAGAGGATATAAACTGACATTTTCCCTTCCAATCTTTAAGCTTTCTTCTCTTAAAGTTTTCAAACAACTCTGGTAAACACTTTTTGTTTGGTAACACAGAGAGCATACTACATGAATTTCAAGATTGTTTATTTCTGTATTTATGCCCTCCTTTTATCATTCAAAACAATCCCTGTAATGTTTTAAATAATTTGGCCCCAAATGAGCAAGTACTGCTAAGAAATAAGCATGTGCATTATTTTGAATTTTGAAAATCTGAAGTTAACATCAATAGACATGTAGCCTTATCCAATATTCTGTACTGCATAAATGAGAACAGTTGTTACAATAATGGTTTTGGAAAGCATATATCTCAAGAAGTTGAATGTAGCTGTGTGATGAGTGTGATTATTAACACTAGTATTGTTCACAACAGAACTGGCATCCTACAGATAAAATACCCTGCTGTAACACAAAGAATAAGCGCAGTGGTATATGCCAGATACATCAATGGGCAACAAAGTTTTAAAATTTCATTCACTGAAAGGAGTAGCATTTTATACAGAAGTAAAAGAAATGTAGTTTGTAATTACATGTAGTAATACTAGAAGAGGTAACAGGCTGTATCAGTATGACAAGCTGCTTACTTTGATCATTCCTGTCAAAGAATTAACCAGATGGTTGCATAAACTGTCTAACTTTTCAAGGACACTTCATTAGTGTGTTTCTCTCTAAAATATTCTCACTTATGCCTGTGTGCCATCCCCGCTATTCCCTTCCTAACAAAAACAAAACCCACTATCACAGCTCAGCATGTGCATCGGAAAACAATTTTCCATGAAATCTGTGAGGCAAAAGTTAAAACAAACCTAAAATAATACTTAAATAGATTTTGTAGGTAGGCCTATCGTCAGGCTCTTGATTTGCAAGTGTGGTAATTATAGTCAGAAATCCAGATTCTGCATCAGGATACTCAGATTAGCATGTGGATATATAAAATGAACACTTGTGTGCTATATACTGATTTGAGAGACCATATGGAGCCTTCGACATCCTCTGTGGGTGTCCACTTTTAAAAAGATGGGTTCTCCTTTCCTTCTAGAGTCTCTTTTCTAAAGTATATTTTATCTCCACATAATGGAGATGGTTTGGCTGCATTTACTTGTACTATACCAGGCTATATTTAGTTCCATGAGACCCAGAAGCTCTGGAAAAATTATTTCATATACAAGGTCCCTGGTTATAAAGTTAGCAAAATCCTTGCTGCCTTATTATGCTCTGGTGTACACATATGCGTATTTTCATATACTTAAGAGTAGATTATGCATTAGTTCAACTAACTCTCAGCTGATTCAATAGCTGGTATGTTTTAATGTGTGTTTAGTACCTTAATAATACCTGCTCACATTAAGCCAGTATATATTGAAATCCTTACTATAACATCAATAATGTTGCTGGCAGTACACCAGAGGTAGGTGTGTCCTTGGGGAATTTTGTACCTGACTTTTTGTTCAGGTGTTTTGAACAATAATGCGTGTTTTTCCTGTACTAGTAGCTTATTTCCCCAGTGGCTCTGTAAAGGCTACAAACGTAACTATCCACCTCCTACAGTAAGGCATATTGAAAGATTGAAAGGAAAATTACGTGACCAGGGTGGCCAGTGGGTTAGTGGTAGATATTAAACACCATCTCTTTTGTTATAGCCATACTGCACTGTCCATCCCTTTGTATTACAGGCCAGAAAAATGGCTATCAGGGCTCCAGTCCTGCTGTCACTGGACCCATATGGGGCAGTTCATTGTATCTCTGCAAATTTCCATTACCAACAAAGAGGTACAACTTACATGAACTCTTGTTGCCATACAGAGATGCACTGTTACCAAGGGGACAAGGACAAGATGTTCCTGCTCAGATCCAGTTACAGGAGCAGGTTCTGAGTAATCGGATTTAAGCACTGTCAAGTATGAAAGGAAAATCAAAGCTTGCAATGCAGATAAGTTTACGCACAAGACAAACATACGATTCATTCAGGTTAAAGGTAAAGTAAAGGTGTTGGTAATAATACTGGCTAAAATTAAGACAGTTACTTGGCAAATTATTAAGTGCTCAGTATGTTTCAGGATCAGGCTCTTAGAAGAAAAACCTTCATGCTTGGATCATACTTGCTACTTAAAGTCCTGTTTTTCAGACACTGCCATGAAATCAATACAGAAGGGTACCAAGAAAAATGTCCTTAAGATTGCTGATAGACAGGAACAGTACCAATCCAACCAGTCTACAATGAAACTACAAAATTCTTTCTGTTTTGTTAAAGGAAAATAGCGTATGAACTGAATGAGACATGGCTTTTCTCATTTGTCTGTTACCATGACCACAACAGAACCAATTGGTAATAAAGTGGGCTCTCTGTCTTTACAATGCAGCCATCACAACAGCTACCAGAAAAGGTGAACAGAAGTATCACTGTCGGCTGTCTGTGACTAATTCTTCTAGGAAAATGCTCGGAAGTGGCAGCTCTTTATATTTCCAAGAGCTAGGGAGTTGCAATGAGATCAATCTCAAAAGAATGCTGTCATTAGTTACAAAATAATCATGATGATTATTATACTCTGGAAATAAAATCCAGCATCCAAAAAAGAATCAGCACTCATTACTGCTTTTTAAAAATTTCGTCTGTATGCAAATTATATAGCAGCATCTATGGAGTCCATTCTTGATTTCATCACCTGTAATATGTACAAGCTTTAAATTTTGCCCTTTTTGAGTTTAAATGTTCCCCCTTTTAAAATAGGTAATTAAACTGTTAAGCCTATTAAAGTACTCTTATTCTTGAACTGCTGCTTATCAGTTAATTTTACTGGGAGACGATTGGCTAGGACAGGCTAGGAGTACACATGCTGCAAAGTTACTGACTTGTAATTCTTAGCCATCCAAACTCTGTGGGTGTCTGACTCAGATAGGCAATGTCTCATTATTTTGCAAGAACCATTTGGTATATAGCATCGCACTGACAGAGAGCTATTACTAGCCAATAGAACTCTTGCTGTATTAGTTTTGCATAAGCCAATGTATGCTTATATCTTGAGTGTTGTATACTGATTATTCAAATGGCATTGCTATGAAGTGCTCTGTGTAGATTTTGTGACCAGCTGCAACAAGCGTATCACTTCATCATCTCATTCACCATACGTGTTGCCAGAAAATCCCAGTTTTTACAAGGAAGACAAAAAATGTTGGAAGTTGAAAGAGTTGTCTACTAAGAATGGAGAAAAAGAAGTGCTAGCTATTTAGTTTAAAAAAAGGAAATTGCTGTTTAGATTCATTTATCCCTTCTGGACTCAATTCTGCTCCCACTGGTGTCAGACCACTATTTTAACAGCCATCTTTGTATTCCTTTCAAATTGTGTTCCTTTTCAGACAAAGGTCTTCTGTCCCCCAATGCATGTAAAGTTTTGATTTTAAAATTAGAAGTCCATCTGGGTAGGTTTAAACATCAGAAGGTCATTATCAGATTTTCTGATTTGATAAAAATTTAGGACTCACTTGAAAAAGTAACTCTGTTTGCTCTGTAAAGAGTTAAGAAGCAGTTAAGAAGCAGGTCAACCAAAGTACTATGGGCAGTTCTAGAAAGAGTACTTGTGACAGTAATGGAATTTAGAGGAAAAGGATGTTTCTGCATGCCATTGTGGCTATTTATGCCTATACTTAAAGGTAATTCATTTAAAACACCTACTGGAATTATTTTCTTACTCCAAACGAATTTCAGTTATTTATTTATATATTAGGTGGGTTGGGAGCATTGTTAAATCTGTACCATCTTTAATGTGTGTTCCTATGTATATTCAGTTGTGGAGTTGTATAGGTTGTCTTAGTCAATGTTTATGAGCTCGGTTTTCAGGAGGACATTTAGCATTATGCAAAGTGCCCACAGGGAGTGAGCGAGTGTTCTGCAGCACAGCCTACAGCTGCACCTGCTGCTAGAGCAGATATGGACCTTTTAATTGTCCCGTCCTGTAGATGAGTGTGCACAATTGCCATTGCTGGCTTTACCTTTTTCCCATCAGTAATGACCTGATCTCGTTGCATTTACATCAGCAGAAAGAGTCTACACAATTTCAATGCACTGCAGACCAGCCTCGCTCTTTTCTGGTTCAGCTGTCAAAAGGCAGCATCGTTCCCACATGACCAGCTCTAATGGCCAGCCCAATTCACTGAGCACCTCTTAGTCCACAGCCACCCATGCTGATCAATTCCAAAACGTGACACTCTCCCATATAAATGTCTCTTGTGTCTGCTATACAAGAAAAGCTGGCTATGCAGCTCTGTAAACTCCCTAAAAAAGAGAGCTTTATCATGGCTTGAGCAAGCTGAATTGGCAAAATCCAAACAGTATTTTCTCTCCAAAAGTCATGTTCAGGGAAAGCCCTGCAGTCCTGTCTGCTCCCACAACACCTGGGAATGACCCACAGGCTAATGAGTCTCCTGGTGCAGCAGGGCCATGTCCTGCAGTGCAGAGGGGTACAGGCAAGGTGTGCTGCCCAAAAATTCTGGAGGCCCCTCCAGATCAAGAAGTGGAAGTGGATTTAGTGAGGACTTAACAGAAAAAGGTAGTGCAGGATTGAGCAGCAGCTGGAACAAGTATTCAAAGTGGTATAACTTACTTCCACAAGCAGTCCTACAGGTTATTCGTTAAAATTTGTAGGACTCTGCTCGTGGCACATCAGAAGTCATCTTGAGGATCTGTGTTCAGAAGGCCAATGCCCGTAAAGATTATGGTTTCATTCAAGACTGGTAGCATTCATTCACAGTAAGAGTTTAATTTTAAACACTGATTTGATTTAGACAGTGATTGCCCGGTACAGTACTGCAGTCGTGTTTCCTTCCTTTAGTAGTTAACTTGATCTCTTTTTGTTACACAGATCTAGCTAGCCAATAGGAAATATGGATGATGTAAAAGACTGGAAAGAATAGAAACCAAAATAAGTCATTAATCTGAATATAACCCATTCATTGGCTGCAAGAACACTATCTATTCAAAGTTGGACATTAATAAGGGAGACACTGAAAATGAAAATGAAGTTATTTTCATGTTATACAGATTTTTTAATTCATTGAAGGTCCTCAGAGTGTGTTTTACATGTTTTTATAACAAACTTCACTACAAAACAAAGCATGGCAAATATGTGCTTTAATGTGTCTTCTGTTCTAATTGAGAAAGTGGGTTGTTTTCCCAAGAAAAGTAAATGATCTATGAAATTTTAGATGTGTGGTTTTTTAGCTCTGTCATATGGCAGCCTTTGTTATACTGACTGTGAGAGGTGTTGCACAAAGTTATTGATGTATGAATGAAAGGTACGGGTACCTGTTTTAGCAATTTGAAAACATTCTTTGTGAATAAGCATGAAGTTATTAAGAAATTTAGAAGTCAAACCACCATTCAGCTAAACACATATGCAAACTGTGGCATAACAGAATATGATACAAATGACAATCCAAAACTTGCCATTCATTATACAACTTGTTAGGAGGTGTTACTTTACAACTGAAGTGGTTGGAAGAATGAGGCATAGGTAAGTATATACCAGTACAGGGAGTCAGTTTCTTACCATTCTTGACATTTATTTTGATCATCTGATGATGATCAGAATAGTTGGTCAGAACAAATGATCAGAAATAATGAGAGGCCACTCTCATTTTGAGAGGCAAATAAGAGTACAGTATGTCAGCCTTCAACACAGGTGTTCACTGTTTCTCTTTGTTTCTGTTTCAGAGGTCAAGAAAATTTTTTCCTATCACATTTTTTGGCTCTATCAGCTGGATTGCATTTTTTTCTTACTTAATGGTCTGGTGGGCACATCAGGTAAGGAGGTGATACTGGTACAAAATAGAAGCCCTGCATTGCATTTTGCACTGTGAGAGATCATTTAGAATCAGAGTCCATCATCTGTCTCATGCTGAGTAGTGCTTTATTTTAGGAGCTGCAACCATGGATGAAGTAAATCACTACTCAGTAAATGGAAAGTAGTTCAGAGAGCTGTGGTTGTCCTGACCACAGGATTTGATCATTCTGGTAACATCAGAGCCATCAGCAACAACTTGTCAATACCTACTGGTTCTATTTGACAATCTTATCTTTCTCCTGAAATGTGGAAATCTGTGAAAACGAGTAATTCTCCAATCTTGCCTGTATTCTCCAAGCTAGTTGTCAAGCTCCAGGATAATATTCCTGGTTAAACAGGTTTACAGTGGAAGCATTTCTTCACTGCAGGACATGTTTTTGGTGTTTTTGCTTAAACCCTTTTAGGTTGGAGAGACCATTGGTATTAGCGAAGAAATCATGGGATTGACTATTCTAGCTGCTGGCACATCTATTCCTGACCTTATTACCAGTGTTATTGTAGCACGCAAAGGTCTGGGTGACATGGCTGTGTCCAGTTCTGTTGGAAGCAACATATTTGACATCACAGTGGGGTAAGTCCTACAGCAAGAAAAGTGTGTCTGTTTTAACAAGTCCTTTGTTCTTTGCATGTTGCCATGGTTTTGCCACGGTGTTGCCTACAACAATTTTCTGCCATTGATGCTTAAAAATGAGAGTGATGCAAACATGCAACGGTTGTTAACTATTTCAAGTGCTCAGAAATTTATAGACATTTGCATGACGGAATTGTTACATATTTGTTGCCTAATTCTCTCTTCGATACATTGCAGAGCTGCCTAGGCAAGTGAATTGCACTTAAAAAAAGTATGCAAGAGCATTGTTCAAAGAAGGAATTTCTGAAGCTTTTTATGATTTTGTCAGGTTGCTGTTGTTTGCTTATGTTACCACTCATTGTGCTTATACTAGAGCTTTGTTTATAAATGATGATCAGGAACAATTCATTGTCTCTGCAGTATTCAGCACATTTGCTGTAATAAAAACAGAATGACATTGTCCTGTGTAGCTTATTTAGGCTATTGTTGACATGTGATTTTTTTATATACCTGGAAAGTCCCAAATTACAAACCCATTCTCTATTAATACAAAGGACTGTTTATATAGCTGTGACAATGTGAAGCAATGAAAGATTGTGCAGAAAAGTGCTATTTACACCTTACTGCTTCACTGCAGCTCTAGGATAATGATGTGTGGCATGTGGTTGGAATTCAAATTCCTTTTTGACCTTTGGAGCTAGATCAGGTCCAGAAAGGTTGTAATCTATGCCTCAGTGTTTCAAAAATGTCCAGGAAATATACAGACAAACTCTGTCTTTATTCCTTCATTCCCATCTTCAATACAGGATAGAGGCACTGAGAGTCATGTCCATACTCTCAGTTTCTCCATCTTTGATTGTTTCTTGCTATCACATACGCAGAAGAACAGGTCTAGTCATAGTCATAGTCCCAAACAGCCTAGTCATAGAACAGATCATGGTTTTCGCTGCTGAAAATATACCAGCAACTGCACAAGTACAAAAATGGATCCTGAAGTTAGACTGGATAGTAAATGGCTTTTTTACTCCATCAGTTGGCTAATGGCAGTACCTTTGGACACAGCAGAAAAACTGGGCCACTTTTTTCTGTTAATCCAGAAGCATGAAGTGATTGAAATAACACCTATAAGCAGCAGACCTGCAAAATATATGAAAACATTCACTACCATATGGTTCAACGTAGAGCACATAGGGTGCATTGCAAAACTTTCCTCTTTTGCAATGCTTTCTTACTTTTCTTAAAATTTTTAATCTTCCTGCCAATGGAAATAGTGTTGTCCTGTACCAGTCTGCTAGACCTGGTATATTTACAATGGAAACAGCACAGTTGAGGTGTAGGCTGGTGTAGTTAGTACTGAGGCTGTAATAAATTATTCTCTCTTGAGCTGCTTATTCAAAGTTTGAATGTTGTGAGCTTCTGACAGCTCTCTTCATGCCTTCTAAGCCTGCTAAGCTCCAATCAGTGGCTTAAATATTTATTTCAGCTTGACATCTTCCAGAGGGATGTTGCCTCATTCTGTGGCATCAGAGATGAGAAATGCAATGACAGGAAATACAGAAATAGAAATTAAGCTGGAGTTCAGTTGAAGTTCACATTTTAACACAGGTTTATACAGTAAATGTGGATCAAGGCCTTTAAGGGCCAAATTTTTGGGGCAGAGCCTTGCAGAGTGCCGGTTCTTCATGGCAAGGACATGTCTTTATGCAACCCACCCTCTCGTCATGCAGGCTCTTGGAAAGACAGTGGAAGTAGATTCTTCTGCAGATGGTCTGAAATCCAGAAACAAATGAAAGGGGTCTTCCTGCTCACAGACAAGGTGCTAGGTGATTTGTCAGCCAAGGGAAATATAGTTCACCAATGTAACTGGTGGAAGAGTGGGGAGCCTAAATCCCATGTGTTCTCCCCAAGAACCACAAGCAAGCTGACAAATTAGATTTATGTACATATTAGAAGAGTTGAAACTCTTCCTGCCTCACTTTATGCAGGAAGCCTCTGGTTGTATTTTGAAGTGCATCCAGAAACTTTCTAGTGCTCCTTTCTGCACCTCTGCAATGTTTCCAATTTATTTTTCTCTTTCTTAACAGCCTTCCTCTTCCATGGCTCCTGTATGCTGTGATTAACAGCTTTGCCCCGGTGACAGTCAGCAGCAATGGTCTGTTCTGTGCGATTGTCCTCCTCTTCATCATGCTGCTCTTTGTCATCCTCTCCATCGCTTTCTGCAAGTGGAGGATGAATAAAATCCTGGGCTTTCTCATGTTTGGGCTTTATTTTGTGTTCCTGATTGTCAGTGTCCTCCTGGAGGACAAAGTGATCCAGTGTCCGGTCTCCATCTAGTGGAAAGTGCTGTTTCTCGAGAGGAAAAAAATAAAGAAGAAATAGCAAAAAAACAAAATTGAAAGCTTCTATGAGAATAACCCATGGATTTGTACATTTCCTCTCCCTCAATTTTAAAAGAGAGAAAGAAAGAAAAGGATACAAAGGGTGGATCTCAGAGCTGAAGAATGACCGCTGCTGGACAGTGCAGTCACACACGAAGGGCTGAGTCCAGCTGCGCTGAGGTTTTCTTTGTCTGCTGCAGAACATCCTCGCCACTCAGTACGGGAGATGCTGTGCACACATGGAAACTATGCAAGACTTCTCCTAGGCCTATGGTACATATCTGCAGACTTCTTGTTCTCTGTAGTAGTATACACAGACATACAGCGTGCTCAGTTCTTAAAGCTCTCATCTTCTAAGGGGAATGCTAATATTAACTTTGTGGTGGCACCACCCCCCACACACCCTGGTATGGGATTTTTCTGATAATCTGCTGAAACTCCTGAGTGGAAAGCATATGCCGAGTGCATGAGTCACAGACACAGAAGAACTTGCACATCTCTTCGTGTAAGTGGCTTTATATGATGTGATTTCAGCAAAGCCAGGGAGTTCATCAGTGTTTTGATCCTCTGCATCACAGGTCTGTAAAGGCAATCAACAGGATGTTAATGGTGGTTTATTACATCTTGCAAAACTCTTCAGATTCCAGGAACTCTGGCTCTGGCACTGAAGGGGCCATGCTGCCTGGCCATTTTGTAACTGGTGCAGATTTTCATTGCATTCACATGCAAAGACCAGAATGGGGATATTCTTTCTTCTCTAATAGCAACGCAGCATGCAGAGGGATCATACAACTACTATGTGAACACACCGGTTTTTCTAATGCAGCAATACCAACAACAGTACCAATGGCTTTAAGATGCTGTTATCATTACGAGTTTGCCTCTTCATGCCAGAAGAAAAAGGCTAACTTGCTTATGCATAGTATTCCATAGAGAAAACAGAAGTAGTTGTAAAGTGGCAGCCTAATTGCTGAAGTGGATATATGTTTTACAGGCTGTCTTTCACTATTACTTGGGGTGTAAGGACCTTCACAGCTACATATAGCCGTTGCTGGAAGAGATTCCCAGCTGATGTACAAAGCTGGGGCAGTTCATATTTGCTCTTATAAATCTTGAAACTAGGTAGGAGAAACTAACAATTTAAATATAGTGGAGCTGCAGGAAACCTACATGAAAATTTTTCAGTATTGCTGGAAGTGTAGATGTCTAAAGAAGCCGAGGAAGGAGTGAAAATGCAATATTCTTTTACTGAAATCCTGAGAAAAGGAGAAGGTCCAAATCTAAAACAAAAAAATAAGGAGGGAGAAAAGAACAAAGTGTTCATCTTTCCTGTAGTTTGGATGATTAAAAAAAAAAAATGGGAGGACTGGAATGGGTGTTAAGAAATTATTTCAAGTAATTGTCATTTGTTTGTTCAAGTCTTTTATGCAGTTAGAGTTCATGAAATTTCAGCGCATTTCTGTGACCTGTCTCAGCATTGGTTTGTATTCATATTGTGCTCACAATGGCAATGCCATGCTCACAACTGTGTAACAGAAGGCTCAGCACACTTTGTCTTGTCTGTTTTCCTGTGTTCCATGCTGTTTGCTTCTCACTCATCCCTTTTGTCCTTCACTGTTTTCCTGTTACATGTGGTTGTATGTAACAGTATCTGGTCAGAGAGTAAGGACTTGACAGAAAACAATGGTAGAGAAAACAGTGAAAAATATGTATTAAAATTACTAAAATGTTAATATTATATGATATCATGAAGAAAAAAGTGAGATACTAATGAACAAAAGCAAGAAAACTAGGAGTTACAATATCTGCTACTCACGTCTTGTCCTAAGGTATTAAGTCCTAGCTACATCCAGAATCAGTATTTTATCTTAACCATGTATTTGCAACATCTCTTGCTTCTTAGTGCTTTTTAGTGTGAGCTTCTCTCATTGTGAGCAAAAATTTGTCTGTGTATTTAAGATCCTTCATTGCTCCAGAATCCTCACCTGTCTTAATGATAGTGCTGCCCACCTCTTAACATCTGTTTCTACGGGTGTACACAATGGAAAGATAGGTATATACGTACCTACATTGCCCTCTACTGACCAGAACAGCAATCTTGCAAAAGCAAATCTGTAACCCAAATTCTTGAGCTCAAATGGGACAGCTGTCCCAAAATACAGAGCTGACTCCACAGTGTAATCTGTCCCAGAGGAGTCACCAAATGCTTTTATTTCTGATGACAGTGCTCAAAACAGACAATCTTTTCCCAAGTGAGCAGAATAAGACACAGCAATCTAAAAGAGTGTGTGCAGAATCATGATAGGTCTGTGTATATGGGCGCTTACAATATACAAAGATGCCCAGATTCACTGGTCTGACATTTTAAATCAAGAAACCAAGGAAGGGCAACAGCCTGATCTCTGTTCGGTACATTACTCCTTTTTATTTTTCTTCCCCCCCACCCCCCTTTTTTTTTAAAATGACTTCATGGCCAGCATGGTGTAATTCCCACACTGGAAAGCAAAAAGCCCTGCCTGACCTTGAGAGCTGTAAGAGCACACTGGTGTACTCTGCAAAGTGAGGGCAAACACTACTGAGAAAAGAGTAACTGATCGAAAGCCCTACACATGGGGAATATTTCAGTCCAAAGCTGGCATCAACAGCTTGAAGAATTTCATGTGTAGGACTAAGGGCTGGTACCCTGTAACGGGATTTGTATACTGTCTTAAAATATATCTGACTCATTTCTTTCCTGTGTCTGCTTGCCCCTGTCAACATATTTATCTTGGAAGGTATTAAAAGTAATTTTTTCCCTCAAGGAATGAGACACCTCGTAGCTCCCACTGCCGTGTGTCTGCTGAGCAGACCATGATTCAAGTGGCTGAATAATTGTGTGGTCAGTGGCAGCTCAACTCCAGAGGTAACAGGAGAGATTTCAGTTGCGTGGTGCTTTCTGTGGGGGCTGGCTGTGAAATCTGGTTGTACTTACCAAGGCAGCTCTCTGGCTGACTGCTGGGGTGAACTGTTTCACGTTACTTGCACACTGATGTGCTCTTTGATTATAAGGCAACAGCTGTGCTGGTAGAGAACAGAGAGGAATGCGATGGAGGGAGAAGCATGGCCTTTATCCCGTGCAGGAGGAGTTTGAAAATCTTAAACTGGAGTGCTGAGAGAACAGCTGAGAGCTGCTGCAACCCAGTGACTGGATGTCCATAAGCTGTCCAGGCGCAATGCTGCCAAAAATGCACACCACTTCTTAGGACACTCCTATTTTACTATCACAGCAATTTCCCAGCATAAAGTGTTTCTCATTGTTCGTAACTGTTTCAGTGTGGGATCTATGAAAGTTTCTCAACATTGTAGACCTAGAAGTCCAAATTAAATTCTATTTTCTTCAGTCAAAGCTCTGAATGACTTCACTAGGGACCTGGTCTCACAACCTGCCTGAATTCTACAGCGAGTTGGTTGGCATTGAAGCCTCTTCCACCTGCCTGTATGCCTGTGCTCATTTATTCAATTGATGCTGCTGTCTGCATAATCCTTATGAAGCATAAATGAACAGTTAATACAGAAATTGGTGTTATGATCAAGATCCTGTTCCAGCTTAGTGTTTTCAGGACAATACCAGGTTGGCAACACAGTAAGTAAGATAAGAATGCAACTTCAGGTTAAATAGCCAACTGTCTGTGGCACCATCACACCTGAACAGAACCAATGTGGTACATGATTTTTGGAAGGGATTTCCAGTAGCATTTGAGTAGGATTGTGGGTCAGGTTGTAACCTGTTTTAAAGATTTTCTGCACTAACTTCATTGGAATTAAAGAAGAGAATGGGCCCCATCAGTACAAAATACCATTGGAGTCCTACAAGTATTTGCTGTTTTCCACTAAAAAAAAAAAAAGCCAGCTTCCCTCTGTAGAAGACAGCATGGTCGAATGTGTAGGGTAAATGCTATAAAAGTGTGATAAAAAGTGTGGTATGAGGATGATCTCCTCAAGAACTACGTGTAGACATGGAAAAATGTTTCAGCAAAGCTCTGTGTATTTTAAATTAACTATACTGAAACCTAGTACTTTCTTGTAGTGCAGACAGGCTCTCTGTGTCTGTACGCCTCTGCTTATTTATTCAATTGATGTGGCTGTCTGCATAATCTTCATGAAGCATAAAGCACAGTGGGTGACAAAGAAGCTTATTTAGATGTCATTTGATGTTTGTAATGGCAATGAACCTACCATGTAATTTCCACATATGCTACTCTGAAGTAGTTCATGGTCACTGTCACTCATGGTACTGTTGTGTGTGGATATGAAGGTCCACAAAGCAGTAGGTTAAACATGTGGTTAATCCAAGTACTGTAAAAAATAGATGCTTAGAAATATTCTTAATGTTTGGGTGTTTTTTAAGGGATTATTTCTCTGGTTGTCTTTTACTTCATTACATATTTCACAAAAAAGGGGATATACAATGTTTTTTAATTATTCTTCTTTCAGCAGTAATTCCTTAAAATAGCATCTTGTGGTCCATATAACTTATGTTCTGAATCAAATATGAGTCTGTATCAGATGGATTTATTTAATTTATGACAAAGAAATAATCCCTTCTCCAACAACTGGCCCGCTGAAATCCAGAAGATTTCTGCCATTAACTTGGGCAAGACATAGATTTTTATCTTAGGATCCCGTATGTCATAAATGTGCTTGTGTAACAAACATAGTTGTCCTGGGAGCTATGTACAAAGAGAAAAATTGCATTCACTTGTATTCTTGGAAACCATTTTACCTCTTGTAAATAACAATGACACAACTAACTGAGAAAGAGGCATGGTTAGTTCCTTTGAGCAGATGATTATTGTTTTCCTGCTATTCCTGGAAAGTTTGATGCAAGAACTTGCAGCTGGAAATATATCTGTAGACAGTGATTTTGAGATTAGCAAATGGGATAGTTTGCACTCAACAGTATGGAGAAGAGTTCTGCTCTAGCCCTGCAACAGATGTGGGTTTCACTCCTGGTTGATGTTAAAATGATCCTTCTTGGATCTGTTGCCATCAGTTACAGGAATATCAGTATTGAGATATTCGTCATTTCCATTAGGACTGGGGAGAATAACTTCCGGATTGAAGTTATGCTATTCAGTGCATCCGTCCAATACAGAAGTTGTATATGGATCACAGTCCTGTAGTCCAGACAAGTCATCCTGTAGATCTGCTATGTGTTGCTAGTTGTCAGTGTATGGCATCTCAGGACTTGTCTGCCTGGATGGGTGCAGCTAGTTTCCACATTCCTCTGCCCATGCTCCTGCCTGGCTGGACGTAAGCCATGTCTTCTCCAGAAGCCATGTAATCACATTAGCGTGGCGCTGAGCCCGTGTTCCCAGCCAGCCAGATGCAGGTCAGCCCCAGCCTAGAAGCCATGTAACCACCTGGAGTATGGGTAGACCAGACACACAAATGGCCACATTGTTCTTATATGAGCCATAAGTGGCCCAGGACAAGTAAGAAATAATATAATTCAAGATTGGTAAATGAATTGTACATTCGTGTAGATTTATTGTAAATTCACTGCTCATCAAACACAAAACCAATCCAAACAATGAAATTTGTATGCATTTTTAAAGATCTTGCACTTTACTATTTTTTTTTTATTTTATGTCACATAGTTGTCTTAATGCAAAAAGAAGCCATAAAAAACCCAGAAGACTAGTATGGGGTTTCTAAATAAGGGGATCATTAATTTTAAAGTAAAGAATCCATTTCATGTCTCTGTTTAAGGTATAATGTAAAATACTGTCAAATAAATGTACAGTAAAGCAGGATCTGGTTTTGCCTTAGTGAAGCTGTGAGTTAGTCAGGGGGAGTTTGCTCATACTCTTGAGCTTCCCTGTGGGACGGTACAAAATGCTGCACACTCCCTTTGCAGCAGGGGCTCAATCCTGCCATCCTTGTTCACCCCAGAAGAAGGAACACAAATGTTGCAGAGTCAAGCCCAATGAAGCAATTAAGTCATCGTGTTACTCTAATGCTTTCTCCCACTGAGATCACAGTAAAGGAAGCTCCTCATATTTTAGTAAGTTCATGAGATGAGTTACTTCTGTTACATCTGTTTTACAAAAGAGAGAAAGTTTTCAGGGTCAGGCTATCCAATAGAAATCAACCATTTATTTTAATCCCCCATCAAAATTAAGTAATGCCAAAGGGATTTCACTTGGTTTTGTGTTCATTTCTATTATCAACACAGTTTTTATTTTGCAATCCTGACTCTGGGGAGTTGACTCACATGCGTAGAAATTATTTCTATCACTTACGATGGCAAGATCAGGCCACTGTATTGTCATGTGAAAATAATAGTAGCGTGTTATAACTGACAATCAGATGCTATTTTTGTAATAAAGCTTTTTTAGCTTGTTTGTTTCACTTTGTAGTTTTCATACTCTTGCACCTCTCATTTTGAAGTTACTGTAAGAAAAATCTGAAGAAGTCCCCCATCTTACTCATTTCAAACTTAAAAAAAAGACATTGCCATGGAAGGCAATCCAGGCAACCCCCTGAAAATTCCAGGTTTTCTCATGTGTTTATGTGTATGGATCATTATTCACTAGACTAAACTCTTGTATCTCTGAATCAGTATATTTTCTGTGAATATAAGTTTGTATATAGTATGAAAGTTACCTTTATTTGTACATAGGCTCTCGGAAATAATCCCTTCTATCAAAGGTCTTACTTCACTGTATCTACAGAATGTTTCACTGTGGCATGTACACTTTCTCACCTTATGATATCAATACAGAGCTCTTCATATAAATCACTATGTAATTGAGTTGTCTAAGTGTGAATAACGATAACAACAGTAAATACTAATAAAGACTTAACAATGTGTCATTTTCCTCAGTATCTTCTGTCTTAATTGTCTTGGACTTGCTATGGCTCTGAAAATAGTATTTTAACTACCTGCTCTGGATTGCATGATAATGTGCCATGCTACTCGTCATCATAAGTGTTCAGGCAGCACTAACTGCCTCTTGCCATGTCACTGTGCTACCTGCTGTGCATACACAGAGTAAGGAAAACATCTGTGTTCCAGTGAACTTAAAATTTAGTTAAACAAGGATTTTTCATCTACAGCCCAGTGTGAATCTACCAGATGACAACTTCTTGGAGCTGTGTATGTCTGGAGCTCTGTGGTCCCATTTGGGCCAAGTGCACCTACATTTCTTTACTGACACGTTTACTCACAGGTTGTTTTGGATGCCATTCTTCAGTTTGACATCTTCTCGTTTAATCTTCAGGCTTCACAGTCTGTCATCCTTGCCAGCTAGGATGTTTGGCCTTTTTTTAGTCTGTCATTGGATGAATGATACTTTTAAACAAAAGAATGATCTTCAATAAATAACAGCAAAAGAAAATTGGTAATGTTAAAAATTTCCCGTAATCAACCAAAATTTCCATCTTCATAAGTTATAAAAGGTTGCAATAGACGTTATTACTTACTATTTTTCCCATAGTAGCCCCAGGAAGTCATCCTCCACAGTGAATTAAGACATTTTTTATGAGGCATTGTGCCAACCCTAAAAATGTGAGCTCAGGACAGAGATTTTTCATTCATCTTTAACCATACTAGAGCTTTAAAATTTTAGATTGGAAACAACCGAAGAAATTTGCAAATAGACTAAGAGTTGAGAATTGTGATTGTCCTGAGACATTCCTGCCTGCCAAATGGGAAGACCGACAACATCAAACACATCCTACAAGAGGCAAAGTTGGTGTATGCTGCAAGTCACAAAGGCACATGTGGGATGCTTTGAAATTTAGATTGGAGAGTTTGAAAGAAAGACTGTGTTAGGCTTTATCTGAGAAGTGAATATGCATACACACACACACACACACAGAGGTATTCACAGCTATGCTCTGTGGGTGTGTGTTGTCTTAACCCAGTGCTTGGTAACACTTGATCCCTGCCTCAACTTCAGCCACTTTTGAATGGAATTTAAAATTGTTCATTACCACAGCAGGCCTTAATGGTATATGACTGATGTGAGCAGGGGAAGAAGAAAAATAAATTAAATATCCTCCTCAATCCTGCCTGGGGGAATGATGGCACATTTCCTTGCCACATGTGTCCCCTTCCACGAACAAGTACTTCACTGCCTTATCTGTAGTGCCTGAAAAAACAAACCTCTGTTCATTCACTATTACTTTTTCATTTACAATTAGTTATGTTTGGCGTGTTTATTGACAGGAAGAAAAGTGATGTGTGTTGTTAAAACTGAGTATTTGATCCCTCCCCTGCAAAGACTTCAGAGCTTCCCTTTAAAACAGGGAATTCTGTTCCTGTCAACACATGTCTCAGAGAAATACGTATTTGTGCCAGATACTTGCAAAGAATACAGAGAGAGAGACTACAAATTATAGCCCTAAAGAAACATTTTAATCATCCCTTCATCTCCTATTTATGCAAATTTCCTCATCACAGTTTGGATAACATACATTTGTTGTGGGCAAGGTTTTTTTTGCACAGGGTGATGAGTTACCAGTGATTAGTCTGTAAATCTACAGTATTACCTCTGAGACCTCAAACCCAAACCGCACCATTTCTCACATGCTAAATAGGAGGGTCATAGGCAGACAAGTTACCAGCATCCCCTAAGTTAAAGAGCACCAAATTGGATGTTTAAGCAACAGATTGATGAGGATCTTTGAATGAACAAGGTGTCCCACAAAGCTTTGTTACCTGCAACCACTTTTCACCTGTTCACCAGCAATGATGAGTAAATACCAGCCCTCCACTACAACCTTCCTCTAACTGCTGCCATAAATGTGTAAAACTGCATGTGCTGATTCCTCTGTAATGGAGGATTGCCTGCAGTGGGGCTGGGTCAGAGCCGAAGAGGAGGTCTGGCTTGCTGTCTGAGGCAGATGGGGAGGTGAGTGTGAGGGTACGTTTGTATGTACTGTCTTGCTAGGGAATATACTCCACTGGGCCTTGAGTTTGATGCTATATTCCAGAGAGCAGGGCAGGAGGGGAAGACTATGAGGAAAATGATAAGAAAATTATCAGATACAATTTATGTCTAAAAGGACACTTAATACACTGCTTTCCTTCCTGTCTCTCTGCAGCCCAGTTTAATTCCATTGCAAAACAAAGGAATGGTTTTGTGCACTGTTTCAATTTGGTGACAGCGAAAAAAAACACTGCTCCCCTCCACCACCCGCACCCCCACCACCTCCTCCACTTATTTCCTATTCTTGGTTGCTAACTAGGATGAAGGAAAAGGGAAAATACACCCAGAATTTTCTGTGCCCCTGTGAAGATCTAGACCTACTCTTATCATGTACTGCCTGCCTGCCTGCCTTGATACCATGCCATATTGCTGGTCAGAATTTGCCTCCCATGGCAATGACCAACTCTTGCTAATTTGATATTTGCATTTTCTTGACTAAGGGATTGTAGCCTGATCCTTTGTAGCTATGAGATACTGCTAGCCAAAAGTAGCTCTAAAGAACTTGACTTACGTATCTCACAACATGCAAGACTATTCAAGAAAAATTAGTTTGGGTATTGGAAGCATTAGCTCCTTCCAGGCTAACGTGCTGTATTGTTCAGCATTTGTGCCTCTGTCAAAAGCGTCAGTAAACCCATCTTCTCTTCTATTTTACAGCCTATTTTAAAAAAATTATTTCCTAAAAATCCAGTTTACTCTCTACTCAGAACAATGATTTTCAGCAAAGCTCTTACCAGAAACTGACTGAAAAACAGAAATTCCTTAAGGTTCTTTATTATTAATACACAATTTTTCCTCCAAAAAGAAGTTTCCTGGACAACCTCTCCCCACCACCACCACCTGTCCTGCTAAAAACCTGTTTAAAACCTGCCAGGGTGTTGCCCTGAGAAGGGCAGGGGCAAGCATGGGGGAGCCAAACCTGTCCTGTCCTCAGCCCTGTTTTACTGCCCCAGTCCCCTCTACACTGCTTTCCCCTCTGCTCCCCACACTGCCCAGCACCCAAAATAAACGCTGTCACAAGGGGTGCCCCAGCAAGTGGAGGCAGGCAATGCTCAGAGCGTGAAGGGCTCAGGCCTTTTTTACCCTTCATAAGGTTCGGGCAGTGGGAAAGACCCCCCCATCTAGGAGTAAATCCATAGCCCTGGCTAAACGGGCACGAAACAGTCTTGGTGTAACTCAGGTTCTGTGCTTGAAGTTTTCTTTTATTTTTAGCTGGGATTTTCATCCTTTTTCATCTTAATTAGCATCCCAATAGGCCACTTATGCTTTTGTAATCTGTTAGACCTGTGAGAGAAGTGTGGATTTTGCTTACAGAAAAGAGCAGCATAAGAGACTGATGCCAACTCAGTGCTCCTTCAGGTACGTTGCAGGCACTGCCGTCCTCCAGGCAAGGCCAGTTTGCCCCAGCTGGCAGCACAACTGACCCTACTTTTAGCTGTCTTTGTTATCACTTGGCAACTGAAAGTACAGTGGTGAGGGTCAACTCTGCAGGCACCACCGGGCATCATAGAAGGAGCAGAGACCAATTGGCATAAGCAGGGCGTCCTCAGTTGTTTCACAGTGGCTTTATGCCAAAGTCTGGATACCAATAGAAAGGTGACACTATGTACATGCACCTGCTGCTTCACCTGCTGAGCTCTACCACTCCTGGCTTACAGAAGGGAAATAGAAACTATTTATTGGCATAATGGTGCTTTGGCACCTGTTCCATCTTGTCTAGAGCAGCTAAAGGCACAGGCCCCAACATGCAGATCTTGTGAGCAGACACTTCTGGGAAGGGGCAAAAAAATAAAATCTGCCAGCCACCAGCTCTGCCACAAACTGCATCAGGAAGAGGTGGGCACAGTGATCTCCCAGAAAGGCACTAGTCTTTGGAAGTGCCAGGGGAGGTAGGTGGACCGCAACATAAACAGGACATGTCCTCAGTGCACAGAAGGTGGCTTATCTGGATTAATAACTCGTGCCAGCATGGTTGCTGAAGCTCTTATTTTCTTGGAATTACCTCAATACCAAAGTGTCCGGCAGCAGGTGTGTTTGCAGACATTTGCAGGCAATCATCCCTGCTGACAACAGGGAGATACTAATAAAACCCCTAATGCAGGAGAAAGCAACGTGCAGCCAAGGCAAGCACAGTAAGCAGGATGGTACACCTCCCAGTGTCCTTGTTCCAAATATATACTTCTCTTAGCGTTACAGCAGCTGTTCTCCTTCCCAGTCAAAATCCCTGCTGGCCTTCCTTGCGACAAAAGCATCATCCTCTAGGCTGATTTCAATTCTGAATGTCACAGAACAAGGACAGTGACAGAGATAATACGGAGAGCGCAGTAAATACTGACTACAGCTGCCAATTCAAGGTAGGTGCCTAAATACTGCTCTAGGTTTCTCTAGGCTCCTGCACCAGTCCCAGGTAAGTCAGACAGGCTTACACGGATCATTGCCTTTCTTCATCAACCATGTAGGGAGTGGCTTCTCACTTAGACTCGCACAGAGTGAATTTCCTCAGCCCCACCACACACCTGTGAAGAGCTGCAGATGGTGTTTTCCTTCTACACTGAGAATTCAACAGATTTCCTTCTCCTGTTCACTATGTGTCCTGATTGCATGCCAAGTAACGGAGCATATCCCATCATTTCCTGAGGAAGGGATGGTGAGGTTTCCATGCACCTGCAGGAGAGCCCTGGGTGAAAGCACACATCTGCTCAGCATCCAGAGCTACACATACTCACCATGCAACCCACAACCTGCCAGCAGGCTTCAGGGAGTGATATGTCCAGACTGGTTGCATCTGAAGGCATAGGCCATGCTGATTTTTCTCTGCGGACCACCAATGAGTCAGCAGCAGAGTGAAAAAGGTTTTGATGTCTTTGAGAAGCCGGGAAAGGGATAGTGTCAGCCTACACAGAGCTAGAAACAGCAAAGGGAGGAGGCTCAATGAGTCTCTCTCTATCCCCTAGGTTGGAGTCTTGTTTTAATCTCTGTTAATATGCAGCTAATTTGAATGAACTAGCAACCAGGAAACTTCATATAGGACAGGTAATTTTTCTAGCCAAAACTTCACTTCTTCCTGGACTTCCCATTTACTGTGGGCATAGTTAGGCTGAGAAGATAATACCTTTATTTGGCTCTGGAAAAGGCTGTCAAACCAGAACTAGGAGAAATCTAGTGAGTGTATTTGGACTGGAATTTCTGTGGAACTGGGAGGCACCATGTGGGCATGTGAGTTTGTTGCTAGGGGAGTATGCTTTGCATGCCAATGTGGAGGTATTTTCTGTGGAATAAGGTAAATGCAATCCACTTTGTGATACCAAAATTGAAAAAAAAAAAAAATGGTGCCAAGGATCTCAGCTATTCAGAATATTTTAAATAGTGAAAATGTATGTTTGTTTCCATGAGAATTACAAAATAGGTATTAAAATACTTCGGTGCTTTATTGTAAGCAGTAGTTAACTTCACTTGGAGTAAGCCTTGCCCTGATGTAGCAGTGGTGTCCCTTGAATTTAACCCCTCCCCCTACCCCTGTCTGCTGTGACATAAAAGTAATAGAACATGCTGTAGTTACAGGTTGTCTGACAACTTTTTTCACATACACTGCTGCAGTATCGCTTATGATGCAATTTTCAGGCATTCAGTGTTTATGCATTGCTTCCCATGTATTACCTTCATCAGACTGCTGTAGACCTCAGTGCTTTCCTGGTGTAACTGTCGTGCTTCCTTGTTTTTTTTAACCTGTGAGTAATAGCATGGTGAGTTCCTGAGGTTACAGCTCCTCATCTGTGTCTGTCCTCCAGTTTATGAAATAGTTAATCACTTGTTTTGTTCTACTGAAAGTCATCCTGCAAAGATGCTTATCTTTATCAGTTGTGAACATTTGCTTTAGGGCAAAACCCTCCTCTGGTCTAAGGTGTCCACTTTCTCTGGACTCTGACAAGAACAGATACAGAAACCTATGGGAGAGGAAAACTTGGTTCCCTTGCATTGGTGGGCTGTGTTAACATCTTTCTCCCCTTACACCCTCCTGACTGGGGTGTGGTAGCTAACACAGGATGAAAATCTAGCAGAACAAACACATGTGTTTTCTATGTGCATTATTAGCCTGAGACAGTTTTTACACCTTAAAAATCAAATGCTGCTGGAAACCAGTATTTCATTTTTCAGTGCAACATATGCTGAGTAACAGAGCACCCTCTGCTAAAATAGGCTTGACTATAGCATTCCTGCTACTGACTTCTCTTCACTCTGATACCACACACTCTAGCACGCATTTCAGCTTTCTATTCACAGCATCATGGGTGAGAACCCATGAGGAGTGACGACGATCTCTCATCCTTGAGACACCTACCCAAAGCAATACATTGCACATTTCCATAATTGCCAGTCTTTTTACATGACTGTGTCTGAAGGAAGTTATTTCTGTCATGGATAAACAATGTTCAGACCTTGAGGCTGAAAAGGGTCTGTGAGTTCCCCTAACTGTGGGACGTTATCTGGGTCAAGGGCAATACTGGGAATCATAGGATTCACGGAGCTGGGCGGGGGGGGGGGGGGGGGCGTGGGAATGCCCCTTGAGTAGCTCTGAAGAACAATGTATTCGCTTTACCTTCAGTGCCTTTGTCTGGAGGACAATGGGGAAAAGTTCAGGCAGGAGACCTCAATGACAGGATTCCCTAAAGCCCTCAGGTCAAAGCCACAGACAGCACAGCTCTGCTGCTTGAGTGATAACCATCCCATAGTTACAGGCAGAAGAGGTCAGGGAAAGAATACAAAAGGGAGAGAGATGTATGGCAGGAAAGGAAGGAGAGATGGGGGGCATTTTCATTTCATTACAGTCCCTTGTTTTGTTTCTGTCAGGTCTGTAGTTCTTTATCCCTTTTAACAGGTCTGCATTACTCCTACTGGAGTCTGTATTCTCTTTAATTTTGTAGTGCAGCCTGAGTTAACTATCAAGCTAGCTTGTTTCATAGTCTAAACAGCCTCTACAGGCCTGGTCTTGCCCCCAGTGGTAGCAAAATGTCCATTGGCTTCACAGTGGGAGATGTAGTAGATGCACGAAGAGTGAGTCTAAAGGAGTGACTTTGTGTCTTAGTTGTTGGACCGCTGCTTTCAGAGATTGTATCAAGAGAACTGAAAGCAAGATAAATCCATTAGTGAAGATGAAATATTAAAAACACACACAGATGAATACAGTTTGCACAGTACTTCACGAACCAAAGGGCTGGGGAGACAGTACATGGAGTTCAAATTCATTATATTGTTGTAGGCAAAAAAAAAAAAAAATTATAAAATGCATCCTGTGGAACGGTAATTGCTGATTTTAGACAATTACCTTAGTCTTGCAAGGTGTAATGAAGAAATAACCTGAAAGTATTAAGTCCACTGCAGTCAAAATAATAGGGGATCAATAGCAAATACATTACCCAAATATCTCAGTTGTCCATGTTTCCTTTAAAAATCTTATATGATCTCTTAGGAAACATGGCAGGATGCCTCCCCCTACGCTTCTCCCAGTCAGGACTTTTTCCTGTATTTTACTCATTGGCTGGTTTCACTCAGATATGACAGAAAGTCAAAGATCTCAAAGGCAATTCAGTTCCCATGAGCTTCATGGAAGCAGCCACCTTAGCATGGAGGAAAGAGTTGCTACCAAGTGCCTCTGTTTAAAAAGAGGTGAATGACTTTCTGCACTATTAGACATAGAGAAGTCACAGGAGGGAGAGCCAGAGACCTTATAAGTACCTCAGTGACATGAAGTCTCTCAATTTGTGTGTAAGGCAGAGAACTGTAGTAAGTCCAGCTTCATCAGTTTGTGGAGCTTCATGTGTCCTTTGCTTTCCTTGGCTGGCTAGCTCTTATAGTGACTAAAGCCTCTTCTGTAGCAGCAGTCCTGCAAGTAGTGTGTGGGGTTAGGAAAACTGTGGAGCATTGGAGGATACAGGTCTGAAGACACTGTTTACCTGCTACAAGCTGCTGCCCAGAGTCCCCAGGCTGGGGCCGAGGCAGACACCGTCCCTGCAGCAGTGCCAGCCATGAGCAGGCAGCATGGGGAGGAAGACTGCGAGTTATCCCAGGTGATCGTTTTCCAGCAAGGCTAGCAGTTTGGCAGTGCTAAGTATAAAATCAATCTCCTGAGAGGAAGAAATGTAATAACTTCTGAACAACAAGAAAAACCCAACCTGCATATCATGCTTCATTGCAATGGGATAATATTTGGGCCATTCCTCTATGCATATTACACCACATACATCTCTGAGGGTGTATCCTGGCTGAATATGTTGGAGGGGAGGGGGCAGGTTTAAACACCATCAAAGGCTAACATTTGTCAGAGACCTTGATTTGCTTAACATGACAAGTTTCTTCATCTGGGTGGACTAAGCAACTTCTTATAGTTTAGAAAGTATTTCCACACTCTTTATTAAAAAGGCTACAGAGATTATATTAAGAAGGAAATTCGATGTTGGAGTTCTCCTATTGAGGATATCTGAAAGAAAACATGCAGAAAGAAAGATGACCTTTGTGTCTGAATTGCATGCCTAATACTGATGGCTGATGACATTTTTGTGAACTCTTCTTTCTTGGAAGGTTGCCTATTGGATTAATTCCTAGCCTTCTGATTAAAGTACAGCTAAGCATGTTTTCAGGGAGAAAAAAGATGAATTCTCTCTCTCTCTAGTGATTAACTTCAACAGAAATGTGTGGTAATCTGCCAGTACCCTTGGTTTTCTTATGGATCTCTAACAGCAAAAGAATTAGACTCCAAAGACATTTATCACAGCCTGTGCCCCCACCCCAGTGCTGACTGAAAGCAGAATCCTTGCAACAGGTCTTCCCCCTAGCATCCACTGAGCAATGGCCTGATAAGTTTGCATTATAAATCCTCACCCATTGAGTTTTATTTTCTTTAAAGCCCAGAACCTCTTGCAGCACGGAATGAGTAATCTAGCTCACAGAGAAGCTATCCTGCATTCCATCAACAAGACTGATTTTGACAACAGTGGCAACATGCCAAACACAGACCAAATAAACAGACTTTCTGTTTCCTAACTTGCCCTGGCAGAGCCTAACAGAATTTTCAGATTCTTCCCCATGATTCTGCTAATTGTAAATTTGATGTCATGGGTACATCCTGGCAATGGAGGAAAGGTAAGAACACCAGTAACACTTAAACCCAGACATCCTAAACCTTCTAAGGTAAAAATTACCACCATCTAAAAGAACAAAATAGTCTCAACGGTGCTCAGGAAATTATTGATAGACCCAGCTAACCTCACAAACTATAACTTAGTAGTTCATCACTCTTTTTCTAGAAGCAAGCCCACTGAAATCTTTCTTAAGTATCCTGTTCATCCAGTTAGAGATAATCATACTGCTAGGTCTGTTTATGCTTTTCAGGAGATAATACTACTGTCAAATATTTCTGTCCTGGATTACAAAATACAGCCGAGTCATTTGCAGGCCGTACCAACCAGACCATGAAAGAAAAATCATTGTTGTGAACTAGTGCTTCATTTAAAAAGCCTATCTGACAGCAGCATAAAGAAAAAAGATTCTTTTTGCAAAGCCTATTTGGTGCTCATAAGGTTCATGTGAAGACAACAGAGACTCAAATGACAGAATATTTGGATGATTTGGACAGAACTGAAATGTCTGTCAGACTGCACCATTCCCATTCTTCTTACTCTCTGAAGAACAGTAACATCCAGATGACAGTCATATGGTTGATGATAAATCTAGTGCAGTAAACTCACAGATAGTGCTAAAGAAGAGGTAAAAGGAACTCCTTGCTGCTTGGATTTAACCCTCCACTTATCATCTGCCATTTAGTCAGGAACCCAAACCATTATGGCCTCCACAGCCTGTCTCTATCACATGCAAGGTCAAGTTACCAGGTTTGTCCATTCCCTTCAGTGACATTTCATGGAATGGGAGCGACAACCTCAGAGAGCAACTCTCTCCCCCTGGAACCACGGAGGGAAAGAGTTCACACCAAGAGTTTTGGAAGGGGAGATGGAGCAGCTGGGCTATTCGTAAAGTGCTCAGACCCAACAGCAGTTAACAGCTATCAGTCCCATCCTTTCCCTCACCATACAGCTAATCCAAAAGGAACAGCACCCTCCACTTCGTCTGGGGTCTGTAAGGCGAGATGTTGAAAGAAACATTTTTGAATGTCTGCATGCTATATACCACAGTAGGGTCCCTATCACTGGCTTTCCTCCTGAGTGATGAGAGGCACCAAGAAGTACTCCTGTGTTTAACAGGAGTGTAAAATCCTCCGGTTCTAAAAAAAAAAAAAAAAAAAACAAAACCAAACCCCAAACCTCTGCTACAAGAAACAAAGAAGTATCTATGTTAGATGACACAAATATCAGTTTCATCTTCTCTATCAGCTAGTATGAATTTTGGTACTCAGATACTGTGGTACGTACAGAAAGCAATGTCTCACCCATTTTTCTGAATGCTTTGACCTTATAAGACATTTCTGCTTTTAAAGCAAGGTCCAGGGCTGCACAACCTTTTAAGATGCACGTTTATATGGTCACAAATAATGCCATACATGCCCACATTCACCTCAGGCAGTTTTCTGTTGTGTGAGTTGTCCTTTTCCTAGAACAAACATTTGGGGTCAGAGAAGGAAGGAGCAATGGGAACAGAGCAAAACATGAGATCACTGCAGAATATTTCCAAGTTTTTTTCCATTAGGATGTCCATTCTTTCCTGCCAGTGTGGCTATTGCTAGGCTCAGTTTAAGGGTCATCACATATTCCATTATGCCAGTTCTGCATAAAAAAGAAACAGAGATGGTTCCTCACAGAGAGAGCTTGACATGAGTTCTCATGAAGAACCTAGGCTGGCATCCAGCTGCAAACCTCTGTCAGTGATTTCAAAGCTGTTTTCACAGTCTAGCGTTTTTTTTCTATGTATTTTTTCACACTATCAAGATGCTATCACCCACCCATTAAAGTTAAATGATAACAAAAAATGGCAGTTCTTACTGCATTTCTGTCCCTTCCATTTCTGAATCCAGCTGAGGTACTAAATGGGCTGAAATTCCCAAGGTTGCAAGTACTTCTTAAAGGCTGTTTAGGTCCAATTAATAACATTACTAATGCTGCATACAGGGCCTTTTCTATGATATAATACTTTAATCTGCCACAAATGCCAGTCAGGGCTGACAGATGGAAAGACTTTTGTAATTTTCCCCAGTCTGTCTTCCACTCTATGTTACATTTGTCATTGTCCGGCCTGTGCTATAGCTTTGATTGCTGCAGTGACCAGCAAGGTACGCAGACAATGAATTGTATTACAAATGCCATATCTAAGCTTCCCAAAAGGAAGTAGTAGTATTAACAGATAATATACTTCTCTAGTGGTAAATAAGCAAGAAATTAGCTGTGGTTAATTAAAATTGTCATAATTATTTGCTTATCTAAATGCTCAGCTTTATTAGAAAAAAGCCAGAGCCTTACAACAAAACCTAATCCTTGCATCTAATTACTGACCAGGATAAAACACCCATTTTTAAGTTATATCTTAATTATTCTTCATTATTGTAGGTAATTATCAGCTGTAAAACAGCATGTTACAGTCTGAGGATAGACAAATCTTTAGTTGTATTCCTCATTTTTCCCCAGTATAAAATTAATGAATCAAAAGATTTAGCACTTGTAAAAAGGAACAAACCCTCACATTTTACAATTAAATTCTGATGCTCATAGCTACAAGGTATATTCGAAGCCAGGCATTCATCATGGTTCAGTGGAGGACTGGCTCTTCATATAACTGACAGCAATGCGCAGCATTAAGATAACATAGTCATCAAGCAGCAGCGGATCTCCCTTGCAAGACCTTTCACTTTTGGCACAAGCAGAGCACTCCTTGTGGATGGGTCTATATATTATGGCTTACAGTAAAATTTCTTACACTTCGTATACTCAGGTCCAACGTATGTTAGTGTATATAGGCATTTCTATGTTGCTGAACACTGCGGCTACAAACTGCCACCAGTGTTAGCAGGTTAGAAGGTATCGTGTAGCTCTCCTGTCTGTACTAGTTTTCAGTGCCGCAGTCACTGGCAGTAGTTGCACAGACAAAGAATTAAAGATTGAATAACTGCTATCACAGGTGCTAGCTTGAAAGCCAGCACACAGCAGTTTTATTTGCTGCAGAGAGCAAGAGAGAGAGGAAAAGAGAAATTCAAAGAAATGTCAAATTGGACAACCACACATCAGGGTAACAAGCAAAACAGATGACCAGCATGAAAAGATCTGAGGAAAAATCACTGAGCAGCAAGGCCAAAGGACAAGGCTGTTGGGCCACATGGTGTCCAATTGCATAGCACCACAAGCACTCTCACCAACATCAGTTATGATACTGTGGGTTTTTTTCCTTACCTATGTATTTTTCTCCTTGCAGTGCTTCTCCTTTCTGCAGGTGAGCTGAAACTGGTACTGGCAACACACATCACAGCTGTTTTCTGGTGCAGTAGGCATCTTCCCTCTCCAGGCTAATTACCCCTTTCTCTCAGTGGAAATACATAGTGCTGTCCATCACAGTTTGGGAAGTGACACAAAACAAACACAGAGCATGAAGTAAGAAGAGAGCATTTGTTAGAGAGCAGACGTAGCCTCTCTTTTGCCGGGTGCCTTACATGGTGCTCTGTGAGGCATTGCTCTGTGTCATTAACCCTCTTCCTCTCCCTTGTGCCTGTGGAGAAGACATGTGCCACTTACCCAGTCTGCTTCTCATTATCTCAGCTGAGCAAACACTTCATGTGGTGGAAATCGGGCGCAAGGATCTTTATTTATTTTTAAACCTTTTATAAGTGCACCTTATCTTGACAAGGGCACAACCTCACAGCGTGAAAAGAAACATGCACTCTCTGGGAACTGACATCATGCTGCAGTTCAGAGACCAGGATAGCTGAGCCAGAGAGAACTTCATTCTCCTGAATGGATGAAGGTCTGAGGTCACTCAAACTTCTTGCCTCAGTTCTATGTATCGATTGTGATATCTGGTTCCATAGAAATAACATGGACTGTTGACTTCTGGCTCAAAGGTGTAGCTCTTATTTCAAAGCAAGGAATGGAGACATTGTATGTGTGTGTGAGCTAACACCAGAATGAAGTCTCACTTTCATACAGTTTAAAATAGTGTAGCATTTTGACACAAACTTTTTCACTACCTCATGGAAAGACTCACAATAACATCTCTTGAGCCTGCCTGTCTTGCCTTCATACCTGGTCCTCAGATTTCTAATGCACAGGAGAGTATCACTGAATTTGATGGGGATTTCCCTAATCACCTGTGAGCAGTGAGACAGAGCCTTATTTGAGGGTAGCATTATCAGCAAGACCCTGCAGGTATGCCATATGGTTACAGAGGCATTTCAGGGGATTCACACAAACACATACATGAATATGCCAGAGCAGTCCCATTGGTGGTATGCTTTTAAAGGCATTGGAGCCCTCTGCCTGATTACACGCCACCAGATGCAGGATTTACATTGACTTTCAAAGGTGGGACAGTACTTTAACACAGCCACAAAAATCAATTCAGCAGCTCTTCATAAGACTGCAGCTTCATGAATTCCAGGAAAATCACAAGTTAGGGCATAATGGTGCATATTAGTGGCCCTAATAGCTGCGAAGAGTTTACAAAAAAAAATGGAAACAGATTGCTTCGGTCTAAGTTTTGAATTAACCTACTCTTTACATCGTTAACTCTTGATTTATTCTAAATACCATAATGGGACTTCAAAGGTAGCTGTCATGTCCTCCCTTTTTCTGGATCAGAGCTTATTCAGATTACAAAAGTGGATTAGTAAAAGTCATGTTGTGATTGCACCTGTTTTTACAGGAAGATGTAATAGGCGTCAGTAATTTAGTGAGTCCCTTTTGCCATGTTTTTTGTTTTGTTTTGGGTTTGGGTTTGTTTTGGTTTTTGATGACTTAATTTAGAAGATAAGGCTGAGTTAGAATCTTCCCACCCTTTGCCTGACCCATCCCTTTCACAGCAGTTTGCAGAGGTGGAAAATTAGCTGGCACATTACTCAGGGTGCTTCTGCACTGTTAAAGCTCTGGCCGAGCCAGACGTGTGAGTGCAGGACCAGCAGAGAGGCCTTCCCCTGCTGCATCTTTCTTCCTCATACTGTACAAATGTGCTGACAGTAAAAGGCTTGCAGCCTGTTTGTCCACCAGTCCCTTCTGCTTGTATGCTGGAACCAAGGGAAAATGTGGGTATTGGAGACCTGGAAGTTTTGAAGACCAGGCTAGACAAAAATCTTCCTGGGGCATTTTTGAAGGGCTGACCCTGCTTTTGAGCTGCTGGTGGTTTAGACAACTTCCTGAGAACCTTTCTAGCCCTATTTTGCTATGACTTCTTGAGAGCAGACTTCATACATTGCTTTTGCTGTCTTGATCAACTTCTCTCCTTTTGGCAAAGGAGATTAGTGATTAACAAAAGTAGTCCAGGCACTGTGGTCAGCAAGATAGACCACATCACACCTCTATGGAGATACTGTGCGCAGCTGTGATGGTACCATATTGAAACATAGTGTTATCTGTTTGCCTAGGACACTGCGATCATCGCTCTGTGCACTGTCAGCTGAGAAGCAGACCACATCCCTGTGGACAGAAGCATAAGGAGTGTTTCACTCCAAAATGTTCACATGGAAAATCACGTTGCAGTGCTGGATGGGCTGCTGCAACAAAGTAGGTCATCTGCCCTTCTCTGCAGTCCTCTTACAATTTCCACTTTCCCTTTGAGGTTTTTCCCTGCACAGTCTCTCCCTAAGCAGCTGTCTGCTTATGACTTTTTCCCTCTTACCTACCAGTAAGGCTATCATTCACAGCCTGCTTCCCACCTCTTTCATGGGCAACTTAGCAGTTTCCTCTTGTCAGTGGAACATCTTCCCTGAACTGACAGTCACCTCCTCCACAGCCCTTTTTTTTCCACACAGATGTCTAGCAAGGCACTTGTTTTGCATCCCAGCTTTTAAGTAATTTCTCCAAGTAGTCATTAATGTCAATAATGGGTATCATAGAATCATAAAATCGTCAAGGTTGGAAAAGACCCTTAAGATCATCGAGTCCAACTGTTAACCTAACACTACCAAGTCCATCTATACCATGTCCTCGAGCACCACATCTATCCGTTCTTTAAATACCTCCAGGGATGGTCACTCAACCACTTCCCTGGGCAGCCTGTTCCAATGCTTGACCACCCTTTCGGTGAAGAAGTTTTTCCTAATGTCTAACCTAAACCTCCCCTGGCACAGCTTGAGGCCGTTTCCTCTCATCCTATCACTTGTTACTAGGGAGAAGAGACCGACCCCCACCTCGCTACAACCTCCTTTCAGGTAGTTGTAGAGAGCAATAAGGTCTCCCCTCAGCCTCCTCTTCTCCAGGCTAAACAACCCCAGCTCCCTCAGCCGCTCCTCATAAGACTTGTGCTCTAGACCCTTCACCAGCTTCGTTGCCCTCCTCTGGACACACTCCAGCACCTCGATGTCCTTCTTGTAGTGAGGGGCCCAAAACTGAACACAGTACTCGAGGTGCGGCCTCACCAGTGCCGAGTACAGGGGCACTATCACCTCCCTGGTCCTGCTGGCCACACTATTCTTGACACAGGCCAGGATGCCATTGGCCCTCTTGGCCACCTGAGCACACTGTTGGCTCATGTTCAGGCGGCTGTCAACCAACACCCCCAGGTCCTTTTCCGACAGACAGCTATCCAGCCACTCCTCCCCCAGCCTGTGGCGTTGCATGGGGTTGTTGTGACCCAAGTGCAGGACCCGGCACTTAGCCTTGTTGAACTTCATACAGTTGGCCCTGGCCCAACGATCCAGCCTGTCCAGGTCCCTCTGCAGGGCCTTCCTATCCTCCAGCAGATCGACACTTCCACCCAGCTTGGTGTCATCTGCAGACTTACTGAGGGTGCACTCGATCCCCTCATCCAGATCATCAGTGAAGATGTTGAACAGGACCGGCCCCAGTACTGAGCCCTGAGGAACACCACTCGTGACCGGCCGCCAACTGGATTTGACTCCATTCACCACCACTCTCCGGGCTCGGCCGTCCAGCCAGTTTTTAACCCAGCGCAGAGTGCACCCATCCAAGCCGTGAGCAGCCAGCTTCTCCAGGAGAATGCTGTGGGAGGCAGTGTCAAAGGCCTTCCTAAAGTCCAAGTAGACAACATCCACAGCCTTCTCCTCATCCACTAAGCGGGTCACCTTGTCATAGAAGGAGACCAGGTTAGTGAAACAGGACCTCCCTTTCATAAACCCATGCTGGCTGAGCCTGATCTCTCGGTTGTCACTCACTTGTCAATGTAAACTAGCATCTGCAAGGGCTTGTAGCTTCCTTTCTGTGGAGAAAGAGCACCTGACACTATGTGGATACAAGTCATATATTTCAAACATAGTGAGGTCCTGCAGCCAATAATGTAAATATTGAGTGTATTTAGTGTTTTAGAATAACCTTTACCTCTTTACATTAAATGTCTACTTTTTTATCCATTTCTTTTTGCTTTCATTTTGTATTTATGTAGTTACTATGTGTCTTTTAACACTTGAATTTTCCATGCCCTGACTGTATTGTGCTGTTCTTTCTTGACCAAAATATGTTTTACATTTTATCCAGTCCCATGCAAGTCATTCAAAAAGAACTTCCAGACTCTTTAGATTCCTTGAACTCTCCATGTTCCCTGCTGATACCAAGATTGTACAGAACAAGAGCATCAAAACAACTTGCTTAGAATTTTGTTCTTGCTTTTTTGAGTTGCAGGTATTTTCATTCTTCTTTAGTATTTATTAAGCTGATCATTTTGTAATTGTAAGAATGTTTCATATAGTCTATGAAATAAATGAAAAATAAATTTTACAGGATTAACTGACCTAACAGAATCCATGCAACAAAATAAAGGTGCTATACTTACTTTGGCATTGAGGTAGGAACCCTGACATAAACAAAGATATTTGGGGTAATGGGAGTAGAGACAGAACCACAGTACTTCTCAATGTTTTGTAAGAAGCTATGGAGGAGGAGGAGTAACTCCTTTGGTAACTTTTCAAAGATAATTGAGACTATTTCAGTAGACCATTCCAGACTCTGGCAGAAGCACGTGTAAAAACCAATGAATTCAAAGAATGCTGTGCGGACTCTCTACTCACTGGTTACCTCTTTTTTTTCTGGTCAAGCATATGAAGAAGAAACGTGAATAGTTAATAATGATGTAGAGAAATTTCAAATTTCAGAGCTTCTTTTCGAATTCTAAAAACAATGCAGAGAAGTAAGCTAGATGCTTTAAAAAGGAGTCTGCATTTTGACACTTTAAAAGCTGACACTGAGCTCTTCAGAAAGATAAATCCTGTAACTCTGGTAAGTCACAGATTGAATGAATTAATATATGTGATAACATGACACGTGCAATCTGGTTTCTAAATTGGCAGTCAAGTACATTGTGGTCAACAAGCTATGTCATACAGCATGCTTTCTCTTACTGCTGAGTCTCTTGGGGCAAATTCTCCCAAATTGAATTGTGAACCAGGGACCTGGGAACCTTTGAGACCCCTGAAATGATTAGAATATTGAACAAGGGAATGTCAGGTGTCCTTGGTAGGGGAAAGCCCCTCAGTTTGAGCAAGTCCTGGCAGCTAATAAAAATGGTGACCAGGGACCAACTTCTTGACAAAGCTAAGGTTCAGACAGCATCCAGATACTACAGGGTCTGTGCCAGTCATATTCCTCTTGGGCTTAAGAGAAATACATCCTATGTCAGCCCTACATGACAAATCAGCTATTGAAAGCTTAAAAGACACAGTGTGCCTGAGGGTGAGCATAGGCAAGAAAACACAAGTTTTTTTCTGCCTGTGCTTTGAGAAAGCCAGGCTTTGGGCTGCCTCTATATAGGCCTTTGCTTTGTTTGAACTAATTATTGCATCAGGAATGAAATGGTAAACTTTCCAGAAGACATACATTTTAAAAGAAAAGTACTTATGTTGGAGAAAGCTGGACACGGAGCAGGCAGTGTCTCTCTAGGCAACTTTCTGCATGCTGAGAGTAATAAAAGCAGCAAGGAGAGAGTGAACCAGTCAGAATATGGGCTAGGAAAGTGATTAAATATGTGTGCTCCACAGTATACATACCACTGAATTTTCTCTGGGTTGCCCCTTTGTCCCCTCCCACTGGTAAGCATTGTGAGCATTACTGGAAATTAATTTCCATTGCGATTTGTGTGGACTCTTAAGTTAGGACAGTCCAGGAACACGAAGGTCTAGCCGTGATCATGCTTATGGGAAATAGGCTGGGGCACTGACAATTTACAAAGCCCAGTCTTTTCAGAGAGCACAGATGCTTGTATTTACAGTTGGTATTTCCCTGCCAGGGCAATCAGGCCACGTTCTTGTCTCTCCAGCTCTGTCCACAATCCATTCTGTGTCCAGCCTGTGTGTGTAAGCATAGAAATGAGAGGAAAAAAATTCAGTGTCCGAGTCACCACACTGTCAGGAACTACCCCATGCCCCTGTCCCAAGGCAGGATCAGCTATGCCCATGGCCTATATAAATGCCTATAGCTTCTCCAACTGCTCCTTAAATATCTATCTCTATGAAGAGACAGAGGTTCTGAGCCCCCACAGTCAGTCTAGTCCTGTGCCTCCGGCACCTCACTTCTCCTAATGCCCTGTCTGAATCTTTGCACACTTCCTTCTACATACTTACATCCTATTAACACCCATCTCACACTGATTTTTAAGGCTAAGCCTGTTTCTCCACACAGGCCATTTTTTTTCCAACTGCTGGTAATCCTCGTTGCTATTCTTCTCTGAGGGAAAGGATTTCTTCCTGGTTTACAGATTTTTTTTTCAGTATGATGTTATCTTTTTTCTTTTTAATGCAGTGATGCCTTACTGTATCATATTTGGCTCCTGATGCACCCTGACCCTTCAGTTTCTTGTATGAAGAACTGCTGCTTTCCTAGTTATTCTGCATTGTGTTGTCAATGATGCCTATATATGTGTAATACCTTGCTGTTACTCAATTTTGTTCAATTTTCTACAATTCAGCAAGCTACCTTTGAATTTTAGACCTGTTTTTCAAGGTATTCGTGAACCTTCCCAGACTTTAGTTTATCAATACCTTCCACGTGCGCACTGCTGAGCAATTAAACAGGAGGTGACCCAGGAGAGACTCCCTGCTGAACTCCACCTGACACCACCTTCTGATTTTATGATGGACCACGCAGAACAGCTCAGAAGCAGCTATCCAAACAATTTCACACTAATCCGCAGAATTTTTATCAAACCCAGGTTTTCTAGCGCTTTTATAATAATGTCGTGTCAGATAGTGCTAGAAATCTTATCAGTGTGAAAATCTAACAGTATACTGTTTTTTCCATAGCCACAGGGACAGCAAATACCCTATCGCAGAAGAAACTAAATCAGGTAGACACAACTTGTTCTTGACAAACTCTTACTCACCTCCTTATTATATGCTGTGAGTTTACAGTTTTTTATGGTTCTTGAGTTTGTGGGCACAGAAGTCACCTCCTTCAAACTTCAGTCTTTCTCAGCTTGCACTGTGTTCAGCTGACAGCGAAGTGTATGGTGATACGAGATTTCCAACTGCCCCTCTTGGGGAAGTTTCTACCGCAAAAGTCTGGAGGAAAAGGCAGGTTTGTGTGTGTTACGTTGAAGTAATTCCCCCATGTCTGGAACAGAAGGCTGTGAAATTCCTTCCATGTGTAACTGGCTCCTGATGCTGCAGCTGGTATGAGCCGCAATCAAAGCCCATCCAGAACCTGAGCATTGCTTTCGTTTCCTTCCTGGATAAGTTCTCCATTATTTTAACATGGTTCTTGAGACAGCTTGTCTCAGAGGCCTGGCTTCTCTACCTGACATCTGTCTTGCTGTCACACACACTCTTGCCTCTGTCAGACTTGGTCAAAATAAACCAGGAGCTCTGAAGTTACCAGAGAAATGCAGTGGTATGACGATGTTCCCCTTGTTTCTATGGGAAACCATGTCAATAATCTCCAGATAGAGCAGGCTGAGTGACAAGAGGATATATAAGCCAATCCACCAGCTGTTTTTGAAATCTTGCCAACTGCAGACATTAACACTGAGTGAGTAACATTCTTGAATTATAGCTATGCTTTCACACAACAGTTATTTCAAGCCCGATCACACTGGCTTATAGGGATGCGCAAATGTCTCAAAGGAGGCCTTTTACATGGAGCAAGGGGAAGTGTGGTAAAGGGGAGACAGGAGAGGAGGGGCAGGTGCAAGGCTACTATACAGCCATTATCTCCCTCCCTAAGTTGGGAACAGAGTCTTGGGTAACTAATACTGAAGATTCACACTTTGTTCTCCCAGACATACTCACTCTGACCCAGTTTGCTGGATTTGTGCAAATACCGACCACTCATTTTCTGCCATTTCTTGCTACTTGTCCCTGTTGATTCATGGGCCTGCAGTTTTCCAAGTATTTGCTCTACTTGCAAAAAAATCAGTTTGCTCAGCAAAGTAATCTCTATCTCACCAATTAATGGTCTTCTATCTAATGCAGTCTCCCTCCCCCTCTAAGAGTCAGAACTGCTGTTACCTGTGTGAAGGAGAAGTTATCCTTACTATACTTCAAGGCATTATACTGGCAGCTGCATTCTTCTCCACAAATATGATGTATGAAAAGGCAAATGATATTTATTCTGAATGCAATTTAACGTTGCAAAGTATTACATGCTTTCCACAAACATTCAGTATAGAGACTTCAACAGAGATGGGGAAAAAAAAACCAAACACCACCACTCCTTTAGTATTATTTATTGAGTTTTTAGTGACTGTGAATTGGGCAAGTGTTTGCCATCACTGAGAGCTAAACACCCTTTCTTAAATAACCTAGAGTTTAACATTCAAGGAATGACGGATATCACACGCCAATATACAGGATATACATTATGCTCAACACACTATTGCATCCCACCAATTAAACTAAAATACTAATTGAACCTAAGGACTAGGAACCCACACTCACTTCCTGCCAGCAAGGGAAGAAAGCATTCTGGGGCTTTAAAACCTGAGGGTGCATATACATCACTTTATACTCCAACATAATACAGCTACTTGTGCGCATGTCTATTCATCTGTATGATCAGGGCAGTGCACAAACCCCTCTGTATACCAACCACACACTTCTTTCTTTGGGTACTAACGTTATTGTGAACTGAAGCCTTATCCAAAGTGCAATCTGTAAAGCTGTGAATCTGGTAAAAACTGCAAGTTTTTTCTTTTTTGAAATAAATGTAGCTTTTGTCAGAACATGTAAGTTAATATTAATTTAATGTAAAGTGCAGTAGCTACATCTAAAAGTGGTGGGCTGCTGTTACAGTGGAATACTCCCAACCAGTTCTACAGTGGAGCTTTGAATATCAGATAGTGATCTTTGCCCACACAATCTCCTATGAAGAGTACGAAGGCTAGAGGTTAGTTAATAAAACTACGGGAGATGATTCTTGGCCTGTACCTGCATTCATTCACCTCTGCAATAGCTGAATGCACTACTGCCATTATTTAAATTATAAAATCACTTCTTTGTGAGCAGTCAGACTCTGCAGAGCAGAAGACAGCAGCTGACAGCAGGCTGATTAGAGCCCTTTGAGTCAGAGGTTGCTTTCAAACAAAATATTAAGTAGGAAGGCTTCAGTCATTTTGAGTAGTACGTTATGTCTGCAGTTACTAACTTCCCAAGCAATACTGAAAAGAACTTATTTACCATAACATAAAAATTTAGCAAACAATATTGAAAAATCTTACTCAAAGCAGGGCCATGGCAGGCATCAGTAACCTTAGCTGGGTTCCAGCCAGCAAGCCTATCTGTATAAGGATGTAATCATATGACTTTTAACACCTGAGAAGTGTTTGAAACTGAGCATTTCATAATTAGGGAGAGAGGAAGGAAAAGGAAAAAGCAGCTGTGTTTCAAAGAGTAAAAATATTACTGTATGAATTTTTACAAACAAGTTTCATACAAAAATTATATGACTGTGTGTCCAAAAAACCACATTTCTCTCAGACAAATCTACAAGCAAGTATATATCTGCATTGTTCCACTGGACGGATTTTGCTGCTTTTATGATCCATCAGTTAATATGACAGTAGGCTACTTACCCACTTTGAAGTTCTCAAGAAGACAGTCATATCTCCCACTAAAAACTCTGCTCTAAGTGTAACAGCATACACCTTAGCTCTTCTTTTCTAAGCATAAATTTGAGTACAAAAGTTATCTGAAAGGTTTCACGATGCTTTAAAGTTAATTCACCCCAAAGTTCTTTGTTGAAAGCCACTTACCTAAAGATGATACCCTAGAGAGTACGTTTTCACAGTGATAATAAACAAATACAACATAAGACTTAGCATAGCACAGAGGAAATGGTATTTCCTGGTGCAATATTCAAAAGGAAGTATCACTTATTAATAAAAGCGTACATCCAAAGCCTTTACTCACTTACAGTTCTGATATTAGGTGGAATGTAAGCAGACCCTATTTTCTCCAAGACTTGCAACTATTAGCAGCTCCAATTGCTAATATTTGAAAAATATGCCTGCACTTTTCATCATTTTTTAAACACACCTAGCATAAACTGCTTGCAAGAACCACAGCCATTCCTGAACCTCAACCCCAAAGTATAACCTTAAAACTAAATGGATCTAGACATCCCTTATCTTTACAAAACAGGCTGAAAACAAACAGAAAATTTGAATCTACTATTCTTTTGTTAGAATGCAAGACTCAATGTCACATTTCATTGATCACTGAATCTAAGCCTTCAGCTTGGTTTTTAAGTGGCTATCTACTTTTTTCCTAAGTATAACTAGCAGAGGACTGGACTATTGTTCATGTCACTTTGCAATGCATTGGTGAGAAGTCAACTCTCAAATTAGACATACAGGTAGGCACCTACGAGTTTTTATAGTTTAATCACACTGTCAATCCATGCTGACTTGAGCTCTTACTGAAGTTAACGTTAACGCTTCTGTGTGAGCTTCAACGCCAAATTCAAGACCAAATGTGTCTGCAGAGGTAGAGAGGGATTTCTGTGACAGTTCTGTAAGAGGGAAATATGCAGCATAGAATGTCCACAGGTCAGTGGAAATACAGAAAAATTCCAAACCCTTGAAATCCTATTTAGTTTTAGGGACTGAATCTTCTGTCAGCTATTCCTGCATTTACACTGCCTAACTGCACTGATCCAGCTACCCAGTTGCAATCACCTTGTACTGGCCTCCTGCTGTACTTGGGGAAGCAACCACATACTCCGTGATCCAATGTGATGAAGAGCTGGCCTCCCTGTGTTACACACCAGGCTGGGAGGAGCATGTGCTTCGAGCACACTCTTGTGGCCATGTGCAATCACATCACAATCAGAGCTGAGAAGGACACAGGACGGCATGTAGGCATCTTGGACTGGCTTCTTTCACAAAGAAGACCTTAAGCCAGAAGTTACAAAAGAAGTGAATCAAGCACCAGAGGTGACCTACTGCAGAAATGTCATTCTTGACCCTGGTATTTGGAAAGAGCTTTTATCAAGAGAAATGCTACATTGAAAACACAGTGCAAAACAGAGCCAACCAGAGAAGCTAGTGGTTACTTTTGTGTTCAAGAGCCTCCACCTTCCTGCTTCCTCTCTCCTCTCCAGAGAGAGGAAAGAACACACTTGCCTCCTCTTTCTATGACACCTGAAGTGCTGCATATCTTAGGAAGAAGATAAAATACAACCCAATTCATTTATCATTATTTAAATACTGTCTGTGCTGGAATGTAAGTTGAAACTCCATCCCCATTCCATGGTCAACTTCATGTGATCTTCACAGGTGACTTCTTGTGTGCGCAGAGGAGGGTGACGTAGGGAACGCCAATGAACGCCCATCTTTCGCTGGGCCAGAACTTTATGACAGGGCCCTGCTCAGGGATCTCAGAGGCAGCATCGAAGTAAGCAAAGCAGACACAGCCCAGGTACGCCGCAAGGCAAATCAAAATGTGCCTGAGAATAGACACCCGCCCCCAACCCCCACCCCAAAAAAAGAGAAAATCAGTAACATGACTTCAATAAAGCAATCAAATATATCACCATGCTTTAAAATCAGTCTGTCCTTCAGCACCTTCCCCTGAGTCCCCCATAGCATTGCTGTCTGCCCTCTGCATGCAGGCAAAGAATACTGAGAATAAGGAAAACTACAAAACTGTAGCTTATACTTGGTCTAAACTGGCTGTAGCTTTTTGGCCTCTCTGCACCTGACAGGTTTGCGTAGAAATGCTGAGATATGGCACCTTGAATAAGAGAGCACAATTTGCTGGGTGGTAAAAGAGAAAAGGCATCAAACCCCTTCACTGCTCCCCCACTTCACCCTCAGTTGTTAACAGTGGAAGTTTAAGCTTTCACAGTCACTGTTTCAGTTGAGCAGTGCTGTGAGATTTTTAGTAACCAGTAGGGCAAGGAAATCAGTTATAATTAATGAACTTTGAGTCTGAAGAATCTGACCAGGCCAAAGAGACTCCTAAATCTGCCACCTTGGATAGCATGAGACTTGCTCTGGGCTTAAAATCTTACCAGTAATTCTATCTAGCACTAACCAGAAATAGCCATCAGGCAGCACAGAAGGGTAATGCAGTGAGGACATATCACATTTGAATTAAACTGTGGAGTTTATACACAACACTTACCATACACAGTGCAAATAGGGGAAGTTAAACGAGGACCAGATCTCACAAAATGCTTTGTCACTGATCCAGCAGAAAAGTGCAAGCATCCACCAAAGACCTGAAAAGAGACCCAGTTTGTACACACGCATGTTTTCACACCTGAGGAGAAAAATACAAGTAAGTTGTTATAAAACAAAACAAAATTTGCTTTGTAATGGCAGCTTGATGCTTTTTGGCTGTATGTATTTTAGGGTAGGATTCATACTGCCAGGCACACATCTTTAAAATGGCTCCACCATAAATATCCTTAACAGAGGAACTTTACTTACAATAAATATGGCTCTGATGCAAGGCAGTGGTGAGGTGACAAAACAAACCTTTCAATCCGTAGCTGTGTTTTGGGTATTATCTTAAATACCAATGTGCAAATGGTGGGCAAACATCAAAGCATTCCCATACCTAGGGAGAGGTATCCAGGACAACTAGCGATTAGTTAACACACTGTAACTGTCTGGTAACAACCAGCCACACAGCAAGTGCTCAGATTTGTTTTTGTTTGTCACTGTATAAAGACTAGTAAAAAAAAGAACTGGATGAGGCTTTTTTTTTAATTGGGTAGTTGATTTTTCCCCCCTAAAGTTAGTATTGTACAATGTAACAGTTCCAGAGAACTTCTAATGTAGGAGCCTCTACTCAGAGGGCATGCTTTAGTAGATGGCACAGGCATCCACATCTCAGACAGAATTCCTCTTGTTGACTAAGCTGCAGTTCTCTTCCTGCACAAGAAACCTGACTTGTTCATACAGAGGTACACCAGAGAGAAAGAGAGCACAAACCATTTGCTGCGGTCACATGCAATGTGGTCTGTAGTTGACCATCAATGAACACAACAGCAGATGCCAGGATACTTGCATAGTATTACCTGTGTTGCAGGTTTACTCAAAAGCTCACAATTTTATTTCCCTGTATGATGCTCTGTTCTTTTCCATGTCTTGGAACTATCCTAACAACTGTGCAGCTTTGCTCAAAAGAGTAAAATCAGGACAAAGGAAGCATCAATATAATCTTCAGGTCCCAAAATGCTATTAAAGTCAATAATTTGCTGTGTACCTACACTTGCTGTTTTGGGGTTACGCTTCTTGGTGCCAGTAGATGCAGCTCTGCTGTTACCGATATCTATAAAGCAATGCTAGATCAGGACGTGACCAGCCCTACGTGACCAAGGGAAGGCATGGTTCAGCTCCTCTGCCTTCTGCAAGAACAAAGCTATGATTTGGGATTTTCCCCCCTGCTTTTTCTTGTTCTTGTTGTTAAACTCTTGGTGAATTTCCCAGGGATCTGAGAACCATTCAGTGCACTTGGAAAATTCTTGCTTCAATGAACTGCTTTTCTGATATGACCTCTCAAAGCACTCCCAAACCTACTAATCAGAAGACAGAATGATTTGTTTAAAGTGACTTGTTTGAGCTACATCTCAAGAGTAAACCAATAACCCAAATCTCTAGCCAGTATAACAAGGAATACTCAGCCTTCATCAGGGTTACAGGCCCCTGTCTTCTCCTTATACATCCTAGAAGGAAAACAAGTTAATGCCAAGTGCCCCACAATCCCTTCCTCTGTCCCAAGGTCTTCAAGAGTGGCTCCTCTAATCCACACTCATCTTTTACGTATTACATCTCTGCCAAAAAGTTACTGGTAATGTCTCCATGCCTCTTCCTCTCCAGCAGATCACCAGCCAACCTTTCTCTCTGCTCCAATCCAGTCAACCCCAGTAGACTAGACACTGAATCACCAGTTGTCTTCCACACAATTCTTGGGCTCATTCACTGCATCTGGAGGGTGAGCAATGCCTGGCAAGCAGGTCATTTAAAGGGACACTTCTCTTTGTGACACTCAGAAGCAATTAAAATGTGTATCCCTGGAGGAGGGAGCTAGAATAGGCAAACACATCTTTACTATGTGTATTTATGGTCCCTGATCTTCTTTATACATGACTGTCCTTGACAGCTGACTAGCCCAGTGCCACACAGACCAAAAAGCTCTTTGGTCCTTCTGTCTTTCACACAAAATATTTGTCAGCCTGAAACCTGTTGTTGTCATTTGATACATTTACAGAGTTCTAATTTTTCCAACATTTACTGCTATCTCCATGGCCACACACAGCCTGCAAGCCACAGGCTACCCTGCATTCATTGTCAGGGAAGTAGTAATGCCAGCTCTTTCCCCAAGCTAAAATTTGTCACTACACCCTCCCACACGTGCGAGATGATCTTCAGCTACTCAGTTGGAGGAGGACGGGGCAGAGAACGACTCCTGCATTCCACTTCCAGTGGTGGAAAAGCAGAACTGCCACTGGTACTGGAGCTTTGCTAACAGAGCCTGGCTAAGCATTCAGAAAAATTAAAAACATACACAGAGTGCTCTGTCCACAAACACTTTTCTGAATGTATTGCAGGAGCAGCAGTATACCTGGCTCTGGTGTATTGCAAGCTAAAGAATTAGTAGAGTTTTCCCTGTAGGATATTTTTTTCACTCTTGAAATGCTATTTCAGTTGACATTTTAACAGGCATTTGGGATTAAGGAACTCCTAAGGCTGAGCAGAAGGCACCTTTATAGCTACCGGATTAATGACAGAAAAGCTACCAACTGCCTAATCTTATTGACAGAGGATTTTCTCCAGTGTCCTTTGCACAGTTGGTTTTAGGGTCTGGCATTTTTTTTAAGCCATCTGTAAATAATGTTGCATTCAAAATCATCACACCTATCTTTATAATTCAAAAAAAGTGCTTCAACTACTGACTAAACTGTAATATCCTCCACAAGAAAGCTATCACAATAGTTGTTTTCATAACAAAAACACCTACATGACTGCCACAAAACTTAATATTCTACATAGCATATAAACCAAAATGGCTTTTTTCTTAGGCCTGAATCCTCCAATCCGTTTGGCAAACCACCAACACACAGTCAGAGGAGGCAGGGCTTGCCCAGGATGGCTTCAAGATTGTCTGTGCTGCACACTGTAAAAAAGGCTTGTTTCTCTGAAATAGTGTCTTTAAATTTAAAAAGGCTACAAGGAGCATGAAGAAAAGAAAGGGTAAGGAGATTTTTGAGTTGCCTATCAAGTGCCAGAGCACAGCTACAGGCATTCTTCCTTACACTCCATTATGAGACACCCCAGTAAGAAATACATCCAAGATCTGGCACAGTTCTATCAGTAAAACTATACTGGTAAATCCTCCTCATTTTCCAATGCATTCCGACAGAGGAAAGGGTGTGTGTATTGAGAACACAGAGGCTTTCCTGGACTTGTCTGAAGGACATAAACAAACATGTGCAACTGCATGCCATTTAAGATAAGAGGCTTGGCCTCAAACATCCAGCTCCTTTAGTCAGTGACCATGCCTGTCAGTATCTGACTAGTTTGAATACCAAGAGGAGAGGACAATTAACATGCATGGTTCAAATTGTTCAAGGCTGCAAAGGAAAGCTGAAAGCTGACTTGAAGAAACTTTCCCAACGCAAGATCAGCCATAGAAATGGTAGATCGAAATGACAGGCTTGCTCAGTACTACCATCAGGTACTGCAATTTACTTTTATAAACTTAAGACTAGATGCTGCAGGGTGTACTGCAAAAGACTACTCTAAGACAGAAAGAGTCAAGCGCCATGTGGAGAGCACTGTTGATCTGTGCAATACTCCCAAGTTTTCTCTGATCACCCATCATAAAGTCTTCAGTTCCTGCATTGACTGTGCTTTGGATGGGCTTGCTGAGGAGACAGGGGACTGCAAAACTTCCTACCCGCCACTGCTTTTACCACAATTCGGAGATGTAATGCAAATACCACCTGGACGCTGGCAAGAGACACGGACCTGAGCCATTTGTTTTATTTCTCACTAGACATGGGCACTGATCATTCAAACTACCACTGAAACAGAACCTGTCAGCTGAGGGTCTAAAAGAGGTGTTCTTGCTGCTGTGCAGAGATCTGTGGCATGCTCCTTCCCTACACTAGTCTGAAAGAAACTGGACCCCACAAAGCTTGCATTTCCATTTGCGCCTTTTGCCTATACAACGCACAGTGCTCTTGGTTTAACACAAACAGCAGTTTGGTGCGCCCCAGCCATTTGCTATCTGAGGGACTGGGCTGGTACACACTTCCAGCAGCTTTATCTTCCTGTGTCATGGCACCCCCATCAAAACATACCAGCTTTTCTTCAAACCAGTGCAAGTTGCTGGATGTCAATGAACCGCTTGATTCTTTTTGACACAGGTATCTCCCTTTATATGCTAAGGAATATTTTACATATTTAACTTAGCTTAACCTTTTAGTCAAGGAAACAAGGGAACTGTGAGCAACCTTCGACAGTGAAGCAGGGCTCCCCCTCAGCCAGATTTCTAGGAGGAAAATCAAATATGAATGCACAGACCTGAAGCTAGGGTAAACCTTCACTGCTCAAGGCTCATATGTCAGCTGAGCAAAAATATTCTAGCATCTATCTGCACATGGAGGTAGTTACATGCCTGATGATGACTCACTAAATCATACTAATTTGATTACATTATAATCTCAATGGTTATTTGGCTTGGACCAGCAAAACAAAGGATCCACATCCACTTTCTTCCTGATACCATCCCCGAGGAGAGCTTTCTTTTTTTTTTTTTATGAAACAAATGAATGGATTTGTTTGGACAGAAATGAGAATAAAGTTTTACAATTTCTTTGTCTTTCAAGGACAAGTATGCACTTAACTAGCTTTTGCGGTTTTGATCATCTCCCCCCCACAATACTTCCTAGCATTCACTCTACCCTACCAGCTCCACATTTAAGAACATAATGCTCTTTCGTGACATTATCTCCTCATCAAGGACAAACGAGAGGCAGAAAACTCTCATTTGAAAACACAGTGGTTCTGATTCACCAGAATTCTGTACAAGATTGACACCAGCCTAGAACAGGAATAACAACAGGGAGTTTTGGTCTAACACATCACAAACTTCAGCACGGAAGGCTGCTCTGGAGGCTTTTCTCCTTCCTTCCCCAAACACCTGTTTCACAGATAAATTTCCACTGCAGACTGCCAGAACTTGGATGTGTAGCCCCTTACTGACTGTGCTAGTAGGGAATGGGAGAATCACAGGCATGTTAAATAATGCTTAATTATTTTTTCTCCTGTAAAAGGGGATGAGATGACTCCCCTCCTCTGGGTTTACAAGAATATATCTCATTTGAATCTCCTAGGGATCAGCATAGCTTAAAATAAAACCTTTAATTATTTGCCTTTTACATGTAGGAATTCATCAAAAAGTATCATAGGTATTACATCATCCCAATGCACAATTAAGAGGGCCATATGTCACTTTAGGTCCCTTTTTAATCACTAATTCAAAAGAAGGTTTATCCGTGTCCTTAATTCTCTCTCAAAAAACAGACAGGGAAATTCCACACATTTTTGTAAGATACGACCTTTCAGAAGGAGTTTTAAAAAGCAAATGTCTGTAGGCATACCAATTCCTAGATTTGATGCAACAGTAGTCAAACTTATGAGACACTAACTATTCATCCTTTTAAGTTTCTCAGGAGCTAATGCCTGGAAAACTGATATGTAGAGAGTTCACATAAATTATTCAGCGCCACAACCAGATCTCCATTTGCCCTGTCAGTAGTTCCTTGGTACTTTCATCAAAATGAGACACCTCCACCAACATTCTTCAACTACTGACCTACAACTACTGTCTACAACTAACTTGTGCGCTGCTCCCCGAGTTTCTTTGACCACAGAAAAAAATGCTGCCCAGCAGGATTTCTAATGAGAAAAGACTCATGAACACCTTTACAAAACATTGTTAGGAGAGGCTTCCACGGTATGGAGAAGCAGCAGCAGAATTGGGTAAGGTAGCAAACAAGAGAATCTCTGTTCTAACAGCAGCAGCCAGAATGCAGACATTTGGTCCTACTCTTGTTTCTTTTAATGGGCATTTACATATGCAATATGTAAGAGCCAACATGAGTTGCAAAATCCTTCTCATACACTGGAGAAGAGGGGGAAAGGACAAGTTCATATGCTGGTACTCGCCTGGTCCTTTATTCAGTGGGTTAAGAGATGCAAAATAAAAAAAAGTCTCTGGACAGCTGCCGGTATCGCCATCATGGTAGGACTCTTTAAAATGTTAATATCAGTCTCAGGTTCTTCTCTGTTTAGATTCTGGTTTTATAGTAGAAATTATAGGCCTTGACTGATAGCTATCCTCTACAACCTAGTGATTAACCTTATCTTTGTCAGTCTGACTCCATCATATTACCCATGTCAGAAGACAAAATGGTGTAAGGGTCACAGTACAACTTTGAGAGCTGGAACATCTTCCACACAGGCTGGGGCCTTGCTCCACATTCCCTCTAGTACCCAGACCGTGATCATGCAATCACCTCACCCTTATGCAGACTATATAGCAGAAACACTGTCAGTAGAGTGAAATCCTTGCCCTGATTCCACAATAAACAAACAAATTTGAGCTGGATCAAGTTGCAGCAAGAGATATGTCACAAGAAGACAGATAATATCTGACGTAGTATAATAGCCTAGGAAAAAAAAAACATCCTTGCCCAAAATGTCTGAATGGGCAGAGCAAATTTATACCAGATGTGTGCTTGCATGTGGGAGAAGCATTTCTCATCTGCTGTCACAAGCACTGAAGCCACATCTAGTGTATCATCACACAGTGGCCTAAGGATCTGAGACGGCAATGCTGCATTCAGGAGAAACATACTCACCTCTTCAACTCAGCAATGAGCAAAGCTGTGCAGGGAACACCCAGAGTCATTAGTGAGATGTTGTTGATGGCAGGCTTAATGAAGGCGAGGCAGGTAGTAACTCCAGACAGGACACCCACAGCAGCTTTAAATCGGCTCCTGAATAAGTTGTTTTTCAGGAGAAAAACTGCTTTTAATTAAAAACTATTAATTACTAAAACCAGAAATCTTAAAATTATTTTAATAATGTAACAAAATTTAGGTTTCTCTATGTGTGGTCAGGAGGTGCAACGACAATGCGCATAAAATGGATGTGGATCTTGCACAGACTTGCATGTGCATGCAGAGCTAGTCATATACACAAATCTTTGAGGGTCTGTGGTCTTCTGAAGCAGCCATGTGTGTGTATACATACACGTGCACACACACACACACACACTGATCACTGGTTTCAAAATCCAGAGGCGACACTCCAGTCTTCCTCCTCCCACAATAAGTCAGGAACAAGTCTATCTCTGCACACAGCACTGTACTTCCTCAAAGCAGTGTTGTGTCATCTTTCTTCGTTCTTTTAACATGGATTTTTAGGATATTTTGTTACCGTTAATGCCCCAATGTTAGAGTCATGTTACAGTCTATTTTCTTTCCTCTATCTCTTTTAAGCCTTAAAGACACTGAAAACTACAAGGTAAGTAAGAACATTTCTTTTAACCAAATTCAACAGTAGGTGAGGGATTCCCACACTTTTTAAAGATTACAGTTTGGTATATTCTTACCATAAATGAAATCACAATTGGGCCCTGTATAGATAGCCTGACAACTTTTAAATTAAATATATGTTCACTGTTGTTTAAACCTCAAGTTTGGAGTTTAAACAATGCATTTCCAGTCTGTGGCAGGACTATGGCAGACAGAGGATCATCACATTGCCCTTCAACTACTGGCCCATAGCTTTATAAAACTAGTTTCTGTCCAAGGATGGCTCTTCTGTCCTTTATTCTATGTCTGAAGTAGGGTCTCAGTATACTTGTGCAGCACCATTCCCTGGCTACAAGTGTCATCACCTTCACCTTCACCTAGCTCCTTCCATCTGCCTTTTGCTTTAAAGCTTTTCCTTCTGCTGGAAGGCAACAAGTTACTTAAGTAGGAAGTTATGATCTGACGTGAATGCCTTAATGACTAAAGAGACCACAAATTGGTCATGGTAGACAACAACATTTGCAGCATTGAAAATCCAGAGTGTGATGAGGATGAAGAAAGTGAAGACCACAGCAGTGAGCACAGGATAGATATAATATCAGAGGATTAGCTAGGCAAAGAAAAAACCAAAATCAGAAACCAAACCTGTTCTGCACTAGGGTTTGTTGCCCAGTATGTCCTTCTTCTGTACACTTCAGAAAGGAATTAAGACCTTAACATGTAACTGCCTTGACAGATTCTCAGGAAGAAGTGTTCTGAGAAATTTAAGATAGGGGACATCCTTCACCTCATCTCAGTATTTTAATGAATCAGTTATAACCTGGGAGATTATTATTTATAGTTTTAACATCAAGTTCAATAGAAACAGGATTTCACCCCAAAAGTGTTACTATTCCTTTTAAAAAGCATACTGTTTAACCTCTTGGCCCATGCTATGAACCTACCCAGCACACTATCAGAAGATAGTGATAGATGACATATAATGACCCCCCTTAGACTTGTGAGGAATAATTTACATGCAGTCACAGAAATTCTTCAAGACTCTGAACTCTTTTTCACTTGAACTAAATGTCTAAAAATCATGTCATTGACCAAAACACCCCAGTAAAACCTGTTTGTTAGTTAAGTTGATGGTGTCCTGTAATAGCACTGTGTTGCAACTCGCTGAAGTACTAAATTCACACCATGACAAAGCCATTAGACTGCATAGACTGTACATGGTAAGTCAAGATACACTTTTCTCAGTGCAAGCTATTATGAGGAATGGTCAATCTAGGCATCAACCTTCTCTCCCCTCTCCCCCACAGCATCTTCTAATCAGGTACACGTCAAGGGGAAAAAAAAACATGAAAACCCCCCAGATATAGTTACAGTTTAAGAAGGCAAGAGGCAGTAGCCTTAGCAACTTTCAGAGAGAAGAACATTGGTGCTGCCATTCAAACCTCTCCATCACCTCAACTTCTTTACTGCATAAAAGAAAAATGTGTACAAAGATTATAGCACATTTTTTTTAGGGGGGACAAACCACAACTAGATTCTTTAAACTGGCTACAATGCGCCTTTTTTAATCCTGCAAGAAAAAAAAAAAAAAGCCTTTTACAACAATAGGCTTCTAAACACTTAGCCTTTGAATACTTAAACACCATCCTTAACCACTGCCTTAAATATTCAGCTGAAAATTCAGCTGACTTCCATAGGTCTGCTTGTATGTACACTTTAGGATACACAAAAGGAAGAGGTAAAGAGGGTGTCTCTCACTTTACTTTAGCTGCAACTTATATAAACTACTCATATAAAGGTCTCCCTAGAATCAACAAGAAGAGGCACTTCCAGAGGCTAGTCACCTCATCCCAAGATCTAAAGTTACAGGGTGTAAACCTGCAGCAACTGCAGACTCAGGAATTCTGAACAAAATGGGCTGAGATACAAGCAACAGGAAGAGAATGGAGTGAGAAAAGATAGTGGTGGCAGTGGTAAGGTTGGATGATAGCTCAGTGCCATTACATGCAGGTTTAGGTGTTAGCATAAGAAGTTTCAAGCAACATCAAAGTGTACATGTATGATTGTATAATTACCTGTCATTCCGAAAAACTCTGGGCAGGTATCTCCTAGGGAACCACATGGCAAGAGCACACATCAGGACCCAGAGAATAGCCAGCTCATCCAGCATCTGGCCCAGGAAACTGAGGGTAGCATGAAAGTAAACAGATCCAATTCCTGGAAGAATCAATCAAAAGGCAATATGAATAGTTGCAGTACTGTATACACCAAAACACACTGCTCATGTTAAGAACTTCATAGCAAATGGTGGATATCCTTTGGTCTAGAAAAGGTTAAAAAAAAAAAAAAAGAAAACTGGAAAACAAATGCCAGGTTCCCTAAGAAGGCAATCTAAATCATCAGCACCTCACTCATTACGAAGCAAACACATTACAAAAGCAGCAGCTCAAGATGCCAGCTTCTACTAGAAAAGCAGATATATGTGAAAAAACATCAGGTGGTAAAGTTAAATGCAAAATCAATTAAGAAATAAAAGGCAAATACTGTTTCTGAATGTTCTCAATAGTGCAAGAACAGGTAAGACAAAGATGAAAAGCAGCATCTGATGACTACTCCATGATATAGGTTTACAGGCGGAAAGTGTCACACTGCCCCACGGGGCTCTGATTATTCCTTTAAAAGTTCTCAGTGCCTCCAGGAATGAAAAAGTTTAAGAATCTCACATCTACAAAACAGCTAAGCCTTTGGGCCTTCTCACTACAATGCAAAACCTGTTATCCTCTTCAGTTGTGCCGGACACTTTCAGCTCTCATTTAAGCAACAACAGAGGAAGGAGGGTCAGCACTACTGTAGAGTAAGCCTAGACAAACAAAATAAGTTATGCAAAGGAAGGATAGGAAGGGAACAAAACTAAGGCCAAAGTTCCCACCAACCTCAAATTGCAAAAGGCATTTTCCTTTCTGAAACAACGGCTGCTGCAGCTTCAAGCAAGTACAAGCAAATTCCTCTGTAGATGTCAGGATTGCTTTGTTTTGCAAAACAATCAAGCACAAACAGGAAAAACTAATTGCCTCTCTCAGTTCATGCACGAGCAGGCATACAGAGACTAACCAACTTACCAACCACAACTAGCAGAGTCCATATTAAATATATTCCACTGTTGAAGCAGGTTGCGTATTGACGGAACAAGCACATACATATGGGTGGTAAAACAAAAAACAAGACGTTGCTTATCTAGGGGAAAAAAAAAACAGTATCACAAGGACAGAAAATAAACAAACCTTAAATATTCATAGGCCGCCTAAGGCATCTATAAAAACATTGTGTCATCCAGTAAAGCCCCAGCTCAACAAATTATGGCCCTCAATTTCTGCCAAAGCTGATCTGTTTTTGCAAACTTGTTTTGTTTAACATCATTAAACTAATAACAGCGTAAAAACTTTAAGCAACGTAAAATGTGGCTAGTCACATCTTTGAATTACCTTTCAAGTCTATTCCCAGAGCAATTTTATTGAGAGTCTAGAAATACGCAATTGTTGCCTACAAAAGCAGCAGCTGAGGAACAGGATGTCCTGTCAAGCGACCTGTCCTCTCAATGGCTGTGAAGCCTAGCATGGAAAAAGCACTAGAAGTACTGGCACTAGACAGGGCTAATCTAGATTTGTGGAAGTCAAGTCATGAGCAATAGCTATAGTCTGGAAGGTCTGAAATACAAAGCTAAGCTAAAAAGAGTTAGAACCCTTTTTGTGCAGGGTAAAGAGACCCTGAAGCTGGAAATTCTTTCACACTTCATTTTTTGTCTGGGTTCTCCATTACAGAAACAACTGAATGTGATTGAAAACTAGTTATAAGAAGGTGAAAAGTCTCGTAATTCAGATCATTGCTAGCTTTTTTTAATTTAGTATGTAAGAGCTGAACAAAGACATATTTTCTCTTGCTTACCAACAATCCAAAGCCTGATTCTCTAGTTAAAGGCTGAAAACACTTTACCACAATTAACAGGAGCTGTGACTGTAGCGATCACTTGGTTCTCCCTGGAAGGAGCTGCCAGTGCTGAGAGCCAGCCGTGACACTATGAACTGAGCAGTTACGGAAAGACTCTACTGCTGCTTCACAACGGGATGTGGGACAGGATGAGTTCCCCAGCCTCAGCTTCCTCATGCTCCCCTGCCTAGCCCAAGCACAAGAGAAAATCATCTCCAGCAACATTCCCCTAAAGCGGACATAGAAAACAACTCTGGGACAAGAGCACTCCTTTGGGACAGATCCCCTCTTCACAGAGACTTACAACTTTTACTGACATTAATGAAAATCTAGTGGAGAAAGGATTCAAGAATGACGTAAGAAGGCGGCATTTGTTCATTCAGCTACTGTTGTCCATCACTGACTCAACACGGTCTCAGAACAGAGCTTACGATGATTAAAATGGACGCATCTCATTTAACATTTGCAAGGCTCATCAAAACATATTCCTAGGCTGGCATTCAAAATGGCAATAATTACAGAAGCAGTTTCTCAGCACCATCTACTTCATGCCTGGCACCTTCCCTCACGCTAAAGGTACATCCTCACAGACAAGCTGCATTTCCTTCTAAAGTCTTGGCTTTTAGATTTCATTAAAATACTTCAAAAGAGCCATCACCCACGCAGTTTATAATGCAAATACTATGCAAATCTCTGCCAACAGCACCCTGGTAACAGCACACAGCCCAAGCAAGGACTTGCTAATGCAGAGGGCTCCTTGCAGTCAGGCCACAACACCGACCAGTCACTCCAGTGAAAGGTGCCAGAGAGCCACCTCCTGCTGGACTGCCCTTTCTGAACCAATGCAAGGGTTGAATCCTTTCACCAATCACCAGCTCCTACGGTGTGTTTTGCCACATAACAAGCCAGCCTCATAAACCAGATGTGAAAAACCTGTGGGGGCACCAACTGATGAACAGTGCCACGGACCAAGCACCTTTTCAGCAGGAATAAAGGGACTCATCTTGAGGAAATCCTTCACCCCACCAAGGCGGCAAATTTTGCCTTTGTCATTCACAAATTAAGATGGTGGAAGGCTGACAACAGAGGCACCTGGCAATGTCAGAGGGCAGTATACTGCACAACCCTGGGGAGGCAAGGTAAAGACCAAAGAGTTATTTATAAATTAATATCCTATTTTAGCAGATTTTTAAGAGGCAGATCAATTTGCTTAATCCATGTAAACCAACCTACACATTCAACCAAACAGGCTCACTCAAGCATCTTCCATTAATAAAAAACCCACCAGCTCTGTGCAGCAGAAACTGTTAGCAACATTGGGAATGCAGCCATGGACCAGGATCCCAGTGTGCGATGTACTGATACAAGCACAGAGCAGGAGGCCTCCCTTCACCCCCAAAACAGGTAGGAAGCATACACAGTGACTGGTAGCAGGGATGACAGAATATGAGCAAGTCCGCTGGGGATCTGGGAGTGCTCTAGACATTTTAGGCTTTTAGCCACAGTTAGGCCAAAGAGAGGTGTCAAGGGGAAAAAATAAGATGGTTATAAACAAAGTGGTGTGCAAGAAAACCTTTCCATCTCTACAGCTAGAACTGATGAAAGAAGAAAATCAGACCAGGTGATCAGAGTCTATAAAAATTTAGCTAGGAAGTCCTTATTCTGCCTAGGAACAAGATGACAAAGGAAACACACCTACTTACCATACCTGTAGCAATGCAGGTTTCTACTAGTGATTAGACAACAAGGGAGCAGTTCTGCCCTACAGTAGTGCTCTTCTGGCACTGAACTCCCATTCATGCTAAGGTCCTGCCTGCAAATGCAAGAAAACCCTTGCAACCTCAAGCTTTGCTATGACTTGTACTCTTTGCAATGGCCACCAGGAGGATTTCCTAATATTGTTAAAGTTGAAATAATTTTAGTATTGAAATTCTTTTCTATTAAGCTCACAAAAAATGTGATAATCATGTATCTCTCATGCAATAGCTTAGTTCTGTTTCTCATATCCCACAAATAATATTTTCCACAAGTTATATTCAAATCAGGACTCTGGAACATATTCTGAAACACATTGCTTAAATTCTCTTAGTTTCAAGCTCAGTGTCAACTAGATCAACACTAGAACTGACCTGCTGGATTTCACTCTCTGATACCAGCCTGGCTCCCTGGGAGGACCACACCCTTAGATAATACTGCAACTGTTAACACCACCCTTTCCAAGCCAGTGAGGCACCTATCCATTTGGGTCCGGTTTCAGGAAGTATGTGGCACTTGCAAGTTTTTACTTAATACACAGTTGGCATGTATAGTTTGACAATATACAATTCAAATGCTGATACAGTTAAGATTAGTGTAAAAATTAATAACAGTGGTACAGAGAATTTCCTTTGCGATCTGCAAAAGGCAATGATTAAAAGTTACAGTTCTGGAAAAAAGGTAAGCAGTCCATCAGTAACAGTCCATCCTCTGGCTTCATACAATTCTGGACTTCTAGTTTTAATTTCCAACTACTTAACTGTACGAAAGGAATACAGGACATGGGCCACAGAGGGAATGCCAGAGGCTTGCTCAGATCATGACGACATAACTTCACTCACATCTGGCCACAGTCCTGACGAAGGATGTTTTTGGCAGTCCTACCAAAGCTCAAGTATTCTTTACTATCTGGTACGTCTCCCAGACAGCAGCTGTAGCATTCAACCCCACAGCACTGGGTTATTGCACTACCTCCTTGTGAGGAGAAAGCAAAAATGGACTAAGTGGCTCTCGGTGAGTTCAGAGGGTTTGTACCTTCTATATCCTGATCTATGAGCATGCCCGTCACATACACTAAAAGACTTCCGTAGTATAAAAGATGATGTAGAGAGAGTACGAGCATTCTCTCACACTCTTAAGACTATCTGATAGCTCTTTAAAACTTTTATCTCCATGCCACTAGGGAACAAAAGAAGAGGAATAAAAACACTGGCAATTCCCTCTATAGATGGAAATTTGGCAAGAAATATGTGTTACATGCACAACTGAATGCAACATACTGAACTGCAAAGCACTAACTTTACTAGCAACAGAAAAGTTACTGTCTTCAGGTGTTTAAAACACAGACAACAGGTTTTTTTGTAAATATCTCTGCACAGGGTAAATTCTTTTGATCATGTGGAGGCATTTGTTTATGTTCTGGAGCAGGGTTACAGTGCATCAGGACACATTACTCATTTCAGGGGAAAAAAAAAAAAAAAAAAGAAGCTAGTTTTCCTATAACTATTCTTTCAATTTGAGTTACAAAGTGTTTCGTGGCCTCTTTATTGAGAGTGTTAAGGCCTGAACAAAAAATCGCATCAGTCTAGCTCATGTATGTTTTAAAAAACTAGTCCGATCAATTTGTACTAAACCTCTGAACAGATATATTCCTACTGATTTAATCCTGTTGAGCGTTTTGGTTTGCTTTTTAACTAAATCAAGTTAAATTTATGCATAACATATGAAGATTGAGTCCCACAAGAATAAATTAATGATTTTTTAAAAATACATTTCAGATAAGCTGTTCCAGTTTCGTGCTTACGTGAATACCGCGTGAGACCTCAACTACAACTCTGACCTCAGCTGTGACAGTTTAAAATACAGATTAGCAAGGTTTTAATCTACAGCTTAAAGACCCAGATGCCAGATTCAGGTCTGCTGAAGAGTCCTTCCTGAAGCTTCAAGAGCGTTCGAGCCAGAGTCAGAACTGAACCATCTTAGAAGGAACAAAATTTAGACTCCACTTAAGGTGCCTGTTAAGAGTAGGTCCAAAATTTCCCTGCTGTCCTGTGAGCATCTGGTTTTCTGGGGGGGAAAGTTCCACAATCCCATCAATCCACTGCAAGCCACTTAATTTTCAGAAGCTGCTAACACAGAAGTCAAACCCTTACAATGACTTGTTACTATTGAAGAGAGGTGAAACATAACTACCCTCAACACAGCCTCTTTTTTCCTCCCCTTTCGGTGTACAGCTCACTGATACGTACACAGCTGCCGCAACACAGCGTGCTTCACGGTAAACTTTTTGCTGTCTCTCTGTTAACCTGTCTGCAACCTCAGTTATTCATCCAGACATACCTGCAGCTCCTAGCATTTTGCAAACTTCTGTACCACTGCTAATCAGCTCAGTCCAGTCACAATGACACCCATCCCCCTGCACAGCTGGCTCCAAAACACACTTGATGTCTTCATGAAACTTGTTTATCCTGGCCTTTTCCTCCCTTTGTTTTTGGTTCTTGCACAATGACATCAGACACAAAGAAAGCAGTTTCCCCCACACACCCTCAACGTTCTCCAATGGCACAGACCAGCCACCACCCAGACGACTTTGGCAGCAAACTATAAGAAATAACAACAGGTTAGCAACGTACACCCTGTGTGTGAATTACTTGCTCTATATGCGTGGCAACCCCCATGATACACACTCCAGTGAGTGAAGCCAGGCACTTAATTCTTTCTTCCACTGGATGTTAGCAGTCAAAGAAACACAGCTTGAAAGGGAGAGACAGCTCAGACAAGGATAGAATTGGGGAGAAAAAACCCAAGAGACCATTTTAAAGTACAAAGGAGGCAAAGCAGAAGCCCAAGCTTCTCACTCGTGCACACACCACCTGCTACAGAACAGAAAATTTTTGCAGGGTTCACTCCTGGACATGTGTTTTTCATGAAAAGGCAAATTACTGGAAAGCCTGACGCATTATCTCACTCTGGTGGATCTACTTGTCACTGCAATTCTTTACATCAACAGGATGTAAGAAGCATTGCTCCCTTTCCAAGATGCATGGTACAGGGAAGTCTGGCTCTGGTGCTGGGGCTATGTTTTCCCAAGTTCCTTCCAGCAGCTGAAAGGTATTGCGATGGCGTGAGAGGACTCAGGGGTGAACCATGGCTTACTGGAAGGAAGCAATAATTACGTTAGTCCTCTTCCCTCTCCCTCGTTTCTTCAGCTACTTTCTTAAACCCTCTCAAACTTTCTTAAATCTCTTCTTCAAAAAGCACATTGCTGACTTCATCCTGCAACCTCAAGGCAGATTGTTCTTGAAAGCTTTGCCTTCTTGGAGCCAAACCTACACGGATGAAACCCAGTTTTGCCTCCAAACAAGGTGGCTAACATGTTTTTTTCCCTGATCCGTCACCGCCTTGCACGCCGTGAAGTGGCTGACACCTGTGGGACGGGTAGCGGACAGGGGCAGCCCAGCACCACAAGTTCTGGGCTCGGCTGCCCCAAGCCTCGACGCAGGCGAGGAGGGGGCCCGCTGCCCACTGTTTACCGAGCGGCTTGACACGAGCCCTCTCTAAACCTCCCGATTTCAGACCTACAACACCAAAGCGCTCATTTTTCTTTAATTTCGGCCGTACCAGGGACTGGAGAAGGAAGAAGCCGGCAGCGACAGAAGGGCATTCTACAGCCCCATGGAAATCCTGCATGAGACGGACTCGGCAGGCAGCAGGAGCCCCGGGGCTCTGGCGGGACCACCCGCCTGCCGGCCCGCCGCCGCACGCTCGCCCACCCGCCGCCCCGCCGCCGAGCGCCCCGCCGAGCCGGCGCCTCTTCTCCGCCCCCCGGCGCCGAGACGGCCGCCGCTCCCGCACCGCCGGGCGGCCGCCGCCGCCGCCACCACGCACCGTGTTGTAGAACTCGGCGATGGCGGGGACGATGGTGTAGTTGTCCTCGCACCAGTCCACCTCCGAGCTGCCGGCCCGCAGCTGGTCCCACCACAGCAGCGCGCCCATGGCGGCCGCCCGCCGCTTCGGCCCGGCCGCTCCAGCCCGGCCGTTCCGCCCTGCCTCCCCCCCTCTGCCGCCCGCCTCCCGCCGCGCCTCGGGCTGCCTGAGGGGCGGGGCGGGGCGGCCTCCCCGCGCCTGCCGGGCGGCCCAGGCAGCCCCTCGCCTGGCCCGGCTCGGCGGGGCCCGCCCCGCTGCCCGCTCGGCAGTCGGGGCGGTGGATGGCAGGGGCCGGGCTGTCTGCCCGCGGGGACTCCTGCAAGCCGGGCGGGCTGAGGCGCGTCTTCCCTGTTCCCTCGGCGGCTGTGAGGAGCCCGCTTCCCCACACGGGTGGCCCCCCCCCCCCCCTTTGTGCGCCTTAAGCATATTCGCCCAAGCAGTTTGACGGGAACAAGCGGCAGCCGCTCGCCTTCTCCTGCGCGGCCGGCGAGGCGGGAGGGGGAGCGCCGCCACCACCGCCGCTGCGGCTGTAGGCCGGGGGGGGCGGGCTGCTGCGGGCTGAGAACACAGGCGCCGGCGGGGAGGCAGCCGGGTGAGCCTTTCACCCCCTGCCGAACGCGAGAGGCTAACGCGGGCCGGCCTGTTGCTTCGCTGGGCACCGGGGGTTTCGTCTCCGGAGAACGGGCGCTTCCCGGGGACCCGCGCCTCTCGCCGGCCGGCCCAGCGCCTGACGCGCACAGCCGGCGGTAGCGGTGGGGAGCACAGCCGGGTGGGAGCCGCTACGACTCTGCTGCTCGTCCCGACATCGAACAGCACTTTCTTATCGTCAGCGAAATCTGCAAGGAATCTCTTCCTTTTTTTTTTCCTTTTTTTCCCCTCCTCCGCGCGGGCAGCTGCAGCCACCGCCGCCCGGACAGGCTGGTCCCGCCCGCCGCGGCCCTCAGGCCCTCCTTACTCGTGCCGCAGCACAGCCAGTGAGAGGCGTACTCCGCCGCCCGCCCTGCGGGCGCCGCCACACGGCGAAACGCTCCGCCGCCAACGGCCAGAGCCGGCTCCTCCCCGCCACGCCCCTCGGCTCCTCCCCGCCTCGCTCGCCATTGGCTAGCCCCGGTCACGCGGGGCAGGGGCGGTGCCCTTCTCGCGAGAGTTGGCGGATGTATCTGCGGGCTGCGGACGGAAGTGCGGCCTTTTTTCGCGGCGGCGCAGCTCGGCGAGGATGAAGGTGGGTCGGCGCGGGGGGCCGGGGCCGTGCCCCGGGAGGGTTCGGCTTCCCCCGCCACAAATGGCTTTAGCGCTACGTGTGGGGCCTCTGGTGGAGGGCGATGGTCCCTGGTGGCGGGGCTGGAGCGCCGCTGCGGGGTGGATGGGAGCGGATTGTTGGCGGGGTGACATGGCGGCCGCGCGGGCCCCGCTCCTTCAGTGCGGCCTCCCCTGCCGCCGGACTAGGGCGCTCCGGGTGCCGGTAGTGGTGGTTGCTCCGCTTAGAAGGTCTTTTGCGAGTGTGAGGCCTGCGCTGTCGATAGCGGGGCCTAGCAGGGAGGCACCGTGTGCGCTGCGGCTGGGCCTGCGCTGATACTAGGCCGTGCTCGAGGGGGAAGTGCTGGGAGGCGTCCCCGAGGCTCTGGGCTTTGCTCCGGACCCTAAGAAGCACAAGTAATCACCAGTGGCTAGTGTTGCTTCCCTTAGGTTGCTTATGCAATTTTGTAATACAATGTGTGCTACGAAGGGCTTGCAGAAGAAGAGAGAACAGGTTTCTGCTGCCCTCACCTTGACTTGCTCGATTGCAGTCTGTTTGAAGGTGATCAAGCTCTAGCTGTGGTAAAGTCAGTTTTCTCTGTAGCTGAACGAGTAATGCAGCCCAGTGTGGCCAAGGACAGACCTGTCTGCCTTTCCATGCACGGTAGTGACAACTTAAGGCTAGTAAGTGTTCATGTAAGCAGATGGGGACTTTCAGCTTTGAAATGCTAAGATGAAACCAGCAGACAAATGCTAATTTTCTGTTAAAATGTCTCATGCGAGGTTTCAACTAAATCTTTTTTTTTTTTTTTTTCCCCGCCTTCTGTTAGCTGAACATCTCTTTCCCAGCCACTGGCTGCCAGAAACTCATTGAAGTGGATGATGAGCGCAAGCTGAGAACATTCTATGAGAAACGGATGGCCACGGAGGTTGCAGCTGATTCTCTTGGTGAGGAGTGGAAGGTAAGAAGTGTAGAAGGATGTATCAGAGCTGTATTCGAGGAGCTTAAATTACAACATTTCTCCAGTTTGGAGTTGTCACAGTAGAGTGCTTGTATGGTGTACGTTTGGCAGGTGTGTTGGAAGTTTCTCTTGCTATATATACTGAACTTGGTGAGTAGGCTAGCCTGTTCTGCTACTTTGATTTATCTAGGTGCCTTTTTTTTTAAGCCTTGATTTTGGAGTTTATTGCTGCTCTTTGCAGTAGTTTTCTGTTCTTCATGTAAGTGCCATCTTGGTACTCAGGACAAATTAAATTTATACTGTAAAACTGGTCATCCCTTCTTTACTGAACAAGTTCAAAATTGCCTTCATTGTGTTTAAACTGTTGTAAGTGCACAGGAAAAAGTATGTCGGGCCTGGTGGATGGGCTTGGAAGAGTTGAGTGTTAATACGGACAGTCCAGCTGAATTTGAGTAAGTTGATCTTTTCTGTTGCCACCTCCACAAGGAAGGCAATAAAAAAATCCTTGGGTTTCTCTTCCTTTTTACCCATGTATCCCTACTCCAGATCTTCTTGTGTTGTATGGAGTTTTCCAGTTTGTGATGATAACAGGCTTTGGTTAGGTTTAGGATTAAAGAAAAGCTAGACAGTAATGGACAAAATTCAGGCTGGTGTAGCTTAAACAAAACTTTGAATGGATAGGAATTTAATTTTTGCATATATATTTGAAAATAAGTAGAATAAATGTAAATTCTGGTACACACAGATATTTTTCACATCTGTTAAGTAAAATTCCTGAACTGTTGGAGTGGTGTTGGTTAAAGAAGTTGTTTGCATGGGCAGTATCAGTGACTTCTTTTGAGTCATGGCCACAGTACCCCATTGTTTTGAACAGTGTGTTGTGATAGCCACTACTTCTCCTTGAAGTAATAGAGATGCGAGCAACTTAAGTGTATTTCTGTGTTTTCACAGGGCTATGTTGTCCGGATCAGTGGTGGCAATGACAAACAAGGCTTCCCTATGAAGCAAGGTGTCCTGACTCATGGACGTGTCCGCCTTCTGCTCAGCAAGGGCCACTCCTGCTATCGCCCCAGAAGAACTGGAGAGAGAAAACGCAAATCCGTTCGCGGTTGCATCGTTGATGCCAACTTGAGTGTTCTGAACTTGGTCATAGTGAAAAAGGGTAAGAGTCTGGATGAAGCAAGTAATAGGTAGACGTAGGCACTCAGAAGGAGCCTGCTGGCTAGTGGCTGAGAAGGTCTAGAATGCAAATGCAGTCCCAAGTTTAGAGTGTGAATGTGTCTTGAAATTGCCTCTCAGCATTACATTCTTGTAATTTTAAAACTGGTCATTGAAACATTTACTGTTGCCAGCAATCTGATCATATTAAATGAGCAAAGTGTAGCTAGGGGTGGCACTATTGGTAGTAGAACCCCAAGGATTAGCTGGTATTATCTTGAATTTTTATGCATTTTTAAACTTATAACTGAAAGTCACTAACAAAGCAGGTGTTCGGTAGATGCAGGATTAATTGGCATGTTTAATCTTATGTTCTCAAAGGTGAAAAGGATATTCCTGGGCTGACAGACACAACTGTGCCCCGTCGTCTTGGTCCCAAGAGGGCTAGCAGAATCCGCAAGCTGTTCAACCTGTCTAAGGAGGATGATGTTCGCCAGTATGTTGTGAGGAAGCCTCTGAACAAAGAGGGTAAGAAGTCAAATTCTGCAACTCTTTGCTTTCATGTGATGACCAGCAAAGAGGTGTCCAGCCTACTGCAGTGAATGAAGCACACTATAGTAGTAGATCCGGGAGTTGACTGACATGGTGTTGTAAGCTTTGTCAGCTGTAACTTATGGATAAGAAGGGGAGTTTCTTGGTTGCACCATTTCTTTTCTCTTCCCTTTCCATCTACTTTGGCACAATTTGTTTTTTAATGTTTGATAGAATCTGGAGTAATATTTACTAGTGGTTCTAAGAATAATGCAAAAATAATTGTTACTAAAAGAAGGTTAAATATGAGGTGGAATATTTTTGAAACATTTTTAAGAGGCAGAGAAAAATGCAGTATATAGAGAAGATACTAAGTGTTTTTCACCATTGCTTGTGGCAGTCTCCAAAATGAGCTTTTATTGGCAGGGCACTGTTTTGCTTACCACCTGTCTCTTGCAGTGTAAGGTTTTAATTTTGGGTTCTTTTGCATTTGATCAGGGAACAACAAGGGGAGGAGGATTTTTAGCAGAAAGGACATGATAAAGCTTGGGCACTGTGAAAGCTTGTTGGGTAGAAGACCACTATTTTCTGCATCATTGGAACTATTCTGTCCATTAAAGAATGTGATCCTGGTGGACATCGGACTGTTGCTTGTGACTACTGAAGTCAGGCAGGATTGAGAAGTGAAATTTTACAGATGTGTGTGGTGGTGTGTTTTGTTTGCTCGTTATGCACTACGTAGATCTGTTTGTTGGAGAGAGACATGTCAAGCCTGTGTAGAATTGTAGAGAACTTTTTGGCGCTGAAAGCATAATGGCTTGTTCTGTAAGCTAGATTATGAGTTTCCATAGTCTTTAAACGTTGCAAGTCTAGGGGGAATTATTGAAGACAGGCCTGCTGAGAAACTAGGAGTTTTCACAAAAATGCAGGGAGTTAGGGATGCATTACTTATACTTCATTGCTGATAATAAATAGTGAGCATTATGACTATATTTTGTTAATGCTATGTCTGACAGTAATTGATCACTTTTCCTGCAAAAGCTGTCAAGAGGTTGAACTCTGTATAAGTTGCTATAATATGCAATCCACTAAATAACATTACCATAACAGTAAATGGAACTTACTCTTAAGTTTGCTAGTTCATCTTTGGAAGATAATCTACCACTTCTGCTGATTCGTAATGCTTTTTTAGGCAAGAAACCCAGAACCAAGGCCCCTAAGATCCAGCGACTAGTGACCCCTCGAGTTCTGCAACATAAGCGCAGACGTATTGCTCTGAAGAAGCAGCGCACTCAAAAGAATAAGGAGGAAGCGGCAGAATATGCGAAGCTCTTGGCCAAGAGAATGAAGGTGTGTTTGCCCTTATAATTTGGCTATATGGAATACCTCATATCCCAGCATCTGAAGGGCTTGGTAAACTTGACTGTACACTTACAGCTGCTCTGTACCTAGTGCATTTTGAATAGGAATGCCTGAATGTGAGTATAAACATTGCTGGTCAAATGTTTTTACGAGAATTTCTATCCATTTTTGCTAGTCCTAGAATAGTGGAAATTAACCAGACCAATTACTTTAACTGAGAACTGATCTTGAAGAAGACAATGAACAGTTATGGCCCGTGAAGATAAGTTTTGCAGTAAGCAGTTTAGTTCAAATGAATTCTAGTTTAACTCAGAGGCCTAAGCATTAGAGTGACTGTGTGAGAAAGAGGATCCAGCAGTTGACCTGAATGGAAGGTAACTTGGCAAGAAGCTATTTGTTTGGATTAGTTTGCTTTTGCACCTAAAACAGCAGTGACTGCCAAAGCAATACCGTTGGAATATTTGACAGTGTACTTGAGTGTTTCATGACTTCCAGATGGAAACTGAGAGTAGATGGACGTCTAGTATATTGTGAACTCTGCCTTAGTATTTTTACTGTAATTTTGGACACTAGTCCACATTGTTTAGAGACATGCATCTGTACAGGTTAGGATACTTGTAGAATTCTTCTGATCTGTGAAGAAAGGAAACAGTATTTTGCTTTATTGACTTAAGGAATCCATTCTTTCTGGTAGCTTTCTTCAAGTTGCATTTTCCCTAGTTTGTTCCTTTGTAGTTGTTTTGAAGCACTTGATTACACGTAACGTCTCAGTACTCACTTCATGCTGCTTTGCTTTTCAGGAAGCCAAGGAGAAACGCCAGGAGCAGATTGCGAAGAGACGCCGGCTTTCTTCATTGAGAGCTTCTACATCTAAGTCTGAGTCAAGTCAGAAGTAAAGATGTACATGATACTAGAAATAAACCCTTTTTGTGGTTAACTTTCAGTATGAGACTTTCCAGTGCATATTGTTACTGGCCATCTCTTAAAATAAATATTAGTCTAGACTAACTGCATCATGCAGGCCAAACTGGAACCACTTGGTCTTGATTCAGTTCTCTTTTGAGAACTTGTAATATACATTGTCTTTAGTGAGATGTTCCAATTTATAACAATCTTGTGCATGCATGTTGATTTTTCTACAATCAGGATTTGCCTGTAACGGCAAAATCCTGTGTGATGGTTCAGCAGCATCCACAGGAACTAAACTTAAGCTAATCTTCAGGAGCTGTGGGTTGAACTCACTTGGTTTGTTTCTTTTTTTTTTTTTTTAATCTTAATTACAGGGTAGTGTTTCCAGATGAGGAATCATGTCACTTGCTTTTGATAGTGTAAGATTGGTAAAATGGAAAGCCTTCAGCTGATTCTTGGCAGAATTAAGTGCAATTAAGTCAGTCACTGGAACAGGCTCCCCAGGGAAGTGGTCGTGGCACCAAGCCTGTCAGAGTTCAAGGAGCATCTGGACGACGCTCTTAGTCATATTGTTTAGTTCTAGGTAGTCCTGCAAGGAGCAGGGAGTTCGACTTGATCCTCATGGGTCTCTTCCAGCTCAAGATATTATATGATTCTAGAAGTATTTCAGCATTCTGCTCTTGACATTTGTACTGAATACTGAGCATGATTAAGCCAGCCATTAAAAGGTTTGACTCAGAAATTTCACTCGAGGATAAAGAAACTTTACAGTTTTTATGTATTCAGACTGTACTTTATGCAGACCTAGTACCAGGTAAGGGTGATGGGAATTCTGCTCTGACTTAAGAATACACGTTAAGTGTTTGATGTTAGAATGGTCAGCGGCTAAATAGATTGTCTTAGTCGTTCTTAAAATAGTAATCGGGATCCACTTCAGGTTTTGTTGAGATAGGTGCTTCTATTTCCAGTATAAAAATTTCAATACATTAAGCTATAACAACCTTAGAAGTTAGGAAGCTTCCCTCTGCCCTTCCCCCCCAGCTTTGTGCATACAAGGCTCTTTAAGTCAGGGCCCCATCTGACTGTCTAGAGGTAACTTTAGAGGTAACTTTTTTAATACATTGAATGTGGAATCTGGACTCTAGAAAATGGGAGTTGCAGAACACATGACTTGCTGGCAGTAGATTATGGGCTCAGAAGGATCAAATTGCCGTCCTTGAACTTTGGTTTGTATTAGGGAGAAGGGATGCTGATCTCTAACAAGGGTGGAATTTGCTGTGAGGCATGTGTGTGCAGTAGAAGCCTCAGACCAAGAGAACTGGCCAAAGCAGTTGCTCCAAGCTTCCATTTAAGATGCGTTGCACAGCATAACTGTTCGGGTGGAAGAATAATAGACTAGTTTTGAATGATAACTACATAATCAGAAAAGACAAAGAGGGTTAGCAATAGTAGTTAAGTGTGAGTTCAACAAGAATGCTGACTAGTTTCATAAAATTTTAAGAGGGTACTATTTCATACAAGATGAACTCGATATATCAGTGTATTTTTTTTTTTAGTTTCACTTTAAACAAGAGGGTCTCTTCTATTAGTAGTGAAGATAGCCACATAGGCCCTGTTAGGCCTGAGCTTCACTAAAATGAAAAGTGTACCTTTCACAAATCCCCTTATAATTAATGTTAGTGTTTCAGCTGCAAAAATTGATACAGAGAAAATACGGGTAAATCTGTGTATCATCTGTCAGTCAAATATTCTTCATATGACATCATTAACCTGCTTACTAAAAAACAACTTGCACACACACATTACAAATGTTTACAGGAAAGAAGTCATCAACAGGCACTGTGAAGCAAAAGGGGGTCTCATGTTTTAAGTATGAGATTAGCACTCACTAAATTCACAATGCTGAGAATTTTACAATAATCTGCAGAAGAGAAATACACATGACTAACTTCTCAGCACTGTCTAGCCTTCTCTTTTGCATCCTAGTAACAGGTAGTTCCATGCAATTCAGAGGCACTTGCTCTGGTCAAGGTCACCAAGCACTCACATTAGTGTGTCCTGGAAGAGACCTGTGTTCTAAAAAGAACGTCCTACTGTATAAGCTGCTAATTACTAATGTGTAGAAAAAGTGGGTAGGGTGCTGGTTATGTTTGTCAAGCCATCAGTGAGAATGCATGGCCTTGTCAGAGCCAGGAAATAACAGCCTAATCCCCAATAACAGAAAACTTCCCTGCACTGTTTTCCATCCCTTGTTTCCTTGAATTTTCCTTTGAATTTTTTCCTTGATTTTTCCTTTGTGGTGCCTCTGCTGCTTCCTTCACCAGTCCTGGGTTTGTAAGTGTGAATCAGGCACACCATGACTTAGAATCACAGAACAGCCCAGGTTGGAAGGGACCCTGGAAGACCACCTGGTCCAACCTTTCAAGAGAAAGAGAGCCTAGATGAGATTATCGAGTGCCCTGTCCACCTATATCTTGAAAATGTCCAGTGATGGGGAATCTACCATGTCCCCGGGGAGGTGGTTCTGGTGAGTGAGTGTTCTCATGGTAAAAAAATTTCTTACACTGAAATGAAACCTCCTGGTGCAACTTGTACCTGTTGCCCCTTGTCTTCTCCATGTGGCTCCCTGCAAAGCAAGAGCTTTTGTCCTCTTTGTAGCCGCCCTTTAAGTATGTGATGAGGTCTCCCCTGAGCCTTCTCGAGGGTGAAAAGACCTAAGTAAAAGTCCTTCAGTCTTTCCTCATATGGCAGTCTGTCCAGCCCTCTGATAATCTTTGTGGCCCTCCTTTGGACCCTCTCCCATCTGCATCTTTATTGAACTGTGGAGCCCAGAACTGGACCCAGTACTCCAGGTGCAGCCTGACAGCACAGACTGAAGTGGGATGTTCGCGTTTCTGTCTCTGCTAGTAATGTCCCTGAACGCAGCTCAGGATTCAATTTGCCTTGGCTGCTGCAGTGGCGCACCACTGACTGTGTTCAGCTTGTCCACCGCAACCCCCAGGTCCATCTCGGCAAAGCTGCTCCCCAGCCACACAGATCTGAGCCTGTGCTGGGCTCTTGGGTTATGTCTCCCAGATGCAGGACTTTGCACTTGTCTTTGTTGACCTTCATGCAGTTCTTGCTAGCCCACTCTCCCAGCTTGTCCAGGTCTCTGAAAGATGGCTCTCCTTCTGATGCATCCACGTCACCACCCAATTTCATGTCGTCAGCAAGCTTGGTGAGGGTGCTTTCAGTCCCGTTGTCCAGATCATTTATGAAGATGCTGAACAGCGAGGGTCCCAGTACTGATCCCAGGGGGACACCGCTTGTGACAGGCTGCCAACCTTAGGAAAAAACCATTGATCACCGCCTTCTGAGTGCGGCCTGTGACACAATTTCCCTACCCATCTCGCAGACCACCCGTCCAGTCTGTATCTTGACAGTTTGTCCAGGAGAAGGCTGTGCGAAACTGTTGAACGCTTTGCTGAAGCCCAGCTAAACAATAGTCACTGCTCTCCCCCTCTTGACAGGTGTTATTCTGTTGTAGCAAGCAATCAAGTTAGTCGGGCATGATTTGCCTTTGGTAAATCCATACTGGATTTTTCCAGTCAATCATCTGCTTTCACCATGGCTTTAGGTCATGGATGAATAAAATCTCCAACTTGGAAGAGGTTAATGAGGCAGTGCTTGCTCACTCTCTGCCCCTGTGCACTTCCCAACTTTACTATAGTAGGGTCTGCAATAAAACTTTGCAAGGCCAGCAACTGCAGAAGGCTCTTAACACCTTAACAGCAGTTCAAAACCTGTGATACAAAACACGGTGACAAACAAGAAATCCTATCTGGGAGCATCAGCTTTTCCTTGAACTTAACAGCAGTTTTGGCAGGATTTCTGCCCTTCAAGGGCAAAGTTTTTCAGCAAGCCTGAAGCTCAGCTGCAAACTCAGAGATACCTTAAGCTTCAGGGCAAGTAACAGGGACTCTGGTCACAACCCAATACGTTGTTATTTCATCTCTCCACAACCCAAGGAAACAGAACACATATACGTAATCAGTTTTAATTGGCAAGGTCTGAATTCAGACAATATGACACTACAGGAAAAAATGGGGGGGAAAAAATGCCAAAGGAAAACACTTTGAGGAAACCTAAACAAAAATGGCAGAACATCCCTCTAAACTGCTCTGGTAACCAGGTGAAGCCAGCCTCTGCTCCTCCCAGCAGTTTCGTGCTGCCACCCATCCCCACAGAGCCACTGAGACTGGCTGGGAACCCTGGAAGTCTGCAGTGCAAACCCCTGCTGAAGTAGGGTGGTGTCCAGTCATGTCTGAGCATTTTTTAAAGGATGGAGACTCCACAACCTTCCAGGCGACCTGTTCCAGTGTTTCGCCACCCTCACAGTTAAAACATTTAAGTGGATTTTCCTGTAGTTCAGGTTTGTGCCCATTGCCTCTTCTGGCACAGGTCACCACTGAGAAGAGTCTGGCTCTGTCTTCTCTACTCCCAACCCACCCCATCAGGTATTTAGACACAGAGATGAGATTCTCCTTGCTCCCAAGCTTTCTCTAGGCTCAACAGTGCCAGCTCGGTCAGCCTCCTCTTGTGTGACAGATGCTCCGAGCCCTTCATCGCCTTTGTGGCCCTTCACTGGAGTCATTCCAGGATATCCAAGTCTCTCTTGTACTGGTCAGCCCAGGCTTGGGCATAGCACCCAGACATGCCTCACCAGCACTGAGTACAGGGACAAGATCATCCCCCTCCACTTACTGGCAATGCTCTGCCTTGTTCACCCCAGGACACTGTTGGCTTGCGTGGCTGTGAGGGCACTCTGCTGGCGCATGGTCACATTGGCATCCACCAGGAACCTTACATCTTTTCCTGCCCAGCTGCTCTCCAGCCAGTCTGACCCGCACTGGTGCATGAGATTTTTCTTACCCAGAGGCAGGACCTTTGTGTTTCTTTTCAGACCCCATCAGATTTTCTCCAGCTTGGCAAGTTAGTGACTTTTCCTTTACTCTTCTTTGTAGACAGTAGTTTGTCTCTGCAGAGCTGGGGAGAACTACCACTAATTAGTATTCTGATGGTAGCTCTGAACACATGAAGGATCAGAGCTTCCTTAAGCCAGCTCCTTCTGCTGTCACCTTCTACCATCACATTCCCTCAAGTTTCCCACCTCATTTTGGCACAGGAGACACCAGTTCCCTCCTCCCTACAGCTTCAAACCCAAATCCTGTGTTCATGCTTCTTTGGGATTCCTCAACTGCAAGCTTTTGTTCCTGTTACACCCTCCCTCCTTCAGCCTCCTCTCTCTATAGGCCACATTAAAGGCAGCAGATTAGGAAGGCAGTGTAATATTTTTAGCAGGCAGCATTATTAAAAAACCAGCAGTGACAAAAGCAGTGAGATAAAACAAGCAAAGTCATTGTGACGCTGGCAAGATTGTTCCCAAGCTCCCTACCTAAAAACAGCCCTGAAAAGACTAGTTTATTATGAATCTTCTCCACAAGCTACCAGTTTGTGCTATGCATATCAGTTTCTTCAGAGAGAAAAAGGTCTTCAGGGTCTAGTATTCTTATTTTTACTAACAGATTAATGAACTGACTGCCATACATGAAGGAGTTTGATGAAAGACTGACAAGCCTCAAGTTGTGAAGGCCTGAAGCACTTGACAGTAACTGGCAGTTTCTACTGCTTAAACGTCATCCCAGCTTCATAGAATCATAGAATCATTAAGGTTGGAAAGGACCCTTAAGCTCATCGAGTCCAACTGTTAACCTATCACTGCCAAGTCCACCACTAAACCATGTCCTCGAGCACCACATCTATCCGTTCTTTAAATACCTCCAGGGATGGAGACTCAACCACTTCCCTGGGCAGCCTGTTCCAGTGCCTGACCACCCTTTCGGTGGAGAAGTTTTTCCTAATATCCAACCTAAACCTCCCCTGGCACAGCTTGAGGCCGTTTCCTCTCGTCCTATCACTCGTTACTAGGGAGAAGAGACCGACCCCCACCTCGCTACAACCTCCTTTCAGGTAGTTGTAGAGAGTGATAAGGTCTCCCCTCAGCCTCCTCTTCTCCAGGCTAAACAACCCCAGTTCCCTCAGCCGCTCCTCATAAAACTTGTGCTCTAGACCCTTCACCAGCTTCGTTGCCCTTCTTTGGACATGCTCCAGCACCTCAATGTCCTTCTTGTAGTGAGGGGCCCAAAACTGAACACAGTACTCGAGGTGCGGCCTCACCAGTGTACAGTGTACAGTGTACAGTGATAGTACAGGGGCACTATCACCTCCCTGGTCCTGCTGGCCACACTATTCTTGACACAGGCCAGGATGCCATTGGCCCTCTTGGCCACCTGAGCACACTGCTGGCTCATGTTCAGGCGGCTGTCAACCAACACCCCCAGGTCCTTTTCCGACAGACAGCTCTCCAGCCACTCCTCCCCCAGCCTGTAGCGTTGCATGGGGTTGTTGTGACCGAAGTGCAGGACCCGGCACTTAGCCTTGTTGAACCTCATACAGTTGGCCCCAGCCCATCAGTCCAGCCTGTCCAGGTCCCTCTGCAGGGCCTTCCTATCCTCCAGCAGATTGACACTTCCACCCAACTTGGTGTCATCTGCAGACTTACTGAGGGTGCACTCGATCCCCTCATCCGGGTCATCAGTGAAGATGTTGAACAGGACCGGCCCCAGTATTGAGCCCTGGGGAACACCACTCGTGACCGGCTGCCAACTGGATTTGACTCCATTCACCACCACTCTCCGGGCTCGGCCGTCCAGCCAGTTTTTAACTCAGCACAGAGTGCACCCATCCAAGCCGTGAGCAGCCAGCTTCTCCAGGAGAATGCTGTGGGAGGCAGTGTCAAAGGCCTTCCTAAAGTCCAAGTAGACAACATCCACAGCCTTCTCCTCATCCACTAAGCGGGTCACCTTGTCATAGAAGGAGACCAGGTTAGTGAAACAGGACCTCCCTTTCATAAACCCATGCTGGCTGAGCCTGATCCCCCGGTTGTCCCACATGTGCCACGTAATGGCACTCAAGATGATCTGCTCCATGACCTTCCCCGGCACCCAGGTCAGGCTGACAGGCCTGTAGTTCCCCGGATCCTCCTTCCGACCCTTCTTGTAGAGGGGCGTCACATTTGCTAGCTTCCAGTCATCTGGGACCTCCCCAGTTGACCAGGACTGCTGATAAATGATGGAGAGTGGCTTGGCCAGCTCCTCTGCCAGTTCCCTCAGTATCCTCAGGTGGATCCCATCTGGCCCCATGGACTTGTGCGCATCCAGGTGGAGGAGCAGGTCAGTGACTGCCACCTCTTCGACAACTGGGACTTCACTCTGCATCCTATCTCCATCTCCCAGCTCAGGGGCCTGAAAACCCCGAGGATGACCAGTGACTACTAAAGACTAAGGCAAAGAAGGCATTAAGTACCTCTGCCTTCTCCCCATCCTTCATGGCAAGGTTACCTTCTGCATCCAACAAAGGAGGGAGATTCTCCCTGCCCCTCCTTTTGTCACTGACATATTTGTGAAAACATTTTTTGTTATCTTTAACGACGGTGGCCAGATTAAGTTCTAGCTAGGCCTTTGGCTTTCTGATCTGCTCCCTGCATATCCTCACAACATCCTGGTAGTCCTCCTGAGTCACCTGCCCCTTCTTCCAAAGGTGGTAAGCTCTCCTTTTTTTCCTGAGTTCCAGCCAAAGCTCCCTGTTCAGCCAGGCCGGTCTTCTCCCCCACCCGCTCAACTTGCGGCACATGGGGACGGCCTGCTCCTGCGCCTTTAAGACTTCCTTCTTGAATACCATCCAGCCTTCCTGGACTCCTTTGCCCTTCAGCACTGCCTCCCAAGGGACTCTCTTAACCAGACTCCTAAACAATCCGAAGTCTGCCCTTCTAAAGTTCAGGGTGGCGGTCTTGCTGACCCCCTTCCTTTTACCTCTCCTAGAATTGAAAACTCTATCATTTCGTGGTCGCTGAGCCCAAGACAGCCTCCGACCACCACATCGCCCACCAGGCCTTCTCTGTTCATAAACAGCAGGTCCAGCGGGGCACCTCCCCTGGTTGGCTCGCTTACCAGCTGTGTCCAAGACTCTTTCTCTCTGCTGTGTTGTATTTCCAGCAGATATCTGTTCTCCCATGAGAACAAGGGCTAGCTCACTCCTCTCCCCCACTCCCCCCACCCCCCATTTAAAAAGAAAAAAAATATTAAAAAAAAAATCTGGAAACTGCATGTAAACCTGTGAGTATGTTATGAGGCAGGAGGTCTACCAGTGTCTCTTGCAAGCTAGGATGCATCACTTGAAAGCATCACTCTGTGCCACCACTGCAAAGCCACTGAGAAACCAGAGCTCCCAGGAAGTGTTCCACCAAGTACAGCCACCAAGCTGTTCCCACCCACTGATTAATGATGTTTTTCTTGGTCAGCAGAGAGCAGCAGCTCTATCATCAGGAAGCCAGGGTCCATGACTTCCCTGCAAATGAGATCTTAATGGATTCTGCCTCCCTCAGCCTGTTTTTCAATTCTTCTTCCCTCTACTAGTCCCCATGGCTTGCTTAAGGTGTCACAGAGCCATCCTCTCTCATGAACCAGATCTCCACACATGCATCCCATCTTTTCTCTTCCTGCTCCTGCTCTTTCCTACCATTCAGAAATCACTGAGGTACTATGAAACAATTCCCAAAAAAGGCAATTGAAAGTCTCTGCTTTTGCCCAACTATAGGCTGAATTTGCATTTAAAATTAAATTCTGTCAAGCAGGTAAGTTCCAATGGCAGAAAAGCTGAACAACTGAAATTTTTACACAGGATGCATACATATTTTATTTTGGGAAATACATTAAAAATTGTTTCTTAGTCTAGGATATCTATACAGAATTCAGAATATGCAGAGTGCCCTTTTAAACTCAAGAAACATTTGTCAAATGTACAAAAACATTACAGAGAAACACTTGTTAATCAAAGCACAGTAAATGGATGCCATTTTTCAACAGTTCAAAACAGTCTCTAAACCAGTGCAAATTTTATTGCATTAAAGAAAACTTCCCAGCTCACTTAATAAATTCATAATTTATTCACACTACATCCTTTCATCCTCAGTACAATACAGTTTATTTTAAGCTCCTAAAAGGAGTTTAATGTGCTTCTAAAAACAGCAAAACAATCCCTTTTATTTGCACCATTGATTGATGCAGACTGAAAGAACAAATAAAAACCCCATCCGCTTCTTTCCTTGTATGCATCACAATATACAGCACAGTAGAATACAGAATTAGATTCCAATTCAACCATTCAGTTTCAAGACTTAAAAGTTACAAGGGTGTTTGCCTGCTTTTTAAAAAGGTCCATAATGAAAAGCTGATATACAGAAGGCACCTTAAGGTTTTTATTAGTTAAAAGAAAAAAAACCTTTGTTGAAAATGTACAGTTACGTGAATATAACCTGCTTACCATTTAATGAAATAAAGTTATCTGCATTGAAATAATTGTTGAATTAAAAGTTTTAAAAAGAGAAAGCTACTGAGTGGATTCTTCAGTTAACTTACATTTTAACAGTTTGTTTTAAAAATATAATTTCTATGATCTAATTTAATATACATTTTGAAAATATCCCCTATGTTGCAGTTATTCAAGGAAAGCAGTAAACTCAATGAAAGGTATATTCTTCTAGCTGTAGGAACACAAAAAGCCATTAATTCACAGTTAAAATGGAATAAAATTACTCATTCACAAGTGCAACGTAGCTTCAGCTTAACCAATGTGAAATTCCACTAGGAACAAGGCTAAGTTACTTGCAAAACAAATGAATTTAATTTGAAACACATATACTTAATAAAATATTTTCCATTAAAATTGTATTGTCTAAACTTGAGTTGTATAAAAAGTGAAGAGAAGATATGACTATAAGTAACATACAGATGCTTCTAGTAACATGTAAAAGCTGGTACCTATTACTGCACCAATACTGCAGCCACATCAGTCTCCTATACCTACGGGGTTTTGAAAGTTGTTATGTCTTGGTAATGTGCCAGAATATATTTATAATTCATAAAGAAAAACTTTGTCACTTAAAAATCCTGATTTTAAACCTTTAAGATCCGATTTGTTGTTTTAATTCTACAAAAAAAATAGCTATTTTGATATGAGCACACAAGCTATATATAACTGTTTTATAGATGGGTGAAAGGGGCAAGATAGTATCTTCTCAGCATAACTGACTGCAGTTCAACATCCTTAGGACAACAATTCAAGGAAGCTTCTCTGTGGTAATTGTTATACCAACACAAACTTTCTAAGTTCTTGGGCTTACCTGGAATTCATTAACAGTTTGCATCCACATATGTAATCAGTTTGGTTTACACCCTCACTTTGTGCACACATTGCAGGTTTTGAACTGAATACTGATCTGCAACCACTTTCTTAACATTTATATGTAAGAATTCCAAAATACACACAGAAGAGCCACCTCCTCCTGAACACTGGCTGTTGAGCTACTAGAAAGAGTATTTGAAGGCAAGAGTTTTCCAAGTGAGCAAAATGCTACTTTTTCTGCTTACACTGAGAGGAAAACAGGACCAAGATCAAGCTTATCCACACCCCTCCTTCACAACACTTTGTCCAGCTCATTCATGCATTATGGATGCAGATGAATTTGGATTACTAGGAGTGGGGTGTCAAACAAATTAGAAGCATTTGTAGGTAACTAAGTCATTCCTATGTAGCCCAAGAAGTTCATGCTGTTACTAGGTTGCAGAGAAGAACTTATTATGCCTTTAGTGCCCAATTTTCAGAAAGACAAAAGCGTTTGCAATGCACTCACAAAAAAACTTTTGAAGACTTCCCTGTTTATTTTTGGCCAGTTTTTCAACCATACAAGTATTGAGCCATGCTAAGCTATTTTATGCCATACCCTTTTCTTATGCACACTCACAGTTCTTTCAGCATTCAAATTAGGGAAGCCTACATCTCAGAAAGTTTGCATAGGAAAACCTGCAGTCTCTACTTGTTTGTAGGAGGAGACCTAAAAGTTGAAGGAAGAACAGAAGTGCCATCATGCATTTGAAAGGAGAGAAAGCAATGAGGAAAAAAACCCACTCAGTTCCTAACTCCTTTCAAATTTTTGTGAACTTTTTTTCCCCAAAAAAGCATCTCCATAAATGAAAACATAATAGCTTTCAGAGATCTCCCTTTTCATTTGAACTATGGATTTTGTTCAAAAAACAGCTGATTAGTAAGCTATTAAAAACTAGGCATTAAAAAATCCAAATTAAAAAAAGTAAGTGCTTACATTTGTCATTCTGTATTAAAGAATTCATTTCAATAGGCAGATTCAAGATTTCAGGTAATTACATGCAGGACTTCCACCACTCTGAAATCCAGGTACATACAACAGAAATAGAAGTTAATTTGTAGTGTACAGAAATGCCAATACGCAGGAGCAAATCAAAGCAAGTTCAATCCTGCAGCTGACCTTTTCCCCTCAGGCTTTAGAGTTTTTTTTCTTTAGTGTATATATCTGGGGAAAGTTAACATTTAACACTAGATGCTGCGACACAATCTGCTTTGCTGTTTCTACAACACTACTGCCTGATTAATCTATATCTTCAGCAACAGATGGGAAGGTTGTTTTGAAATGAAGGTGATCTGCTTACAGAATTTAGTTTACAATAACATTATTTACAATGGTTTAAAACAATTTAGTTGTCACCAATTATCTAAAACAGCACTCACTGGACAGATTTTCCTTGTGATGAGCTGGGAGAATTTAAGGATAACTAAAACTTGATTCCTTGCAAGTTGCGTCACATAATCATATGGTTTGTCCATTTAACACTCAAAAATTGTCTTCATATAGCTGTATGTTTAAGATCAGTATAGAATTATACAGGAAAATTTGCCATTTTGATTTGTAGACGTATTAAGCTGTTTGGATGAATGCTTCAGAGAGACTTTTACTTTAAAAGGATGGAACAGTGCATGTCAATTATGTAATAGAAGAAGAGGAAAATACAAAGAATCAAGCTCTACTCTTCCATTGTAATGTAGGACAGATATCTGCAAGCAACCATGCATAAACCCCAAAAATAAAGAATAATTAAAAAAAAAGAAAAGTCCGTGTGTGCTTTCTTGCTCTTAATTGTTGAGAAAGCACAACATTTTCATCAGGAGAGAATCTGTCCATGCAATATCCCCATATTAACTTAAGATCAACACTTTTGGACAAAATACAAGGAATCAGTCCATGACGCAAATGTATTTTGTCACAAATAGTGCAAATCCTTTGTTTTAGCCTCATGAAAAAACAAAAGCTGGTTTTGTTGTTTCATGTAGAAGCTGTTCCAGACAGATCTTCATCCCTCATCATTTTCAAGAATGAAAATTTTTAAGAAAGAGAGTAGTATGAATTAAATACATTCATACTCGGATGTGGTTATAGTTTAGCTATGCTCCTTTAACATGCTACAAATCTTACTTTTTTTTTTTTTTCTCTAGGAATAATTCCATCAGAAAAGCCACACCATTAAATTTCAGTAAAAAACCTGGAATAAATCTTATCATATTCCTCAAGTAACAGAAACATTTAAACTGTTGTCCAGTATCCAGGCTCTTCTTGCCAAGACTATGACTACTGTAGTCAATTAGATATGTGACGTGAGGAAGTGTCTTATCTACTAGAAGCAATCCAGAAGATGGATTCATCTTTTCAGATCATACACTCAAGCACTTCATTTGTGCTAACATACACCTTGAAGACCACATTTATAAATACATTTTAATTGAAATATTGAATTTGGACTATCAGTGCAAAATAATTAACCCACAGGCTAGCGTGAAACCATAAGAGGGTGATAAAGAATTCAAGCATACATGCATACAGTATAAAGCATAATTTTTCCAGACAGTATCTGTTTGACAAACCTTGCATGTATCCTAATGCCATTTAAGCTTCCTATCTAATTTTTAGAAAGCCATCCATTTCTGAGCTGCTTAGTGTAGAAGCCTATCATTCTTCTGGAGAAAGCGGCAGTACGTTCATAGGATCTTTAATTTGTCAGATAGAGAATACAGGAAGACTCAGTGTAAGTTTCTGGTTTTTACAACTATAGACATACCTTATGAAAAGGTCAGCCAAAGATAATTTAGAATAGTGATTGGGACAAGGGTCACGAGAAGGGTAGCAATTTCAGGTACTGTGATCTGACAAAAGTAAATGCATTGCAACTTCCAATCCAAGGACTCAAATATTTACATTCACACATACATACTGCACACCAATAAAAAGATCCCTCTTTAGTTAAAGGTCATTTTAAAGAAGTAGTGAAGAATCTAAGTATTCTGTGGCAGGAAAGTTATTTCATTAAAATAAACAAATATTCGTGGCCCTTAAAGTCACCAACTATAGGCTGCTGTTTGATCATCACCTTTTTGAACAACTTGATATTGTAGGGGAAAGATTTGAGGAAGGAAAAAGAGAAGCATATACAGGAAAAAAAAGCAGATCAATCACTGAAACCAACTCACTCTATTAATATAGTTTTAAAACATTTTAACGTACTTTACACTGTCTCATGAGATGAAAGACAAGAATATATATTGTAGCTCAATGAAATTGCTTTGACAAATTGCTCAATTATCACCTTTTGGGATTCAAAGTGTATATTTCACCATGCTCCTGGTTTGTTTGCCTTTACTCTTGTCTCACTGAAGTTTAGCGTGTGTCTTCCTCATTTTTATATTAAAGGTGCTCCAAAGCACTTCCTACAACACTCAACCCTGCTGCTTGGTGGCGCATCTATTTTCTGCATCTTTTCAAGAACATCCTTTGGTAGACTTTTATGTGCAATTCTGTATTCATGATCAAAGACCTCTGAAATAGAAAAAGCATAGTTGAAGTTATCTAACAAACACACTACTGTTTCTATAAAATACTTTTGGTGATTTTTATATAACGACAAAATAATTATCTTAACTAACCACTGATTTTTTTTTTTCAAAATGCATCCTCTCAGAGAACCTGAAAAGCATCTTCATGCTGGAACATCACAATGCATCACAGTAGATGCACATTACTTCTATCACAGTTCAGTTTGCCTGTTCCCAGGGTAATTCCCCTGTCACATCCCATAAGGGAGTTCCTTTGCTTGCATAGTACCAACTAGAAGCCAGGGTAGAGGAGACCAGGAAGGGGTGGGCAGTCAGGTGGCTAGATGACATAGGTCTAATATGTGGGTCAGAGAAAGATGGACAAGACTGGGAGCAAGTTTTCAGACATGAGGAATTAAACTTCAAGCTAATAAACTTTGTTTAAAATAACTGATTACTGGCTTCAAACAAAGTCAAAATTAATAGCCCCATCTGAATTACATTTTCATAAAAGCAACACCTACTTGAAGAGTGACAGTACAGCACTTTTCACTAAAATACAGCAATTGAAAAGTTCCTTAGAAACTCATGGATGAAAAGCTGATTTTATACACTAGTTTTCATATGAAGTATTCATGTATTTCATACACAGGCACTATGCATTTCACAGAATTTTTTACTTACCAATGTCAATGTTCTCTCTCCCAAGAGACACCAGAGACAGGAAAAGAATTTCTCTGTAAAAACTCCTAGGGAATATTTTGAAGGGCAAGTCAATCACAGCACCAACTATCCTAAGTTTAAAATGTCAATGTTGAAGACACTAATCTTCCACTATGTAGTTTCTGAAACTGTTCTGTTAAATCCTGCTTGTGAAGAAAGTGACCAAGCTACATGATTACTAGCTTAAGGTTTTCTCATGCCTGAATATTTTTCCTTAATGCATGAAGTTATATTATTGCCAAATGCCAGCAGTTACATTTTCTATGAAAAATCCCTCTGCCAAACGTGCTATAAAAACTCCAGAAAAACAAGAAATATAAAATTAAGCACCACTTATTTAACAACTCATTCCTGCCTGAGGGTGAAGTACAGGGAGTGGGCTTATTTCAGATCAACCATACTTTGTTTTTTGTTTCAGAATGTCACAATCTATCTCAGAACTGGACATCACTAAACAATTACGTACTAGTTTTTTTCCTTGTGGAACTCAAAGATTCTTCTCGAGGCAGATTAGTTCTTGTTTCTTTTTAGTAACTACAAACCACAGAAGCAAAGATGACTTAATATGATAGACTTCAAACACATCTTGTATCTGCTGTAATTTACTTCAGAGGCTGTGCTTTTGTACGAAGCCCTCTCTGAATTGTAGTGCAGATAGCAAAATGTACCGTACAAGTGCTATTTACATGCCTCCCTTTGTTTGTGGATCATGCTGTATCCACTTTTCTTCGTCAGTACTCCAGGTTGGTTGAATTTCAATAGGTATAACTAGATAGTTTGGAGAATATTCCAGACACTGCAACAGGATGCTGCACACTTGTATTTATCAATTGCTAGATCTGGAGCAACACCAAAATCTGTATAGTCAGTATCTGTGTTTTTCTTATTCATTTGTAAAATCCCCATTTTGATTAAAGAATTATATTTATCTATTTGATTTGGATGAATTATGCATCTGGCTACAGAATGCATCTGTTTGTAAACATGGGCATAAACAAATATACACAGTGTTTGGAGTGCACAAATGAAACTGAATACTCCTGAGAGGTCCTTATGGAATTATCATTATGAAGTATACACAGTCTGATCTTGTTTAACTTTCAGTGGGGAGAAAGTAAGAAGAGATTACCCCTTTACCTCTGTCGTTTCACATCTGGCTTAACTTTCTGTAGAAGGAGATTGATTGGTTTAATAACGTCATTGTGTTGAATACTTAGTTTGATGTTCTCCAACAAAGTGTTTGTTGCCTGCTGATCTTGTGCCACCGTGGAGGGTCTCTTTTCAGAAGAATCTGGGAAATGCAACAGTATAGATTATTAAAACAGTAAAGATTTTTTTTTCACTTTAATAAGCAGAAGGTATTTCAGAAAGTGAGATATATACAGAACCTCTACTTAATCTACAGAAATTTGTTACAATGGAAAGGCTTTGTCTGCTTATAGTCTTTACGCCACCATGAAAGTGACAGGATGCATCAAGTATCCATGTGCAAGAGCTCCCACATGACAGAGAAATACAAGAGACCGAAGAGTATCCAGCATCAGATGCTGCCTGTGATGGTTTGTTAGCTCAGATTTATTGCTGCACTTAAGTTTCAAAAACTAAGTTCACTCCAAGAAGGTTATTTTTACATAAAGGAAAAGAAATAAAACAAAACACTGTCACATTTCTTATCAAAGAAACCTTTTTTAGCAAAGCCCTTCTTGAAAGCCACCTACAATTCATTGATAACTTTGGGCTATGTATTGAAATAGATAATGCACAGTTGCATCAAACAGGAAAGAAAATTATCAAGACATTTACCATCATGATTTGTTGCTTACATTGCCACTTCCAGAATAACACTGAACTACTATTCTTTGGAAAACAGTGACTCATGAGGGAATAGTAAGTTCATTTACTGACCAAAAAATAAGGCTACAGATTAGGCAGCAAGTACATGGCGTGTAAATGAAACGTAGACCAAGGCTAGTAATCATAATCACACCAACCTAAAGTTTTTGTAAAATTGACATATATGATAGTGTACAAATGTAATTTCCTGTTTTCCAAATACCTTCTATCTACAATATTACTACTTTTCTTCCACATTTAAAACAGGCCTTTTGCTCCTTTATTTACATAAATACATATATTTATGCATCTTCATGTCTGAATGCTTTGGGGATGCTATTCATGTATTATGCCCAAATCAATATGCTTTTGTAGAAGCTGAGGGAAACACCACATGTTATTATGTGCCGTTGACTGTAATTTTCTGATCAGTCTGTTTATTTTTAGGATGCTTCTTAACAAACTCTTTTTAATTCCTTAGAACCAGAATTAGCATGCCACATAACTTTTAAAAACTATGCTAAAAACTAAAACACAGATTGAGAAGTTTAGGTCAACAAAGGGTTTTTTGCTGATCAAAAGTAATGAAATCCCAAAGTTCTTATATCCAGTCTGCCTAGTTTTCTTCCTTCCAAATGGAGTTATGGCAGACAAAGGCTTTCTTGGATCTTACTTTTTGACAGTCAAGTAGGCTGCCAAATGTACATATTAATGGGACTTGTGACCTTTCATTCATTTATAGAAACACAAGATACATTTTCATAATACCATCTTCTTTTTCATGCCTGCATAGATATAACCAGATAATGCAGTGAAACATTCACATCAGGTGACGCTTATTTAGCACCACATCTAGAGCAAATCCTCCCACCCTGTTTATAAGTGTATGACATATAAAGAACAGATAACATACCTCTTCACACAGATCAATAAGATATTTTTACTAATAATTTGACACCGAGACTAGGTTAAGTACCTAAGGGACTGCAGATGTTTCACACACTAAAAAAGCTTTCCAACTTGATGGGCTGTGTACACTTCAGACGCTACAAAACAACTGTTTCTTTCCATAGCCTCTGCTTTCTGTAGCATTTATTTCACTTACTGAGATTTCTCCAAGACATATACAGGGGCTCCCCTGGCTCTTGGTGGAGGTTGATATTGTCCCACAGAAGATGGATGTATACTAGCTTGCTATCTTGAGCAAGAGATGTCAAAGGAAGCTAAAAAACATGAGGAAAGGGAAAAAGTTTTTAAAACATCAGTACAGTCTTATTTAAAAAAATGCTATTTTGCTCATTTTGCAAACAAATAAATGTTTACTTTGTTTATCTTGAATCCAACAAACAGGAACAGCTGATGTCTTCTCAAGGAAACTGTACTCAACCAGAGCAGTCACAAGTACTGCAACATTTAATTGCCTTTTCTAGGTTAGCCTCATGTATGAAGACCATTCAGGTTTCTACAGACATCTGAAGAAAATATTTATGAGTGTGTATCCAAAAATACTTTTTGTGCACCAAACACATTACTTGATTTGTACTACTTATCATGCCATACCTTGGTATTTTCTGACCTGATTAAGATTTGGTACGCATGTCTATGTGTTGGTCTTCCCAACAAGCAGAAAGAATCTGCATTTGCATACAAATATGAACCATTTATTTCCATTAAAAATACATGGCACTCAAAATAATAGTTCCATAATTATTTTATAAAATTAAGTGGTTCTGGAATCACTAATACAGTAAGAATTAGTGGGCAAGAAAAATTTACCACTAGTGTGTCAATCTGAAGTACTGATTATAAGATATTATTTCCCATCTTGTGGTTTTCCCTGCTTATGCATTGTATTTTTCCAGTATGCTTTAGATTTCATTAGTATTGGTCTTCAGCTGCATTTCTTGGAAAATTGTTCTTGGTTCTAGGTGTTTTTTTTGGGGGGGGAAAATTAAGGGAGAGAATTTTAAAACTAAAGTGCATACAAGTAGATACGAAAATACTACTTTTTTGCGTGCATCATATACAAATACCTATTGCATTTGTTACTTACATACACAAATCATATAGGTTTCAGAAAAACATCTGCTCCTTAAAACAGGAAAAGCAAAATACTCAAAAGATAGCACCCATTCTACATTCTGTTGTTCTATTCATACAGTTATGAACTTAGTCTGAATAGCAAAAACTATTAGTGGAAAAGAACAAAAAATATTGACCAATAACTTAAAAAGTTTATATACTGAGGTATGTAACCCACACCAAATGGATTACAGTGTATTGCAATTTGTGCGTTCTCCGCGGACACGTCTTGCTTCCTTCTGTACATCAGCCTTCTCTTTAATGAACATTACTCTCTGGCTTTTTAAAAGAGAACAGCTTGACTAGAATTTGAATGCTTTTTCACTCATCTTCCTTCAAGATTCCTTGCGGAAAACAAACCTTTCTACTTGTATTATAAAAACAGGAATCTAGATCCAAGCTACTACAATTACTTACCCACTTTTCTTGAACCAAACTCTCAAATTTAGCTTACTCTAGTATCTGCAGTTCTACTATGAGGAAGCCACTTACCTGCACTCCATCATTACAGTGTTCAGATGTTAGAATGAGTCCAGGTAAGTTGCTAGGTAGATCCAACCGTCGGAAATACCAAACCAGGTTCCAGAAAATTATGGGGTGTTGATTGATGAATTTGGATGTATGAATTACTTGTTCTCCCTCGTTTTCCAACAGTGATTCAAGCTCCTTACGCAGTACCAAAGGGCTCAAGTAGGGTACAGATACAGGGAGAGGGTTAGGTCTTTTTATTAAAGGATCCTAAAACCAAAACAACACACACAAAAGAAAAATTGTTTGGTTTTGGTTCTTTTTTTTTTTTTTTCCCCACAAAATCAAAGATTTTTCTTCCAGAAATACTCTTCAGGATTACTCGCCCTGAAAATCCCCCATTGCAGAGTTACTTTTGATATTTGGAAGAAGCCTCTGGAAGTACTGAACAGACAATAAATTTAACAGCATCAGCAGTTTTGACTGTTTATTAACTTTAAGTGTTTCTTAACTTTAAAGAACAATCACCTAAGCTCTCTCTATTATGTAAAAAAGAGAAAATGCTAATTTGTTATAACTTGTTATTGATTGTGCAGTTTCAAGCTATCTAAGCTGGTACTAAGCCAGTGGTGATGGAGATTGCAGAAAAATGTCAGTAATTACGTTAGCTGTGGAATTGAATCATATGTTCACATGTCAAGACAGTTTCTTGCCAATAAAAAGCACCAGGAGAGAGGAGAAACACTTTGTTTCACATGCAAGAATAATGTAATAGTCTCAATGCTGCCTCTTACCTTCTCCCATCTACTCAACAGGTAAGCCTAACAGAATATAGAGGAGGAGTGTGAGTAAATGCATGGAAAAGGAACAAACTTACACTCTTGCAACAGTGTGTTGTTTGCTCCATTGTGTTTCGTCTGCTGTAGAAGCTGGATTATTTTTAAAATAAACTTCCAGTTTTAGAAAGACAAAGACTAGCTTCATTCTGCTAGAGAGAACATTTCAAAACAAGCAGCACCGTTTGTACAATGTACTGAAAGAGCAAGTTTAGATTAACTGAACCAAGATTTTTTTTTTTGTCATAAGAACACGAAAATATGGTTGGCCATTCCCGTTCTCCAAATGGACAAGAATGCTAGCAGTGGAACATTATTCATTAAGTTCACTGCATTCAATATTTTGCTGTTAATTGAACATGCACCTTCTAGACTTACCACAACTTCTTGCAGACTATTTGGAAGGCTAACTGTTGAAATCCCATGGGATGGTCTCTGGGAAAGATCAATGTTTTGCAGTGGACCTCCAACACTGTGGCTCCGAGTCAAGGACACTCCCCTTTTTGGTGGATTATTGGTAGATGTCTTCATGGTTACGGGATCTGTACTCTGTTCTTCTGCCACATCACTGTTTGGATTTTAGAAGAGAATATGCTAATATGAAACTATTCAGCATTCCTGTGGCAACAGGAAGGAAGCACAGAAAGGCTGCCAAGTCAGTATCCCAAATCAAGTTTCTCTATTAATAACGAATCATATTTGCCCAGTTACCTCCACAGTTTAGGGAAAACAAAGCAAAATGCCTCTCAGAACAGTATATGCATCCCTTCAGAAAAGCAGCTAGGTCTAACCTAAAGACATGAATCTGAAAGCATTGCAGTTCTGTATAGGTACCGTTGCTCTGGTACAGCTTTACCTTGCTTAGAAAAACAGCAATGTACCTTTTTTTCAACACACAGAGAGTATCTTATTCTGACTATGCTAATTTTTACTTCCTCTTCCCTTTACGTGTACTTTCTGTAAATGTCATAAGCAGAGCAAAAATAGTATAGAAAACAATTTATAAGTTGCATGCTAATATAACTGAAAAAATAAAATTGTAAGTGTCAAACTCATCCAACAAGATAATTTAAGCAAACTCCTATTACAGGCTTGTCAAATTTAATGCATGCAATCAAGCCACTTGCAGATCTGGGAATATTCATTTTGTGCCCCTTACAACGGAAACAATGGATAAAAACAATTCAACTCCAATATAGAAGAAAAAACATCAAGTGAAACAGGAAGTGCCTGATTCCAAATAATCTGCCAAGAGAGGCAAGAGATTAATTTAGAGGTGACCTTCACTCTGAAGTTTGACTTTAGTTAAAAATATATAACATCAAATTTAGGAGATTAACGTAAGCAATACCACCTTTCATTTTTAGAGTATCAAGACTAACTACATTGATTTAAATTTTAATAGTCTGACACAGGCATTAGCTCATTAGCTCACAGGCATTGATATTCAAGAATTCCAAACTGAATAATGATTAAAAAAACCTCCTATTACAATAAAATGTCAACAAATCCCAGCAAAAAGATCACAATTCTTAGCAGTGCTATTTCAGTTCTTCCCTCTTCCAAAATGATACCCTCTCCTTCATGCTTGTTTCCTCAAACTGTTTCAAAAGTGGTATTGTTTTTCTGAGTTTCAGTTTTACATCAGTATTATTATCTAGAATGCATGCTCAGTAGAAGTGTTGAGTGCCCCGAGAGCTTTCTCTCAAAAAAAAAAAAAAAGAGTGTTCCAGCAAATGGACTTATTTTTCCCCATAATGCAGTGTCCTTCTTGTTAAATTCTAAACACAAGGAAATGAGAAGTAATGCTTAAATTTCTGTGTGTCTTTAAAAGCTGAGTGTTTCAACAATACTGAGTAGAAGTTTTACCTATTACTCAATAGCAGATGGACCTGAAGATTTATTTCTATAGTTGTATCTCTAAAACCCACTCATTTAGTGGAACCAGCTTACTTCCATTTGATAAAAGCATGCTTAAAACATGCAAAAAGAATGAGAGGAAACAGACAAATTAGTTGTACTTCTCCACCCTAATTAGTACATAAGCCAACCTTCACTTTAGAAGTAGTGGAGAAATACTGGTAGTGTTGATACATTTCTCACAGAACGAACAACCGTTTTACCTACCTCTGCTCAGCTGCAGAGCCAGTTTCTTCAGCTATGGTGTGGCTGGACTGTGGGTGATCTGAAAAACTGATCAAGTCAGCAACAGCTGGACTGGACAACAGTTTCTGCTCCAGGGGATCCATGGTTGACGGAAGGGTACCACTCTGTAAACTATCTCCTGAGGTACTTTGCTTCAGGAAAAAGCTAAGTTACAACATGAATGGGAGGGGAGAGAAATACAAAGGTTAAGATGTAAGCATAAAGTCATTTAAAAAGTCATTATTTGCTACATTTACTTTCAAAAAGTATCAAAAATAAGGAAACACAACATTAAAAACTTTGACAACAGGACACAAACTTCATCCTACTCTCTCCACTGTAACTTATATAGGCAGAGTAAACAAACACATACAGAGATTTGATTGCAAAATAAGAAATCCTATGCTGGACATAAGTGATTACAAGTGACCTTAGTTTGTCATGGTTCCCAATCAGCGACAATATATCAATAGCTGACACATCACTGAAAATGGTTGTTATTGTAATGTGACATTACGGACTAGAAGACCATACACCATTATAGGCACAAGATAACAGGCACGTGTCTTGCTTTGCTAAGGATTTTTAAGTACGCACTCTACAGATGTTCAGTTTCAGCATTAGAGAACAATAATGGAAGCTCTGATTCACAGCAATAACCACTACAGTGAGAATCCATTTTAAATTACCTTAAAATAAATTCCAGCCTTCACAATGCAATTAAAAGAGGTAAAAATAGTAAGCGGAGAAGCTTAAACTGGCAAACTACTGGAGAAACAATAAGCTGGAGCATCTGTAACTAAAAGCTGTTAATAAATTTAATTTGGGAGAATTTCTTTGTTGACAGATTTAAAAACTGTTTCATATGCTTTTAAAAAGTTCATGATCCATTAGCTTTGTTTTAATAGCTAAACAAAATGAAAACAGATTTATACCTTCTGTACAGTTATGCTTACAAAGAAAATATGAAAAGAAAAAGCGGTAAAAAGGCAACCAGTTCTTTGCTTTTTGGCTGTTTTACAATGAAACTCAACAGTTTACATGACTTATAATTTCCTTCAGTACAATCGTGACCGTTGAACACGCAGTGACATTCTTGTGAAAATCTAGACAAAAATACTGGGATATATAACTAGGATCCTTTTGTGAAAGAACATAACCACAGACAAGTGCAAAGGCAGAAAGAGAGTATCTATAAAACCCACTAACCTTGCAGAGCCACGTAGGTCTTTAAATTCAACGTTAAGTAAAGGCAGGAAGGTACTTTTACAGAAAGGACAGGTAGTGTTCAAGTTTGAATCATCTGCTGTCCATCCAGCCATAATTTCTTCATCATAAACCAAAGCACCACAAGCTCTACATTGAGAGCAGCTTGACATCAATACCTAGAACAGCAAAGAATGAGTATTATCAGTCTTGTTTCAGGGTTCTTTTATAATTGGCTTTATAGGCTTAGGAGTTTAACAGGAGTTTGTAGGCACAGGAGTTTAACAGGTATCAGAATGCCAGCTGGGAGGCATGAGTTCATCACTACTTACTCACCATACTCAGAGTTATCTTGTCCACGTAACTTTTACCTATGAAATGCAAATACTAATAATTTATTTTTGTTAGGTATTTTGAGACCTGGAAGAAGCACTATCCTGAAATGCTACTAACCTAGCATTTGCAATTGCTTGCTCCTATGAAGCCCCCAGCTTATATGAATTGTTCTGAATTGTATAAGTAAATGCATGTCTACTTCTCCAAAAAAGGGAAAAAAAACAAACCAAACCAACCAAACACAAAAGAAACCTTTATAGTGGTGTGGTGGGTTGACCTTTGCTGGATGCCAGGTGCCCACCAAGCCGCTCTATCACTCCACCTCCTCAACTGGACAGGGGGAGAAAAATATGACAAAAGGCTTGTGGGTCAAGATAAGGACAGGTAGATCACTCAGCAATTACTGCCACAGGCAGAACAGACTCAGCTAGGGGAAATCAATTTATTGCCAATCAAAAGTCAGAGTAGGGTAATGAGAAATAAAAACTAGATCTTAAAACACCTTCTGCCCAGCCTTGCCTTCTTTCTGGGCTCAACTTCACTCTCAACTTCTCTACCTCCTCCCCCCAAGTGGCACAGGGGCACGCGGAATGGGGGTTGTGGTCAGTTCATCACACATTGTCTGTGCCAACTCCTTCCTCCTCACTCTCTTCCCCTGCTTCAGTGTGGGGTCCCATCCACAGGAGACAGTCCTCCATGAACTTCTCGAATGTGGGTCCTTTCCACGGGCTGCAGTTCTTCATGAACTGCTCCAGCATGTGTCCTTTCCACGTGTCCTTTCCATGGGTGCAGTCCTTCAGGAACAGACTGCTCCAGCATGGGTCCCCCACAGGGTCAAAAGTCCTGCCAGCAAACCTTCTCCAGCAAGGGCTCCTCTTCATGGGGTCACAGCTTCCTTCAGAAGCATCCATCTCCTCCACTATGGACCTCCATGGGCTGCAGGGGAACAATCTGCTTCACCATGGTCTTTACCAGGGGCTGCAGGGGAATCTCTGCTCCGGCTCCTGGAGCACCTCCTCCCCTCGTTCTTCACTGACCTTGGTGTCTGCAGGGCTGTTTCTCTCATATATTCTCACTCCTCTTCTCCAGTCGCTGTTGCACAGCAAGTTTTTTCCCCTCCTCTTAAATACGTTATCACAGAGGCACTACCACCATTGCTGAATGGCTCAGCTTTGGCCAGTGGCAGGTCCATCTTGAAGCCAGCTGGAAGTGGCTCTGTCAGACACGGGGGAAGCTTCTGGTGTCTTCTCACAGAAGGCACCCCTGTAGTCTCTCTGCTACCAAAACCTTGCCACACAAACCCAATACAAGTGGAAAAAACAGAAAGTTGGTTTTTACCTAATAAAAGTCTCATCACTAAAGTAGATTGAAGACTAGAGAAAAGATGGTAAAAAATAATCCTGTACTAACTGAAGAATGGTCTATAATCCTTATTTTTTAGGCTTCCTCTGACTTCATTGTTTCACTCTCACAGGAAAAAAAAACAAAAACCCACCACCAAACACAGCATATAATATATTTTGGATCTAATATATTTTAGATATTTGCCCAATGGCAACATTTTTCTTTCTATCCTATGCCCCTTATATAATGCAGTGCAGAAGTTTGACAAACCTAGATCTCCAGAAGATCAAACATAAAAGAAAATTACATGGGACCTAGCAAAATATCACTACAGCTGAAAGAAAAGCAACCAAGGCAAACACAGTGACCATTGCCTACGTATCTGAAGTCTGAAAGCATCTACAACTGATACAGAGAGGCATCTGTAACTGAAACAGAAAGGCACGCTAAATCATTGTGCTGGGTTTGGCTGCGATAGAGTTAATTTTCTTCATAGCAATCTTTATAGTGCTATGTTTTAGACTGGTGACCAACTCCGTGTTGATAACACACCAATGTTTTAGCTATTGCTGAACAGTGCCTTACACACCATCGTGGCCTTTTCTTTCTCATTCTGTCCCCAACCCTGTGTGTGTGTGTCTGTGTGTGTGTCTGTGTGTGTGTGCTGACTGATTGCCTTTTTATCACTTGTTTTTTGTTGTCCCCGCCTCCTGCTTTTTTTTTTCCCCCCAATTCACTCATTAAAATGTCTACATTTTGACCTTCAAGCTTTTTTTCCTTGCTTCTGCCCTTCTGATTTGTTACCCCATCCTGATGAGGGGGGAGTAAGCAAGTGCCTGGGTGAGAGCTTAGCTGCTGGCTGTGGTCAACCCACCACAATTATTTAATAACAACACAATTTTCATAAAGGGGGGGAAAAAAACAAAGCTTGAAAGGAAAAAAAAAAAAAAATCTTGTTTCCTCACTAATTTCTGTCTCACTTCAACTTTTGACCCTTTCCTCAATTGTCTCTTCTCTCTATATATGAGAGATACATAAAAGCATTTAACATACTTTTCTTTTTTAAAACTACTGTCACACCCTGGGCTAAAAGTATCAAGCATTTTTGCAGTAGAAACATGGAAAAAAATTGTTTTGAAAAATCCATCCACAATCCAACTAAACAGGTAATTAATGCATACAGTAATAATGAATAATAAGATCTTTCATCTGTGAGTTTATTAATCTTACCTCCATTGCATAGTTCTGGAAAATGCTGGATAAACTAGTATTATGTGAAGAGCTGTGCTCTGACTTCTCAGAATCTAGAACTTTCATACTTCTTGGGAATGAAACTTCACCTGTACAGAAAGAGTAATTTGGGTCTTGTATTCAAGGAAAGCGAAATTAATCCATTCCCAAAGAAAATAATTTCTCTTTGACCAAGATAGAAAATTGTACCAGAATATCTCCAAAGATATATGTAGCTCTAACTTCAGTGGTATTATAATTACAATATAGATAAATATCATTTTTGTGATTAACATTTCAAAGTTATTTTTGTTTAACACAATGTATCACAGACTGGTAAAAGGAAAAAAGCATTAGTGAATAAAATCTGAAAATACAAAGAAAGAATAAAGAATGGCAAAGAGCCGTAAGATTGCTCAATATATATACTCGAAAAAATTGTTAAAGATTTCTTGAATGATACATCCATATGTAAATAGCAAACAGAAGGACAGTACCAGGCAAGACACATAATACCAAATATGCCATTACTGTGCTTAAGTTTTCCCTGGCTAACATTGCAGTAAAACAAATAATCTTCTTTCGGTAAGGCTGTATTTTAGGGTTATGAGCTTTGCCCAGGAAAAGGGAAAAAGAAGTTGGGATATATTTACCAGAAGGAAATGGTTGGAATCAGTTTTAGGAAGCAAAACTGTCAGCATTAATTCCTCTGACAAGCCCAGTCAAACTTTCCTATTCAAAAAATCACTAGCAGAGTCCCCTCATCATAAAGAAGGCTTCTCTGCTTCTTCAGATAAAGTTTATGTTTGTGAACAAATTTTACATATTCTGTTGATGGCTGCCACTCTTTATAATTAGTTCTTATAACCCTCCTAACTAACTGGAACTAGAGGATATCTCATCAAGATTCTGCTAGACACGGCCAGCTTATGTCCAGTCTGCAAGATAGTTCTTCTCTTGATGCAGACGGCTTTACGATATTTGCATCATTGAAGTATTGCAAAGAGAGAGAAACCAAAGACCCAGCTGGTTCAGCAACACATCGTCTTCTCAAAATAAGAATCAAATCTAATTGAATCAAATCTGAAATGAAAATGATTAGATTTACTTCCTCCAGTTTTAGAACTGGGGTGGTGGTGGTGGTGGTGGTGAAGGACAATTTAGCAATAGGCATATATTTATCAATTACCTTCATAACTGTAATTCAACTACGCATCCAATACGTCCTATTCCACAGTAAAGCTGATGCATTTTTTTTGTATGTGTTGCTTTGTTTTTTTGTGGGCTTGGGGCTGCGGGGTTGGTTTTGTTGGTTGGTTTGTTTGTTTTCAGTTTGTGGGGTTTTTTGCCCCCCTCAAAAGATCTGCCTCTGTTAGTTATGCAACTATTTGGGGCTCTTGAACACCGCTCTGCTTTTCTGTATTGATATTTCAAGAACTTTCAGGGTATTATGACTTTACACATGAATGAGCAGGTGTTCCTGGCTATAACTAATTAGGAATCATCCTATCACATACACAGAGGAAATATTTTTACAGTTAAATCCCTGTATTTTCTATCAACTTTTTATACACTCAAAGAGAGAAGCATTTGCTATTTGCTAACGCAAGAGAAGAACATAGATTGGAAGTACAAATTTGTTTGTACTTGTCTTAAGGACTTGAAATAATTTCAGATTACCATAGCTTCCACTGTTATGAATGATTTCACACATAAGAGTTTTCCCTGGCTGTTGTATTATAAACAAGTTATGAGAGGGAAACAAACAAACAAACAAACAAACAAATCTCACCTGCACTGTAATGCTGTCTTCCTGCATCTCCACTGCTACTGCTACTGCCAAGACTAGTAGTGCTTTGGGCAAGCTCATTCGTAATCAGCCCTGGGACTCCAGTTCTTGATGACAGATTATCTCCTAAAATATTATCTTCAAAGCCAGCAGGGAAGTTAAAGTCTGGTCGATTGTTTTCTTCCTTTAAAAGACGAATAAGAAAAAAAGCATTTTTGAGTACTTCCAGATCCATTATTTGACTTCCATCTTTATCCTAATAAATAAATAAGTAAACTAGAAGATTAAGATGAAATCCTGATGTAAAAAATTTATTAGATGCAAGATAAATCTACGCAACCCCAAAAAGAGCAGATATTGGACAAACCAGAAGGATATTAGAAAAATGAAAAGCTTTAGCAGTGAAAATACTTAGCTGAGGAGCAAACTGAGTGACAAAGCAACAGGGATATAAACTTCTTCATTACAGGAGAAACAGGAAAAATGATGCAGAAATTGTGATTTGGCAGACATTACACAAAATGAAGAATTATCAGAAAAAGGTCTGAGTTAAAGTCATATTTTCAGAGTCGAAGACAGGAATGAAACATACCGGCTGAAATGATGCAGCAATAACACACTAGTCACTAAGACACAGCATGCAACAAAGTATAATAATTAGCATATTAAAAAAGGGAAGCTGCAGAAATAAAAAAGGGAGAGAATCAAAAGATCCTGAAGCAAATTAAAATAAGTCACATTAAGGGGGTTATGATGTGCCATTAAACAAAATTCTACAGAATAGCTCAGTATAACAGAAAGGGACACAGGAAAACCTAGGTCACAGGAAAAAAATTCAGGAAAAAGCAAACCAGTGAGTATTCATTGTCACAGGCAAAATCTGGTTAAAAAAAATTAAGAAAAAATTTTTTTTGTTTGTTTAATAGAAAGGACCCTATTAGTAACATCAGTTAAATTTGTTTCACGGAGAAATAAAGCCAAACACCTATCTCCCCCTTCCCCACCTTTTATGGAGGTTGGGGAAAGAAGGGAGAATTTGAAAAAGGAAACAAAAAGCTATCTTAACAGCTTGAAGAAGGGAGACGAAAGAGCCTTAAAGCCGAACACCAGATCAAGGGATTAACTGGATCAAGCAGAGGCCTTTCTAAGACAGAAAACTACATTTGGAGGCACAATAACAAGACATATATGGAAAGGAGGAAGTTACAATATTCATCCCTCCATCTCCTTTTTCATTTATGTCATTACACTCCGAAATGTTTTACTCTGAAAAAGACTGTCAATCAAGTGTGCTTACGCAAGAACCATAACATTTAGCTTCCAAATTCCTGATGAGTGAATTTACTAGATCTTAGGCTGCCCTTTATGACTTTCAACTTTAATCCTCACCAACCTGACTTCTTAGGTTGGTGATTTGTTTTCATAACCTTTTCTTAGTTTTTCAAAATAAGACAGGCAGTATGACATCATTTAAGATGACATAATTTTGTTCTTACCAGGGTTTCTTGGTGCAGTTTCTTTACATATAAATAGATGAATAAATAAATAGGGGGGGAATGTTGAGAACAAAAAGTCAAAGTTTAAGTTTACTGCATCAAGACTGTTTAATTTGCTTTTGTCTGAAAAGTGTTTTTTTAATGACAGAGGAAAACTCCACCATACATAAAATACAATTTTTATGAGCTAATAAAAGTGAATACTTAATAAAAAACACCATCTTGTAAAGCAATCTTTTGGACACAGAAGTTACCCCTCTAACTTCGTCTCCCCAAATTTTTCATATTGAAAAACACTTGCCTCATCATCTGAGTAACTATATGCTGAAGTTACAACTCCCCACATCTTACTCGCCACATTGGCAGCCTGCTTCATGCCTGATTTCAGAACATCCATTTTTGGTCCAGACAGTATGTTGTCTAACTTCAGACTGGATAAAGTTGTTACAACAGATCCTAACGAGCCATGTGGAGAAGAACGACCCAGTCCTGTCAAAGATGAAGACCGCTCCTTTTGAACTCGTGGATGGGTTTGTTGCTTTGGTCGTCCAGTGAATGTTTTGGATCTAGAGACAGAAGGACTTCTCTGGTTTTCGTAAGACTTGGGGGGTGGCAGGACGGAATCCAAAGGCAGGCTTGACCTCCTTTCTTGTGAGTGACCAAATGTACCAGAGGCTTCGGCTTCCCTGTCTGGCTTGTGCAGTTCCATGCTGGGAAACTTGCTACCCAATGGGTTCTTCAGATTCATATAGCTCTCTATTTCATCTGCTAAATTACGTGCTGCAACTGGTGATACCAACTTTTCCTCAGGTTCTGGATGCCTTGGTGGCATGCCATCAGTAGCCAGCAAAGACAAAGGGTCCAAGCCTACTTCAACATCTTCCCTTTCAATAGGCTTAACCACTCCATAAAAGCTATTCCTTTTAGTAGTGGCATCTTTGGATTCTGTTTTCTGGTTTTTGGACTCAGTTGACTGTTCAAGGTTCATGTCTTCCACTGTGGTCATGTTTTCATCTCTTCCATTCTCAAGATGCTCTTTCCCTTCCCCAGGTTCTTCCAGCACTGGTGAAGACCTGTGCTCCAATTCCCAGTCACTTTCAGTCACACAACTCCACATGCCACTTACGCCAGAAACCTGCTGGTCAACGACACTGTCAAAGCTGTGGGATTTATTCACATGACAAGGTGAAGTTTTGGCCCCAGATAAAGCTGCTGTTAGGATCTTGGCATCTGCTCCCATCATTATTGCTATTTCTTTAGAATGCAAGTCCAAGCTGCCTTTTTTCAGCAGCATTCCTGCTCTGCTTTCACTGCTGAAACTGCAGCTTCTCTCTGAAAACAGTTTCTGCCTCTTCTGTCCTTTTTCACTTGTTTTCTTAGGAGAAACATCACCAAAGACTACATCTTCAACTGAATCCTGAGTTATGAACAGTGGGCTAGAACCAGTTTCTAAAAGAGAAAAGGCATTAATATGGTATCCGTACCCACCAAAAATGTTCATTTCCTGAAATGATGCGAGATCTCCTTATAGTGAGAAGACTGGGAGCACCACAATCTCAAGTTATCCATTAAGAAGTTACACGAGTATTATCAAGTTATTTTAATGGCTGCAAAGGCATCCTGCAGATCAAAAGTCATCCACTCTTTGACTCCTTGAAGTCAAAGCCTTTTATGGCTTCTACCTCCCTTCCCTGTGCCAACACCCAGCAGAGAGTAGGTACTACATCAACGAACTAAAGGAAAGTACGATTATAGGTAAAGATTGCTCTATTTTTTTCCAGAGCTATATTCACAGGTCTATACATCAAACTCCATAGTTCATTCTGATTCTGAAAAAAACCCCAAACTATTGTGTGTGTCCGCACAACACAGAGCATTACTTCATTTATGACACAGCCATATTTAGAAGAAGCTACTTAAATTTAGCATGTGGAAGACAAACTAATCTTATAAATATTCCCATTTCCTCAGGGGAATTGGGAATACTTACTGCCTAGAAAGCTGTATTAGCTAGGCAAAAACCTCCATAAGTATGGGAATTCTACTATATTAGGCTCCCAACAGAGGACCTGATGTACCATATCCACTGCTGGAGGATGTTTGAGTCTCACATTGATGCTGCTTCTTGACTAGTAATCAGCTCTCATAATTGCCAGAAAGGCACTGGGCAACTTCTTGCCTGAGACTCAATTCTTTGTTATCAAGCTACGCTGACTATGTTGCCTTAGTCAAGGACAGGCACAAAGGCAGAAGAAAAATGAGCCCCAAGATGTGGCTTTTATATATCTGTAAGTCTTCCTCATCATAAAGCTCCATATATGTAAATAAATTTTGTATGGCACGAAGACAGCATGCATTGTTCCCAGGTTATACATTGGCAATGTAAGCCACAGTCATAAAGAGACTTGTCCAAGGTCAGTGAGGTTTAGGTGACAAAATCAAGAGTAGAGACCCTACTTCTCTTGGTGGTTCAGTACGTTACTGAAGCACTCTCAGTGCGGGACAGGGAAAAAATCTTGATTTCAATCTATTCAACAGTGATTTTCAACCTTAGAATCCACAGGTTCCTTTTAAGTCACCTCCAAAGGATAATGGTGGAATGCAGATGTTGTGCGAGATATCTGCACCTCGAATAGAAATTTTTTTTCTTTTCATAGCATGAAAAAGATTGCAAGACACTATACCACAACAAGATTAGGACTTCAGCAAGCTCTGTTTCACCCAGTGACTCACCACCACTGCTTTTCCTTCCACTGCTATCAAAAATGCCAGATGGAACTTTCACAATACTGTTACCCCAAGCAGGTGGGTCTGTTGGACTATGAGTTTCCATATTCAGCTGTTGCTTTTCATCAGATTTCTCAGTACAAACCTCTACAAGAAAGATAATGTGAACTTTAGTTAATTTAACTAAATAATTTCATTTGCACTGTTATGGAAAATACAAACTCAAACACTGCTCCCTTATGTAATTACAACCTAAAGGATCAGTCCTACTAGGTACTGAGCATTTCCTGAAAATAATACCCAGACAGATGACAGTACACAGTATTATGCAGAGAGTGCTTAGCTGTTCACAAGGTTAAAGTATATGCCAATTTCTTCCATTGGTATTTTTCAACTAACGAAAGTACAGCAGGAACAGCAGTTCTCAGATTTTCATGCAGGGCTGTTTATCTAATGACACCTTTAGAAGCCCTAATTCACATTACAGATCTCGTAACACAGATATGAAACAGATTCAGTAATGGAAAAGACAAAATACAGAAAAACTAAGGACAAAATCTGGATACAAGACACAAGATGACCATATTTTCTACAGCTGGGAAGGGTCTGTAGGAAAAAGTAGTGCCTTTTATTAGGTCAACTGGTACAGCTAAAAAAATACTCAAGTTTTCAATACACAAATGAGAGGAATGGAATACAAAACAGCGTGCCCCAGCATTTGTCCAATTTTTCCATCTATATTAAATTAGTCTAATAATAGGCTATTTCTACCTATACGTATTCCACTGGTATTATCTAGGGCACAGAAGTAGTCCACCAGATTTCATGCAGTCATATTTTGGCCTTGGCAACATTATGAATGCAATACATTAAGTATTTGTAGTAGTCTAACACATGAAGCAGATTTATTACAAAAAGGTTTCATCAATGTAAACATGCATACTTAACCTCCTATTAGGTCTTCCACTTTAGAAGAAATATCTTTGTCTACTTGTGTTTCAGTTGCATGAAGACTATTCCCATCATCTCTTAAAAGTTCATCCTTGGATCCGTACCCCTGGTCTGACTGACCACCTATTTAAAGGAATACAAACACATGCCTCAGATTTGGGTTTTTTTCCTGAATTTGTTTTTCAATAAGAAAATAAAAGAACTGAAATTAATTTGTTTCACATTTTGTTTCACCAGAAAAGTTCATAGTAAGATCACCAAAATGCCTAATCTGTGCACAGATCTATTTGGTGATGGTGACAGCAGAGATAATGAGGCTATAAAATCCAAATTTATTTTTCTAATTATTATACGGAATACAAGTTATTCCTCCAGGAACACTATCGTGACCAACTACTTTTAACACACTATATTTCCTTTCATTCCTTTCCCTTCTCATTAGCATGAAATATTTCGTTGGTGGGCAGGCTAAATTCTCAAATGCATCTACAAAAGAAATTTAGACAAGCACAACAGCAACTGAGCAAGCTTCTAACAATGAATACATCCCTGAAAAGAACTGTACCGTAAACTGTCTTACATCTTTGTGCTGTAGTGCAAAGTATAAAATGTAATAGAAAAAAAGTAAAAGTCTAAACATTTTTTAAAAGTCTGTTCCTCCACGATACCAGTTAAACTTGACAGCTGTAACTCATTCTTAAAAACACGAATTAAAAAAAAGAGTAACAAAAAGAAGAAAGGAAGGAAAAAAAAAAAGGGGGGAAAAAAAGTTTACAGTAGTCCAAAAAGTCTGCCATAGGAAACAATCCAGAAAGACACTCTTTTCTTTGTTATTTTTATCTGAAGTGCTGCTGCATATGCAAAACTAGAAAAATATTATATGGGACATAACCCACAGCAACATGTTAAACAAGATTATTTATATGCCTTAGAGTACCTGTTAGAATACATGACAGTATTTAAAAAGATCAAAGTGTAAGTAAGTTACCGAGTGTGAAAGGTATTAGGAAGTTCCATAAAACTTGAGTGACAGACATAATTTATCTACAATACATATTACTGCTATTTATTTTACCAACAAAGTGCAAATATGTAAAAAAGACTTAAATTTAAAAGTTTGAGCAGTCATCAGTCATTACGTTTGGCTACTATATTAAAAACCTTTTATAGAAAAAAGTAAGTTCTGACATTCTTTGGTCTTTATTTTCTCTCTATCATCATTTCAATAATGTTACCATCCCTGCTTTGCACAGAAAACACCCTATCAATAAATGGGTGAATTACCTGCAGAAGTAACATTCAAGGGTAGAAATAATGCACACGTGCATCCAAGGCTTCACACCATATAAGTCTGCACCCCACACCGTGATAGCCAAGGACAAATGCGGCACCCGAGAGACAGCAAAGAGCAAAAAGCAGAGCAACAGAGAGCAGAGAGAAGGGAAGTTCAGTAATCTAGGCAGGCATATCAGATGAAGCACAGGAATCAGACTCAAAGTTCTCTTTACAGAAGGGCTCAAGATATTAAAAACATAAAGAGTGAGCAAGAACCATTTGTACATTAAGTTTTGAAGTACACAAAGAAAGGAAGTTTAGTTGAGACTGTGCACAGGTAGGATGTAATCAGTACTAAAGGAGATATGAACAACCATTAATTTTATCTTGTCATCTCAAGTGATTAACTTCCCGTACACTCTTTTTACTCCAGTTTGTCTAGAAGAGTGCACACCATGTTTAAGGCAGAGTTTTTCTCCAGCTTATCACCTGTTTTTTCATTCCCAGAGTCTCTCAAAGACTGTATGACAAGGTTCTGATAATTTCTGTATTTATTTCCAAGTTTAGCAACAACTATTAAGAAGCCTGAATATGGCCTTTAAAAGCATAGTTTACTATAACCAAACATGACATACTAATTCCAGGAATGCTAATTAGGCCCTTCTGGATTACCATCAAGGAGCAACATTTTAAAGTTAGCTTCTAATCACCTCAGCAACTTTCCCTCCTTTCCTTTAATGCAGAGAAAGGTTTTACTCACACAGACTATAATTTCTATGAATAAATAACAATATGCAAAAATTGAACGGACTCATGTCAGAGGCTTCATACCTTTTCTGAAGATTAGCACAAAAAGCAAGGTTCATGAGACCACAGCAACACATTTATTTTAACATAATGGTACTTCTGCTACGGTTCACTCTGAACTAAAGAAGCAGCATGATCTGTGGTAAAGGAGTAATATTCAACAACAGTGTATTTCTTTTTCTTTTCATAGTTTAACTCCATGCTTCACTCTCTACAGCCTCAAGAGGGGAAGATGGTGGTTGTGGAGGGGAAATCAACAGGAGACTAGAAAATTTAGCCTTTTGGGGGACTGTTAGTAGTGAAACCCAGCAGAATCTAGTACCTGTGCTAGAGTGATTATCAATGGAATCAAGCCTGACTAAGTCACTGACGAAGAGAGTGTGCTCCCCACTGTTAGCATCATTAGAACTATCCACGCTACCATGGCTCACCATGTCCCCATCACTTCCACCCGTGGTACTCCGCAGAGCTAAAGACATGAACGAGAGCTGGTTAGTGAGAGAGGATTTAACTTTTCAGGTTTTTAAACAAATCTAACCTCTTCAGACAACACCAAATACTTTTGCTTGCACATATAAAATAAGAATATGAAATTCTAGCAACAGAATTCAGACAATTATTCTTCAGTGTGCAGAAGACATGCTAAGACTGTTTCAAGCATCAAGTTAGCAATTATCAATTTTCATACACTTAAGGAAAAGTTTTCCACTTGTAAAAGCCACAAAGTTAGCTGCAATCCCTCAGAAAGCATGTCATGCTCTTGTTCAGCAGAAATAAACCCATTTCAACTAACTTATTACCTGATGTCACAGGTACTCGTGGGCTCTGCGTTGATTTCTTTAAGCACTGCCTAAATTGTGCTGTGCCACGAACTACATTTCGTACCTTTGTCCACAGGAATATGCCACTGCGGTTACTGCTAGGCCAAGGAGACTCTAAAACCGCCTACAGAAAGAGACATTACGATAACAAAAACAGTAAGAAAGTTACACTAAGAAACACAGTATAGTGAGAAACTTTTCTTTCCATACTTGAAAAAGGCATTTTCTGTCAACCATGTGAAGAAGAACAAATATCTGAGTTTTTATGAGCTGTTCCCTTTTATGAGCTGTTCCCTTTTATCCCACAGCTCTGGATACAATAGCTGAGTAACAATGAAAAATGGATCAAGATTTCTTTAAGCAAATAAAGTGGGTTTTGCTCTTATTTATATACTTCAGTAGCAACAAAAGACCATAGTAGCACCTCTTTTCCTATTACTTTTCATAGTTTATTTTACTAAGAAGTTTCATCAGCTTATTACAGGAAATTGGAAGCAAGGAAAAGAGGGGAATGCTACTTCAACTAGCCTAATTCCAGCCTTCATTCATCTTGGATCCTGCTACCTTAAAGGATACAACTAGGAACAGATGGTTTTGACATGGAAGCACTAGACAGGTTCCAAAACTTGCAAATGGAAACACTATAAATATATATTTCAACAGAAGTTTTGGTTAGCCAAACAGCACAGGAATGTAAACTTAACAGTGTAAAACCACACAGTGTAGATCCAGTGAACCGTAAACATGTCCAAAACGATTGCTTGCCCAACAGAATCAGCAAATCCAAGTGAAGAGCTGTAAAAAACAATCTTCAAACATGCTACAGGAACAAGGGGAGTGACAACAGCAAGAGAGACATTGGTCCAGCATCCCTCATCAAGACTCCTCTTACCTTATTGTAATAACCATAGGTAATGGCATTTGGCTGTATTCCAGCATTTTTCATTTCAAAGAGGACTCTCACGGCTTGAACAGGTTGACCCCACAGTCCACAGAGCTGCATTACAACTCTGTAGCAGACCTGACAAGATACAGAAATGCAGAAATGGACTGATGACAAGGATTTTGAAACTGCTTAAGCTCTTCCCTAATTTCCAACTTCTACACATGTAAAAGGGAGAGCCACGTGAGAGCAGCTACTCAGTACATAACACTCAACAGCCAGAAGAGGGAGCAAAAATTAAACAGGAAACCACACGAGCTGAAATAACATCACCAGTCACATTTTTGAGAATGCTGAATTTTTTTCCACTTGGTTCTTCTGTTTGCGAAATAAAGGAGGGAAGGAAACACCCACGCAAAAAGCAGGATAACTTGCTGCTGCATGCCTGTGAATACTACTGAAAGAATGGTATGCTGCACACAAAACCATTATCCCTTCAGTACAGGAAGGGTGCAAATCATTAATTCAAAGTGCATTTAAAAAACAGGGATATTCAAGAACTCCCTTCTTGAAGAAGTCTGGGAGAAGACTAGCAACACTAAGTTGGAGTACTTGACCCAGCTGACACTACGCTGGTGATGAAAAAGGAAATTAATTTCCGGTTGCCCTAGCTGAGCAGACTTCTTTGAGATCATTTCAAGGTGGCTTTAAAACAGGTCAAACTGAAAGTATGCTTAACCTGGTGGTGGCTGTGAAACACACTATATTTGCACCTTGTCTTCTATTCCATGTTTATGGTAACAGTTTTTAGTTCACACTTGCCTCATCTAGTGGTTCCACATCAGTTTTCCTCATTTTAATTAGGACATCGTATGCCTGCTGCAGTGCTTTGACCTTGGGATGTGCAACTCTGATGTAGGCTGGCAGACAAATAAACCATAGGCTGTAACTATGACTGAAGAGACACTTAGCCCACTGTGGGGGGCTTACGTAATATTTCTTGGCTAACTTATGGGCTGTTTTTATCTCCTGTAAGGGTGAAACAAAACAAAAAAGCAGACAAAAGATGTAACATCCTGAATCTAGAAGCCATCACTAACTCAGATACTGGCTTCTTAAAAGTAAGCATTTAATACAAAAGGACAAACAGTCAACTGCAACTCCCTTCTTACCACTCTCTTACTAAGGCTCTCTGGAAGCAAAAACTAGTATCAGAATTAATCCTCTTTTTTTTTCTTCCCCATTCAAGCATTAATTTTTATTTCCTTTTGTTTTATATTACAGTCTAAAGCTCAAAAGTGGGTTTTACAATATACTGTAATCTCAGATGTTAATTTGTTTATTTGTTACCTTCTGTTTCTTTCTTTCACAAGTGTTGATTCTCAATAGTTACAGAAGACCTAACCTCTAACAACATTAACTCATAGTAAAAATACGTAGTGGCAATTTTACCAAAAAACTTCATATCTTCCAGTGTTCACACAGTGATTACAGTAAGATTCATCTGACCTGTTTTGTCCTCTTTGCCATAAGTGCTGGACTATTTGAAATGCTGCTTCCAGCTGGGTGTCTGCTGAAGGAGAGCTTGAGTTCCTGTGGCCTGTCAAAGAGCTTGAAATCCAGTCGTGGGAAGTTTTTATAGCTATATAAATGATTTAAAATAAATAAATAACTAAAAACAGAAAATAAAAGAAAAGTTTTTCACATACGTGCTGATAGCAAGAAAGCCATACAAAGCCAACTTGCATGCAAAGAGCTGACAAACAGAATAAAGAACTGGCTGGGGGGGGGGGGGGGGGGAGGGAAGGAAAGAAGATAGCAAGATCCTCTTTAGTCTTATTCACAAAGATATCACAAGAACATGCCTTGGACATTAAATCTCCATAGACAATGGGAACAAGAACCAGACTGCCATCCATATCACGAAGGTCAGGGAAGCACAGATGACGATTAACAAGGACAACAGTTGGCAAGAGAACCTTCATGACCTCCAAGAGAGACAGGAAGAAAAAAATCATAGTGTCTGAAACTCCACATTTCCTACACGGGGCTGAAAAACACTGAATGAAAGAAGTCTGAAAAGTGGAGTGGATGTTTTGTTTTTTTGATTCATCAGCTGCAGATAAATAGTACTGGGCAGATCCATTACCCACCCCCTGTGGGTACGTTCCCACTGTGAAACAAAGTGCACTGCAGTTGCTACAAAATACACATAAATGGCTCAAACAGGAAGAAAGACACCGAATACATGTAGAGAAGTATTACTATAAAGTTGGCAAGAAGTTACTGAAAAATTAAAACCAAAATCTACATGCCCTCAAACATACGCACACAGAAAACACTGACTTCTAGAGCTTCAGAAACTTACCAGAATCCGGGCAGTTCATATATTTTTATAGCTGAACATTATGTTAAGGCAAGTCTTGCACCAAGATGGAACATGTGCCCTGCTTAACATCATATGCATTCTAGTTTCACCACATGTGGCTGTTTAACTTGTACCTGTATTTTGGCACTCGATCCTGTCCATCATCAGTGGGAGGTTCTGGTGGCATTATAAACACTGTGTGTTCACTTTTTTGTGACTCATCAAGCTCAATCAACCGTGTATCTTCAACAGAATCTACATCAACCTGAAAACAGAGTTTGTACTCTAAGTACAGAGTTTGGCTTTGGGATAAAATGTCATTTTTAACATAAATTATGTTAGTATATGTAAAAATATATTTAATATACACTGTATTTGATTATATAGAAAAAAATAAAACAGATATCCCTAAACATTCTGAAGGACAAAGTACCTTCTCTCCTTTTTCTGTTCCTTTATCTGGAAATAGCTGGGAAAAAAGAAAAAAAAAAAAATTAGAGTTTCTTCTCAACTGAAAAAAAATCCTGAATACTTCTATTAAAGCTGTGTCATTTACTGAAATATTACATAAGAAACACTTAATTTTGCTATTACTGTAGAAGCAATTAATCTTTTTTTCAAATACTTCTTTTGCTGAAAGTAAGAAAATGCAGTAATCGGCATGCTTTCAATCTGTTGACATCATCTACTAAATACAAAATCCTAAATCTATCAAAGGAAAGTGCTTTCATTTAGTTTAATTGAAAGTAACTGCTGTTTTGCAGATATTTTCAATATGACAATTTAAGTATGCAACACATTAACAACCTGCCGTAATATCAAATTATTAACAATATCAAACAAAGTATACTCTAGATGCATACCCCATACTCAGCAGAAAGAAAAATAAAGGCAAAGAAACTTTTAAACACTTATTTGGTGGTCTGTTTACAAGTGTTAATTTCATCAGAATCAATATTGAATCAAAGACTCATTCTGTAAGAACTTGGTAGGAAAATGAAGGTTCTGTCCAGAAAGAATCATATATAAACACCTCTAAAAATACATATATAATTCTCTAGCTCTTAATTTTTATATTGTGAACTTGGCATGTTACAGATGAAGCTATGAACTCAATAACCCATCTAGACCAGAACCATGCTGAAGACACTTTGTTTCAAAAAACAAGAATGGGTTACAGCAATCTTTCTCATATAAAATACAGGCAACGAAAGGTGATCTTATCTACATAAATCAGTTTTGACCACAAGTGGAGCACTAGGCATGTTTTTGTGTTTTAAGTTTAAATTGTGTGAAAAAGAGCAACAATGCAGATGACCATTGGTAGATAATTCCACATCAGAGGGAGGGTGATTAACATTTAAAGGGAAGACACTGACGGCATTGTGCTAAAGTGTCAGGTACTGGTATTTCTCACATTATCTTATAGCTTGGCATCCTACAGGGCTTTAATGAAAGTTTCCTGCATCAAAAAAGAAAATTATGACCATGCAAGAAGACGAAGGAAGAAAATGACTCAGCACTAACCACTAAGAACTCCAGTCCCTCAAAACAGTTGCTGCAGAGGGTATCTACCTTTACAACTAAAAACCACGACAATGAACAGAAGCATATAATTTAATAGTATTGCTACATGTTTTTCACCTTTTCTATGCAGTCATCAAAAAATGCCAAGCCAGTATCCTTGTCACTCACAAAACTGCACTCTTCAATAAAGCGGCTGAATATCTGCGTTTTGGTGAGATGTGTGTAGAACTTTGTATAGGCACGGTCTCTGCTTTTTAAAAATCCTGGTTATAAAAAGGAACACACAACTAAATACCAGTTACAAGTTCCATAAGAAATGAACATATAAAGCGTCAAAGTGCTAATACATAAAGTATTGACTTTATTGATAAAAACAACTACTTATCACTAATTGCATTCTGAAGATTAAAAACCAGCATTTTTTCAATAATTATTTTTCACCATAGATAACAATACTTGGCAAGCAATCACCCCCATGTAATCTGCTCACTGCGTTTGTTGACTTTTTGTGCAAGAAAAAGGAGATGATGACCTTGTACAAAAGCAGAAGTATCTAATAGTTAAAACAATACTAAAATAAAAATTATGTTATCCTAAGAGGTGATGGGCCTGAAAATATTAAGACTTTCCAAACCTTTGACTAAAAATCTCTTCTCAAATCTCTCTTCCAGTAATTTAAAAAAAAATTAAAAGAAGAAAAAAAATCAAACACGCCCCCCCCCCCCCAGAAAAAAGCCAACACCAAAACACCACCACCACCATATACAAAACAAAAACACCTGTGACATTTTATCTAGCATTCAACTCATGAACAGATCCGAAAAGTTAGGTGATGAGGAAAATAGGACGACCTTTGCTGACTATTGTTTTGTTATGTTTCTGATCTCTGCCCTGTTCTCTATTATCTTCCCATTTATATCAAGAACATTACTTTGTTCTTCACTACTGAGCTTTTGGCATCTTTGCTCTGTACAAATTGAGAAATATTCTTTCATTCCCAAGAGCAGCCCCTATGGAATATACCACGCAGAGAGGGCATCATGCTGCTGAAAGACCGCTTTTCTAATACCAGAGCTATTGCAAAATTGCAGTTCTATGTGCATATATCCACGTTCTAATCAACTTTGAATAGTTTAACTTTATACAATTGCAATTTTAAATATTGCCACGAATTGTACAACCAAAGGGAACTTTGACCTTTTAAAGTTAAGCAGCTCCTCAACCCTAAAGTTGTAACACTGCCAATGCTATCAGCAGCTGGTTTGCCTCACCCTCACCTTGATGATCAAACAAGGAATCAGCAGCAGTTGCTTTATTTGAAGGCGCCTGCGTGATTGGCTTGAGGAATGTTCTGTAACCCTTTAAAATAGATGCCATGAAACGGAGAAAAGCTTCCTGGATCTCCATCTCGAGTTCTATCATCTTCTTCTGCCAGGAGAAATCTGCCTCAATAGGAGTCATCTCCACTGCAGAGCCTTCTTGAGTTTTCCTGTGAACTGGCAAGGAGCAACACATACAATCCTATATTAAAATTCAGTGCATTCAAACAGGTAACTTTTGCAAGATGCTGAAGACAGGTTTTTCTTTTTTCTACTTGCCCATATTCAGAACTAACAAACACTAGAAATCCTGTGATTTTACTGTGAAGTAAAGGCTATCTGAAAAAAGAAAATATAGAAAATTGAGGCAACAACACCTACCTCTTAATTAATATACTTTTCTGTTTCCGTAATTTACAGATTTTGTGTATCTTGCATATCTATGAGGCTATCATTGTCTCCTTCTCCATAATGATGCAACCTAACATACTCTGAACCAGCTTACCTTAAACAGCCTATCTACATTCAGAAAGAAGCAATAACTGAGAACTGTTGGGTCAGCTACAACTTTGCTCTTACCTGTCCACGTCATTAGGCTGAAGATGGTCAGTTTTTCTTTCTTTTGACAAAATATTTTTGTAGAATATTTAAAAACATTTTGTAGCAAATTAATTTTTGTAGAAAACTCATTATCTGAGATATTTAACAGGATCTGCACAATAGCTGAGATTTTCAACATTATTTTACTCATATCCCTATTTTCTCTATTATTTTTGGTCAGACCTGTAAATATTGTTTCAGGTCAAGATCCAAATGTGTTTCAGCTGAATCTTTATTTAAATATAATTTAATCATGAGTAAAGGCTAAAAAAAAAAAGCTTAAATTTTAAGAAGTCACAGCAAAGAAAACAAAAGTCTAAACAAATAATTCACACCACATACAATAGAAGGAAGTCCTTGTATTTATATACCAATTACAATTTAAGACTTGTAGGTGTGTATCAGAAAATTCAGTAGTTCTCTTTGAATATTTACTTTCCCCACTTTAGGCAGTTTCTGTTCTTACCCCTTCCCATTTTATTTTATATATTTCACCTGCTGCCAGCTGTGGGTGCAGTTTCTTTAAGGTGCTGAGCAGACTTTTACATGGCTTCTTAGGAAACTGCTTCCAGTTGGTGCTCTTCTTATCATCTGATCTAAAACACAGGGGAGGGGAAAAAAAGGATATATGAAATACAGACGATATAAAAAAGAATAGCTTCCACAGCCCTGAGGTGCTTCATTTTCAGAACGTAGTAACTAAAAGAAAGAAGTTATTTTGAAAAGAAATCTTATCAGTGTCCCTATTTGTCAAAAATAAAAAAATGGGAGTGACATAACTCAGAATTTCATTTCCTCAGATACAGAACAGCGTCAATTGAGTTATGAGTAGTTTTCTGCAGTCTGTAAAGAGGATCTGCATTAAGATTTGATTTAGACTTTTTAGCTGAAGTTTCACTTAGCTGATTTCCCTTTCAGAATTTTTATCAGTCTTGCTAATATAATTTAAGCACACTAATCTGTATGTGATTACTATGCAAAGTCTATACGACCATAAACCTGCCGTACTGCTACTGATACGAATAAAGGCCGTTTGGAATACAACATGAACTTGTTACTGCAAAATGCTGGAAGACCAGTCTGGTAGCTTTATGGTCACATGGTACACCGTAACATGTCTATGCCAACTGAGTTCCAGCTTCAACCACAGGCTAGGAGGGACTAGGAAGACTGGGAATTCAGTTCACAGTTTGAAAATTATGTGGTTGATTAGGCAATGGGGTAAATTGGCCTAAAGGGGTGCTCATCTCCTAACAGAGATGGACAATGGGTACAATGCCAGACCTTGTTTAAGCAGTTGGATATAAAGAGAGAGAGAGAGAGTAGGGAGTAAATCCTGAGAAATCCTATGCCTCTTTCTGGAAGGCAGAAGGTGAGGGAGAATTGCTGTAACAGGGAGTACAAAAAACCTTGTGGCTACAAGACCAAATCAGTTATTACTATCTGAGCTGATGCTGTCACTGCTTGTTTTGCACTTTGCATCAGTGAAATGTTTGTTCAATTATTATTTTGCTCAATTGGCATCGACACAGAACTATCTTAGGAATGAAGCCAAAGTTTCAGGAGTTAAAGAAAAACTGCACACTTATGGATGCCTTTGCCCACTTTTTTCCCCACCATAATGGCATGCCTATGAACAATATAAGTGGTACTGTTCCAAAAATGCAAGGAAAAAATCCTGCTGTAAAAATAAAACAAACTCTCAAATCTTTGCCCTAAAAAGGCTACTTTCCTTAACCAGCTTTCAGTGTAACTTTCACAGAGGTAGTTGAAAACATCCAAATCAAGGCATTAACAAAGATGCTGAATGAATAAAAGGCCTTCAGTATTTTTTGGCAGTAAATAAAGCTTCAGTCTATCATAAGGAAGATAGTCGCAAACTTGCTCTAAAAGGACACTAGACAGACAGACTGATGTACTATAAAATATTGAATTTTTCAAATGTTATTCTATTATGCAGTTTTTTAAAGTTAGCAACAGTACTGTTAAATGCTTTTACACCTAAAAAAAAAAAAGCAGCATTGCCACAGAAATAAAGAGGGGCAGAAACAGACGTGGATGAAATAAAATGGAATATTAATCTTTACTCACTAATAATGTAGTATTTTAGAATTCTGTGTGACCTTCAACACAAATTGCTTTATGGAGATTTGGTTTTACCTACACATCTCCAAAACTGAAAAATATCCTCATTTCCAGGTTAAAAAAGTTTCATAATGCAGGTACCAACATCCCACATTTACCTAAGTCAAATGTTACAGATGCCAAATTCCTCTAGAAGTCAAGTAAGTGGAACAGATGAGATATATACAAAATGGGCAGCAAAAAAGAAAAAGATCAGTGGACTATTGAAAGAGAAATAGACTTATAAGACAGAAAAATAAAAGGTGCAAAAATCTTTACAGTTGAGTGCTTCATAAGAGGTCAGTTACTGGTAGATTTTTAGTTCAGTAACCAATCCAAGGTTGGTACTTGGTCTTTCTAGCAGTCATTCCAACAGAATCTCAGCATCCTTATCTCCCTCCTATATCCCCTGTTCCTATCTCCTTCATTTTTCTGCAACCCAGTCTTCAACTTCCATTCTACTTATGAACAAAAACATTCAGGTATTTTTCACTGCAAATATCTTCATATAAACAAGTTATCCTCCTTGAGTTTCTTCAATACATTCTTCTTTTACAGCACCTATTATAATTATTCTTTTGGTGGCAAAATACTTTGATATACAGTGATGAAAATGCTTTTTGCAGTGTTTTAATGGGGACCTATGGGAAGGAGAAAAAAAAACAAATAAAAAAATAAACACAATCTGCTCCATTGTTTACTATTTCCTGTGACGCTATTAATAAAACATAACATTTCAGTAACGTAAAGGAAACATTTTCTTCAGTAGAGGAAGGGTCCTTTTGACACAATGAAAATCAAGAAAGCATTCAACTGACCCATAGACCAAATGACTAATTCTAACTCAAGTTAGTAAAAACAAAAGTCTAGAGTTAAAAAGTGACATGACATGAAGTAAACCGATATTTTCACAGAGAAAAGATGTGCACTTTATTTAATGATGTCCACCCTCATCTTCAACTAGCTTAGATGCTTCTTTCTATTTATGATCTAATTAATTTAAAATGGAAAGGTAATTCATAAAGTTATTAAATTAAACACCTGAAACAACTGAATTTTCAATTCAGTTATCTATACTCTCATTTAGGTATATTACAGAAAACCAGAAGAGTTACTTCGAATTAGCCTCTCCTCAAGAACGTGTGAAGAAACTGTTCATGCAACACCTTCAATTTAAGAAAAGCATTAAAAACATAATAATTAAGTGAAAATATTTTAGATTTAATGTCATGAAGACTCCAAATTTTTCTTGATTGATTTCACCAAATATTTGGCCCTTGTAACTTGAGAAAAATTTCTTTATCAACATAAAGTACCCCAAGTGCAAGACAGCATCAAAAGCTGTCATGAAGGGTTCTGTTCATACCAATAGTCACTAAACACAGGCAAACCAAATTAAAAAGTGGGAGGTCAAGGTGAAAATGTAAGAAATCATAGGGCAGGAAAAAAAAAAAAACATAACAAACAACAAAACAGCTCTTCTTCCTCTTTTCTAGCTTTTGTCCCATTTCCCTAATAAGCAGTACTAGAAGTGGAAAAACAAACCAGAACACATTACCATTGTTACTAAATTTATAGCAACATCTGCATCACATTTTTATAGGCAGCGCCAAGTGTTAACCCTTGACTTAGTAAGTTTTAATTTGCTATGAAGCATTAGAAATGAGAAAAAGAACAGAGGACAGTAAGAAATGAACCACATCGGATAAAATAGCATTTAATAGTTTTATCTCCTGAGCATTTCAGTAGTCTCTCCATCTACAGATAAATGTAAAAACTCTGTAGAACTTACATGTACACCATGTTTGTGTCTAAGTCAATGCACACAATATCCTGTGGTGGATCGTACAGATCAAAGTATCGTGAATCAACTCCAACAATAAATGGAAGAGGTGCACTGAGTACGGTGGCCAGAGACAAAGGACAAAGGGGGATATATGGACATTGCCACTGAAATGGAAATATCATCTGAAGGAAAAATTAAATGAAATCAATGCATTAAAACAAGACAACAGATACTGTACAATAAAAACCAAGAAGTTACATGCAGCAAGTTGAAATGAAATTGCTAAAAGGCTTGTAACGCTGTCAGAAAAGAGTCTTCATGACCACTTATTTACAGTACATCTCCTAGTTATCTATGCAAACATGTTGATCGTTCTAATAGCTATAATAAGACATGCTAGGGCACTTTAAGTAAATGCTATTGCAGGGAAAAATGATAATTTTAACTTAAAAAAGCCTTGTAACAACTGTGGAGTTTGAATTTATTTCTCTCACTGCTGTACAGAACACTTTGTACTTACAGCTACTACAGCTTCAGCAACTCCTGTCAACACAGCTGGTCGAAGAGAATGGAGGAGGATCTTGCCTTCTAGTAATACAAAGAGTAACAGAGTGGCACAGTTTTCCGGTCCAAGATTCATGAGCAGAGTGCTAAAGTTTGCTCCACTAAGGGGTGGGTGGGAAGGTGGAAGAGAATAAGAATGTTACAGGATTGGGGGGGGGGGGGGGGAGGAAAAAAAAAAAAAAAGTCACCACTATCAAACTTCTGGCAACTGTTTGGGACCAACCAGTTGAATAGTGCTAATATTACTATACATCAAATATCTACCTATCTATCTAATAGCTATCACCTCATTATGAGACTTGTACTCCCACAAAGAAACCTAAATTAATATTCTATTGCTAAACAATCATATGCTATATCATACTACTGCTGAGTTTGTGTTGTTTATGGTGCTCTCTCTCTCTCATATATGCACAGGCATCTTCTCGTCGTAACAGTAAAATGGATCTAACTGGTTAACAACGAATCCAAGCACAAATAACACCAGTAGTTTCATTTGATGGGTTACCTCAGGCAAAAATCATGAACTAGAGTATCCATTTGATCTTAGCATCACAGTACCAAATTCTAATACCAGTCAAGTAAAATCAGTCCATCACTCTGATAGCAACATGCCTTTAGTTTCTACAGTTTAGGCTACTTCATTTGTTTGGACTGTACACATTTAGGAATTGTAATGACATTTGTAAGAGCACAGCAGTGTAAAATCTGTCCTTAGAAAAGTGCTTATATGTTACTTCACAGTTTGGTGGCTAGCTGCAATTTTTCACCTAAAAGTCTGTATAAAAGAGGTGATTAAACATGGGATTCATCTGCACACAGAATATTATATGATGGGGCTGGGTTAAAAAAGGGAGAATACTTTGGTTTTTAACTGAAAAACAAACCAAAAATCAACAAAACCACCCAAACAAAGCCCCATGTCACAATCACAGGGAGCTCCAGCCCAGAAGATGCAGGCAGTATCCACAGAGATACAGTCATCAACCTTCAAGAACAAACACCAATTTTTAGGTATAATTTTGAATTTCTGAAATGTTTGCACACTTGCATATTGACTGATTTCACATAACTGCTTGACATAAATGTCTCTCTTGGATCCGAAAATGGAAAAAAACAAGATAACAAACAGTCTATCCATGCTATTAAAAAAAATTTGCTTACTACAAAGGTTCTGAAAATACAAGATACTTAAATACATATTTTTTTTCCTCCTGTTGCTTCTTTCTTCAGTGCTCCTACAATAATCTTGCAATTCACCTTTATTTCAGGATAATTAGTGACATTATTCTTCTACAAGGGACAGGTCTATGTCAAAAAGACAACACTGTATAATATTATAAATGCATATTGAGCTTTCTGCTTATAAGATCTAATAATATTGCAGTAATGTTTGGCTTCCTTCTATGACTCATTTGCCGCTGAATTTCTCAAGTAGCATATATTTAAAGCATTAATAACGATACCTTAATGGCAATGGTGTAGAAACCGGCTGAGACAATATTAATGCATCATGGGCAGAAAGCTGAAACACATAAAGTACTATGTGATTGATACGGACAACTCCGAAGTTAATACAGTATAATATTCCATATAACTGTATCCATAGTCTCATAAACTGCCTGGCAGGCAGAGTCACAATGTCACGCAAGAGACGCAAATCAGGGACAATCTTTGGGACTTGTATTCACTAGGTCAACAGAACTTGTATTAGTCACTGAAATGATTCTCAGAAGTTACAGGAAATTGTCTGTGACTCAGCGTAGAACACGTAACTGCTGCTAGGTGATTAAATGATTAAACAGAGAAGCACAAAAGACAGTGCCCTGGGGGACTAACCTTTGACCCACAGTAGTGGGTGGACAAGTGAGAGAAAACAAACAAGCCCCACACTGAGGTAATGCAAATGGTGCCTATAAAATGAAAAGCTAATATATGGCAGAAATTTCAAAAGTGCAAGTAGGACACTGCTGCCCTCCACACCACCTTAAGTCTGAAATAGTTTCCTTTGCTAAGTTACCCCAGGTTTACATCAACGAAGAAGGCCAACCCATCCATCTCCTCCCCTCTCCCTTCCAGAAGCTGAGTAAAAAGCCTAAAGGAAGAAACCAGGCTTTCAAAAGCAAGAAAGAGGGTTTGCCATTACTATAACTAAAAATGGAAGCAAATATTTTGCTTACTTGCACAAGAATTCTTGGCCTTTGTGGTGAAGGGAAAGGTATATTGTGCATAAAATGGGATATGTGCCTGAAAAGACAAGATGTTAGAAAACGAGCACTGGCGACTAATCAGGGACTGAAAACAGTGTTAATCACATTTTGGAATTACTATGGTACCATGTTCAGAAAGGCTGTTAAGATTTGTTTACTGTTTTGATAAGTTTAAGAGTCTATTTATGCAAACTGAAACAAAGAAGCTCCATTCACTCACATTTCACTTGTGAAAATTAATACTGGCAGCTTCAGATATGTATGCAAAAGATAAGAACACACTGGTATTTTGGCAAGCCATTTAAAATCCCAGGCAGCCTAACCCCATTCTACAGAGTTTCTAATGAGGCTGAGCTAAGAGAAACCATATACTTTACTGCCAGACGTCTAATACAGTTTTGAAGGTAACATCATATTTCAAAGCATCTTCTACAGAGTTCATACACACACACACATACACACACACACCCTGCATTAGTTGCCGTGCTTGGAAACAGACACAGATATTCATTGCTAATGCACAGAGTCCCTGAGCTTATATTTATTAGCCTAAAATGCAGGACTGCAAATGTTAGTATGTATCTTATAGCTCAGCCATTTTCTGTATTTGACATAGTTAAGAGAAAGGTAAATAGGCGTGACATATTCCACCAGAAAAGCCACAGTAAAATCCAGTTCATTTATCTTGCACTGCAAGAGCCACTACTATTAAACAGACGCATCAATAATTTCTATCAGTACGACATCAGCTACACAGTGCAAGCAAGAGGATGGAGCAAATATACCAACTAAGTGTGACGTGTAACTCACATGACTTCTTGAGCTGATATAACTACCTTCCCACATTAATGTGAAAAATGCTTTACATACTTTTCAATGGGAAGAGGATGAGGTCCAGAGACAGAGAGTTTGTAGATGAACATAAGAAATTTTCGAAATGCTTCAAAGAAAGGCCAGTGTGAGAGAAGGCAGATGCATTTGTTGGAATTGATGGACTTGGAAGTAACCACTTTCCTCTCTACAGCTGTCAGGAGACCCAGCTGCCATTGTTGTTTTTCTGTTAGCAGCTCCCGGGGATAAGGCTCATAAAACTGAATAGCAGCACCATAAACCTAAAAGATGAAGAAAAACAGCTGAGCAGCCCCAGTATTTAACAGGAGATTGGGTTAGAACTTTCGAAGCATCCTTCAGTCTTTGGTGTTTGCACACACACTATAGTGCTTTTCTTGGTAGCTTGTGAAATTACTTTTCATTTACGTAACATACACAAACTATTCTTATAAACAAAATGCTTTGGACTCTTGTGCCTCTGTTCCTCTTTTTCACTGCATTTTCCTCAACCATGTATTCATACTCAGTAAATTGAAAGGGAAGGAACCAAATTGCATGCTGTGACAAAACCCTCTCCATGAACCATTATGATCAAAAAAACCCCCAACCCCTCATGAAATGCTTGTGTTCAGTAAGTTCGCCTATCAACCACACTAAACAAAATTATTTTAGCTTTAACTTCACTCATTTTATCAAGCTAAACAGCTACCAACCTTTTCTAATATTCCTTCCCTATTTGTCAGAGTTTCATAATTAACTGAATTATTCTGGGAAGCTTAGCAAAAGGAGAATAGGGAAAGATGAATACCACAGTATACATTCTCTCTGAGAAAAATACTGGCAGCTACTGCATTCTTCCTTGAAAAAAAGTATTAATATAGTGGAGAAACACTTTTTTTGGTTTTTTTGGAGATGGAGAAGTATATAAATTTCCCTGACAGGGGACTAAGGCAGAGTGGAAGTTGAGCTGTTAGAGCCAAACTGTTTTTTATTCATCACAAAGAGCTAATCACACATTACAATCACTTATTTCCTCATGCAGTACACACACACACACACACACACACAGCTGGCAAGCTGAAGCAACAGTTGCGAGACCAACTCCAAACAAGGGCTCCCTTGCTCTATCAGGTGTACCTATAATCCTGTATTCTCTGTCTGTGTATAACAGGCACTGGCTTCTCACATGTGAGCCGAGTCATGCAACACATTTTTGGTGCCCATGTGTGCTGGTGGCTTGATACAGATTGGGCAGATGGCTGGTGTTCTGAATCTATCACTTCATGTGAGTTCAACAGGATCACTGGTCTCAGGAGCTCATCAGCTCTTCAGAGCCTTTCACATGCTACCTCTCAGCACATACTTTTCCATTCCCCTCCCTGCTGTTTTCTGGTAACAAATTTTCCTATTCATGAACAGAGATACATACAGAGCCCAATTACACAAATTCACACTGAAGTGGCTTTTAAGGTAACCATAGGAAAACTGTAACAACTTAAACATTGCTAACTGGTGTGGTAAGTGAACATCTCTTTAATATGTAGGCTTAAATTTCCATTCACAGAAACTTCTTACTTGAAAGAACAGGGAAATCCATGTGCTGTGAGTTTTGGTTTTGTTAAGTGTATGATTCAGCTTAAATGAGACTAAACAGCACATACTCTTCCAGCTATTTCCTGTTCTGGTTTACTTCTGTCTTATATGAAGGCTTAAGAAATACAATTTTATAAGGGAAGTATTTAACAATTCATTGTGTAGTATTTCTCAAATACAGAAGAACCAATGCCTGTTTATCTCCATAGCAGCCATTTGAACTAAAAGCAAAAACTAGTCACAGTGTTGAGCCATACCTTTTCTGCAGAAGAGCAGGTCAGTACAAATGTTGAGAACACTGGTAGTGGGTATTTGGTTTGAGGGTCCCAGCACTCAATAGTAGCTCCCATAGGAAGGCAGAAGAGAGGTACAGATTCTGACAGTGGGAATGACTCATAGTTCTCTTGAGGATATCTGAAAATTAAGCCTTCAGAATGGGAGAAGGAAAAAAATAAGCACATTTGCTCTGCAAGCCCTAAATAATGTAAGCAATGTATTTTCCACAATATACAGCAAAGTCTGTTGGTTATCTGGACTTTATAACTGACAGTTACATCTGCAGAAGAAGAAAGTCTCTCATTTGACAGTAAGACTAAGCCATCCAAGCAACAATCATTTAAAAATTGTGTATGAATACTGAAGCACTCCCTTTTCGTAGCTGCTCAAAAACCAGTACATAATAAAGACTAATTAGTGAAGATTTTTACTTTAAACCAGTTGGGAATTACCTGTGTTATTTAAATGTGCCATTGGAATGGATTTTATTACAAATAAATTCCTATGAAGAAGGTGACAATTTATCTACTGCAAGAACAGCAGCAATACCTCCTTTTAAAATAGGATGAACTAGCTGACTGTCCACATTTTCTGCTAATCAGTCAGTATGTTCAATTTAAACAAATTGTTTATTCCATTTTCAGAAATACATCTAACTCTTGCTGGTAGAAAATAGGCACACAAGCATTGGTTTACTATTGCTGTTCATCTAGCTTATTTTATGGTACACTGACTTCATTATCTATGCTTTCCTCTTCTACTTGGTAGTTTACTCCTTTCAAAGGAATTTGGTGCACTTAGTGCTCAGTATAAACTCTTTTGAAATTTTTTTTTTTACTTCTTCAGAAAAAAAAATAATAATATGTAGCAATGCATTAAAAAACTTATAAAAGCCAGACTTAAAAGAAAGGACTTTTTGTCATTTATTGTTCAGAATATTTTTCACTCTCCTCAAATAAGAAAAAAGTGAATGGTTGTGGAACTGAAGGGAAGAAACACATTTAACTTTCAAATTAAACAAAAGATGTTGCATTAGCTGTGAGAAAGAAGATTATGAGTAAGACTGAATGGAATTTTTAATTACTCCTCCATCATCACCAACAAAAAAAATATGAAGTCTTTTGTTCCATCTGAAATGCTTGCTAAGCTTTCCACTAAAGCTCCTAAGCTATCAAACCTGTCATGATAAGAACTAAATTAATACAGAACAATGCTATTCCTATTAAGGCTTTTTTTTTTTTTTTTTGCCTGGGAAAAGCGAGGAGAGCAAAGAAGGTATTATAGGAGTTGAATTCAACTGACCTGCTCTAGGGACAGAATTCTGACAGACAGCACTTAACCTTTAAAAATTATTATTTGATTTCAATAAGGCATGTGAATCCTTCTGTTCTCATGTTTAGACAGCCTGCTTCTAAAATTACTTACCAGCTTTATATGCTAAAGAGTTAGAAGCTGGCACAGACTTCTTGTAACAAAGGTATACACTGGAACCCCACTGGAAGACACAAGTTTCATCTTAGAACCAGCAAAGATGACGACAGGCAGCAGAGAAATTAAGTATAAGCATTTGAATACACTCCCACTTACAAACAAAGCAGACATTTAAATAAAAAGCGTTACAGAATAAAATGACTGGTTGGCTGATGAGTGCATGTATATCATGAAATTGAGGATTCACCCTTCTCACATTTTTTAAAGATTACAGGATTTACATAAAATAATCACACCACCACACTACTCTGTGACTTATTCCAACAGAAGAACAGTGAAAAGTGAAGCAGATCACTTGCAGCTTCACAGTTTCTTGGTTATTTAAAAGGAGGCTCTTATGGGAACCTCATCAGTGGAATTCTGAACATCATCACTTGAAGCTTTTATCATACTTCCATAAACTGGTTATTTACATAGTGTTTTTGCAGTTTGCCTAAATACACTCTACCATTCGAAAAAAAATCACTTATTTCAGCCTGAGCAAACTAAATGAAAAACAGACTAAATGAAAGCAAACTGATAAAAAAAAAGTACATGAAACTGTAAGCAGTAATTATTATTCTTACACATCTTAGTAACATAGGCATTATTAGTAACTAAGAAAAAAGTGTTTGTGATTCATCCTGAGTGTGAGCATCACCAAGAAGGGCGGTGGGGGAGATAATTTAAAAAAAAAAAAAAAAAATCCATCACACTACTCCTAAATAGCCCTTAGACATGAATATGCAAACCAAAGTAGTGAGTAATCAGTATGAAGAAGTAATTCCTAACTCCAAAGGAAATCAGAGCAACAAAACCTACAAAACTGAAGTTTCACACCTGGTATATAGAATGAAAAAATTATGATGTAGTGATAGAACACAATTATAACAGTGCTAAGTGGAGTTCAAAGAGATACTCCTTTGGGTTTGTTTGTTGGGTTTAAAAAAACAAAAAAAAAAAAAAAAAAAAAGAGAGACTCAAGCTTTTAAATACTCACCATACCACAATTTAAATTCTTATCAACTTTGCAGAAGGTATGAGGAGGGGTTTCTCCTTTGCTGGTAACAATAACACAGATATCCGTCACTGCCAATGAGTTTTGAGGTCGTATTGGAGGAGCCCTTCGATATGTGATAAAGATCCGTTGAGAAGAAGCTGAACTGTTGTTAACATTAGCGCAACGACCATAAGGAGTGGCTTGAATCACCTCGCAGCCTGAAATGATACGTTCCTTCCCTTCATATAGAACTCTGTAAACAGGAAGGAAACAAAATATTATGCACATTTAAATATATTGAAGTTACTTGGACATTGACAGAAATTGTCCATCTGTTAGCACTTTATGTCATCATCACCATGTTCTAATGTGTGTTGTACATATTGTCGTTTATTATGCATGATTTGAGGCAAAGAAACTGTTCAGAAATATTTAAATATTATACGAAATCTCTGTGGGAACAAATCATATTTATGGAAAAATAAAATCAAGCCACAACTGAAAAGCATTTAGTTATAAAATTAGTAAGAATGCTGCAGTTATCAATGAAAATTAAATACACAGGAAGCTTTAAATAGTTTGCACACATGATACCTGATAATTTCTTAGAAATTATTTCCATCACTAGAATGTCTGGAAAGTCATTTCAAGCTTCCCTTTTTTTTTTTTTTAAGGAATGTTGTTGGAAAAGAATAACAGAAGACAGAAGTCTGCTTCCTAGATGAATTTTTACAGAAAAAAAAAAAAAAAACCAGCCCATTAATGATTTACATTCATAGTTTGAATAACATTCCTAAGGGGGGGGGGGGGGGGGGGAAGACAAAATAATACTCCATTCCACAGAAAAGAAGGAAATAATAACTACAGTTAACTGTACTCCTAGAAAGCAGAATGTATCTTACATGGCCATACAGCAACATTCACACAGTACCTGGATTTTTTAGCCAGATCACTAGTTTAGATCACCATATTCTTAGCAAAAAAAGAAAGATCCTTCACAGAAGCTAAATGAGCTGAAACTTCATGCTCAGATCTTTCGCAAATATAAAGCTGCTAGGAAATGGCCATGAGAAGAAATGTGGAAGTCAAACCTTATGTCACTGCATATTTTTAATGCACAGATGCTATGATAGGGCAAGATTTACCTCCCATTCCACACAGAAATAAGCAACAGTTCCATTTGCTTGATTCTCTGCAGTATGTACAGAGTACTTGCCAGCTTCAAAGAAGTCTTTATCTTTAGAATACATGGCAAGATTTAGGATAAAGGTAACACATTAAAACTTTGTATTTTGTGACCTGCAGCTTCCCACATGTCCATCACAACTTTACTTTAAAATAAAAAAATAACCAGGCAATATATCTTTTACTGTCCCAAAATACCCTTGGTTAAACATTTGACAGACTACTAGTAAGTATGCATTTGAAGACTTCAAAAAGTCAGGTGTATAAGCTAAAAAAAAAAAAAAAAAAAGAAAAAACTCTTTTTCCAGATCCAACAATTCTCAGAACTTTCAAAAAATATATATCATTAAAATTCCCAAATTACTTAAATACTACTGTCTATCTTTAAACTGGAATATGCAAATATTACTGTTTATTCTGATTCCACAGAACAAACGTGTATCTTGTTGTAGTATTGAGGATATACATGAACTACAGTCCTAGAATATTATAATAAAGCAAAAAAAAAAAAAATCACATGAGTTGAGAGTTTATTGATGTAGCTACCAGGCTGCCACATAAATTTATTCAGCTAGTTCATGGAGGACAATATTCTTGCCTTCAATAATGGTTTCAGTTGTAAAGAATCTGATCATCACACTTTTGCTACATTTAAAACAACGTGTAATCTCAGGTTCAAAACCAGCCTAATACTAGTATTTCCAAGTTGCAACATTAGTTTTAATATATTACCTACTGGTTCAAGATACCTATAGAGAAAGTACATGCTATTCAAATTCTTTCTAAACTAAATAATCTTCTGGAATAACATGTATTTTGCTCTGTTTATTGAATTACCTATTTCATACAGTTAAAAAAAAAAAAAACAAACAACCAACAAAACACAAAACCAACAACTGCAATGGCAGCAGCTTTCAGGCCACCTTCATTGTGCATAATGAGTTTACGTGAACATGTCACTGCCTTAATCCCTCTTAATCAAAAGAGAATATTAACAGAGGAGTCTCCAATGGAAGTTTCAGTTCAGTATTATTTCAATTTCATGTATTTTAAATAAAATCCAAGAATTCAAAGTTATTCCAGAAACATTTGTCAGCTGACAGCTTTTGAGAAGGAAAACCATATTAATCAGACAATTCCAACAGTTCAATTTAATAGGTTTAAAAGTATTCTCAGAATGAAACTTAAAGACTGAAGTATTTCTCCGTTGTGCAAATACTTCTAAGAGGTAAGGGGCTGACCAGTGTTCAAGACTGTAACAGTGGGGTCGGCTTCCATCAAAAGCAAAAAGAAAATGAAAGCAACTCTCACCCCTACATATATACCAGCCGAAGTATTATTAAAACCACACCATTTCCTGACCTCATGCATGGTATTGAATTTAAGAAAACAAGCAAACAGAAGAAAACCACCACCCATGTATCACTCAAATTAAACAATGATTTTAATGATTCAAACAAAAACATTCAGAAGTGATGCATGAAATATTTAACATGACATGCTGTATATACAAAGTCCTCCCTGAGAGAAAAAAAGTTTGCTCCTACTTGTTTCAACTTCCCACTGTCTGCCTTTGATTAATTAGTACTGATCAGGATAAAACTTATTTCCTCCTTCTATGAGCTTATACTTTGGCCTCAATCCTACCTGCACCTTAGTTGCTACATTATTCTATCAACTTCAATAAAGTTTCATTTCAAGCAAAATGTAATGTACAGTTTCCTCTAGATATGAGGTCCTTTCTTTGCAAGAAAGGCCAAAAAATCTTGTTATCTCTTCATAAGGCTGTTTCACTTTGTACACGGAAGTTCCCTCATGACCAGTTTTACTGATTTAAAGGTATACTTCAATACATCAGATAACAGAGTTTAGAAAAGATAAATACTACCTTCTTGCAGCTGTGGAGTTAAAAACCTTAAACCACAGAAAACTCTGCTGCTGGAAAACCATTCCAAAATAGGCAGACTGTTGCAAATTGCATCATGTGGGGCTGCTCTCCAGGTTGACTCCTCCTCTAGGTCCAACCACATTTCTCCCTCTCACAGTCCTCATGCAATGTAAGCCTTTATAACAACTCTTCCTATCTCATTTTAGAGAAGGCAGTATGCAAGTATTGAATAATAAAGGAACTAAAATAAATACGCTAGGCAGTAGAAGGGTCAGAGGAGAAGCGTTGGTCAAGCAGCATGAAAAGGTTGACTTATCTTTTATTTCTGCTGCCACCACTATTATTATTTGTCTAAACATACAAGTGATTAGTTTCATCATTATTATCCTAAGCTGTTCCAAACACCCAACTGCAGTTGTTACACTGGTGGGATTTAAGGAACAATAGAAGATGCTGACTGTTAAGAACATTTTCCAGTTTCTATTATGCTCCTTGAAACTTGAATTCACTTTTATTTTTGAAATACATCTCTAGTAAAGAAAAACATTTGTTCAATAGATACTCCTGCAGATATGTTCAGAAACCAGGTATGCAGAATGAGATGGGTCCTTGGCACAGAACCACTAACCAAACTAAAGCTTCCCATACTAATTAAAAAAAAATTTAAAAAAAAAAAAAAAATCAGTATTTCTTTACTTACACAATGCAAGTTACCTAACTTTTGCATTACTCAGTAATACAAGAAACTCTGCTTCAGACAAGAAGTCTGATATTCTTTCCTTGGTCCTTTCTACAGTAAGTGTTACAAATTGCAAAACCACTTACACTTAAAAAGCAATTTTCTGTCAGGTTTTCTTCGATTTAAGAAGCAAGTGCTGGAGCTCTCCCATATTCCTAACCCAAGTGTAAAACAAAGAGAGGTGTGGTCTTGTTTCAAAGTCTCACTGCACCTAAAGCAAAACAAATCTCAGATCTCAGTTCTTGTCTATTTCTGGAACATCAGCAAAAACTTTGGCTAGGAAAGCAACACAGTGACTAGTAGCTGAATTATTTATAGACATATAAGCTTAAGATACTAGATTTTACAGCTATATGTAGGAAAAGGACCTTAGAGATCTCTTGTCCTAGGATCAAACCTTTATTCTTCCAACTAGTTTAATTAGTTTCCCTAAAAATAGCCCTGAAAGAAATACACACACACAGACACACTTATTGAGAATCATCTGAATGCTCGGACTATAAGATAACTCAACTTTATATATATATATATATAAACAACCTTGACACAAGACGATGGATTTGACCCTTTCAAGGGATATACTCGACCTGCTACGTCTGCTCAGCATGTCAGCTGACTTAATGGATATTTAAGGCTCAAAGATAAAATATTCTTTCACAGTTGGTTCTTTAATTAGAAGAGTAGAGAACAGCATAAATTAGCCTTCAGACTGTACATACATCCCTTGCCCAGACTTCACTTTCGTTTGAATACACTGAAAATCACACACACACACACAAAAAAAAAGCTTGCTCTGACCATCTCTTGCAGTAGTTGCAAAGCAGCAAGAACAGCAGGGGGAAAACATTCATATGCATCATTGCTCTGAGAGAAAAGCCTGCCACGATTTGTTAGGTGTGACACCCTAACCGGATCTGTGTAAAACAAAATATAGAATAAATACTACTTGCCAAATACCACCATTTTCCACCAGTAGTTTTAAACAGTGTCTCTGTTAGGGAAGCCCTTAGCTAGCCAATTATTTGCTTATTTTACTTACCGGATATTCCCTATGAAATCTATCCAAGCATTCAAGTTCCTAAAGATGTGGGGGACATGAAAATAACCATGTGCTAGCAAAGTCGCTTCCATAAAGACACACACTGAAGACTGATAGTTTAGGAATCCCTTTGAGGAATCACTCCCTCTAGAAATTCTTCCTTCTGCTAAAACTTACTGAAGCTTGACTTATCAGTCAAAGAATAACTTCCTACTGCAATTCTACGCAGTCAAATCCCACTGTAACAGTCATCTCATCTTGCAGTGTCAGTCACACATGGGAAAAGACTATTTTAAAACTCAGTTTCACTGAAGATTATTAGAACATAGTTTAGATGACTGAGATGAACTGAAATTAGAGCGTACTGGATTAATTACACAACTTGAACTATAAGATTTCACTCAGTTTCTTCTTGACTGGACTCTATTTGTCAGCTGGTACTCAAAATGTAGGTCAACAGCAGGGTATGTAGGCATTGTGCCTGATGTGCTTAAACTTACATATGAAATTAACTGAACTTATTACAGCTTACATATAGATGCATGTTTTTCTCTTTACTAATTATTTAATAACTAAATTAGGAAAACCACACGTATTCTTTATTTTGCCATCATTGTAACAATTCCCCCCACCCATGCTCCATTTTCTCTTATTACATTTCTTATTATACCCCCAGTAATTCTACAATGTCCTCATCCAAACCAGAGAAGTAGAAGTGCTATACAGAGCAATTTAGACAACACTATAGTGCTGCATGAGTTATTACAGATTGAGCATTACCTCAATATGCTAGTAGCACAGACTATGATATTCACCACCTCAAGATCTTGGGGGTTTTGTGATCTTGGGGGTTTTGTGATCTTGGTTCTGAGTACTTACATTAAAGTCAGTGTTCTGTAAGTAACAAAATTAGTTCAGAGCATCCCTGCCAGGCTGCCCACTGCATTTATTAAGCATTGAACTTAAAGCATTGACTGTATTTAAGGTTTTCAAACACAGTACTCGTAACTCTTTAGGAACTTATGCCTCAGATATCAAAAGGCATGGTTTTTGAAATGCAAGCATGATTAGAACTACCAAGAGACTAGATAATCCAGTGTTTGCAGCCAATCATGTCAGAAATTGTAAGCAACCTCACAAATACTCTGATCTGACAGTAAGGCAGGCTACAAGATTCCAGGTAGGTGGGTAATTTTAAGATCTTTGTTTCAGTGTCTTACCATTTTTAAGTGATATCTTTTACTTTAAGCATTAAAGTGGATTCCAGAAAGTGATAATCTTTGTCTTCTGAAGTCATCGCTTTCAGATTAAGCATGTTATATTTTTGGATTTGCACTATACCATTTCCATAAATTAATTTTGTAATTTTCTCTCACCTTTCATAAAACTGCAGCAGAGAACTTCATTTCTCATATCTGAGATGCTCCATCTCTCTCTCATGTCTTTTTAAGTTAAAACATTATCATTTATTTTAAAAAGACAAGTTCACTAGAAGACTGACACTTTTTTCAACTTATTTCAGAAAGGAAATACTACACAGATACACACAATAAGCAATACAGATTCAAAGACAGTATGTTTTTAAAAGTTTTCTCACATCTGTTTTCATCATTATCTATAAAGAGAAAGATTTGATCATTATTGAAGGAGGAACTGAATTGTTATATAAATCTCACCCGATGTCAGTAAGAGGTGGTTTGTCCCGGCCTCTCTTGTAGCAAAGAAAAAGTTCAGGACTCTTTAGACTTCCATAGTTTAAGTTGGCTTGAAGGGCTGTAGGGGTGGCTTCAACACAGGTGTATCCCTCTGGGACAGTTTCACCAGCTGATTTAATTATCACAGCAATGTCAGTAATTGGAGCCTTTGGAACAGTTGACTTTGTTTCATGTCGGCTTATTTCTTGGTCCAGGAGGGTTGCAGTGTCTGTATCGGTGAGCCCTGCCACTACAAAATAGTCAGCCACTCGTGGACCTTTGTCTTCTATCATGGTTATGTCAGTACTTCCTGGGGAAAATAAAGAGAGAAATCAAACACTCTGCTTTCAAGCTAAACCCCTACCCTCAACAAGTATGAGGATTTAAAATCTTTAAACAAATTGTTGCAAATAAAAGAGTTCCTATATGGAGATTTCATGAAAACTCTAGGAAAATTCCAAAACAAACTCATTTCTGCTGCTAAAGAAGATAGTATTGTCGGTAATTGGATGTCAGTTTTAGCACCGTAACAGTCATGTTTTAGCACAAGGAAGTTTAAGTGAGATAAAGAAGAACTCAAAGCTCCTAACACAGCAGCTACACAGAAAATTGCTTGGCGTTAGCTATTAGACCATTCAAGCTCTTTGCAGGCTATAAATTAATGCAGGTACCCCTAACTAAAAGCATCTATATTTTTCTGCCATTGCTTACTTGACTACAGAATCGTGCTGCCCTTTTTTTTTTTTCTTTTTTTTTGAGAGAGAGAACAATTCCAAGCATAGGCTCACTAGTTTATCTGCTGCACATTTCATCCATTTTGTTTCATAATCTAGACCTAACAGTGCAGTCTTGAGACATTCAGCTGGCAACTGTAACATCTGGAAGTCGTTTACAAAAATCACACATCCAAACCCACATTTCATCAGCTGATCAGGCAGTACACATCACTGCTCAGCTGCACATTCCAGATCTGGAAAGAGTTGTTCTCCCAACGCCAGGGATGTTCACTAAGCACATGATTTTAAGGCAGTGAAATGCAAGTTTCTATTAAGAGCAAAACTAGCTGACAGACTATGCTCAAATATCACAAGTACAATTTCAAGTACCTGATCTCATGAAATACTTATCTTTTTAGTAGTTGAGTGAGAAATATTTAAACAGTAGCTGCCAAGCAATAAACCTGAACTGTTATACCCCTTCAGGGAGCTAGGGACCACCTTCTTTTAGATCCTCATGTTTCCATCACCAGATTTCTGGGGATCCCACCTAGAAAGCTAACCAAGCATGGGCATCTGGTTCCCATCTTTGAAAAAAAGACTGCCACAGCTGCCAAGGTCCCACCTATGAAGGAGTGGTGGTCCACGGGTATTACCAAATAATAAGTGCACCAAAACTGAAAAGTGTCTTGTATTTAGAACGTCCTAGTCTGACAACTGCAGAAACACTGGCCTCTGCTAACAGAAAGGCGGTTTGGAAGAGACAGCATAATCCTGTCCCCTGCAACCTCATTTCTCCTCCTGTTCTTACCCTGCTCTTTCTTACAGAAATTATACCGAAAAGGTATTTTCCATTGTCACACTTTGCAAGACTTTTAAAACTTGTTATCAAAAGTGTTCTGAGGACTCAGCTAAAGGAAAAATCAGTTATTCATCCTGCATGCTTACTAAGAAATCTTAGCATAAGATTATACAACTTAGGCACCAACCACTATATTGCAAGGTACTGTAGCACGAGATGAAAGTAAGGAGGGGAAGGGGAACTTCATGCAAATTTGCAGTACCTCTATACTCCAACTAACTCAATTTTTTATTTTCTAATACTGAAATGACAACATTTCAAATCCTTTCAAACCTCAAAGAAGAGGAACTACACCCTTAAAAGACTCCTCTTCTGCAATATTTTTCCACAATGCTTTTCACAACATCACTTCAGCGTTCTCTAAACATTTTGGCTAGCAGCTTTTGTAGGGCAATCCATAATCAGAGATCCTGGGAAGAGACACAGAAGTGTTTGGCTCCCCTGAAAAGGGGAAAGCCATGGGACAGCTACTCACATGACTGAGTTTTCAGGCCTAAAATATACAGATGCCGTATCAACGGGAGCAATAAAAGGTTTATTCAACTTGTCAGGTGTTCAGTGCCTAGGTCTCCTGAAGAACAAGAAAATTACTCCAAAGCCATAGCTACTTGTGAAGCTTCTGAATCACTTTCAGCTACAGAACTTGCAGCAGTTTACCCTTCTTACTGTCATAAACAACATGAAATTAGTGATAAAGCCCCTTACAGGTAAACAAGTCAGCATGAAATGCAGGGGTCATAACTTCAACTTAATATCATATAAATTGGTGCTTCTGTTAAAAGGTCCCTTCTCATTCTGCCATTGCTCATTCCCACCTTTGCTTTTGTCCAGAGCTTTGACAACTAGTTAGTGCAACCATGTAATGAACTGGAACAAGGAATCGCTCTGGCTGAACGCTAACCTGGCAGAGACTGTTTAGCGTTCAACCAGAGCAATTCTCCAATGATTCACTGTGTCAGCACAAAAGCAGCAGCAGTATGCCCCTTTCAGCGGCAGCACTGACTTGCACTGGATTAATCATAAAACTGTGAAGTCTAAAATGTTTCAGTTTGTCTCTTAGACACTTGAACTTGTTCACAGAATTATAAAAATAAAGAAATAAAGAAATAAACCAACCTCTCCCCTAAAAGAAAGGAAAATCCTGAGCCAGAATACCTTGTATTCTGGAAAGTACTGATTGCACTTGACAAACGTGAAACCAAATTACTGGAACAAGCTGCTAAAAATAGCAAAATGGTTGGCATCATATAAATGTGGTTTTTTTAAAAAACAAAATCTTTGTTAAACAATCCAGCCTTTTATTACCTGCTATGTGTTCACAAAGCTTAATAATGTTCTCTCAATGCAACATTAAAATCACCACCCACATTTACTTTTAGCACACAGAGAAGGAAATAAAACAGTAACGATAACAGCATACAACATCAAAAATCTCACAGCAGTTCGTATTTTTAATCACAGCTATAGTTCCTGGAATTGCACTAATGTTATCCTCGAAAGTTTTTTAAAGTGAAAATTCAGCTTTCCTGGGTAAATGGAGGGAGAAAAAATTAAAAAGTCTTGAAAAATTAAATACTAAGATTTGGAAGGTTAGAATGCAAACGAAGAGAATCCATTCCCAAATTTTTACCAGTGGGGATCAATAAAATTGTAGCAATTAGTTGCTAAGGAGCATACACTTACATCTATGATTTTATATTTTTCTCTTAGCCATGGCTATGTTTTACTTTACAGAAACTCTGTGTAATATGTGGCAGGCAAAAGTCAGAGTCACCAGACAATTCAGCTGAGAAACCTGGCACACAAGCCTCATATGTCAGCATAACATTTAGAGAGTTTTTCAAAATGTTCTGGGTCTCTCAAAACAGTTCCCTTCCTTTTCCACATGGATAACAAAAGTTAATGTTTCAAGTAGGCACTACAACTCAGCTCTTCAAGTATTCTCCAATTTCAGAAAGATTTAAAGCAACAGGATCTCCCAAAAGAGACCTTTAAATAATAGCTCTTAATTAAGCCACGGTTACCTTCTTTAATGCTATAGCATTATAAATATAAATAGACACTAAACTATAAATTAGCAGATAGCCACCAAAACAAATAGAAACAGCAGAATTCAGTTAGTCCAAGGATGCTTTGCCTTCTGAACTGCAGGAAAAAATAAACATGATTTGTGGGGGAACAAGATGAATCCACTGCCATTTTCCACTATTTTGGGGATACCTCACACAAGAATTAAGTACGCACACTGCTCCTCTTAATAGACAAGGGAACGAACATTCTTCCAAGAGACTTTCTATTTTAAGTTTTTCACAGCAACTTTTCCCCACCATAATTTCAAGAGATACTGTCCTCTGTCAGTTTTCTATGAGTAGGTTTCTGTATATCACAAGAATAATAGGAAAACTCATAATTTAGAAAATATTGGGACTTTCATTGTAACACCCCATTACCTTGCAGGACAAAACCCAAATACAAAAAAATTCTAAAAATAAAAACTGTTACCTGTTCAATGTTGAAAATGCAGGATATATTGAAGAAAAAGCCAACATACAAGTCCCATGAAAGATTTTTTTTTTTTTTTAAGTCTACAGAGATACTTCAGTTTCAGTCAAATAAATGGAAAACCAAAATTGGGAATTCTGTTTTAAGAACATGAGCAATAATACTGTTTGCGGAATTACAAACCTCCAAGTCCATACAGATCCATAAGGGCTATGGGAAAGCACTTAACTGAAGTCAGTTTTCCATTTCATTCATAGGCCTCAATAAGAAAGTTTGCTATGAGCAGTTTAGGACCAAAATTATTTTTTAAATAAAAGAAAAAAATTAGAAGTAGTCTTCAGAATAAAATATGTATTTTTAAAATCCCCATGCTTTTCTAAAAGCAATTCCCACTGGAATTAATTAGTTTTGTAGATTAAAAACAAACCCAGCCTGCACAGACAACACTTAAAGGCACTTAGTACAAGTAGTTTAAGTCAAGAGGTTCATTTAGCAAAAATATGCAGGAGTGAAAAAAATAAATTCTTTTCACTGCTATATGCCAGAAATATGGCAAAGTGTTCTCCTCTCCCACAGTCCATTTAAGGTTGACCTCTCTAAAAAGACAACAGCCTTTCTCACAACCACAATGTAATTTTGCAATTCTTCCATAATATCAAAACCAGAGCAATTCAACTGTTAGCTTCATAGAGGCCATAGCTCGCTCTTAATGAGAGATTTCACAGTGAAACTGCCTTGGGGAAAGGGAATTATGAACAATTATGAAAAAAAATACTACATTATTAGACATTACTTCAGTTTATTGACTGCTGTCTAAAACACCAGTTAGATTTTTCTTTCAATATAACTAGATGGCAATTTCCTCTCTTTAGCTGAATCACAACAAAGAGTTGTTCTTGCAAAGATATAAAAATTTGTGAGAGCAAGTTACAAGAAGCCACAATGAAGTAAAGATGACAATGTAAGTAAGTATTGTATTTGTATTTTATTTCATAGCTATGTTGCTTTTATCACATAGTTACAAGCTTTTCAATTCCAAAATGGAGATCATTAAAGTAAAGTTCCAGTCTTCATTTAGAGATTGCCACAGCTGAGGACTGCTATTCTTTAGATACAAAAAAAAAAAATTTTCTTCCGCATTACCTGCAAGACACATAAAAAGGAGACTTCTCTAACATATTCATTTGTTGAAGTCTGCTTCAGCTACCTGTCATACTCTGTGTAATAGCAAATATTTATCTTAACAGTTAGATCCACAACTGGTTTCCTAAGACTCCTCCAATTAAATTCACTAATGACATAATTTGCCTTACCACTGCACCAGCTGTATGTAGTCAAGTAACGTTGGCTTAGAATACTCCATAACATAAGTATGGTGAGCAGTACTTCATTTCTCAAGCGTGGAATTTCAGAAAAGTGCTTGTCTGCTCATCTAAAATAAAGACATAGATGCAGCAGAAAAGAATAACAGAAAAATTAGTATGCTAAAACCTTATTATTCTAGAAATTTTAATTTATTTTCTAATACTATTAAATGTTAGAAAGTTGCTATGAGAAAATACGCATGATGGGCAATTCTTTATCTTTTTAGAAAGTCAGAGAGTACCATTTCTGCCTTTCATTTCAGTGTTTCATTTGAAGACAGTATTCACTGAAAGAAAAATCTGTTCTGAAAATAGTATCTGTAATGCACAATCCATTAACTTTGTCAAATGTTTAGGCCACCTCCTTCACTTTTGAAAAAGGCTCTTGGAAACGATGCTAGGAGGGTGATCTGCCACACCGCATGTATAATCTTAAAAGTTTTCAAGTATTTCAGAAAGCATTTTAAACACACTTTGGACATCAGCATAACTAATATGCCAAATAACGTTGTGCAGAGCAGATACAGTACCGACTCAGAAACCACAAGCAACGTAGCCATGTAAGTCTAATACACTATTCCAACTACGGTCCCCTTTTTGGCCTATCAACAGAACTTTTGCAGCCATCTTATTTTCAGGACCAAACTGCTATCACTACACAACACTGTCCCAATACTACATGGGCCTACCATGCTGAATAAAAGAAACTTTAGCACTTCTGAACCAACCTCTAATGCACAGTTTAGACCTGCTCAAAAAAAAGTAGTGGAGAAAATGAAACATCATCCTTCACTTTCCAGGAACTTTCATCCTAGTAGAGACAAGAGGCCATTTTCGCAGAAGAGCTTTTCATTAAGTGAAGTCTTGCATTCCTCAAAAGTCATGGCGTAATTTATGCTGTCTCCTTTTGAACCCGTGATAAAATAACAGAAGTCTAGAATTCTACGTACAGGTCTGTCTTAATCCTAAAAATATCTTAAGTGTCAAATTATACTCTATAATTAGATTGGCAAGCCAGCGTAAGTCTAGAAACAAACGGTACAGGCAACTGCACTTTTAGGCAAGTGGACTTGAAGAAAAGGAAACATAAGCTTTATAAAACTGCATACAGCAGCAACCAAGGGAAAGGATATGTCACAAATGCCAATCTGATAATTTGCATACAAATCCCATACCTACACCTGACGCTACTAAGGAGAAGGTATTCTTGGAAACCTGTGTGTACGCACTCACTCCAGAGTAAGAATAACCACCCACAGAGCGGGTTCAGAGGTAGTTGTTTTTAAGGCAAAGGTTTTAAGTGCAGGCAAATCCTTGAGTAATTGCTTGTTCCTTTCAGCTTCTGGAAAGAAGTGGCACAAATGCTGGTATCTCAATGCACACAAAGAATAAAATAAATTTATGTCAAGGGTGTGTGTGGATATCAAAGGTTTTTTCAGTTCACTCCTTACTAGACTGCTGATCTTACATCTTTTAAAAAAAATTAGCATAAGGCTCAGGAGGCCAACTAGTATAACTTTAACTGGAAAAATCAAGTTGGTCTTAAAAGCCTCTTATTTCCTCATCTCTGAGCACTCCACTACCTGCAAATAAAACTCACTACATACTATACACCAATTGAATGTAAAAAGTTCTTCTCAAGTTTATTTTTTACATAGCAAAAGTCTATGAAATAGAGTTGAACTTTGTTTATAAAAATCTCACTAGTTTCAGAATTCTGCTCTAAACAAGTGTCCACTAGAAAGAAATGAAATCAGATCAGTAAAAGCCTAACATCAGAGAGATGGCAGCCAGTTTTATAGACAAAACACAATCTTCCTGCAACTGAATAAACACTTCACTGCTACTTACTGCAGTGTATAACTGTATTATCTCATACAATGCTCCCTTGAAAAAGCAGATGTCTTTTTAGTGATACTTTATAAGAAAGACCAACTCTTTCTTATAATCAGTGACCTTTTCCTTCACTACCCACATGAAGACTCAGAACTGAGATATTCTTGACCCTAAATCACAAATAAAAATAAAGCCATAAAGAGCTTTTTCAGCCTATTTTCAATATAATCAAAGTCCAGAAATCTATTTAACTGAAAATACTGGTGAACTCATGGTCAAAGAACTGAAATTATAAAGGTATTTTTACAAGTGATTAATGGCTAACACATGACTTTGCAATTTATTAAACTCACTTGCATCCTCTTTCAGATACTGACAGTGCCCAAAAACTACTATGTGTGGAAACTACTACTTAAAAGTACTTGCTGTGTGGAAGCCTACAGCATGCATACACAGATGACTGAAGAACTTAGACGAGATGGGATACTTTCCCCATAACTGAAACTATTTTTGTAACCAGACTGCATAGGAAATAAGTTTTATTCCAGACTGAAGCATAACTTCAGCACTTTTTGTGCACTGTGGCTGAAAACATCTATTTTGAAAACAGCCTGCACAGTTAAGATTTTTAAGCAAGGCAGATGCTAAACACAACTCAGGACTCCTACACAAATACTTGGTTTTGCAAGTGAATTATACTTGGCTATTAGCAGTAAAGAAGTTAAAAGAAAAACGTATACACATTCTTCTCCAAGATTTATTCCCAAAATAAACTGGCCTAAAGATCAGGGAAGACACCAGATTTGCTAAACAAATTTAAAAGACAAAGACTCTACTGGATGGATACAAGACAATGTGTCAGGAGGTCATTGGGAACACTTAGAAAATTTACTGGCTACAGTCTGAGTAAGATAGAAGCATTACTGTTTTACAACCACTGCAGTAGGTAAAACTTCATAGACAACACAGGGACTACCACAGGCACCTCACTCCCCCATGCAGAACTTAATAAGCTGTGTGACCAAGTCTTTATACATGCCACTTCTCTATTATTGCCAATTACTTAATCAGAAGAGAGAAAGTGTAGGAAAAGTTTGTTTACCTTTCTGAAAATTCAGAAAAAAAAAAAAAACTTTCCCTGCTGTGGTAGAGAAGGGAGAGATCTGATTCTTTATTCACACAGGCCATTCTTTCATCTTGTGCTGATATTAAATAATGTGATTGGTGAAGGGATGGGAAGAACAATTTGTTTCCCCTTTGTATAAAAGAATCTTCACTGATGTTTGTTAAATCTTAATTTTATACCACAGCAACCCATGCAGAATGTCTTTTAATGAGTGACTTTCAAAATGTCCCTGATTCATATTAAAAGCATTATGTAACAGGCATACACGTTAGTTAAAATACGTAACCAGCAAGACAGCATACTTCTTGAAATAAAGCAGTATCAGCTATTCATTAAAACTGAAAACGGAAAAAAATTAAAACAAGATTTGTAAATGCCTTTGAAGACATGTTTGAAGAAGCTAAATCACTGTCATACACAGAAAAGAGATACAGCTAGGTTGCATTAAGCCTTCAGCTTGCCTCCATTCTTTCTGCACACATTTCAAATACCAGAATCACAGAGCGGTTTGAGTTGGAAGGGACCCTTAAAGATCAAGTCCCCCTGCCATGGGTAGGGACATCTTCCACTAGACCAGGTTGCTCAAAGCCCTGTCCAACCTGACCTTGAACACTTCTAGGGATGGGGCATCCACAACTTCTCTAGGCAACCGATCCAGTGCCTCACCACCCTCATTGTAATAAATGTCTTCCTTATGTCCAAGCTAAACCTACCCTCTTTTAGTTTAAAACTGTTGCCCCTTATCCTGTCACTACAGGCCTTGCTAAAAAAATCTTTATGTAGTATTTTGCAACAGTGGTAAAGATAAAGGCATGACAAAGTTGGTGTGAAGAAGCTGATGACACTGATGAAAAAAGAAAATTTTTTGCAGAAACAGGTGGTCTTAAATCAGAACAATAAAGTTTAGTCACCTAGGACAACAGAAGGTAGGACCTGAAAGCCTGAACTTAGCAAGTTCGACCAGCAGTGAGGATTTGGACACTTCAGAGTTTTGTCTCTAGGACTGTTTATAAAAATCAAATCTAAATACAAATGCTAAAGGACTGAAACTACTATTAGATATAATGGTTAGTACTAATACTATGAATACTATTTTTTAAAACTTCACATTAGTGGAAATGCATCAATTATAGTGCTTTCTTCAGCTTTTTTTTTTTTTTTTTATTATTTCCTAGTTGTATTCCATAGCAACAGAAAGGACACAGTGAAGGTGGTTCTCAGTGTTAACTGTATTCAATAAATCAGAATGATTGCTTTTGTTCTAATTGCCTCAAATTTTATCTTTGTTTAAGTGGATTTCAAGACATGGAAGCTAATACTTGAAGTCACTTTGAAAAGCAATGAGCAATGCAATCATGGACTATATCTGGCAATCAAAATTTTAAACTGTTTTTTTTAAACACAAAATATAGATATGATTCTAGCACACATATATACCCACACAGGCTTAAATGTAAGCAGCATACGCAAAGACAGTCATCAATATTACCATTTAACAACCACAACATACTGCAGTATACACACAGGGTTCCCAAAGAGCTTGCACTCAGTTGTTTGTCCATTCCAGCATATCTTCACTATTATTGCTGACATCAGTATGCGTGTCCATACCACAGTCACTTTTAAGCAAGCCCATTTCTACTCAGATAAGTGTGCAACTCCAGCTTATGTGTTTCAGTTCAGTGCACGTGGGACAGCAGAAATCAGACCTTGCGTATGCATCACAGGTGATTTAAAATTACTACAGAATGGAACATCATAAACTAGACTATTCAACAACGTTAAACAAATTCAGATGAACCAAGGAGATTTATGAAACACTTAAGATGTCATTAGCAACACATAGGGAAGTTACATGGACATGTCTATATATGAGTTCTATGAAGCACATTTTACCATGTGTAAGAATATACCATGAATATGTACACACACAGATATATATATATATATATATATATATATATACACATACACACACACCCCACAACCAAAGACAAGGTAAGGCAACATTACTTCAAGCATACCATTAGCACTGAACAGGATTAAAGTAGAAAAAAAGTAGTCCACAGATTATTAGCCACAGCCAGTCAGTAACAAGAGAAAAAGAATTCCTAGATGTGCATTTAAAGACATTCTTTTTTGGAATGCATATCACATTGTCATAAATTATGAAGTGAAATAACAGTTACAGTCACTTGACTAAATCACACGAGTATTAGAAAAACTAGAGTCGCAAAAATAACTTAGCAGACATGCAATGCCCACCTTCTACCTGTCTTAACACAATCAGCTGTGGAACAAGAATGGTTGGATGTCACCCGTGACTGGGTCTGAACATGCACATATGCAAATACAGGACCATTCCTTTGTAGCAGTTTTCAAGTAAACATTTGAGAATGTAATGGTTGCACAATTGAAACAGGTTACAAGCTACAAGCTGATTATCTTACAAAGGTCTATAACATTGTAAAAAAATAAACTTAAGGACAAGGTGAAAGATAAAAAGCTTGCCAATTTAATGAAGTATTCCTATAGGATGGCTTTTATCAGTTAATTGAAGTTCATCCAGAAAACAAGTTGTATCAAAGTCCAGTACTGCAAATAATCTAAACTGGCTTTTTGTGTCAGATAGATAACTAAATTGTCGCAATTTGCACATATTCAAAGAAAAAATGTTGACTCTGTACTAGCTGTTTGTCTGTTTTCTGACAGCATCCGAACACCAAAATCAGGCATAAAATGAATGCAATGAGCTTGGTGGGAAAGTTTTCTAAAGCCTTCCAAATAGGTCAGGGTACTACAGTAGGAAAGAAGCAGAAAAATCCTATCATATCACCTCAGGTAAGAAACTCCTATAGAAGCAACGGCACCAACCCTAGAAACAATTTGATGGAACAGTTGCCGTCTTTTTCCCCCACCTGTGCAAAAAAGTTCTCAGAGCACCAGAGTTCTGCAAACTATAAATATCCAAGAACAAAATCACTTCTCCTGTAAGCTCCTGAAATGTCAAATACAGCTCTATAGTTAATGCTGAAAAACAAACTGTATTTTATAAATTAAATTAAAAAAATCTTAAACAATCAAATTAGCAGACATACTTAAAACCCAAAGACCAAAGGCTGGTCCCACCTCATTTCCACATGAGAAGATTTTTTTCCACACTTTTAATTGTAACTTCTACAATGGCTGAAGCCATCCATAATTATTTAAAACTTGACTAAGATACCTGGTATCTCTCTTTGGGAATTTGTTACTGATGTTTTCATGAGAGCCACTAAGAAATACACCATTCATATAATGGGAAAGAGCTGTCTGTATTCTTCCAGTGTAGTTTTCCTTTTCAATTTCAAACCGTGGGCTGTGAAATGATGCAATAGTGTGCTTCATTTGAAGAAGGGGTGGTGAGGAAATGAACTGACTTTTGCAAATCCAGTATCATAATAAGTGATAATTACATAGCAATAATTCTCTAGTTTTGTACAGCATATACAGTTGGCCACTTAAGCATCAATTTTGTTACTGAGAAGTCTTACAGCTTTTCAGACCTGTTTTAGAAACAAATGAAGAACATTTTAAAATAATTTTGCCCTTAAACAAAATATATTATTGTTCTCCATTACCCTGAATTTTCTTTGCATCATCTATGTTTTCATGTCCTGCGTGCAATTCCTTGGATTGCTGGAGCAAAAATTATCAGAAGGGAGGAAACTAGTCACAAATGTTCAGCGTTATATTTAATGAATTGGTATTATTCAGAAAAGACACAAAAGCAAACTACTAACAACTTAAGATTCTGTCTTAGGAAGAACCGTGCTTTTAGTCTGATTTTTTTCCAGTTGTCAGCAAAACCAGTTACCATTGCTACAAAACAGTGGGGCAATGATGTTATGATATAAATGCTTGTATCAAACATAATAAAGGCTTTCAGAAGCAAAGTTTTCAGAAGCAATTTGAACAGCTACTTATCACTTATAAGTGACTGAAAATATCACTAGGTTAATGGACCCTGTGATCCAGGATGCTAAGGAGTATGAAAATGGCCCTCAGAAAAACACTAAGTGGAGAAAAAGAGAAAAAAAAAAAAAGAAAAAAAAGAAAAAAAAAACATTCCAGACTATCTCTACCATATTCAACGGTTCAAGTTTTCCTATTGTAATTTTAAGCTGTCCAATGGTATAAAAATTGGAGCAGTTACAGACATGTGAGGCCAAAAAAACAAATTCTGAAGTGACCTACAAAGTCTAGAGGAGAAGCAGCTGGCATCAATGAAGGCAAGTTTGGTACCAGTATATTAAGTTCTATTGCCAAGGACAGAAAACAGAAATGGAAAGGATGTGAGAAGGGAAGAATGATAATCAGCAAGCAGTCCAACTACACTCGTTTAATAAACCAGGTTAATCTTGTTTCATCAGTGTTGTACCTAAACTGTTCTTTCACAGAACAGAAGATGGCAACTACTCCAGAGGCTGCAAAGAAAATAGTTCAAGAGAGAAAATTAAATAATAAATAGAGAGATAATTAAATAATAATTGATAATAAATAATAATAATAATTATTATTCTCAGAGCAAGGGAAGTACTTTATAAAATGCACTTAACTGCCCCAGTTGCAAGCTTTAAAGGTTAGCCATGCTCAGTATTATGTAATGAGTGAAACATCTGCAGCCCTGGAAACATTCTTTGTTAGAGAACTCTTTCTGTAATTGGAAACTCTGTTGGAACAAAGCCAAATATAGTAGCCTGAAACAAAAATATAACAGTGAAGAAAAAGTCAAGAGACAATAGTCCAATGGCTAAGTGCCTTCCAGAAGCCCAAATCTCCTAGACTGTTTTTTGTAGGTTTTTTGGTGCCCTTTTTTGGTTGGGGTGAGGCCGGACTATGTTTTGGTTTTGGGAGGTCAAAGGAGACAAGAAAAGATGTTCTGTTTCAAATCCTCCAGAGAGGTTACTCAAAGCAAGCTGTAAGAGTCTGAGATATTCTTTTTCTTGTTGCTCTTTCTACTAACCATTGACATAATTACTAGCATTGAAATTATTTTGCCAGAATCTCCAGCGACAGGAATTTGCCAGATCACAGAACCATGATTGATTTCATTTTTGTTAGCTGCCCACAATACAGTCAGCCATATGCCACTTGAAATCGTCTCCTAAGGGCTCCACAAATCCAGAGTGGAAAACCCACTCACTGGTTTTGAGGAACATGATTTTCCTCATTTTTATTTTTTGGGAAAAAAAATGCTGCAGGAAGGCATCATTCTTCTCTGTAGGTCTCTCCATAGACAACTTTATCACATCGAACACAGGCTGCTTCATCGGCACTTTCAGAGCCTCACAGCCTATCCCCACCCCACTGAACACCTTTCCTGGCTATCAAGAGGATGACTCTCATTTCTGGTTGGACTATGACACCAGCCTCAAACCACTCACTTTAATGTCAGCATTTTCATTCTTTCTCGGCTGCTTTTCAAGCTTGGCAGGAGCTTATTAACACTTCAGAAGTCTGTCTTTTAATCCTCTTGCCAACTCCTCATTAAGAAACTCTCCCTTGCCAAGATGGCTTAAAAAAGCCCAAACCACATGCCTGACAGCAGTTAGAATATTCATGCTTTTGGTCTTCAGGAGGAACTGTCTTTTTGCTCTTTATGCTGCACCAGGCATACCACAGTCTTGATCTGCAGCACATTTTTGCAGTCAGAGTTTGCATTAGCACATCTGCAGCAAATGCAGAAACAGTGCAGGCTAGTAACACCTCTACATCACTCACTTCGCAGGTCACCTCACAATGAAGTTACTACAAACATAAATCACGCGTAAGAAGCTTAGGCAGGAGCGTGGTTCCTGAAAACTTAGGCTCTCGACTTCCATAAGTGTTTTCTGTATTGTCAACTGTTTTAGCAAAACTTTCTAAAGACAAGCACTTTGCTTAGTATCTAAGCTACTCTTCCCCTTCCTAGATACAGGCTAATAGAGAAATGGATCATGACAATCTAAGAAAGTGCAGTGTCAATGACTGCCTCCCATGTCTCTTCTAATTTATTTTAAAGAATATTCACAAGAGGACTCATGCAACCATACACCAGTCCAGTCACAACTCCAAAAGCCAGAATAAAATCGACCAAAGCCACCTAAAGGATAGTAAAGCTATCATAATATTAAAAGTACGTAAATGGAAAAGCACCCAAAAATAAAAGTCAAGTGGACTGTGTATCTGCAAAAGCATACATGTGAAGTGATACAAACTCTTCATTATGACTACAACTCTTCCTCCAGAATAAACATAAAAATATTGCTTAAGTTTGTACTGACAAAGATAAATTTTATCAACAGACAAGAAAATGTTTTCATTCTGTAGAAAATCTGACTTGTATTTTCTTGTTTCTTTTCTGTTAAAATTTTCAGTCACTTCTGAGACAACTAATTTTTATGCAGAAACTCATCACAAAGCCAAAAAATCTTTTTTCCCTCTGAATTCTTCAATATGTGTAAAGAAACTTAGGTTTTCACCCCTTAAAAGCCATTGGTTATCAACCCTTGCTTTTTGCTGTGCTCACTTATATCCCTGAGTATATATATTCAGGAGAACCGAGTATCTGAATCCATTAAAGCCCATAGTTCAGTCTTCTGAATGTACGTCAAATGTGAGATCATTAGAATATTAAAATGACGTCGTGTATTTTATGAACTTCTGAAGAAAATAATCACAAAACATAACACATTGGAAAGGTACTACTTACACAGGCAAATGTATCAATAAATATTTTCCTTAAACACTAAAATAAGCTGTCAAAGGATAGCAAGCTTGAGATTCTTTGTCATGAAGCCTTATCACTCACCAGTTGGGAAGTAAATGTGAAGTTTGACATTACACATATTTTGATCCTTCTCATAATATTATCATCTAACACTCAAAATATCTATACTGTATTACTCAATACAGTGGTGGAGTTCTCAGCAAAACAAAGGAAACTTGATTTTCTGGGATGAACTATACAGATTTTAAACAGTAAAAGAAATGCTTAAATCAGATCATCGCTAAGAGCATACCTGCTTAGTTACAATACAAACACAGGAAAGGGAAGAAAAGGTTATCTTTTTTAAAACTTCAGCAAATATTACTAGCAGCATCCAACATACTTGCCTAAAAATCTGGAGAAATACCCCTTCAGAGAGCCTAAAACTTACCTATGGTAGGATTTTGAAAGCAACTTTAAGTATTCAGTCATATTCTCTCTTGTGCAAAGAGAAAGCAATGCAAAAAGCAATGTCGATTTACTGTTTTATATTGTTGTGCCCTCCGTGTTATTGTTATTACCCTTCATTATTTGCAATATCCATTTCTGTCATAATTTAACACAGGCACTTGTCTTCCTATTTAAAATACTCTTCATGCACGTTTTAATGTATTTTTTGATACATAATGTTTTTATTGATTTATTAATACATTAGAAATGAAAAATCTGGTCTCCTGAAGCAGGATCTGGCTATTGTGGACATAATTCACAATTATTACCATTCCTATTTCCAATTTAACCATCTAGGAATGGATTAATTCAATTTACTTAAGAGGACTGATCTCCAGTTTTTCCAAATTGTTTGGAAATTCAAATGGACATCCTTTCCCAAGATTTGTTCCCACACAACTTACACCACAGCACAGTCCCATCCCTCTACCCAATGCTCAGTTGCTGTGGCATGCACAAAATGTTTGAGGCCCCTACATTCATTTCTCTGCACAGCGTGGAGTGGCATTCACAATTTCTCTCTTTGAAAAAAAAAAAAAAAAGTATACCAGCCCTCATAATCTGCTCCCAAGTATACAGTAGTGGAACATCCTCATTCTCTTCCACTGATACCGCTCCATTGTACATTTTGCTGTCTCTGGGAAGAGGCAAGTGGGATGACAGTTACATAGTCAGAGGATTTACCAGAGAGGTGGGCTACCAGCATTTCAGTCCCTGCTCAAAAGAAAGGGACTGAAGGGATCACACAGCCCTCTATAACACTCTCTTTTTTCTTTTTTCCTTCCTCTGTCATTTTTTAACAGGTCTAGGGCAGCATCAATACTCTATACAGACAAAAAGAGTACGGATACAAATGGAGTGATATAGGATAATTTTGCACTTACCAACCTGGACAACTCAAATGCAAAGTATTTCAACTCAGACGTTCAATCCAGCAAGCGTATCGGTTAAGTATGAGATTTTTAAAAAGGTATAAGAGACAATTAGGCACTTGAGGCTCAAAGCAGTTTCCCTTCTCAGGTTTGTGCATCATCTGGCTATTAATATAGCTAGGAAAACAGTTTAAAATTAGAGGAGTGACTTATTAAATAAGATTTTTTCTTTTCCCTAGCAGAATCAGTTAGATCAAAGAGACTAAGAAGGAGAGGTTTTAAGATGCATAACGGTGCATACACTGTATATCTGAATCTGCCAGAAGACAGAAGAAAAGCTATAAATGTCTTCGTGCAGGATTTGTTCTGTTTTCTTTAAAATAAACTGCAATGTCACATTAGTCATTACATGCATGGTGAATGAGTCATCATAACCCAAAGGAACTTACGGCTTTCACATGTAACTATCTTACAAGAAGATGCCTACAAAAAAAGTTCAAAGCAGAAATGCAACAAAGTGTATACATCAGAGCTTGAAATGACACTGCCTTTTTAAGAAAGTGAGTGAAAGAGGGCACAAAAGAATTCTGCTCTTCAGAGACATACAGGTATTCTGGTTTAAGCCCCTGTGTAAGTATACCACCACCAGCAAAAACCATTTTTTCATTTGCAAAGTCTGTTCTGTTTATGACTTGTGATTTTGTTATACCAGTAAAACTTCAAGTTTGCCTACATAGTTTATTAGTATTGGAAAACTTTAGTGATATGCTTATACTTTATCCACCTAACAAAACAAACAGTCCTATACAGAGAGAATTACTACTTAAAGCCTAAGGCATAACTACAATTAAAAAAAAAAAAAAAAGCAAAGTAAGGGTGCATCCCCAAGGTTATGCAAGAATTTAAAGTCAGAAGAAATTCACATCTTTCCCTGATGATTCTAACTGCAAGAATTCACTTCGACTCAAATAAACATTATACAGGAGACATGTAGTCTTGCTTTTTCTGGTTTCATCACAACTTTGGGAAAACAGTAACATGTTGATGGAGTTAGGAAGTTCTCTCTTTTATGTCCTGCTTACCCTTTAATATTCAGAACTGAAAACAAACCTTGACATGACCAATAAGACATACACTGCTCCCATTCATTAACAAACCACATCTATACACCACAGTGGTTCATGACTTAGAAAGCTTACAAGAAAATGACTTGTACTCTTCCTCCTCCTGCCAAATCCAAATTTTATTTGTAGATGTTTGTGGCACCTATTCAGAAAACTAAACTTAACCTCACATGGTTGGCTTTCCTAGGTTCCTTCTACAGGAAGTAAGAGAGGAGCTTCAAACGATAACTGAGGGCACCTCAAGTCAGGCTTTCATTGGGAATTACCCCCTAAAAACCACGTGGTGCATAACAGGGGATGAGGGGAGCTGAGAAAGATGGGTCTCCCTAGGCTAAAATTAACTTCTGTCAGTATCCCTCTTCATTCACATCTTTGGTGGTTTCAGAAGCTTAACAGGTACAAGACACATATGTTTTACATACATTAAACATTTCTCAGGCTATCCACACCCTTGAAACTATTTCCTCTGGCAAACACACAGCTTATTTTTTATGATTTGTTTTAAGGAAACCTGCAAAAGATATTGTCTATGCCTTCAAAAAAAAAAAAAAGCGAAAACCAAAAAAAACTCAGTGTACTTAAGTTCATCCTACCTTCAAACACAACAATTTTCTGCCACTTATACCTAGATACCCAGCAGTTTATAGTCTCATTAGGGTCATACATTACTTAGAATGTCACTGGGAGAACTCAAGCATCAAGAAAATAATGGAGGCATAGGTAGAAATGACTCCCTAGTCTAGGTGAGCTGCTGCTGTTACTTCCAAGGATGGCTGGCTGATCAACTGTTGAGAACTGGCCACACCAGTTTTCATATTTTGCAATAGTCCCATTCAATGATCAGAGTAACCAACTGAATAACCTGTTGCTGTGACTCAGCAGTTTACTGTATTTTTCCTTTCTATAACTTTCTCTTAGAGCGAGATGGATATCCTGTAGAAGTTCCAGGGCTTAACTATATAGCTACAGATGCCTTGATTTCTTGCTTTTCCTGAAACATTAATTAAGTGCTTTAACTTCTTTTTCTTCATATAGTGCTCCTAGGTAGCTGCTCTCTAGTTGTGGTTCTCTTTCTCCTAACTTCAACTACACTTCTATCCCTTCTCAAAGCAGAAAGATACAGTTTACACATTATATAGACATGGTTGGAGGATATCTTACTCGCAAGACTTATACCTATGTCAGGTTTCTTATCTGGGTGAGAGTACAGTTTCTTCCCCAGAGACTAACAAAGAAGGCTGGAGCCATGTTATGCGACACCAGGAATAGCAGCACCGGGTTGCCCAACAGGGGAAAGAAAGAAAAAAAAAAAAAAAAAAAAAAAAAGAGAGTCTTGCTTTCACCAGTCACACAATGTCTCAACATGAAAGACCTGCAAAGGGAAGAGGAGCACTGAAGAATGCATCAGGGGCTAGACTTCAGTTCAAGCATTACTGATCAAAGGCTGTAATTAATTATAAAGGCAAAAGCTATCACTGAAATGTGTAGGTTCTGAGAGAAAGCAGAAACATGGGGTTCTTTGCCTCTCTGGTGAAAAATGGCTAAGTTTTGTAGCAAAGCTGCAATTCGTTCACAACTGGAAAACACTTTCATTTCAAGAGGAAGAAAGCTTCTACTACTTTGGAGACTTGTAATTGTAAACTCAGATTCTGCTGCCAGAACTGAACAACTTAATTTGCAAGTCAATCCCTGATTTACACTATTTTTAACATCTTTTAGAAAGAAAAACACGGGCTTTTGGTTGATGCTTGAAAAGCATCAAGTCTCTTTAGAGAGGTTTTTGAGAGTAAAGGAAAGGAACTGAAGTGTCACAAAATGTGAAGATTAAAGCAGAATAAGGCAAAACTGGCTCACTGCATTTAACTGAAACAAAGCAAATGGAATTTTTAATGACATGCAAGCCAACCTTTAGGGAAGAAATCATGGGTACGTTTTTACTGTTCTCTGTGTCAACAACCTTGAGTTTGCTGCTCTTCGAAAAAAAAGGGAAAACAAAGTCACATGCATAAACAGAGAGCATCATTATAATCTTTGCTATTCTGAAAACTGTTTTCAAGTTTCCTGTCTCCCAAAGCAGTAAACATCAGGACCACATGTATACCTTTGAAGAGCCTGTAAGCAGAACCAAAGAACTAAGAGTGAGATATTAACCAAGACAAAACTTTCTGCTCTATTCCAGCTTGGAATGCATAGCACAGTGTAACTGTATTCCTGAAACTTTAGAAAAAGTAAGTCTGTATGCGCACATTTTGTGACAGATGCAGTCACAAGAATAAATGAACATGAAACAGTCACACTCCACCGGAACGTATGTTGTAGTCCAGAAACAGTCTTGAACTAACTCACTTTGCTTCTAACAACCATTTGCACAGACGTCAGAGTTGTGAGCCTTTATCTCCACAAATCTGTAGAAAGAAAGCTCTCTCATTATCGTCATGGGCATGGAGTATTTCCAACAACACTACGTTTTCATCCAACAGGAAAGAAGCAACATCACGTTTCTGCATAACTGAGGGCAACAGTTTTGAGAGAGGGATGAATTTTGTAGCAAGGCAGAAGCTCAAAAGTAGATCAAAAAATCCAAAGACTTCAGTTTACAGTCTGAAGCACTGTAGGAGGAAAGCAGGTCTCATGCTGCACAGTGCAGCAAACTCATTCTCATTTTACAGATTTGAATAAGCAGTACTGGACAACTATCTGACAAGTCACGTGGGGAGTGATTTAATAACTACGACTATGAAGTCAACGAACTATTTTAGAGGTCACCTACACCAAGACCTTCAGTGTCTTGAATATTATGCAAGAAAGCAGCATGCTGAAGGTGGGTAATCCATGCCTTTGGATGACTAGCAAGCACAGGGAAAGAAAAGCTCTACCAATTAGGTTTCTACAATGCAAGCTACCTTTAAACAAAAAGATGCCAGATTTAGAGGTTACAGGTGCTTTTTATTGTTATTTCAGTCAGAAGGCTAAGTCAGTCAGAAGGCTAAGTCAGTCAGAAGGCTAAGTCAGTCAGAAGGCTAAGTCAGTCAGAAGGCTAAGTCAGTCAGAAGGCTAAGTCAGTCAGAAGGCTAAGTCAGTCAGAAGGCTAAGTCAGTCAGAAGGCTAAGTCAGTCAGAAGGCTAAGTCAGTCAGAAGGCTAAGTCAGTCAGAAAAGGAGACACTGCTACATGAAACCAGTAACAAGACCACTAAACATGCTAGTCTTTATGCATCCTGCACTATGCCTATGGCTGCCACTGAAATTTATCCGAAAGCTTAACAAATAAGACATCTCATCTTACGTACCAGTCAAAAGACTATCTTACCTTCCTCTTCCAACTTTGGCAATATACCTTTCCTACCTCATTCTACCAAGGCTTTTTTCCTATTGTATTTTTAAGCAAACCCAGACACATGCATCAAGGCTAACCCTGGAATTATTTGTCCTTAAAGCATATGAAGGTTGAATTCCAAATTCAATTCTCCACTGGTCAAAGGCAGACCTAAGAAAGAACCAAGCTTAAGACGATACCATTTCAAGCTCTATATTTCAACAATATGTAGCACTGCTACTCCAAATGAGAATTCAGACATGTTGAGTCAGAGGGATATTATCTGTACCACCATCTGGATATCCCAATTTTGCTCGAGTTAGATGGTTTTTATTCAAAAAAAATACAAAAGTTGATCAGAAAGAAATCCCACACACAATCTTCAAACAAGAAAACAAATATGTAAGGTATGGTCCAAGAAGATCTCATTATATTTACTTTGGGCTATAGAGAGCTCAACCTTAACCTAAGAATGAACAGCCAAATGTAACATTATACTTATGGATAAGTATTTAAGAAAATGCCCATCTTAATTTATAAGATAATTTTTTTAAAACATCCAATTTTTGAGATTTTAGCAGTAATAAGTGTCTATGTGTGCTAGTAACCATCTTAACATATAAGTCAGAAGTCATATAGGCAAGCAAATATTTACATTTCTGGTTTCTACTGAACTCTCTCATTGCACCACTCAAGACAGAATGCATTATTAGCATTTCATATCCACTGGAATGGTAAAAAGCAGCCTGCTGGCCAACTATTAAAAAAAAAAAAATTCTTAAAAAAGACTTACAGTCACATTTTTAATAAAAGCGTTCTCAAGCTATCTAACAGTTTTGATTTTTCTTTTAGTTTGTGTCCTTTGTGTCAAGCATTTGAAATATATATGCTAGTCTGGTTAGTAGTCTGGTTAGTCACTTAAGTTTGGTCATGACTGCTTTTCACAAAACAATACAAATAAAAGTCCTTTCATTTTCCAAACAGGTATAAAGTAATTTGCATTCCATCATTATTTTTTCCCCAAGAACACAGAGAACGTGTACTGCCCTAACTTCGAACATGCTACCTTAAAAAGAGCGATGCAAAAACTTTTACTAACTTTGTGTTTAGTCTACAGAAGAAAATAGTCAAAAAAAGTAACTAAAAGCAAATAATTTTCTTTTTACTAACATGTCCATGTACAGGCTCAAATTTAGCTTGGTTAAAAACATCATAATAAGCCAAGAAAATACTACAGAAGTCACAGTAACACAGCTTGCAGAAAAAAGCTAAGCCCTCATGCAGATCTAAAAGTTTACTCGCAGGCATTAAGTTTCAAATCAGCACAACAATCCATGTTTGCAACATGCTTGATCTTAACACCAAAAGAGAAAATTGCATTAAAAAGATTGGTATAGAACAGGCATTTAATTTAGATTTAATATAATTTTGTTCAGTTTTTGGATCCTTTCTGAGATTGCGGCATTAACAATATGTTAAGTTGTGCTTGGGCACTTCAGAAGATCATGTTTGGCATTAACAGCACAGTTAATCAGCTTACATCACATTTAAAGCTTCTTCGTATCACCAGATCCTGTTCCTAGACAGATTATCTGGTCATGCAGCAAAGACACATCAGATATCCCCAGATGATAGTACAGGTTGATTAGAAGTTATGGCTCTAGCTTTCCCCCCCCCCCCCCTTTAAATCTGCAGAACTAAACGGTAAGTTTTATATTATCCTACTGATACGATCAGCTTCCACAACATAGCATGACTATTAGTAATGGTGCCTTTATCGCTGGGTTGCGGGGCAGGGAGGGACGACCCCTGCTATTCAAACATCCTTCTAACAGCCACGACACCGCTGTTCGCCGTCCCCATTTCGACACAGACAAGAGTGAGCCCCGACAGCCCAGAGGGGCCACCGCTTCACTGCAGGCACAGCCCACTGCGGGCCCCGGGGGCCGCGCTGCCGCCCCAGCGCTGCCCAGGAGCTCGCCTCGCCTCCGTCCCCCGCAAGGGTTAAAGCCGCTGACGCTGGAGCCTAGGGGAGGAGCCGGGACATGGAAAGGGAGAGAAAAATGGAGAAATAAAGGAGGGAGCTGCCCGGGGACTCACCTGCAGCGCCTGGCACCTGCGCCGCGCCCCGCCGCCGGCGGCCGCGGGAGGCCGAGCGCCGCCCGGAGAGCCTAGCGCTCCCCGAGGAACGGCCACGGCGGACGGCAGCGGGGAATTTCACAATAATCATGACAATTATTAAAATAAAAAAGCCCAGAAAGCGCCTCCGCCCTCCCGGCGCCGCGCGGTGCGGGGTAAGGGCTAGCCCCAGCGCTGAAGCCCGGCCGGGACAGGGCAGGGGAGGAAGGAGGCAAAAACAGCAGCCCTTCCCAGGGACCGACTCGGCGCCAGGGTAACACCCTGACCCTCCTTCCCTCTCCGGCGAGAAGGGAAGTTTCCTCCGGAGGTGGGAGAGGAGATGGAAGGGGCCAGGGAGCCGCGGGGAGGAGAGAGGTCCCCCCGCCGGACTGCGGGCTTCCTGCCGCGCCCCGGGGAGGGGGAGGTGGGAGGCGGACGAAGCACCAGGTCCAGCGCCCGCTCCCCGCCTGTCAGGCCCCCTCCCTCCCTGCCTGCCTGCCTGCCTGCCTGCCTGCCTCCCTCCCTCCCTCCCGCGGCCGCTCACCTGCCGCCGGCTCGCCCGCCGACAGCCGCCACCGGGCGCCCCTTGTCCGCCCCAACGGTCGCGGCGCTCCCAGCCCGGAGCTTCTCCCCGCGCCCGCCGCCTCCTCAGGAGCCGCCGGACCCGCCGCCGCTCCTGTTTAGGGAGGAAGCAGCCACCATGTTACTTTCTCCCCCGCAAACGCCTACAGGCGGGTCCAGGGCCCGCCCCGAAAGGAGGCGGTGGCGGCGGCCGCGGAGGGGAGCGCCCGCCGTCGCTGCTGCGGCCAGGGGGCGCCCGCGGGCGGCGGCCGGCGGGAGCCGTCGGACTGCGTCGCGGCGAGCCTAGCGCTCGGCCGCTGCTGCCGCCTCGGCCCGCGGCCCGGGCGCCGCCGTGGCTGCCTGAGCCCCGCGGCGGGGAAGCGGAGGCTGTGCGTGAGGGAGAGGGGGCTGCCCGGGGTGACCCTCTCGGCAGGCAGCGGGGTGAGGGTTAAGGGTCTGTGGGGTGCCGTCCCCGGCTGGCGCTGGCCTGTGACCCCGGCCGGGGCTTCTGTGGGATGTTCGTTTGTACCACCAAAAAAAAAAATGTCAGAAAGGGACCTCGGCAGGTCCTTTCAGCTGTCTGCCCAGACAAGGCCGCCCACTTCGTAGGTGATTCTCGTTACCCGAATAGTGCTCAGCGGATTTTCTATAAGGTGGGAAGCTGTAGCAGCACAGGTGGGTTCCGAGGGGCATGCCTGGGCTCTGGGGAGACTGGGACCGCGTTTCCTTGTGACCCCCCAGCTGCGGGAGAAAGGTAGAAAACCTGCGCGAGCGAGCCAAGCGCTGCCTTTGACGCCCCGTGGGAGGAAGCAGGGAAGCCCAGAGGGCTGGCCAGCAGTGCTGGAGCATGGGGAGATCCTGTGGGACTCTGTCCTGCAGCCTCCAAGGGAGGCACGAGGTGTTTGTTATCCAGTGAACCCCCTTAACAGAAGCGCCTGGAGACTTCTGCCACAGCCAGAGGAACCTCACAGGGTCCTGGGAAGACACAGCCAAGGCCTCAGTGACTGATGTGAAACACCGATGCCGTGCTGAGTCAAGAGGTGGGGGGACGGAGTGGGCAGTGGCATTGCGGTAGCCCCAGACGCGTGTGCTGGGGCCTCAGCGCTGCCGGGGCAAGTGCTGTGGGCAAGGATGGCCCATCGTGACGTCCCCGAGCAATGGGTTGTGACCGTGCATCCCTCACTGCTTATATCTGGGCACTGAGTCTCACCTGGCCAGCTCGTACCCACACTCCAGCTGAGTGAGTTTGCGAGGTTTGGAGTGTCGAGTGAGGCCTTTGGTGCTGGTGTCGTGCTCGGAGAGTTGTTTGTTGCAGCTCTCAGTGCCCAAGCCCAGAGCCATCAAAGGATTTTCCCCAGCCCTGCCAGGTTCGGGCAGCCGGGGCACCCAGGAGGTGCGTTTGCAGCAGCAGAGGTGAGCTGTGCGGGGACACCTCGCCTTGGGGAGCTGGGAGGGTTTCCTTCTTGAGGGATCAGGGCATTTCTTCCACCCCTCCCCAGGCCAGCCAATGACCATGGGCTCTCTTCCTTCTCTAGCATGACACCTGCTGCTGCAGTGCCAGTGAGGGAGCAGCTCGACATCCCCAGCTCCCCCCAGCCCACCACAGCGTGTGGAGAGCATGGCCATGGAGCTGGACAGCAGCTGTCCCATATGCCTGGACAGCTGGGAGGAGGCCAGCTATGCGACGCCATGCCTCCACGAATTCTGCTACCCATGCATCTTGCGGTGGGCTGAGAGGAAGCCCAAGTGCCCCCTCTGCAAGAGGAGATCCTCTCCATTGTGCACTCAGTGCAGGCGGACAACAACTTTGAGGAGCATGTCATTACACCATCTGCAGCGTCATCGGTCATGAGCCGCCAGGCAGGAGGAGCTCCTGGCCGTCCAGCTGCTCACAGCCTGTGTCGCCGTGCAGCAACACAAGTGTAGCCTGTGTGGCTGGTGCCCAGGGCTCCTCTGGGCGGCCTCAGGACCAAGACCTGGGCATCCCTTTTCCAGGACCACCCAGCTGTCCTCCGGCCCCTTCTGACCTGGGTGCGTCAGGAGCTGGAACTGATCTTTGGGAACCGGCGTCTGCGGGCACCCACAGTGGAGGGCCTTGTCACGTCCCTCCTGGTTCTCTTTGGGCTGGATGAAGATCTACTGGTCCAGCTGCTGGGGGCTTCCCTCCAAAACCGCATGGCGACATTTGTGCACCAGCTTATTGACGTCGCCATGCAATGGTGCAGCGAAGAGGCCTGGTGTCTGCTGGGCCTGGAGGGCGGCCTTGCTGCCAGGGAGTTGGGAGGGCAGTCCCATGGCTGCCCCCGGCCCCACTGCGTCCTGAGGAGGGTCTCCTACACCTGACCTGGCCCCCTCCATCAGCCTTGAAGGAACCAATGCGGACGACCCCTCCAGCACATCAGCAGCTGCCCTTCATGGGGGTCCCGACAGCCCTTCTGCCCCCATTCCTATCCCCAGGGAGCAAGAAGAGCCCCAGAAGGAGTCCGAGGGGGCCGCGACACACCCATCTGTTTCCAGCTGGGGCAGGGAACGCTCCCCTGGGGAGCCATGGCGACTCCCGAAGAGGAGGGCTGGCAGCCCCAAGGCCTCTTCTCCAGCCAAGAAGAGGCCACCCCAGGAGCAACACTAGAAGAACACCCCAGGCGCTGCTGAAACCAGGACTGGGCCAGCAGCTGGGACATGTGCCAGCCCTCAAGGGCTCCCAGCCCTCTAAGTCTCATTATCAGGCAGTAAAAGAAAATAAAGGCCTGAAAACTGCAGAAAAAGTCTCAGTGTTACTAAGAGGTGGCATTGCTATCCCCATCCGTGCTGCTTTCTCCCCCTTTTCCTGGGGCTATCCCCGCCCTTTCCTGTAGTCTGTAGCAGAGCACCATAGGGCTTTCTCCCTCTGGTCTTGCACACCCTCATTGCCCTGCTTTGACTATTGTGAGGCTGGACCTGTGCTATGGGAGTGCATCTCTCCCCAAAGCACAGTGCTCTGGGTCTTGGCCCTATGGTCTTACAGGGCCCCTTTCCTTTGAGCAAGGTGCCATGGCGCCTGGCCCTGTGCTTTTGCAGGGGCCCTTTCCCCTGATTCAAGCACTGTGGGGCCTGACCGTGTGGACCTGAAGGGCCTCTTCACGCTAATCGGAGCACCATTGAATCGGGTTGTCTTGTTTTGCTGGGCCCTCTTTCCCGTCATTCAAGTGCTGTGGGACAGGACCCAAGAAAGATGGACATGCTGCTGCCATTGAGCACAGGCTTCCTTCCCCCTTCCCGCTCCTCCAGATCCAGCCTTGGCACTGGCATTTCTTCTCCTCAGCTTGGAAAGGACCCCTCTGTGGCAGATGGGTGCCACCAGTTCCCCAGCACCCCTGACCACCACCCCCACCACCCCTCCCCATCACATGCTCTCTGAAGGACTTCCCCCAGCACAGCTCCTCTCTGCTGTGAGTCAACCCTGCAGAAAAGGCAGCACATCTTCTCTGTGCTCCCCAGGGCCCCTCACCCTCCTCTCACACACCGCTCCATGACCCCTTCTGTAGCCAAGCCGGCCATGCAAGATGAGGGGAGGGACAGAAAGCGGCTGCTGGTTTTGGCACCAAGAGCTGCTGCAGGGTCCCAGTGAAAGACCCAGTTCCCAATGGCACGAAAGGCCAAAGCTCAACTCTAGTTGAAACTGGCCAGTGTTGTGTCAGACATGGAAGGATTTTTTAAGTATGTTTAGCAAAAGGAAGTCTAAGGAAAACACTGGGCCAATACTTGATGAAGATGGTCACCTGGCAAATAAGGATGCAGAAAAAGCGGAGGCATTCAGTGCTTTTCTTGCCTCAGTCTTTAATCCTAATGATAGACCTTGGGCTGCCCAATCCTCTGAGTTGGAGGACCACAACTGTGGGAACAGTGACTTACCATTTGTGGACCCTGAAATTCTAATGGGTTGCTTGTATGCGTTGAATAGGTCCATGGGGCCTTGTGGGATTCATCCCAGAGTATTGGAAGAGGTAGGGGATCTTACAGCAGGACCCCTCTCAATCATCTGCCAAAGGTCTTGGGAGTCTGGGGAGGTCCCTGCTGCATGGAAGATAGCCAACATTATTCCAATTTACCAGAAGGGCATGAGGGAAGACCCAGGAAACTACAGACCTGTTAGTCTAACCTGAGTACCTGGAAAATTTATGGAGAAGGTCCTACTGGGTGCAACTGAAAGGCATTTCAAGGACAATGCAATCATCTCGTTACAGTTAACGTGTAAAGCCCTGTATAGCTAATCTGATATCCTTCTACAAGAAGGTCACCCGCCTAGTGGGTGAAGGGAAGGTGGCAGATGCAGCTTTTCTGGATTTTAGTAAGGCTTTTGATACTGTCCCTCACAGCGCCCTTCTGGACAAGCTGTCCAACTGTGAGATGAGCAGCTGCCCCGTGTGCTGGGTGAAGAACTGGCTGACTGGCAGGGCTCAAGAGGTTGTAGTGGATGGGCCTATGTCTGGCTGGTGGCCAGTCACCAGCAGTGTTCCTCAGGGCTCAGTTCTAGGGCCAGTTCTGTTCAATGTTTTTGTCAATGATCTGGAAGCAGGAGTTGGGTGCACCATTAGTAAGTTCGCTGATGATACTAAACTGGGAGGTGCTGTTGACTCTCTCGAGCAACAAGAGGACTTGCAGAGGGATCCAGAAAGGTTGGAGCAGTGGGCAATCTGCACGTGGGACGGAGAAGTGCCGGACACAAGTATAGACTGGGAGAGAAGTGGCTGGAGAGCAGCCTTGCAGAAAGGGATCTGGGGGTGCTGGTTGATATTAAGCTCTGTATGAGTCAGCAGCGTGCCCTGGCAGCCAAGAGGGCAAGCCACATCCTGGGGTGCATCAAATACAGTATAAGCAGCCAGTCAAGAGAGGCGATTATCCTGCTGTATATAGCATTGTGTGGCCTGCCTTTGAGTCCTGTGTGCAGCTCTGGGCCCCACAATTTAAAAAGCATATGAAGGTCCTTGATTGCATCCAGAGGAGGGAAACAAAGCTGGTGGAAGGGCTGGAAGGCATGTCCTGTGAGGAGCGGCTGAGGACTCTGGGTTTGTCTAGTTTGGAGAGAAGGAGGCTGAAGGGTGACCACATTGCTCTCTTCAGCTTCCTGAGGAGGGGAAGTGGAGAGGGAGGTGCTGAGCTCTTCTGCCTGGGATCCAGCAACAGGATGCATGGGAACAGCTCAAAGCTGCACTGGGGGGGTTTAGACTGGACACAAGGAACCATTCCTTTACCAAGGGGGTGGTCAAACAGGCTCCTTTAGAGAGGCGGCTGATGCCCCATGCCTGTCAGTGTTTAAGAGACATTTGGACAATGCCCTCAATAATAGGCTTTAACTTTTAGGGAGCCCTGGAGTGGTCAGGCAGTCAGACCAGGTGATCGTTGTAGGTCCCTTCCAACTGAAATTATTCTATTCTATTCTATTCTATTCTATTCTATTCTATTCTATTCTATTCTATTCTATTCTATTCTATTCTAAATAATACTGTCTTCCCTTCTGGCTGCAGATTTCCATCACCTCACAGCAGTTCTGGCAACCACCAGACATTCCACTAAGCCAGTTCAATTCACTAACACACTAGGAAACTCAAGGGGTGTTTTAATGGGTTCATTTTGTTCTGAATTTGTGAGCTGAATAAGGTACCCCAAAACATTGCTGACTACCAGTACTGTCACATTAAGTGAGATGACCATCCTTTTGGTAGCAGTGAGTCACTATATTGCTCATGCCATCATTAAATTCCAGCTACCCAAAGAAGAGAACAAGGCCAAGAGAAAGGCAGCTAATTTATGTCTTTTTGTACCTCTCTGTCCCAGAGAGGTTAGCTCTGATCTTTGCACCTAAAATAATATTTTTTTCTGAAATAGCATGAATTTCTTGATCCATCTGGCCCTTATTAACTTTTAACATGAGCGGATAATCTAAGCATCAATGGCTTTTTTTGTTCAAAAATAATACTCCGTGGCATCCATGTGCCAGGCAGCTTGTGACTGATGCTGAAAACCTATAATTTAAGAATTTTACATTCTAGGAAATCTTTCAGTTTTATTTCCATCTGAGTAGCACAAAAAAAAAACCCCAACTATTCAAGGTAGGTTCACATAGTTTTCAAGAATTGTCTTGACTTTCATTTGTCACCAATTGTCAAATCTACAGCTGCAGGAAGGCCTGATCCTTTAGCCTCATTGGAGCAAATAATTTGTTTCCTTTGGGTGCCGCTAACATGTATAGGTGAGGATTTATGCAGACTGAGTCTGTGATAAACTTACTTTGAGTCCTTGGGAATAAAAATACCTGCCCTTTACAGATTCCTGACTGAGCACTTGATAATTTCTTCACAACTGCTGGAAGATTTCATTCCTCAATCCTGTAGTTGCCTCCACAGTCATATGAATTATGGACATGACATCAGAGACCACTTCATCTTCTCTGGCTTTTGGAATTGACATATGGAGTAGGAGTTTTGTCCAGAAAGTCGATAATGAAAATAAATAAAGGGGTGGTTGCCTGCTGTCCCAAGGAGTTCTGCTAATTGCAATCTGTTAAAAATTGTTCAAAGTAATGCTGTCGCTGTAGTATGTGGAAGATCCTAATCATTGTTTACTTTTTAATACCTGTGTAAGACAGAAAGCTGTGAGTCCAAGTGTTTCATCTTATTGTACAGCTGGTTATGATTCACAATTTATTCTCTCAGACTGCATGATATGAGGTGGAAACAAGATTCACAAGCTCTTTCTGGCTTTAATAATTTAATCAGTGACACACAGAGATGGGATAATCCTACAGTCATTGTCATACATAGCTTCAGCTTAAAACATGTATCTGATTCACTTTAATTAAAAATGTAACCGTAATTGACAACTCTATTTCAGCAAACCCATCTATCTGAAAAACACCATTTCATCTGAATTTCAATCCAGTCTTGTAAGTTTTCTCTAGTTGTCACTGTGTTACGAGATCAAAACCTAAGTTAGATAGGCTCTTCCTGCTGGAAAGGTCTTCATAAATACCAGCAGGGGAGCAGAAGGATCACTTTCTTTATACAGTCTTCTTTAACATATTAACATATGGTGCTTAAAATACTGGCCTAAATTCAGGAATACTTTGAAATTATTCATGTAAAGATCAAGTTATATCTATCTTCTCTGCAAAAAACATGGCAGGATTTTTTGAAATATTTATCTTCCTAAGGCTTTCGCTGTTTATTTTTCTGGAAACATTATGTTCCCTTTCCCTTTAAAAGCTTTCAGTTACTGTCTCTCTGTCTCCAGCTTAGAATATAAGGAGTCTTAGAATTGTTTTCAAAATGCTTAGGATTCCCTCGAGTATTATTTCTTATATGAGTTCTCAGCAGCTGAAAAATAGAGGTTACTCCTCCTAAGAAGGATTGAGCATAATACCTCTTGGTTTTGGCAACCCATAGAAAATGGGGTTTTAAATAAGCACAAGATTCTTCCCATGTCTGTTTCTGCTAGGACTCTCCTTTGTCTGGTCTTCACTGTTAGCTTTTGCTTTGGTTTTTTTTTAGCAGGTTCCTGGGTTTGCTGTTACACAGCAGCCACTTCTCTCACTCAATTGAATGTTCTGTACGTTGCTGTGTGTCGAACCTGACTGGTCAGCCCATGCGAGCGAAAATGCACAAAAGACAGTAGTTTTGTAAGTACACTCAGATTTGTGATTTATGTGATTTTTGATCTACCTATAATTGCTGAGATAATTGATCCTATCCTAATAGGAATATATCTGAACATATATTTTGTTTTAAAGTTCTGTTCAGTTTATGCTGACTTATTCTGGCCCTCACCTATCTAACCTGATTTACGACCTGTAGGTACTTACCTAGGTCTTATTGGCTGTGTTTAGTAACATAAAGTCATTTTTAATTTCCCTTCCAAGAAAACTCATTTCTTGTAACCAGTTCAGTACCATAGACCATGAAATTCTCATTACCTTAGGTCTCCACTGTTTTTGTCGTAATAGTCATCATGGATAACTACTTTTGTTCCATTTAGACTTTTGCAATGCAATGGCGACAGCAAAGTGACCGTGAACTTGATTTGGTTTCTCTTTCACTTGTAATCATATTGTATAATGTGTGTAACAGATACATAAAATAACAGTCAAGGTAAGGAGAATATTCTAGCGATTCATATTGAACAGAAGATGTTGATAGTCTGGGGCGGAAATGGTTATCAATCCTTAGGGAATACTGTGTTGCCAAGATATCTATTAGTATTTTATACTGAAAAGGGCAGTACTAGAGAAAATACATATATATAGTTTAGTTTAGAGATGCTATGATTTCAGCTAAATATATTGAAAATACCTGGAGGAGACGTCTTACAAAGAGACTAAAAGATCATAACTTGCTCAGTTTATCAAAAGATCTGGGTTGACGTGATTAGAATAAATCAGTACCTTCACAAAGAGTAAATAGGACTTCTTAATCTAGAGAACAGCAACAAGAAATAATGGCTAGAATATAATGCCATACAAACCCAGATGTGAAATAAGACATAGTTCCTTACCATGTAATAATAATAAATAGAACCCACTGAAAAATAGTAGTTATTTAATTTCTGGCTGCTTTTCTGGGAAGCTTTGTTTACTCCTGTGTAGTCTAAAGAAGGTAATATGAGGTAATGATTTTTGTTGGCTTCAACATCTATGATTAACTCCAACATTTAACTCATTTATTTTAAAAAACAGAGCCTACCCAACTAGCCTTTCATTGGTCCTGTGAAGGCTGATTGCAAATGCGTAACACTGAGCAAAATTAATTTGTTGGGTTATTTATCCGTAACAGAAAGATAAAAGCTAGATGCAGAAAGCTTTGTGAATATTAATAGTATATTCCTTGTTAAGTCTCACAGATACTGTTGGAAATGGGCATGCTCCTAGAAAACTGAATGAAACAGAAAAGGAAATGGAGGCAAGTAAACGTAAACCTTATCATTATATTGCTGTTTTCATTTAAGAATTAGAGGAGCAACAATTCTTACACCTGGAAAGTAGAAAATGCTTTCTGAGAAGGGAGCAGGGAGGTGGCTGGGGACTAGAGCTATCGTGAGGGTCTTCAAGTATGAACCCAGGCGTCTGGGAGCTGCATGGCATCAGTTACTCCACACTGGGAGTGGGGGAGGTTCTCCCTGAGAGTTAACCACAGGCCTCTGCTGCTTGACTGTAGCTTTCTCACTACTTTTCTGTCCTCTGACTCTACCCCTTCCCTAGCCACTTCTTCCCTGTTACTTGCCAATCTCAGTGACAGCCATGTATCCTCAGCCATCCCACTCTGTGAAGATATGTATGAGAGGGAAAGCTTCCCGTTAAGCAGTTCTCATGTTAGGATCTTTGGCTACATGCTAATGAAGACTAGGTTTAGTATGTCTAAACAGATGTCTCAATGCAATCTGAGACCCATTACCTCAGGTTGTGATTCCACAAACAATTCAAGCCAATGGAGGAGGCCTTCATCACATTCCAGTGCCTAGTTCTTAGTTGTCTTCTTACCTCTTTTATGCTGGCAAGACAGTTCATGTTCTTGTGGAGCAAATACAGCCAGGTAACTAACATACTTTAAAAAAAAAAAAAAAAGTTCACAGGTTTAGTTTTCTTCTGGCTTCACAAATGCTTTTGCTAGCAAAAGAAAGGCATCAGCAAGGGCTTTCCTTTCCTGAGCTAGTCAGTCAGCTTAAGGACTCCTTCAGAAAGTACCTCTGAAAAGTGATTGCATACTCATAGCAGGTCTAGTTACTGTGGAAGCAGGTAAGTACTGTTGGAGACGTGGGACAGCAGGTAGAGCTGCCTCACTCAGACAGTTCAGGCTTCTATAAAAAACACTTAAGGATTTACATTCGGGGTAAGTGAACTTAGAAGGTAAGTGGACTTAGAAGCTGAGTCCACTGTTACGATTTTAATCCTGGAAGCACCTACCTGAGACCCTTCCCTCAAGGGGAAAAATAATCACTCAGTGAGTATAATGGAGTTTGGTCCCATGTTCCAGAGCATATGTAAATACAGCAAATGGGTGTGTATGTGTTTGAGCTTTTTTTCCTTTCACAGTTCCTTTTTCATTTACTAAGTGCGTTACAGGGAAAAGGGTGGGAAGTCAAGTGTGAGAATAGACTGGGTGCAGAGGCTGGTTTCTATGTAGAAATAGAATATTCGATCCTGTTGGGACAGTACAGAAGTGATTCTCTTTCAGGTAAACAGTTAGCTAGATGAATGCTGCCTAGCTCTTTTATTTTCTCAGCTAATGGTGTTTTCATTTGAATACAAAAGACTACAGCATTCCCAGAGGCCTCTCTGTTCAAGTTTTGTATCTCCTGCTTAAATAGCTGGGGGGAATGACCTTGTGACATATTTCTGGCATCAGATGAGTGAGGAATGAGGTAGGCTATCTCCCTACCCAAGGTTTATGTCATTGGCTCAGGAGTGACTCAGCCTTTCATCTTTCCGAAATAAATAAATAGAGTTCTCTGCAGTTTACCATGGGTGGTGGTTTCAGTCATGACCTTAGAAGTCTGTGCTCTATTTGCTCCATGTATTTCTCTGCGCTTTTTAGAAGAGTAACTGCTCATCATGCATTTTTGCTGAATCTTTGCCAGTTTTCCACTTCTTTCTTGATTTTGTTACATATCACATAACTAAGAGACAGCCTAGGTATATGATCAAATCAGTGCTATTTGGCAGTGAAATGTGCAGATATGTTCCAGATGCATGCTGTTCATTTATATCTTTTCAGGAAACAGCAAAATCTAGTAGGCAGAGCATGTCACGAAGGCACAAGAAATACACACCGCCACTGTATTTCTACTTCTTCTCCTGGGCTTTTAAACTAGCTTGTATAAATTCCTTAATCTCTCTATGCTAGTTCTAATATTGCATAAATAATATTTTCTATAACATTGTGAGATATCAGGATAAAACCACATCAAATGTGCAAAGTATTGTTATATTTTTACATTACTATTCACTAACTAGAAAACTTAGGACTGAAGTAGCAAAATAATTCTCTGCTATGCTAAAACAATGTTTTCAGACTTCATTTAACCGTTATGTGGGTTTATACATGAAACGTTGCAAACCCCTGTGAAGACTTTGTTTCAATCTAGAGATAATCCAAACACATACAAACAATGGATTTTCCTTTCATTGTCCAAAAGCAAATGTTATTTTACAAATGAAATGAGTAATAGAAGAAAAAATGTATGGTTAGCACTGGGTGAAATACACTGATAGGAATTAGTTCAGAAATAGTTGCCTGATAAGGTAGTCAGCCTTGCTTATGTGTTGCCCAAGCACAACAGGCTTACAGTAACTAGATTTAACTGAGAGCACAGACTGATGACATGTGCTCTAGGACATTCTGTGGATATATAACTTCTAAGGTACTTATTGCAGTATAGTAATATTCATGTTCTTTTTAATGTATGTATGATGAGAGCTCAAACTTTATATAAATCTAGTATTCTTTGGCACTTCCAAAACATGAAAGGTATAAACCATTAATTGTACATTCATTTTTTTTATTTTGAGTATATTTTAAATGATGGAGTGATTAATATTTGATAAAAAGAGCTTTATAGGTTCATAACTGGATACTGTTATGTACCAGCAGAAGCTGTTTCTTTGGTGTTTTATATTAAGAGCATATATGGACAGTTTAATACATGTATAGTAATCTTGATCAATTTCAGAATAACTCAGAATATTTTTTAGCTTACATATTGCAATGTTCACAAGATTATTCAAATTAATTATTTACTATAAGAATCCAGCTTATGCAACCCTAGGTACCTGCCATTGTTTTTCTCAAAACTTACAAGAAAGATGTTTTTCATTACATGCATTGGTGTAAATACAGAATTTGTGCATATCTAAATAAAAAAAGATTCACAGCATGGCACTGACTTGGCCTGATGGTCTATGCTCCAAGTTCATGCCTGGTGAAAAAAAAAAATATCTGCCAAGTACATAATGAATTAGTATATAGATCTTTGAATGGCATGTGTGAAGGACTTCATTTTTATCCAGAGAATGCATGTTACACAAGTAACTGGTACAATATGGAACAAAGCTTCAGCAAATAAAGCAGAACATAATGACCAGATCTTCACCAGTGTAAGTTCATGTAGTTCCCTGAAGTGCTATCAATCTTTGCCCACTAAGAATCTTTCCTATTATTTAACGTACAAATGCAGTAACCGTCAGCATGCCCTGTTCATTGGAAACTGCCATGCTAAACATTGATAATAGCTCCAAGGCTGGCAAATGTCCATTTGCTGTTGATTGTATAAGGTAAAGTTGCTGGTGTTTCTTGGTTATCGTTGCTGTAAGTCCTACTCTTAATGTTATTTTGGTATAATGATGTCTATTGCTTTGATGCACCCTGTTCAGTTCTGTCTTCAAATAGTGATCATATAGCAAACAGGAGGCGGACAGGAAAATCTTTTCCTTTCTGACCATTAGGTGGAGCTAAAAATCCTGTAAATGGAAAAGTTTATTTCATTGCTTTCTTTCAAGTTAACCCCACTTCTATTCGGTTTTGATGTGCTTTCAGTTTTTCCTGATAGAGTGTGGCCTTTTTATATAAGCTGCTCTCAGGAAACTTCAGACACTGAAATCGGTTTCTATGTTACCTAAAAAGCTGAAAATGTTTTCAAAAGTTCAGCAATAAAATTGTAAGAGTGAAGGCTTCTCTAATTATGGATGTTGTCAAGCTGTACTTTCTACAGAACATGAGATGTATATCACTGTTTTAATGCTTTGTGCTAATCCTTAGTGAGTCCTTACAATCATCATATTTTCTAAAAGGAGCATAACACAGGGGCAGAGAGGATTTAAGCATGTTTGTACAGTAGTGAAATCCCCTAAATCAATGTGTTTACCTATATTATTTAAGTTAAAGGAATGTTTAAGTACTTTACTGGATTGGATCTTATGTATTCCTCATATGTCTAAGCTGCACTAAAATATCTGTTGAGGTAAACCTGTTTATCACATGGACCTATCTACCTACCTTCCTTTCTGATGTAGATTTTTAATGGTGAAAACAGGCTAAAATTGATGATCTGTGAGGTCTTGGCACTTCAAATAAATTTAAGTGTGTTGCGTCCTGTTGATGTTGCACTGGCTTTGTGTAGGCAAAGTGTTATTGCACAAAGATACAGCTACAATAGCAGGCTGTAATTTGAAATGCGAATGTCCTAGTTTTATTTGTAATTCACAGAATATTCAACTGTACTGAAGCAGGGGAGGAAGGGGATGATTTGTGGTTTACAGGATTTATTCTTCCATGTGCTGGTGGGAGGAAGCACAACACATTCTAAATGTGTTAGCAATAGTGTGATTTTTGTAGAAAAAGGGGAAATATCGCAAATTATAGCTACTCCTTCCAAAACTCTGTAAATATGTTTGTGGTTATAGACATAGACAAAGCTGCTGTTTAAGTTTCTATTTTGTTCATATTCCATGGAGATAATTTGAAGAATTCTTGGCTGTTCCCTCCCACCATCCTTCATACTATAGCCTTTTGTAATGATTCTGGAATTTTTTTAGTGATGTGTGCGGCTTTCATAAGAAGATATTTAAAATTGTGTTTAATTGTCTAAACCTTCCTTTCTGCTGTGACACAGGCTTCTTTCCATATGTGACATACAAATGTAGAAGGCAGCATTCTTTTAATATGTTTAAGTCATGTCTTTTGTTTAAAAAAGCCTGTAAACTATAAGGCATAAAATATTGTTGAATTGGCTAGATGGCATCTGCAAGGCAGAAGCAAATCTTCCAGCTGGTTTTATTGAGGACAAAACTGTACTTTAGGATAAAACAATATTTCTGTCGAATAACTCATTGTTCTGTGATATTTGAGGGACAGAAACTGTAAACCATCATTTGCTGTAGTGGTGCCTAATAGTATTTTCACTGAGATTATAATTATCACCTCCACTGGTTGTCACTGTTTTGGAGTCTGATTCAGAGAATATTTTCTCCTGAAGTGAAACTGTTCTGGTTAGTTGTCTCAGTCCATTGAGGGCTCTTACCCTCTAGAAAACAGTCTCTTCCTCCGCCTTGGCACGGTGAAATCTAATCTGTTTGAGAAGTCTTGAAAAGTCAGGAGGAATGACATGTGGTTTGGGTTGATGTTGCTTGCCCTCTAAGAATGGGGCGTCACAGTAGCGATGTGACTACAGTTGGTCATCTTTTAGTATTTTGTAGGAGTAACAAAGATCCTTAGAAGAGAACAAGTAAATAGGTACCCAGGGAAGGACAGAAGTTTTTTAGAATTAGTATGGTTAGTTAATCTTACTGCTCAGCACATCTGTATCAATATTAATGTGACGGGAATTATCTTTTCCCTTCAATGATTATTTGTGTGCTGAACTGGGCAGCCCTTTTGTCATGCTAGTATGGTTAGAGGTTTCATATACGTCTTATGCAACGTGGTATGCTTACTTCTGAATAATTTCTTCTTGAACTATTGTTTCACTCTTGTACAGATAGTTTTTATGCTAATATGAAAAATTGCACAACAGAACTGTTACTTTCACATGAAACTTTGATCAGACTCGTGACAGTGACAGGTTTTATGCTGTGTGTCTTCTGTAGACTTTAACCAAAGGATAATGTACTAGAATTACTGCTAATGCCAGCTGTGTCACAGCATAACACCAGGACAGATCTAGGAAAGCATTTTCAATCAAAAATTCCCTTAGAATTACAATTAAAGAAAGATAAGAATATATATCTTAGAAATATATATCTTATATATCTTAGAAAAGAACAGTCTGCAAAGGAAGTTTTAACCACTGCTGCCTGCAACAGCATTCTTTCTAGAATTTTGAAGGTAAAATAGACTCCTTGGTTTTAGTTTGTTTTGTTAGTCTTGGATGGGCTACCCGATAATTTCTGAATACAGTAGCTTAAATGAACATAAACATGACAACCTCCTGATTCTGAGCAGGCAGGGTGCCCAGGTAGCCAAGAAGGCCAATAGCATCCTGGCTTGTATCAGACATAGTGGCCAGCAGGACTAAGGAAGTGATCATCCCCCTGTACTTGGCACTGGTGAGGCTGCACCTCGAGTACTGTGTTCAGTTTTGGGCCCCTCACTACAAGAAGGACATTGAGGTGCTGGAGCGTGTCCAAAAAAGGGCAATGAAGCTGGGGAAGGGTCTAGAGCACAAGTCTTATGAGGAGCGGCTGAGGGAACTGGGGTTGTTTAGCCTGGAGAAAAGGAGGCTGAGGGGAGACCTTATTGCTCTCTACAACTACTTGAAAGGAGGTTGTAGAGGGATGGGGGTCGGTCTCTTCTCCCTAGTAACAAGCGATAGGACAAGAGGAAATGGCCTCAAGTTGCGCCAGGGGAGGTTTAGATTGGATATCAGGAAAAATTTCTTCACCGAAAGGGTAGTCAGGCACTGGAACAGGCTGCCCCAGGGAAGTGGTTGAGTGACCATCCCTGGAGGTATTTAAAAGACGTGTAGATGTGGTGCTTAGGGACATGGTTTAGTGGTGGACTTGGCAGTGTTAGGTTTACAGTTGGACTCGATGATCTTAAGGGTCTTTTCCAACCTAAATGATTCTACGATTCCATGATTCTATGAATTTTATTTTGCAAGGCAGGTTCAGGATGAGTCAGGTACAAATCCAGGCAGAACACACTTATATCATGCCTTGATTAGGTAAGGATTAAAAGGAAGAGATTGAGTTTAAATCCAGTTCCTGAGCCCATGGACAGATGCTGACTGGGTGCAGGCCCCAGATGATGCTTCTCACAGCTCTTTCTCCCAACAGCTGTTCTCACAATAATTTCATCCAAGGTTGCACAGTTGCGTCAATTAGACCAGATCTTGAACAAAGACAGCTAAACCCCTAGTTCACTGGGGAAAGAGATTTCAGAAGAACACAGGGAATGATGGTTACAGGGCTGGTCAGTGCAATTAAAGCCTGTTATTGTACTCAGGTTCCTGATGTATATTTCATATACATACATACCAGTCTTGCCACTAATCAACAAATAATTGCAGCATACTGAAATCATTGCCCCTGTGTGCAGTACTGACATTCTTCTTGTGTGTAATGTGTCTTTTTTATGTAGACCCAAATATTACGCTTTGATGCATGAGTTATGCTGTTGGCTCCCCAAAAGCTTTGCTGAACTGGATCCACAGGCTTTTTGGAACTTGTTTAATTTGTTATCTTAAAATTTTAAAGGCAAGCATTATTGCTGACATTCCATGAGTGCTCTAAGCTGAGTCAGACTAGTACTGCCACAGAAAAATGTGGATACCACTATTTTTATTACCTGCAGCTTGCTTCTGTCCCAACTGCCTTGATCCTTAATGTCAGTACAGGTCTTCATATAGGTCATGATGGCTTTAACCTGACAGTAATGTTTAATTTAGAAATACGATAATTAATTCTGCAAATTAATTAACCAAGCAGCTGTCCAGATTGTTTTGCTACTGTAAAAGAGCAGGCTAGTGCAGAGGTAGAGACAGGAAAAAAAAGCCGATGGCAGGGAGAATGTAGGACCATCTCTTTTAATGGACATGCCAACTCAGACAGATAGTTTTTGTTTACTTTCGGAACTCCAGGGTGCATGCTCTTAAATGTACTCATCAAGGCTGTGCTGTTATATAGAGATCTCAACAGGCTGGAGAAATGGGCTGATAAGAACCTGGGGAGGTTCAACAAAGGGAAGTGCCAAGCTCTGCGCCTGGGAATAACCCTATGCACCATCACATGCTGGGGACTGACCAGCTGAAGCGCAGCTTGGCAGAAAAAGCCCTGGGGGTCTAGGTGGACACCAAGCTGACCATGAGCCAGCAGTGTGCACTTGAAGCAGAGCAAGCCAATGGTGTCATGGGGTGCACTAGGCAGAGTATTGCCAGCAGGCTGAAGGAAATGATCCTTGCCCTTTACTCAATGCTGGTGTGACATGCCTGGGTTCTGTGCCCAAGTCTGGCTTGCACCAGGCTCCCTGGTACAAGGGAGACATGGACATCCTGGAGCGAGGCCAGCAAAGAGCATAAAAGATGATGGAGGGCATGGAGCATCTGTCATACAAGGGGAGGCTGAGAGAGCTGGGACTATTTTGCCTTGAGAAGAGAAGGCTAAATATAAACACTTGATGAGGGTGTGATTATATAATGTGAGACAATAAGCACAATCTGAAATACAGGAAATTCCACTTAAAAGCATAGTAAAAAACTGTTTTTATTGTGATAGCAGTCAAACACTGGACCAGGTTGACCAGAAGAGTTGTGGACCATCCACCCTTGGAAATATTCAGAACTCAGTTGGATACAGTCCTTGGCAACCTGTTGTAGCTGACCCTGCTCTGAGCATGGAGTGGGACTAAAGACCTCCCAAGGTGTCATCTGGCCTCAGTGCTTCTGTGATTCTATGAAGTGGAATGCATGGAGGATGGAAACAAGTCATTAGGTACCCACAGTAATTAGCATTGTCACAAAAATCTTACTGCCTATTATATGTCTTACTGTTATGTACATATATTTTGCAGAATAGGCATGACTAGAATGTGCAGTACTCTTCTGAAGTACAGATAATGTGCCATAGAAATTACTAACAAAAGAGGAAACAAATGAGGCATTCACAATGAGTTTTCATTTAGTAATCAACATAAAAATATTACAAAGAAGGCTGGGTGTATTTTTACTACCTTGTCTTCATTAATTTTTTTCATCAAAAGGCTTATTCTAATTGATATCTGCAGTAAACTTTTTGTTAACAACAGTGGGAGCTGTAACGAACTAAAAAAGTAATGATTTCTTCTAAGTTCCACAGTTGCTGGAAAAGGAGCAAAAATACCAGTAAGTCCACATAATCAAAATATATTATTTTAAATGTTGTTACAAAATCATGTAGGAGTTGCAAGATGATATCAAAATGATATGTGGAAACTACCAGAAGAGTAGTTTTCTACTATCTATATCTAAGATGTCAGTAAAGAGAAATAGGAAATGTTTTTTTCCTAAATAAATAATTTAAATTAGTCTTAAAATCATACAGCTGTGCAGAAGTAACTTTTACACACAAGTTCAAAGAAATTATATACTTAACATAAGAGCTTGTGAGCATGTAGAGCATATGTATGAGCATATGGGGTACCTATCATTCTAAGAAGTAGGTGATATAATCTGAAAATTGATTACCATTCACGACACTGTACCTTTCTTCTTAAAAGAAACATTAGCTTCATAAAAAATGTCAAGATTTTTAAGTAGTTATTTTATGAATGGTTCATTTCACTGTGGAGCATTAAGTGTGGTGTAGCCATGATGCAGCTACAAGTTTCCACACTTCACTGATACTGATAAGCAATACATAGATATGAAAAGAATTTTAGTACCACATGGGTGGAGCTAAAACTTTAGATGCTGTTATGAAACAATTAACATAGATTCCCACACAATAATCCACATCAAAGAGCAGGAAAAGAAATTTACTCATTTTAAGTTATTGATGTTCTTTTATTGAAGCTTTGTGAGAAAAGCTAGGAAGATCAGTGCTGAGTTAAGAGTATTGCAAGAAAAATGCTGAAAAGGTGCTAAAGCCATAGTTGCCAAGACAGAAGAAGATTAGTAAGCTTATGAATTGTATACTTATTCACTGCAACAGTCCATAGGTCATGTCTATTCATTTTTTATTCAAATATAGGCTGCACTAGAGTTTGCCTGGAAGCCAATAGACTCCAGAAACTTGAATAAGTTCATAAGGGTTGTCTTTTGAAAGAGGGATGTGAAAGTGAGCATGAAAGTTAAGTCATTCGGCAAAAGCAAACACAAGACTGTGAGGCTGTTTCACCTGGAGGAACAGAGCCTTTGCATCAAAAGTATTAAATTGTATGTACTTTCATGGTTTAAAATGGTGTCTCAGCTTACAAATACCAGCCATTTTACAGCACAATGCTTTATGTTTTGATTCAGATCTAAATGAACCATTATCTGCCAATAACCTAAGAAAATACAACCTTTTTCCTCAGTATAACTGTCATGGAAGAGTGGCCTCCAAATCCTGAGTGATCTATGCAATACCTGTTGGAATCTCTGCCTGCTCCTTGAGGGATGTTAGACAGGTCACTTGGAGTATAATCCAAAGTTGAGTGGAGTTCAGAATTTTGCCAGGAACAAGTTTTTAAGGGTATTTTTTAAGTCTGAGAATTAGGACTGTCAGAGGTGGAATGGCTGTTTAAGCAAAAATGCTCTTCCACTCCTAATTAGGTACTTATATCCTTTATCAATTATCAGTGCAAAATCATTCTGAGTATTGATATTACTTAGTGTTATTAGTGTCATTTCCATGAGGATGTTTGGTGCTCCAAACAGTGTATACTACATTTTGAGAAAACCCTCGTCATTTTGGAAAGTTAATATTTTTTCTTTGGAATGACATTTACAGATGTCAGTGTTAGTGGTTCCAAAATTTGAAAGTTCTTATGAAACAATAGCACAGAGCTGGGGTTTTTTTCTTTGCTTTTCTCAGTTGCAGCTGTTCTGAGAAACATTACATGCCTGTAAAGGAAGCATGTACAAAATGATGTTTGTTTTCTGCCAAAAGCTCCATAATCTCCCAGCTTTATCAGAAAGAGAGCTTTATAAGTAGGCCCCACTGAAGAGATTATAGCAAAAAATGAGGTACTGACATTAATTTATTTAGTGGAATAAATTATTGTGTTTCTGCTACCTGACTAGCTTTGCCCTTAATATTTGTGCAAACGTAGTTACTGATCAGAGGGCTGATCAAGTTAAAAAGGATAAGGGAGAAGATACCCTAATTTGGGAATCTGTTTCCTTTCCTTATTTTTTAAATCAACGGTGTTGATTTTGATACAAAAGACTAGGAAAGTACAAAAAGAAAAAAAGAGAAACTAGAGGAAAGGTCAAAGATGAAGTATGAGGCAGTCCTGGTAAATATATCTAGCAGTCTGGCAACATCTGTCTGACACATCCTACCGTATTACAGAATAGGGGGGAAGTACGGTCTGCTGACTTCACTCAGGAAGCTTGTTGTCTGCTGACTCACTGACTCACTATTACCTCACATTCAGAAAAAGTGGTTCCTCAGGAGAAGAGGACTTCAGAATTAGCTGAATAGTTCTGAGGAAAGTTAAGGAAAAAAACCTGAGTTTTTAAGTGTAAGCAGTAGTAAAGGAATGGGTTTTAACTTTAAATGATATGCAATTTTTATTTTATTTTTTAATGGCAGTGTAGCTAGAATAGGGATACTGACTGAGCTAAAAGCATACCTGCAATAAAACCTGACTGTGACAAAAATAAGAAAAGCTGGGGAAGCCTGGGCTTTTGTTAGTGGTCAGGAAGAAAGACTAATGATATAAGTAATGGTTAAAGATAGGTTTCACCTGCTTAAGATACTAAGGGGAGATGACTCCCAGACAGTATTTTGCAGATGTTCAGAAAACAAGTCTTCAGAAAGTAAGCCCTTTGTGATCCTCCTCCCTTGCTGGGGTGGGAAGGACATGGATATTCAAATGGATCTGTGTGCACCTGTGGACTGAGTGCCTGCTTGCTGGGATTGGGTGAGAAGGCACTCACAGAGGATTCTGGCTGTTCGTTCTTATGTGATATTATCAGCAATTTCATCAATTAAATAATTGTTACTGGACATCTGGCTTAATTCTTGTTTGAAAGACCTGTCACAACCTTGATGCTATTCACTTACGAAGCAGCTAAACTGGGAAGAATTTCTGAATCTATTGGCCTAACTTCTTTAAGGAAAAGAAGAGACATACTGTTACCTCTCTTTAGCTAGCATGTGGTAACTTAGAGCATTCCCTTCTGTTTCCCTTTTGTATCATCCTTCTGCTTTTAAGCTTAAGTATAGAAATCATAAGTATCTGGCAGAAGAAGGAAAGAGATAAAGAAGGCTGGAAGGAGCAAGAAGTTGGTTTGGCAGAGCATAAGAAGGGTTCTCAGGTCTTGAGTGAGTTTTTTCTCCTCTCAGCAGCTGTTGGTTACTGGGGCTATGCAATATGCTTGCTTTAAGAGCCCTGAGACCATCCCTCCTCCTGGACATTTGGCTGCCTGTGCTCAGGACCAATTTAGTGCAGTTGAGGACCGTCCTCTCCCTCCAGTGACCTTGAAGAGATCCCTCCCAGATCCCTCCTTTCTAGACAGCACTGCAGGAAGTCCTCAGCTTCCTGTGGGAACTGATCTAAGGTGCTGCTCTGATGCTTGGATCTCACCTCTGCTACAGCTGCCACTGCATTGCAGCCCTGCTTATGCCTGGCCCGCTAATCTGAGCCCAGATCCTGACCCACAGGATGACATCCCAGCCTTGGACCTTCCTCATCACTGTGGGCTTGCCTGGACATCACTTGTTACCCTCACAGGGCCTGATCCTAACTCTGCATTGCTGACTTGCATTCCTGGCTTCACCTTGACCCTGTCTCATCACCTTGAACTTGTCTGATGTCCTGGGCTCTGGGCTAAGGCTGGCTGCCGTTTCTGGTTTTGTGGTTTAACCCCATCAAGCAACTCAGCCCCACACAGCCATTTGCTCACTCCAATCCAGTGGCATAAGGGAGAAAATCAGAAGGCTAAAAGTGAGAAAACTCAATAAAGACGGTTTAAAGCAAAAGCAGTGCATGAAAACAAAGCAAAAATAAGGAATTAATTCATTACTTCCTATGGTCAGGCAGCCATTTCCAGGAAAGCAGGGTTTCATCACGTGTAACCATTACTTGGGAAGACAAACGCCATAACTCCAAAAGTTCCCCCTTCCTCCTTCTTCCTCTAGCTTTTATTGCTGAGCATGACGTCATATGGTCTGGGATATCCCTTTGGTCAGTTGGGGTCAGCTGTCCCAGTTGCGTCCCCTCCCAGCTTCTTGCCCACCCCCTTGCTGGTGAGGCAGTGTGAGAAACAGAAAAGGTCTTGATGCTGTATAAGCAGTGCTCAGCAATAACTAAAACCTTGGTGTGCTATCAATGCTGTTTTGGTCACAAACCCAAGACATAGCACCACAGAGCTACTATGAAGAAAATTAACTCTATCCCAGCCAAAGCCAGTACACCTGAGCAGGTCTTACTCATCTTGCTCAGAGGCTGTGAGACAGGTCTGTGGCTGGCAAGCTTTTGGGGTCTTCCTCAGCTCCCAGCTCCCTTCCTTTGGGGAGTAGCCAGCCTGTGCTGCACAGTGACAGCTCAGGCCTTCTTGAGTCCTCAGCCCAGACAGCCAAACCTCTGGGAGGAGGGACGCACTCACAGTACTTATATTTACTAAGGGATAATACTTTTCTGCTGTGTTGCTTTACAGGATAAAGGATTAAACAGAGTTCTTGCTAATTTTGTATATATTAGCATACGTACATGGGTAAAGGTTTGACATTTATTTTGGTGTTTGAAGCAGTCATACTGCTAGGTATCCTGGGAGAAAATTGCACCTATGAACATGCCTAACAGAGTCAGAACAATGAACAGTGACTGTCCAGACCCAGGAAATTAGGAGCCTAGAAACCAGAATTAAGACTTCTTATAGAAAACTGCAGACCAAAGAGGGGAACTACACCAGTCTGTAACAAGTACACATGATGCATGTGCCTTCCAGGAGTATATCCAAAGAAAATCTACCATCAAAATCCCATTGCAGCTTCAGCTGGCATTGATGCACTCTCCAAAAGAGACTGATGGCCTTGAGGATTCCATTACATCTTTCCCTTTTGTAGTCAAGTTGCTCTGTTCCTTATGTGATCCATTGTATGACTGGAATATGCAGTTCCAACAAATGAGCTTTGTTCTTGTTCTGTACATGTAATTCTGGTTGGTTTTACCTTTGACCTAAAACCTCTTATGAGCACAGTTTCACTGGCTTACTGTACTGTTTTTCATAGGCTCAACATCTATTTTTCATTTGGTTACAGAACAGGGCTTTACTATATAGAATAGAATATCAGAGTACTATGCCAAGCCCTCATTCAAACTGTTTCAAAGTGAAATCCTAGGAAAGACTACTCACATATGAAATTTTACTTTGGTGAGCATGTAATTCTACCAAGTTTTGTTCTATGATGATCTTATTGCATGATTACAGTGTTGTACAGGAGAGACACAACTTCTTTTCATTTCACCAGTGTTGATGGAACAGATTGTTATCCTTTACTAAGGATTACCAGAGTTTCAGATCTAGCAGTCAAGCTGCTTCTGTGAATTATTAATTCATTATCCCATGTGGGGCAATGTGAGATGAGTTAACAATGTTATTTAAGCTATCTGAAATAGCCAAGTTTATTTTGATGGACATGGGTTGGGGAGTATTACACAACTGGCTCACTTGACAGATCAGAGAGGGCATTGACATCGGATGTGGCATGGAACAGTAGATAGCTGGGAACAGGTTAGGGTAATAATTTCTTCTTCATTTCTTTGTATCATTTTGTCTCTGTATTTAATCTGTTTGCAGGGGCACCACAGAAATATGGACTTGGTGGTTTTGTTGACTAAAATGCCTTTTGACTGCTCTTCAGTGAATTTTGTACAAGTTTCAGAATACTGGGTCATAATATCCTGAAACAAATGTGGTTGCTCCCCTGCATAACAAATGAGGGATTAATATAGTTGATCCATTAATTATGTGTGAACTTGATACAAGTGGATACATTAAGATGGGTAATTACTGAGCTATCAAAAAAAATTGTGAAGGTTCATGACCGACAGAATCCTGCCCTGGTGGTATAGACTACCTAGATGATGGAATAATAGCGAGGCATGTGGGAAAGACGACCAGTTTCTTTAAACCTTTAGAATACACTTAAAAAAATACAGCATAAGAGCTGAACTTCTGCCACTTTCAGAAATTCAACTAAGCTTATGGAGATGCTATTTTTTATTCTGTTGTAAGTGCATTTTCTTCTCCTTCTGGGCTCCATTTCAATTGCTGTTACAGGCTTGGACTGTTATGGACCTGCTGATGTCTGTACTCCTGTTGCTTTAAGTGGAAACAGAAGTTGGCAAGGAACAACCTTCAGTGTCTGTCTGTTTTACTAGCTTTCCTTGAACTTCAGGGGATAGAACATTGAGAAACATCCTCCAGCAGCCTAACGCAAGTTGCTGGTTGTCTGCCTTGAACCTGTCTAAGTGAGCTTAGCTGATCTTGCCAGAGGTAAATTAAGAAACACTCCCAGGAAGTCCTTTGCCAATAAATCTAAGGAAAAAGTAACTTCACACAGCAAAAGGAGGACAAGCAGCTTGAGAAAATAACCTCTTCCACTTGCAAAGGTGGATCTGGAAGAGAAGATGCTCGCTAAAGTCTCTTAGCCTTCTCTTAAAAAAAAAAAAAAAGTATTCTTGAATTAGCCTACTGAATGTACAATCTGTGAAGGTATAGGTTTCACACAAGCTAACAGATTAAGTACCAGGCTTCCCACACTATCCCATTGATATGAAACCTACACTTTTCCTTCATTAGGATTCATTTTGATTTAGATAGTTCAAATGAAGAATATTTCTTGCTCAGATTAAGAAAATTTTTCCCCCTCCTGTAGCAAAGACAGAGCTATAAGAGCGCTAGATTAGATACAGATGCCTCTAAACTAGATTCCACTGATTTCAGCAGGCATTGATTCAGCTCCTAAGCACAGAGTTATTCAGGTGTTTGCTGTGGATGAAATAAGGCCTCTTGTGAAATGTTAGGAAACAAAAATGTAAACTCAGGAATGACCAATATGTCAAAAATCAATTTTATGTGCAAAGCTCTGTAACTCACCACCCACCAAAGTAGAAGTCCTTTACAACAGAATCAATACGGTTCTAATGCCCAGAATAGCAACATTTCAGAGCATACACAGGTACTGTTAAGTCTTCCTGAAGGCTCTCTGTGGATGTCTTTGCACATGGAAGCTTTGTATGTGATAGAATGACCATGGCAGCATCATTCACAAGTATTTTGAAGTACTTAAAAGTTGAACAGCACATTCCTTGAGCCCAGAGATGAAACAGCCACTCCAAAGCAGCTCTTCTGCAATTCACTAGCCTTTCTCAACCCGATAAGAACACAGCAGATGTTTGGATTGTATTCTGTGGGCAAGACTTCAGTCAAAGAGAAATTTAGGACTTGGGGACTATTAAATCCTGGGTTAAAATATCAAAGTGGAGTTTAAAATCATTGCCAAAACAGCTGTTGTTTACTGTCCCTTAATAAACCAGATGACTTGAGACAAACATTTTTTAACAAGCACATTACAGGAAGTCCAGTATTCCTGTGACAGATACTCCAGGCAGCCCTAAATTTGTACTCCAGCTGCACTGTTAATACCCCTTGGCAGTCCGTGTGCTCTGTTCTTCATGCAAATGTATTACCCCTAATGCACATAGCCAGGAAATCCCATGGGAGAAAAGGGAATCAGCATGGATGAGCCTCAGAGTTTACAATAAATATGAGTCATTCTCAGATGAATCCTGTTTCTCCAGTCAGGAGAACTCATTGGTGAGTTGCCTGTGGTTGGTAAGCCTAAGGTTCAGCCTTATTAGCTGTCAGTTGTCCAGTTGTCCCCTTGCTCCTCCTCTTTTCAGTCACTCCTGTTCCATCTGAGATGATATCAAAGACAATAATCTGGTTTATAAAGTCTTTTCTTCTTTGGCTTATTGATGTTCCTGAGCCTCTGTTACAAATTTGTTGGACAGACATATCTATGTAGGACTGTAGATCAAAACTTTCCCAGAGACTGAAGGTCACTGATTGCATCTCATATTTATTTATTAATAATAAAGTGAGCTCAACATTTTTATTGGGAAAATTGAAGCACTGAGAGCTAGAACTCAGCTTCTAAGGCAGCCTGATACTGAATGTCTGACTTGGGCATGCCTTTCAGAGGCACTGAGTATCTGGGAACTCCAGTTGGAGCTGAGGAAAAGTTTGCCCTTGTGCAAAGTCTAGTTAGCTACCTGCCCAGAGTTTCCAATTTGAAAAAGGACAACACTACATTATAAAGCACAGTAGGATATTCACCTAAAAAACAGTTACATTAGCATTATTGGTTTATTAAGTTGGCTTTGCTGCTGTTCTTGAGCACTGTGGGTGAGGGGCTCTGTTTCTGAATATGAGAAAGGCATGCAGAAGTAAACAATCAGTCAGTTACACCTCACAGCAGTGCTGTGGAGCAGTTTTAGAGAAGACACAGAAAAACAAAGTAATTAGTTCCAAATTCTGTAAGTTAGGGTAGGTCAACACAAATGGACTCCAGTTCCACAGCCTTATGCTCCAGTCTGACTGGGAGACAAGCATCTGCAGTCTGGAAGCCAGGTAACACTGTTAATGAAATGAGATGCTTAAGCTCTGCCTCTCAATGCTCTGCCTCTCAATGGAGCAGATGAGTTTGAGAGGAATGGCATACTAACATAGTGATAAAAACTTCTGGATCACCAGTTCTGTGTTTAGTCAGTATGAAGTCTAGGGGACGCCCTCTGCATTACCAGTGGATTTTGAACCTTGATCTGTTGATTCTCACTCCCCTGCATCACTGACCAGAATGCTCATCTTGTGTACACGTGGAATAATTCTGGCATCTTATGCCTGCTCTGCATGGTACAGTTCAGCAAGCACCTAATAGCCTTTTTTAATAGTAGTGTTTGAGTTAGCAGGTTGGTGAACTCTGTACTACAATAAAAGATGAGTCATTTTTATAGATTCTGGCAAAGCAACCAAGTGGAGTTTAACCAATATTTGTTAACATTTCCACGCACTAGTTGCACACCAGTCGCTCATATTCAAAGACAGTATCTTCTGAAAAGAACACTGTCCAGTGCTCCCCAGGGACACTAACATGCTCCTGAAAGAAACCCATTTAGCCTTGTTTAAGAAAGAAGCCACAAAGGTGGGGAGCTTGTGGGAACCTCAGAGTAGCAAGGAAGGACATATCTGAAGGAGCAAAAGCAAGGCTGAAGTAGAGGCCTCCTTGGGTTCCAAAAGAAGGTTTCCCACACTGTAAGACCTGAGACTTGATTCTGTCTCCAAAGGCTTTTGCAGCAAGATCTTTTGCAGCTAAGTCAGCATAGAACTCCTCAAGTCAATAATGCTAAAATGATTTACAGTAGCTGTCTGGTCTTGTTTTCTCTTTCTCTCTCAAGTAAAAGGAAATGTAAGTAGAGAAAGCTTGAATGTTTTGTAGTGCACACATCTTAGATTTCTATGTAACGTATAAGAATAAATACGCTTCTGGTAACGAACGTCTTTTAGCTTAATAAAGGAAATTCTCAGACCCAGATGAAAAAGGAGTAGTTAGTTGCTAATAAGTAGCTGGTTTCTAAAAGAAAAAAAAAAAAGTATGTTGTTTAGGTGGAGAATTACAGGAGGTATCTTAGCTTTTGTGGTGGGAAAGTCATATGTGAGAGCCTATGGGAGAAGGGGAGAAAGTACTGCTCTAAAGGGGAATGCTCCGGTAAAGGAGCTACCTTTATCTTTGAGGAAGAGTGGCTGACTGGGTTTATGTGGAACACCTTTCTCCTAGGATCTTGAGAGATTGGTTAAGCCTTTTCTCAAAATTACCATCTTCAGCCAATTAATGTTTTATTTAGGATTTAGTGCTTTATGTATTAGAGACCTCTGGCTATTTTCTTCTGTCATAAGGAAAACAGGGTAGAATAGTATTCTTCATTATTGAGGGAAAACAAAAAGCTGTGAAAAGAAAGCACTGTTCACATATGGTATCAGCCAACAATCAATCCATCTTTCCTTGTGGGTCTTTCCTTTTACAAGTGCACGGAGCTTGCAAGTGAGTGTGACAGAAGTGGCCAAATCCCATCTATGTCAATATCAAGATGGAGAACCCAATCTTGCTTCATTGTTTGCTTTGGAATCCACAGCCAGGATTCAGCACAGCAATAATGGGACCTGGATCTGACTATAAGGAAAGCTTTCCATCATAACTTGCCTGTGAGAAGCTTATTTATGCTGTATTCCCATGTGCTGCATGGTATAGATGTATTCTAGAAAGCGAAGTAAATATGCAGCACTCATAGAGAGTACACTTTTTGTGGTCAAGTTTAATATTTCTTTTAAAAAAAAGTCATCTGAAATGCTCTCTGAAAGTGAAAATTTCTGATAGCATGTAATATAAGCTGCTAAGGGCAGTAGAGAGGGCTAAATTGGTGAAGAGCTTCTCCTGGAATGTGTTCAGTCTTTTGTTGAACTTGAGGAGGTTGCAGAAGAAGGCACAGAAGGCACAGGAACAAAGACCTTCCCATTATTTTTCGATTTCAAGATAGCTGACTCATTGGTATGATTTCAAAATATGAAGTGTTTCCACTAGTGAAGGCTTGGGTACTACTTGTTTAGTTGACACTATTAAATGCTTTACTCCTCAGTGAACCAATGTGGGTTTTGGTGGAATTCAGTTCTCCTTTCAGTATTGCCAGTGATCTTCTGTATGACTTCAAATAAGTCACTTCTACTTTCCATATCTCTCGTAAATAATAACAGCAACCCCTTTCATTCCTGCATCCTGCCCAACTGTGTGTGCATTACATAGCTTTGCACCTTGTTAAGCACTGTTGTCCTAGAGAATAGTTAGGTACTTGAAGTGGTACTGAACAACAAAAAAGTTTTATTTTCTTTTAAGAAATAGGGTAGATAATGTAATGAGTAATCTCAGTCACATTTTGTCATGTTGCAAAGGTCAGGAGTTATGTCATTAACAGTAAGAGGTCTGATGGAAAACCCCAGTAACTCATTGCACACTTATGAAGGGCATCTGAATGTTACTCTGTCTGAAGTATTATGTTACATTGACAGTCATCCTCTTGAAACAAGGAAATATAATTCACTATAAATAACTTGAAATATGAAGGAAAGCATCAGATTTCAAAATGAACTTGGCTTATTGGATAAAAAGATGGGATGAAATTTAGTAAAGTTGAATGCAGGATGTTGTCTGATATCAAAATATTTACACAGGCACTGGACAATGAACAGTTTGTCAGGCAGGTATTCTTCAGGGAAGACTCCGAGAATTACAATAGATTGCAGGCTAGCTCTATGTGGTCAACATTGCTTCAATACTAGGACAGAGGCCAACGTTGTAGTGAAATCCTGGTAATATGGATTGACTAGGAGGTTTTTCATTTGAGAACAGTGCTTCTACTTGTGAAAGAGCTGAGATAATTGATGAGAAAGTGTATCATCAGGCTAACAAACGTGACCAAAGAAGAAGGGCTGGATGAACTAAGTTCTTCAACCTAAAGAAGAGAAGAGGAATACTTGGCCTCTATCCTCGTAGAGGACAGAAGAGCCACCAATATGCTTGAAATGCATTGGGAAAGACTCAGCATAAATATTAGGGAAACCTTATAAATGATATGGCACAGATTGCCTGTGTGTCATGTGAAATTTTCATTGTCAGAGGGCCTTAAAAACAGGTTGAACAGATTTCTGTCAGAAATGACAGATACTATTGCTCTTTCTTTCAGACAAGGGAGTGAAACAATGATCTATTAATGTGTCTCCTAGCGCTCTCTTGCTAGGATAACTGTCGTCCCATCAGCTGATCTAGAGTCATTATCATCACCTAGAAAGTGTGCGGAGGAAAACAGACAATTCTCAGCATCCACAGGACTTCTTAAGAGCACCAGCTGCAACTTTATGTCAGGGCCATGAGTGCACTTATAAGCCTTAGTTGCCTTAACTGGTCTCACTGGGGACCGTTACCCATGCACCCTCTGCCCATGGCCCAGGAGTCACATTTAAGTCCAGGCCTCAGCATCCCATCCTGGCCTGAGCTGTGTTGTACATGTACCTTTCTCCATTCCTGTCTTCTATTACTCCTGAATTGTTTGGATTTCCTGACTTCACTTAGAACCTGATGCATTACTTTGCTTTATCTGATGGTGGGTGATGTGGTGGTCGGAGGCTGTCTTGGGCTCAGCGACCATGAAATGATAGTTTTCAATTCTAGGAGAAGTAAGGAAGGGGGTCAGCAAGACTGCTACCCTGAACTTTAGAAGGGCAGACTTTGGGCTGTTCAGGAGTCTGGTTAACAGAGTCCCTCGGGAGGCAGTGCTGAAGGGCAAAGGAGTCCAGGAAGGCTGGACTTTATTCAAGGAGGAAATCTCAAAGGCACAGGAGCAGGCCATCCCCATGTGCTGCAAGTCGAGCAGGCAGGGGAGAAGACCGGCCTGGCTGAACAGGGAGCTTTGGCTAGAACTCAGGAAAAAACGGAGAGCCTACCGCCTTTGGAAGAAGGGGCAGGTGACTCAGGAGGACTACCAGGATGTTGTGAGGATATGCAGGGAGCAGATCAGAAAGGTGAAGGCACAGCTGGAACTTAAACTGGCCACCACCGTTAAAGACAACAAAAAAAGTTTTTATAAATATGTCAGTGACAAAAGGAGGGCCAGGGAGAATCTCCCTCCTTTGTTGGATGCAGAAGGTAACCTTGCCATGAAGGATGGGGAGAAGGCTGAGGTACTTAATGCCTTCTTTGCCTCAGTCTTTAATAGCCAAGCTAGTCATCCTCGGGTTTTTCAGGCCCCTGAGCTGGGAGATGGAGATAGGATGCAGAGTGAAGTCCCAGTTGTCGAAGAGGTGGCAGTCACTGACCTGCTCCTCCACCTGGATGCGCACAAGTCCATGGGGCCAGACGGGATCCACCCGAGGATACTGAGGGAGCTGGCAGAGGAGCTGGCCAAGCCACTCTCCATCATTTATCAGCAGTCCTGGTCAACCGGGGAGGTCCCAGATAACTGGAAGCTAGCAAACGTGACGCCCCTCTACAAGAAGGGTCGGAAGGAGGATCCGGGGAACTACAGGCCTGTCAGCCTGACCTTGGCGCCGGGGAAGGTCATGGAGCAGATCATCTTGAGTGCCATTACGTGGCACATGTGGGACAACCGGGGGATCAGGCTCAGCCAGCATGGGTTTATGAAAGGGAGGTCCTGTTTCACTAACCTGGTCTCCTTCTATGACAAGGTGACCCGCTTAGTGGATGAGGAGAAGGCTGTGGATGTTGTCTACTTGGACTTTAGGAAGGCCTTTGACACTGGCTCCCACAGCATTCTCCTGGAGAAGCTGGCTGCTCACGGCTTGGATGGGTGCACTCTGTGCTGAGTTAAAAACTGGCTGGACGGCCGAGCCCGGAGAGTGGTGGTGAATGAAGTCAAATCCAGTTGGCAGCCGGTCACGAGTGGTGTTCCCCAGGGCTCAGTACTGGGGCCGGTCCTGTTCAACATCTTCACTGATGATCTGGATGAGGGGATCGAGTGCACCCTCAGTAAGTCTGCAGATGACACCAAGCTGGGTGGAAGTGTCGATCTGCTGGAGGGTAGGAAGGCCCTGCAGAGGGACCTGGACAGGCTGGATCGTTGGGCCAGGGCCAACTGTATGAGGTTCAACAAGGCTAAGTGCCAGGTCCTGCACTTGGGTCACAACAACCCCATGCAACGCTACAGGCTGGGGGAGGAGTGGCTGGAGAGCTGTCTGTCGGAAAAGGACCTGGGGGTGTTGGTTGACAGCCGCCTGAACATGAGCCAGCAGTGTGCTCAGGTGGCCAAGAGGGCCAATGGCATCCTGGCCTGTGTCAAGAATAGTGTGGCCAGCAGGACCAGGGAGGTGATAGTGCCCCTGTACTTGGCACTGGTGAGGCCGCACCTCGAGTACTGTGTTCAGTTTTGGGCCCCTCACTACAAGAAGGACATCGAGGTGCTGGAGCGAGTCCAAAGAAGGGCAACGAAGCTGGTGAAGGGTCTAGAGCACAAGTTTTATGAGGAGCGGCTGAGGGAACTGGGGTTGTTTAGCCTGGAGAAGAGGAGGCTGAGGGGAGACCTTATTGCTCTCTACAACTACCTGAAAGGAGGTTGTAGCAAGGTGGGGGTTGGTCTCTTCTCCCTAGTAACAAGTGATAGGATGAGAGGAAACGGCCTCAAGCTGCACCAGGGGAGGTTTAGGTTAGATACTAGGAAAAACTTCTTCACCGAAAGGGTGGTCAGGCATTGGAACAGGCTGCCCAGGGAAGTGGTTGAGTCTCCATCCCTGGACGTATTTAAAGAACAGATAGATGTGGTGCTCGAGGACACGGTATAGGTGGACTTGGCAGTGATAGGTTAACAGTTGGACTCGATGATCTTAAGTGTCTTTTCCAACCTTGACGATTCTATGATTCTATGATTACTGGGCTGTTGATGGGACCTGTTATCATCACCAACCTGAACCTGACCCTGCTTGGGTACCCTATTCAGACAGACCTGTGGGACTGTATCCTGTCACTGAGGGCACTGCCTGTGTTGGGGTCACCCTTGACTCATGGCTTTTTATCCCTTAAAGAGCAGTCTGACTCTTTTTGATCCCTGACACTTAAAACCATTGCCTTCAGAGATGTCCTAGTTCTCCACCAAAGTAATTCCTACCAATACCAAATGAAATTCGATAGACCAGCAACCACACTTAATAAACGATTGTTCTGACTTATTAAAATTTCTCAGTGTTGCTTTTAGATAATAGAAGCTTCATGAACATGCGGGGTTTTATGGAACTTCTTGAGCGAACATGACAGTTGTTGAATGTTACTTGTGTTCCACTATGATACCAGTTTTTTTGTCAGACCACGAGTTGACAAGTAAACCAACGTACAGAAACATATTTTTCTTATCTGTCTGTTGTCTGGAATGTACTAATCTTTAATATGAGAACACATGTCTAGCACAGCAATTGCCAATATTAAATTATTCTTCAACCCTTTATCCTTTCCAAACTCACAGAGGTCTACTGAAATGGCACTGCACTCTTAAAAATAACAGCCACATTAGAATGCCTTAAAAACAACCAATAGAGCGTTCTCTGGTTATGTTATAAATTCTGACTGAGAAGATCACCTTCCATACAGGCAATGATGGTATTCATGGGCATAGCGTACAGAGTAAAACAAAGGCATTTTGGTAAAGTAAAAATGAGTGAAGGTATCAGAGTAGCTTAATAGACTGATGATGTCATAGCACAACCCATTTAATGTGTTGTACCCAGTGTTCCTATGGCATCAGTCAAATGCAAATGGAAACTATTATTCTTTGCTGTTTAGTAAACATATCACAATTTTATTGTCTAGGAAGGAGTCTGTGGTTTAGGTCTGCTGTTACAAATAAAAAAACCCTGACTAAATTCCCTGAAAATGAAATTGTATGAAACTCACCAGGCTAATACTGAAAGGACTGTTTTCAAGGGATTCTTCGTATGCATCATGCTGAGAATTCTTGAATGTCACTGTTATCACTGATGATAACTATGAGCTGCTACAGCACTGACTAATGTTGATGGAACAGCATTATGCGTGCAAAGAGGAATAAGCCATAATTTTACATAAATACACAGAAACATTTTTTGAATGCTGATTTCTTATTAAGTGCAAAGTAGTCTGAAAACTGACAGCTGGGATTTTTTCAGTATCACAAACTTAGCAGTACTAACCATAATTCCCTTGCTTTATGCCCTCTTCTAAGCACGTGTGCTGCATGTGAAGAAGGCATGTCCTTGTCAGAAGTGCTTAAGAACAAAATTCTCTGGCCTCTGGTAAGCAGAATGGTTTCTGTTGCAGCTTTTAGGCAGCTATAAATTATGACTTCAGATAGTCCCCACAGACACCTCAGTTGGTGGCTTACAGTTACACATCTCTGCTTCTCAGTTGCATTGAATATGGTATTGCCATAATTCAAATCCTTGTAATTTGCTGTCCTTTATCTCCTAGCAATAATAGATCCATTCCTTAGTTCTAGAACAGGGCCTGCATATTTTTGTCCTGTGTTGGTTTTGTATCTACCGTAACAAAATCCTCACCCATAACTGCATCTCCTGGGTGTTAATGCATACGATTAAACAATTATGGGATCATGTTAACATCAATACAAAACTTGCTGAATCGTTTAACTGATGGTACCTAGATAATTGCCAAATACCTAGGACATTCTTTTTTCTTTCTGCTGGTATCTCATGATGAAGTAATTTGTCTTTTAAAACAGACTGCCTTATTGATAACTTCTGTCATGGCCTCATCTAGTGTGTTTGACTGTGTAAAGCCTGAAAACTATAGGGCTATATGTGGGCTGATGGGAGTTAAAACATATATGTCACATGAGACATGAAGGCCTGCTGTGATCTTTCTGAAGGTGCTGCATGTTATCATAACAACACGTTGCTGCCTAGCTTTCCCAGGACACCTGGCAGGGTTATAGACACCAGTTGCTGAATTAATAAAGATTTCCCGTACAGTATGTAGATATGTGTAATTGACTCCCTGCCCCTGTTAAGCCAGGGTGAGTCAGTCCCTTTCCCTCTTCTTCTGTCTTAATTAAACATGTCACGTCTATTGTGAGGGTGGTTCATACTCACTACATGGGCAATAGTACCTGTTTGCCTGTAACTGATAATGTTTCTGCTTGCCTTTGCCTTTCAAGTGTTCAGAGGAGAACTACCTTTTACCCAATTCCTCTCTTTTGAGTCAGATGCCAGGTTAACTCAGTTACAGCTGAAGAAGTCAGAGGTAATGATCTCTGGACAGCTAACAAAAGATAAGACACATTGGAAGATAAGTACATTCCAGAGGAAAAGGAGCATGTAAGAGAGAAAACCTGCAGATCATGCTGCTCAGAAACAAAAACTGGGAGTGCTTTACTTTGGGGCAGGGCAGAATAAGGATGCTATTCTTTGTAAAGACAATTAGTGTGGACTCACAAAAGGAGGATCATGTCTCACAAATATGATATCCTCTCCTGGAGAGAGAAAAAAACAAGTAAGTCACAGCAGGGAAACTATTGACGTGATTAACCAAGGCCAGGGGAAAGCTTTTCATAAAGGGACATTGAAGAGGCTTAACCCCAAAACCAGGGAGTAAGGTAGATAGACAGCTTAAGTGGATAAGGAGCTAGCTGCAAGTCCAAAGACAGAATGGTGCAAGGCAGGATTACAGAACCTAGAAATGGATTACTGTGGGATTGGAAAGAAAGGGGAAAAGTGAGAGAGCTGAGGGAAGATAGCCTTGACAGTTGTGTTATTTCACAAATAACAGTCTCAGGGTGTCCCACACAAGTGCATTGATTGCCAGTTCAATAGAATCACTTGCATCTCACATGACAAAGCAACTTTTACAAACATGGAAAATAAAAATGTGCTTTGAATATTAGAAATCTCTAAGGCCAGAGGAACTGTTATAATCAATTGACTTGATTATTTATGGTATGGGCCCTGAACCATCTATCTTTCACAGCTCTGAACACCTTTTTCTTTGTGTCCCTATGGCAATCCTGAGTGCTGGTAAGGATTGCTACTGGTAAGACCTTGAGGCACGAGAAGGCACATGAGAGTTTTCCTGTGCTTCCAGCTCACTCCAGCCAGCCTCAGACTGTGGCTGGAGGCAGTCCTTTAAAGCCTGCCAGCTTCCTAAGGCTGTGACTGGACATGCTTTCTTGACAGCTCCAAAGGGCCACCCTTCTGTGCTCTGTGCTTTGCAGGAGAAGAGCATGGATAGTTTCTCCTAATGTGGTTAAAAGTATGTCACCACTTCACTGCTTTGAACAGTTGTCCTAAAGACTGAGTAAAGACTCTGGTTAGCTATCTTGATGTGGAACCATGCCTACTTTTAAATAAAAGTAGCTTTAATCTGTTAGGAGAGCTCTCACTCCCTCATTTTTGACTCCCCAGGATATTTCTCCAGCCACCAGCTGTGAGGCCAAGTGAAGATCCTTGTATCAGATCTTGCCAATACACTAGCACTCTAGCTGTCAGTCAGCTCTGGCTCGGTATATTAGACTATACCTGTTCCTAAAGGAATAGTATCAGACTGCTCAAGTCCCTACAGGTGTTATGACTGCTCTCCCCTTTGGCCTTTCTGTCACCTTGTTAGTGAACAGCTGATACCCTGGTCTCATGAGGTTTATAGCTGAAGTGAATGTACCTGCAACCAGCTGGAACTGTCTGTCAGGGCCCCGATGGCAATGACGGGGCTCACGAGCCCTGCCCAGCCTCCCCCAGGGCCTCCCCCATGCTGCCACGGCAGCCCCCCGGGGCTGTCAGCCCCTGCCCCAGCGACCCCGCAGGGGCTGGTCTCCAGCTGGTCTCCAGGGCTGGTCTCCAGTTGGTCTCCAGGGCTGGTCTCTAGCTCCCCTCAGCCCTGCCCTGCCTGGGCCCCAGGCTGATGTCCCAGCCGGGCCTTGGCCCATCTGAGTTCCCACCAGGTTTCCGATCCCCGGATCTGGGGCTGCCCCCAGCTGCCCATGCCCCACCCCGGCTGCCCTGCTCCTGGCTGGGCTGGTGGGACCCGAGCCCAGCCCTGCTGCCCCCGCGGAGAGTCCCCATGGCTCCCAGCTGCCGGGAAGCCACCAGCCCACACTGGGCCCTGACACTGTAGCAAGAGGAGCGCAGCCCCTCCTCTTTGCTGTACTAAGGTTGTAAGAAAAGCTAGAGGACCTGAATTCTATCTGTTGCTGCTATCGCTGGCAGAGATATGTTACAAAACTTGTCAGGCTGAAACCTGAGCTGTTCCCTGTCATGGAGGATATTATAATGAGTTTAGAAGAGATGCACAAGAGGATAGATATATTTATTATCTGATCCATAATTTCACACCTTTTAAATTTTTTTTCTGAAGTTAAGGATAGGCAGGTTGACTTCTGTTCTAAAATGCTAATTAAATGGACTTGGATGGATGAATGTGCGCATGTGTTACTCGGATTGAAAGAATGAAACTTCTATCATTAGATACATTATATTACTTTAAACATCTGCCTTAGCCCCATGGAAGAGAAGGGTAGGGTATACTGTTATTTCCTTCTTCTTTTAGCAATGGCTGGTGGGGCATGCTTTCATGTTATCCATTACTACTTCTTTACTTGATGTTGTCCTGTCTTCCTCTTTTTCAGTCTTGACTGGGACCACACCTATCTCTGTTTTCAGATATTTGAGGAATTTGCTCCATCCAAGAGGTAACAACCCCTCTCCCTCCTTCCCCCCACCTTGTTACCAAGAAAAGGTTCTCAGGAGGCAAGTTCCTAGTTTTTCAGAATTTTGGATAAGTCCCTCTAAGTTCATCGAATACAGAATGGGACCTGGTTGTGAAGAAAAACATGTCCAGAATCTGAATTCTTAGCCTGCCAAGGACTGTTGAGGAGTTGACACTACCTCTAATTATTGCATTCTGGCAGAGTGTGTCCTTGGGCTGCATGAGTTGCAGGTATTCCTGTACTACAGATAATGGTGATACATATTAGTAACTAAAAACCCTGGAATACTCTAGAATTCCCAGTACAGACACCCCTGTGTCTGCAGTTAGTTCATTTTGCAGTTGTCATGGGTGCATTGAATGTTTTACACTTGAGAAGCCACATGGCTGTGAATGAGAAACAAATGGAAGTCTCAGGTAACAACAATGTAAGGAAAACAGTGGAGTGCCTGTGAGGTGTTTGGTATGCATCCTAATAAAGGCATAATAAAGCAGTTCAGAGAAGTGAAAATTCCTATTTTATTCCAGAATAGTCTTCTATCTGTTCTGCTCTGGAACAAGAACAGAGAAGTGATTTCTTTGCAGAAGCAAACTGAATGACCATTCTGGGAAGGCCTTCTTGAAATGGGCTGGAAAAAAAAAGATGTCCTCTCCCCCACCCCAGGAAGATAGTGTTCTGTGGGAGCAAGAGTAAGAATGTCTCTAGCAGTAAGCAAAGGACATTTCATAATACTGTAACATGTGTAACTTACATAGTAAGTAAATAATAAGAACAGATGGCTTGTATATTTTGCTACCAAGGCTTTGCAAGAAGTCTTCTCTTCCTTATGGGTAGACCTCAGATTCTTGTTTGTGGTCAGTCCAATGAGGAAAGATGCCTTCTTCCCCTGTCCTGGGCAGATAGTGGTATTTCTTACTGTACTGCTCTGTATTGGTGACATTTGTTGTCCTGTCACATTATTGAGCAGAAAAAGAGGTGTATTTGTTTTAAACAGTAGAAGTTAAAACAGAATCTGTTTGGCCAGCTTTTGTTTAGGGAGCAGAAAGAGCATAAAGGAGTCTTTGTACTGTGTGGCTTAGAGATAAGGTGGTTTGTTGTCAATTTTAACTATTAAAACAATTAAAGTTTTCTGGGAAGGAAGTTAAAATTTCCTTTAGGAAAAATATTTGTGCAAAAATGACTGGCCCAAGTAGAATTTGTTTGTACATGTTTGTAGCACACAATTACCCCTGAGGCCTGAATCTTGTTCTCTTCTGACACCCTGTCACTACAACAACAATGAGCTAAATACAACTGAATTGTAAATACGTATTTGGAGCTTTGCCCACAACTATTTTTCCCTGCCAGTTTGATATTCCTGACTGTGATATGCATCTCATTTGTTTATAGGTTAAAAGTAAAGTGCACCTTTGGAGTTACAAAAGTTACAGCATACCAAATGCATGTTTAAATCTGCTGAGATGATTATCTGTGAGCATGCTTGTCCTGGTTTCAGCTGGGATAGAGTTAATTTTCTTCCTAGTAGCCGGTATAGTGCTGTGTTTTGGATTTAGTATGAGAACAATGTTGATAACACACTGATGTTTTAGTTGTTGCTAAGCAGTGCTTGCACTAGTCAAGGACTTTTCAGCTTCCCATGCTCTGCCAGGTGCACAAGAAGCTGGGAGGGGGCACAGCCAGGACAGCTGACCCAAACTGGCCAAAGGGCTATTCCATACCATGTATTCATTATATCCATAATATCAAAAATTCGTTATATCCATATATCCATACCATTCCATACCATACATCATGCTCAGTATATAAACTGGGGGGAGTTGGCCAGGGGACAGTGATCACTGCTTGGGGACAGGCTGGGCATTGGTCAGCGGGTGGCAAGCAATTGCATTGTGCATCACTTGTTTTGTATATTATTTTATCATTATTATTTTTTTCCTTCCTCTGCTGCCCTGTTAAACTGTCTTTATCTCAACCCATGGGTGTTACTTTTTTTCCCGATTCTCTCCCCCATCCCACTGCGGGGGGGGAGGGTGAGTGAGCAGCTGCGGGGTGCTCAGTTGCCGACTGGGGCTAAACCACAATGCTGAACTGAACCTGAACCCATAGCGCTGGAGAAGACTGGAGGCTCGTCTGCCTTTCCAAGCATGAAGCTCACGTAGGGATGTGCGGCTGCGTGGCAGTCTCAGAGTCAGCTGACACCAGTTTCAGTTCACCCCGCGTTCCAGCCCGACGTGGGACAAGTCCTGGTTAAGAGGTGCTGGGTGAAGGAAGAGAGGTGATTAATGAAAGACCGACACAGCCAAATCTCTTCCCTCATTTTTTTCCCCAACTAGATGAGATGAAAGATTGGCGTGAGAGAAGAGAGAGACCATTTTGTTTGCATCCTCTCTGTTCCTGGCTAGGCTGCTTGCGGGCCTACAGGCCTCGTCTGAAAGCCTGGACCAACCATGCTTCCACTCTTCCTTGTGCTTCAGAACAGGTCTTCTGAAGGATCAGTTGAGCAAGAGTTTCCGTTACTACGATTTCTTTTTTTGGATGAGGCTGTACCCTCCTGCTCCGACGCCCGCCTGGCATTGGGGACAGCCCCTTTCTGCTCCGCTCCGCTCCCCTGCCCTGCCGCGCCCCACCCCACCCCCCCGGGCCGCTCGCGCCCGGCGTTGGCGGTGACGCGCCGCGGCGGTGACGCGCCCTCCTCTCGCGAGAGAGCGGGCGGCGCGCGGCCGGCGGCGGCCGCTCCCCATAAGTAGCGGCGCGAGACCGGGCCTACCCAGTCAGCGGCGGCGGCGGGGCTTCAGGCGGCAGCGGCGGCGGCTCTTCCTTCCCCGGGTGAGTACCGGCGCTCCGGCCCGGCTCTCGTCGGCCGCGGGGGTGAGCGGGGCGGCGGGAGCGCCCGCCCGCTCGGCCGGGCTGACTCCGCAATATGGTGGAGGCCGGCGGCGGAGCGGGCGGGGGCTGCGGCTCCGTCTGCGGCTCGCCGCGGGGCCGCCCCCGCTGCCTCCGTCATCGCCCCTGCGGTCCCCTCGCCCCAAATCCCGGCGTATTTCAGTCAGCTGCCTGAGGCGCTCCCGGGACCAGAAAGTCCCGAGGCGCTCGCCCACCCGCGGCAGAGGCCTTGGGCTGCCCCATCCCTGGAGAGGTCCCTGGTGACACCTGAAAACCGGGCGCCTTCCCGCCTCGGGCACCGCGGTTAGCCGGGACAAGCTTCTCGACGCTTCTGCGTGGCTCATTGTGCTGCTGTCTGGTCTTTAACTTTTTTCCATAGCGGGGAGGGAGTAGAAATTAGATTTATGACTTACTTTATTCACTTCTCTGTTCAGGATCTTTTGTTGTCTCCAAAATACGCTTTTGTATTGTGGGCTTTGATTCAGGCATCTTGCTCACCTGCTCCGGAGAAGTGGATCTGACTTTTACCAGAGCTGAAACTATTCAAGGGATCTCCAAAACTGTGCAAGATCCTAGCTATATTCTCTGTCTTTAAGAGCAGGAATAACTTCACAGACTAACTCTCCTATTTTAGTGAGTAAAATTCAAATGCATGCCACGTGTGGCTGGATCTTTTGGGACAATTGCAAATACTGAATAATCCTTCAAGTAAGGGCCCTTCTTCCTGCAGGGATCAGATTCTGTGCTGTTAGCCTCTTCTCCTGTTCTACAGCATGCTTTGCAGTTTAAAGTGAACTTCAATTGTACTCTAAGCAATCTGACTTGTAATGCTGCGTGAGAAGCAACGTGTTTCTGGGGATATTTCCATGCTTGATAGATGGAAAGAAGACTTCTCCGTTACTACTGTAACCTTTGTCTGCTACCTGCTTGTATGTTCCATATACAGGGTTAATCTCATTACAGGTGTTACCTTATGGCACATGTATGTTAATATGTGCAAATATGCCTATAAAATGTTAACAGCACGCCTTTGTCCTTGCTCCCCATTATGTAACAGGGGAAAGTTTTACTTGACCCTAGGCAGAATATTAACACGCTCCTTTTGATATTGTCATACATATAAGAAAGAAAGATAACTGCTGTTGGCTCTTTGACAAACCTAGCAGAAAACCTTGAAAACCACAGTCCTTTCAAGGACGGACTTTTAGCTTGCCTTTCTGTTGCCTTCAGGTATGGAGATTCTTTTGGAACTTAAGTGTCATAGGAAACCATCGATGCAAAAAGTGCTTCTTGCAAATTTAGTTCAGCCTGCATGCATGCATAGGATGACAGTGCACTTCTGTGTGTTCTCCTTCTGTGGTACTACAATACCCCTCTCCTATTGTAGGATTGATGTGGGGTGAACTATTAGTATTTTCTCCATGGGAATACATGTTGGAAAATAATTGAGTAGCATAGGCTTGTTTTGAATGACTGGTGTCCGCAGCCGGTTTCAGAGTGGGATCGGTAATAATTTTAGCATAAAGGAGAGTTATCTTCTGCAGTGGGAAAGTCCTGTGCTCTGTGTTATAGGAATGCTAAGTTTTCAGCAAGCTGAGCAGGGGGAGCCCTACGTGGGCATCAGGCATGGCACTAGAGATGAGGAACTCCTTGAGTTTAGTGGAATGACTTGTGAGAATTGAGCTGAAGTTATTGAAATCAGTACTTCACCTCAATCTTCCATGTATTTTCAAGATTTGGACAGCAGTGATGACTCAAGTTTCAAACTTGACTCCCTTATGCTAACAGAAAATCTAATCTGATTGAAGATACTCATGGTGGATTCTTCATCTGACTTACGCATCCTAAACTAGAGTTTTAGTGACTTACTGGCTGGTGTTTCTTGGTCCTGGCTCAACAGATAAGCCCAAGTGTCTCTCTTTCTCCTATAAAAATAAATTAAACCACCAGTTAGTAATTCTGCAATGAACTGCTGTACCTCAAACCCTGTCTCTTGCATGTGCCCTACTTGTGTTGCCTAAACCAAACAAAGTAATTGGGAAACAAAGTTTTGGATTTCTAAATTGTTGCAGTAAAATGTAATTCCTGTATGTAAGAATGTGAACATCCTAATCCCCTTGATGGGGGTTGATTACAAAAGGGTTGTTGGTTTCAAAGTCTGGTGATTAGATGACGTGAATATGAGGATGCTCAGATATGCTTCTTTCACAGGCTGTGTAAGATCCAAGACCTGAAAAAATGGCATTGGCAGCAATTGATCCACAGCAGGTATGTCTGAGTTAGCCCCATAGTTTTTTATGTCTAGTTCAGAAAAATTGGTGTGAACTAACCTCTTTCTCTTTTAAACAGAACATTGTATCGAGGGTTGTCAACCTTCCTTTAGTGAGCTCCACCTATGATATGGTGTCTGCAGCTTACATCACCACAAAGGACAACCATCCTTACCTGAAGTCAGTATGTGAGATAGCAGAGAAAGGAGTGAAGACAATTACTTCGGTAGCCATGACAAGTGCTATGCCTATCATCCAGAAACTGGAACCACAAAGTAAGGCAAAGATGAAGCTGTTAACTTTAATTCAACTGATTGCTTTATATATCCAGATGCACTTGTAGTTTAGCATGGTCACGGTGGTCAGGAGTGCTGTTTCAGGTAGTTGACCAAACCTGTTGCCTGGCTTACTGAGTAACTGATTACAGATGGGTATGATTTAACAAACAAAAAAAAAAATTCCAGAGCCAAAGCAGATCCCAGCTTTTGTAATATTAAACTGACTGACTCCTCTTGATAAGTAAGGTGGTTACATAGTCTCTTGCTCAACACCTTCCTCCCCTTTCACCTAGTTCCAAATGCTACTTTGTACTTTCTCTTACCCAGAACAACTTGTGGTTAAATTTGGCAACTGTGTCACAAGGCTCCTGCAGCCAGGAGCCTGGTTTCACAAAGTGGCAGAAGGCCAGGTGCTTCAGCTTGTTCTAACAGTTCCTTGTGAAGTATTGAATGGATTTTCTCTGCCTGCAAGTGAGCTGTTTTCCTAGCCCTGTAAACCTGCCTTGTTCTTGGGCTTTGCTGCCTCAAATCTTACTGAAAAGGGGAGAAAACTACTTTAAGAGCATTGTTGCATGAGCTCTGTTTCAAGAGAAATTCTCAATTGGAGTTATTTATACAAAGGGAAAAAAATTAAAAACAACTGTTGTAATTTCTTTTATAGTTGCAGTTGCCAACAACTATGCATGTATGGGTCTAGACAAAATTGAAGAGAGACTGCCTATACTGAATCAACCAACTGACAAGGTAAGTTCTTTCCATGTACGTATGCTAAGCAGAAGAACTATACAGCCTTCCTCTTTTCTATTATCACTAAAAATACAGGCGACAGATTTCAATAAGCCATGCCTGAAGCACAGCTTAGAAACAATGAGGAAGTAAAAGGTGTTTCTGCAGAATTGTTTGTTGCTTTTGGGAGGCCGTTAAGCCTCTTGCTTTTTCTTTTTTTTAAATTTGCCCCACCATTTGACACATCTGTCTACAGCTGCTGTTCACTGGTGGGCATCCTTTTTGGAAATTTGAGTCCTTGTCTCTTTCCTGCTCAATGTGAAGCAAATAGTGCCTGAATTACATTTACTGAAGTGTTTTGAGCTGTAGGCTGTGTGTGGCAATTATGTTTTGTACATATGTTTTCAGGGCAGAATTTATCCTAGATAACCAATACTTGTACAAGCTTTAGCATAAATTTACATTTCCTGGATTGTGTAGCTCTCACTAAAAGTATTTCTAGTGAATCAACCTGTTTCCTATGGCAGGTTGTCACCAATGCCAAGGATGTAGTTGTTGGAGCCAGAGAAGCTGTGACAACCACCGTGACTGGTGCCAAGGAAACTGTTGCTCACACGATCACCGGAGTTGTGGGCAAGACTAAAGAAGCAATGCAAGACAGCGTAGAAATGACCAAATCAGTTGTCAATGGCAGCATTAACACTGTCCTGGGAAGTCGTGTGGTGCAAATGGTGAGCAGCGGAGTGGACAGTGCTCTCACTAAATCAGAGACCCTTGTAGACCAGTATCTCCCACTTACAGAAGCAGAATTAGGTAAGACCAATTCAAGGTTTGATTTTGTTGGAATGCTTGTATTGGAGAGAAGCAAGCAATCATCCATCTTTTACTTACTCATAGTGGGGAGGGGGCACATGCTTCCCAAACTGCCGTTTGCCTTCCTGGTTGTAATAGCATCTTCTTCACAGGGAAGCAGAGTGAAAGTAAGGATTTCCACATATGGTGGTCTATCAACCTACCCTGGTGCTAAAGGACTACTAAACAAGTCCAGCATTTAGCTGTTGCTAAACAAATAAAATTGCCTCAGACCTCTAAGTTTTCTTCCAGTGCTTAATTTGCTTCCTTTTACATATCTAGAGAAAGAAGCTGCAAAAGTTGAAGGTTTCGAAGTTGGAGTTCAAAAGCCAAGCTACTACATTAGACTAGGATCCCTGTCTTCAAAGGTCCGCACGCGTGCCTACCAACAAGCCTTAAACAAAGTTAGAGATGCTAAACAGAAAAGCCAGGAGGCAATCTCTCAGCTCCACCACACTGTTAGTCTGGTAAGTTTAAGCTTTCACTTGAGGTATAAAAAGCAAATGTTGGCATAGTTTTGGAGTGCATAAAACAGCCAAAAGAGGCACAGGAAAACTGGAATTGCTCTCTCGGACTAAATGCATCTTCTAAATATAAAGCATTTCCCCATTCAGAGCTTTTCATTACCATCCAGGAGAGGTCTTAAATCAAGCTGAGCTGTAAACTACCCAGCAATTGCTTGTAATTTTAAGCACTGCAGAAATAGAAGTGACATGTTTAAAATGATATTCCTGTTTTAGAGTGCTGGGTTGGACGCAGGCTTCATTCAGTGAAGAAAGTGTCTTGCAATTTAGAAACACGTCGGTCTTTTAAGTCCCTGTTGTTAATAAAAATGTCATACTCTTTATGGGCTTGCTCTTCTTGCTGTGGGTATCTCTGAGCCTTCCTGGGTACTTCAGTAGTCTTATCCTAACAATGTACCTTTATGTACAGGACAAATTGTGCATAAAGAGTCATGGCCTTCTATGCACTTTCAAATCCTTGTGTAGGATACTAGTGGGGGAGGGCGAAATAGTAGAGGGAGAGAGATACACTACATAACATCTCAAAACTGCTTCCAGTTTTCTCTTTTGAAGAGAAGGAACATGCTCTTATATTCCCCAAAGTCTTTTATACTGAACTTTTAAAGTATTTAAAAAGGAGGTTACAAAGCAGATAAGGTAGGGTAGCCCTAATGGAACTGTTTGGACTCTTTGCTTTACTTCCTTATTTGGCTGTATTTCAGATCGAGTATGCCAGAAAGAACATGAATAGTGCCAATCAGAAACTTCTTGATGCTCAGGAAAAGCTTTATCAATCCTGGGTAGAATGGAAGAAAAATACAGGCCAAAATGATGGTGATGAATCGCATAGCGCTGAGGTAAATAGATGTAAATGTAAACCAGAAATAAATGGATTGTGTATGGTCAAAGTAATGGCAAACTAACAGTCCTCAAAGTGTGCAGCATCTTAACAGCACAGAAGCTTATATGCAAATACGGAATCTGAATGCTGAAGCTCAAGGCAGCTGACTAGTGACTACTAAGAAAAGTAGGGAATACCCAAACTCTTAAATGAGCCCACTTGCTGCAAACACGCTGGGGTTTATTCTCCTTTCAAGAGAAAGCCTGTCATGTTTAGCATGTGAACCTGTGTTGGGATATCCATATCTAGATCAGCTAGGACTCACTTATCTGATATGGCCAGACCAGAAGTAACAATTTCTCAGCATACAGCAGTCTTAGGCACAGACTCACTGAGTCTTGGATGTAGCTTCAAACAGTGGTTCATTGATTAGAATATACTTACCTGCTGTGACTTGTTATCAGAGTTGAAACAAGTGCTTGCTTATCTGTTGCTGGGTAGAAACTACCGATGTTTCTGTTCCACAAAGTACTTAAGCATTGAAGAAATATTAAGTACTTTCAAGTCTCTGACTCTTCAGACTTAAGACCTGTTTTATTATCTGCTATAGCTTTATTTTACTTACATCCCCTCTACTTTGCTTCTTTATGTATCTTGAGCAACATAAAGCTGCAACAGTTCCAAAAAGATACTAATGTGCTTTTATGCTTTTTGTTTCCAGCACATTGAGTCAAGAACTCTAGCTATTGCACGGAGCCTCACTCAGCAGCTTCAGACCACCTGCCTCACACTAGTCTCAAACCTACAGGGGCTGCCACAGAATGTGCAAGATCAGGTTTACAGTGTTGGGTCAATGGCAGGTGATGTCTACCAGAGCTTTCGGTCAGCCTCCTCCTTCCAAGAATTATCAGACAGCTTTCTTAACACTAGCAAAGGACAGCTGAAGAAAATGAAGGAGTCTCTGGATGATGTGATGGATTATCTTGTTAACAACACGCCACTCAACTGGCTGGTAGGTCCCTTTTACCCACAACTGCCTGGCATTCAGCATGCTGAGAGCGAAGGTGAAGGGGAGAAAAATTCCAGCCAGAAAGACAAACAGCCTGAACACACTACTGAGTAAACTGCATAGCATGCATGTACTCTGCTGACTGACCAAACAAGTGACCTTAGCAAGTGTAGCTGTCAAAAAAGCCTTGGAGAAAAATCCATAAACATAGGAGTGGGGGAATGATACAGAGAAAGGACATTCACACATGGGCTGTATTGCCCTGTGTAGTTAAGCCACTCTAAAAACTCAGACTGTCTTGAATGCCTAAATATTGGCAGCTTACAGTTGTCAAGATGCCTTGTTTGTCTGTCAAGTTAAGAAACCTCACCGTGCTATTAATTGTATTAATACTGCTAGTCTAAATGAAACCTGCCATAGCTAAAAGCATTTGATTTGTTGCTGAATCTGTACCAGAATGATATAAAAGCCCTACGTACTGTGAAATGCATTTAAAAGCCATGCAGTCCAGCTAGGTACGCTTAAATACCATATCTGCTGCAGGTCATGCAATTGATCATTATGGATCCGACTGTCTCAAATTCTACTGCTATACAATTCATGACAAAAGTTCTGTGAGTGCAGAATGCCAAAGCTGAAAGTGGGGTTTCTGAACGAGTCAGCTGGAGTTACTTAAATGCTGTGAAAGTGCTAACATTAACTATATAACCTGAACTATTGTATAACACAGTAACCTGACCACAGAATAGAGTATCTTGAGCTGGAAGGGACCCATGAGGATCATCGAGTCCAACTCCCTGCTCCTCGCAGGACTACCTAAAACTAAACCATATGACTGAGTGTCATCCAGATGCTCCTTGAACTCTGACAGGCTTGGTGCCATGACAACTTCCCTGGGGAGCCAGCCTGTTCCAGTGACTGACCAAATAATGATTAATCCATATATATATTTTTTTTTTTTCCCCCACTATGCAGTATAAAGACAAGATTCATGCTGTTTGTACCCAGGTGCCTGCTGTTGTGTGGGTTGTTGTGGGTTTTTTTTTTTGTAGCCATCTTTTTGTAATTCATTTTGTACATTAGTAATAAATGCTTCAGTAGCCAAAGTCTGTCTCCATTTCCGTGGTGTTTAAAACAAATGCAACTTGCTGTTCTGTGACTCCTTCAAACTGGGTCCAGCAGAAAGCAAGCCTGAAATGCAAATGAAGTAGACATGCATTGAAAATGTACTTGTGTGTGCGTGTATATAGATAGGTAAGATATTGCTGCAGCATTTCCTTCCTCCCTTTGAGTTCTTGTGCATCTTTCCATTCAGTCTTAGCTTTACTGCTGCTTTTTGGTGCTTGCTAAGCTGTGAGCTGATGGATGTTCTAATATTGAGAAGAGGAGGACATGGACAAAAAATAACCTGTCCTGCCTTCGCAGTAGGTGTTCTGTGTGCATGAGACTGCCAGCTACCTGCTTTGGCTGTTGGCTCCCTATAAACAGTGTATATACTCCTCAGTTGCAAACACTAGTTTTAACCTGTTTAACTTAATTTACCCTCTTTTGAACTTGAGTGACTAGTGTTCATTAACACTCAGCTACTTGGCTGGAATTGTTCCTCAATAAATCCTGTAAATCCCTTCCCTGGAAGAGAATTCCAGTCACTAAGAAATAAGCTTTCTTGGTTTAGGGCTGTCCAGGTAAGTTGTGTCTGTGTTTTTAATGCATGCAGTCATTAAAATGTAGCAATGCTGGCCACCATTTTCAAAGAGGTGTGAAGCAAAAATGGAGTTCAAAGGAAGCTTGTCACCTAAGTGACTTGTTGCCACGTGGAACAATGCCTCCACCTGGCAAAATGTGGGCACTAAAGCAAATTACATGCAGTCTAGCTGCCTAATGTGAGAGGGCTTGCTTAGCTGTTAAGTCAGGGTTGGCCTAGAAGTGTTAGGAAGACTGAGTTTTAAGCACAATATTAAACAAAATGGTAACAACAGAGGATTACAGGTAAAGATTCTGTAACCCCCAGCTTTAAATACTTGCTTTTTGTAAGGGGGCTGTTTAATATGAAATTAACATGAGATGGTGAGATATTCCTTTCCAGCTAGGGCCTGAGTTAAGACTTCTGGAATTCTTTCAGCAATTCTGTCTACTTTCAGTATTGAATGAGTCCAGCCAGAGAATATCCTTTTTTTAATCTCAATTTGTAATAAAATTTGTAGAGGTGTACAGGAACAGAATGGGACTAATCAGGCAGTTCAAAGAAGGGAATTCCCATTCTTATATGTATTTTAAAATTTGAAGGCTGTGGGCCTTCATTCTGAGGTGATCAATCAAATAAGATGTTCAAACTGTTCACTGTCTTTTGAGGACTGAGAAATGTCCTAGTATTAATGCAAGAGCAGTACCTCTTTCTGTTCTGCCTTAAGTTGCACTACTGTTTTGTACTCTCCTAGATGGCTGTCCAGCTTTAATAAATGTCAGCAGGCAGGTGAAGTAGAAAGCAAGGAAAAATGTTACCAGCCTAGACCTTCAAATCATTTCTCTCACCATGCATTGTTGGGTGGCTTCTGTGTAAAAGTTACTTTGACTTCTGACAGCTGACCTACAACTGGTAGCTGTAAATAGAGGAATGCCTGGTTAAATGCTTCCCTAATGGCTGGGTCTGTTACACCAAAATGCTGTACGCAGGTGCCTGTATTCCATGCTATTGTGGTGTGTGGTTGTTTTGTTGGATCCTGCCCCCTGCCAAAAGTGTAGAAGTTTCTATCCACCCCCTCCCAATAGAATTAGGAATCCTTTCCTGAAGGAAAAGAGAGCGGAGTAACAGCAAATCGGGATGTTCCTGGTTTATTATATTGAATAAAAGTCTCTGGATTGAAATTATTAGACTCTCCTAATAAGGACAGCACTGGATGTTTAAACTGAATTGCAATGTAGCTTGTATGAGTATCTTCTTGCTGGTAGTCTAGTACAGCATATCCCTGGACTCTGTTCTAATTACAAGTCTACAGACAAAACTCAGTATTTTTCTCTAGCACGGTCAGAGAGCGTGACTGCTAAAATGCCTGCTGGAGGCAAGAATGACGTGGACACCTTCCAAAGCCATCTTTGGGTTTTTTTGCCACAGTGGACTGAAGCTGAAGTGCATGCTAATAACTGCTGAGAACTCTCAAATACGAGGAAAACCTGAGATATTAAGAGCAGAGGCTGCTTGTGAATTTTTCCTGCCATCTTACCTGTTTCTCTATAGTTGCAAGTATCAAACAGCTCAGCTATACTGCACAGAAACTTGCTTGTTCTTAGTCCAAAAACACTTTTGAGGATATAGCTTGGGCTAGAAATCTGTTAAGTATCTCTGGAACCTTTTAAAAAATATAAGACCAGATATGTTGAAAATTATAGGAAATAGTTGATCCTATTTGCAGCAGGGCAGATAAACTTGGTGAAATGGAACAGAGTGTCAAAGGCTGCTAGTCACACAAAAACTGGGATGGTAAAGCTTAGAATACTAACCAAGTAATTGTCGCTGGTAAGGTTATTTAGGGTTTATTTAAAATTCAGAAAATTATTGTTTCTCTTGAAGAGATCACTGAAAAATGACTCATGCTAGTTTAAACTTCCCCTTTCCAGGCTCATTTAACAGAGAACTATTATTCTGTCATTGCTGATAACGCTTTGCTGCAAAAGTTCTAAATATAAGCATTCATAAATAGCTCCATATGCTCTAAAAGTTTAGCAAACGTATTCATAGCAGCACACACATTGGACACATCCAAATTACAAGATTTGTATAAAGACTGGAGTTGCAGAGATACAGCTAGTTTGCCTCAAACTAAGGAAAGGTGGAAAGCTTTTGAAATCTCTCTCGTTCCTTACGATGACTTTTTTGCAATAATCTTTTCCAAACTGCAATTTACAGTAATATTATATAGCTAGTAAAATAGGTGAAAGGATTTGGAAACAACTGATGAATTATTTCTCCTTATTTAAAACAAACAAAACCAAACAACCAAAACCCACAAAAAAACCCACCCAAAAACTTATCTAAGCCATCTAATTAAAAAGAGAAAATGGAACCTAACTTATTTTTTAAGCATGATCTGTTGGTCACTTGCATGATCAGAAAGTCTTACATACAACAGCTTGCTGGAGGTATTGTGCACAGTGTTTTGTTAAATGTATTTCTTTTCGTTCTAAGATGCAAATTTTATTTCTTTTGGATAATACAATCTCTGATAACTAAAAATAAGTGCTTGTTCTGAAAGTGCACGAAATAAGAACCATCTCTCAAATTGGTAGTGGCTCAGTTCTGAATATATATTAAGTGAGAAAAAATGGATTAAAGTTAAGTTAGTATTGACATTAATGTTTGTATATGAAGATAGCAAAACACTGAAGCATGCTATGCGCTGTTCCATGCAAGGATTTTGCAGGTTTTGCACTATTCTATGTAAATCATCTGACTGCATCTTACCAAGAAATGGCACAACGAAGAGTCGTATCTGGCCTTATTCTTTATGGCAAGAATTGACTTACTGCTTTGTTTCAATTTCCTGTCAACAGTGAAAAGTGATATGGAACTGAAGGTCCTTTACCTGAGCAAGCCCATAACACCAAGTGCTTTGCGTTGTTTAGTTAGACTGGTGCAGATGTCAGAATATGCTATTCTAATACAATTTAGCATATTCAAAACTGAGATAAATCATACTGACATCAACCCTGTTTGATGCTGACAGATAGAGTCCAATTTGAAATTCTTTCACGGCTATGAACGTCTCACTAGTACGTTAGAAGTGCCAGCTGCTTATAATGTGTGCATTAAGGAGATGAAGAAAACACAAACTTAAATTTGAGTAATTATCCTGTTAGTAAGAACAACATGGATATAAGTAATAGAAGTGTCTTAAACCTAGGATATAGCGAAAATAATCACTGGTCAGACACAGTTACTGAACATAGTCATGTGCCCTGCTCAGCGTAAATACAGAATAAAACAACTTATTTAAACTATCCATTTGGGCAAGTTTTAAAACGAGTTTGCATATGAACTACTTGGCCTTAGTCTTGTTAAGATATCCCCATTTGTACTGCAGTATGAAATACAGGGTCAGGTGTTGATAATGGGAAAACTTGTTGATTTCTCTAAGTGCAGTAATTAGAGTTTTGGGTAAACTGCCATAAGCAGAAAGATGCAAGATAATTCTTTCTGGTAGAAAGATGTGTTTCCCCCATTCCTAGTGCCTTTTGATTTTTTAGGAGACAAAGATTACTGATCTCAAAAAAACTTCTGGTTATGAGTAAATTGCTTAATTATATCCCATTTTTCAGAAGTGCTTAAGTAATCTAAGTCCTACTAAGGGGACTTAAGGGTTAGGATTTAAGCTCCTAAGTGTCTTAGCCAACATTTTTAGAAGTGTGTAACATCCATGTATCCACTAATGTCTCTGGCAACTCCTGAAACCTGGTGCTGCTTAACAGTACAGAATGCTATACATGCAGATAAAACAGAGGCCAAGTGGGATTGCAGTTCCAGATATTTGTTTCCTCAGGAAAGGTTTCATGCAGTAGGCAGGCAGAGCAGTACAGAGCAATCTGTATCAAGCTCCTCAGGGCAGGTTCCTTTGTATAGCCCATTGCTCCCAAGGAAAGAAGAAAGGCAAAGTAAGTTTAAAAACCTCCTTTCTTAATTTTCCAGTCACCAGTTTCACTAAATACACTTCACTAAGTTCAGTTCTGTTCCATCTCTACTATAAACTCCTGTCTTCTAAGCAACTGATCTACATCTTGCATAGTATTTGTTCTGTCTTAATGCTATGTGTTTCATATGTGACGGAGCATATTTCACTCTGCATTCAGTGTTTTGGGCCTGATTTCTAGAGATGCTGAGCATCTTTGTCTCCTGACTTTAGTGAGGAGTACTGCAAAAATTTATTTAGTTTTACTTTTGAATTGATTGAAATTTCATTCCTACGCAGGTTCCAGATTTCACTATTACAGACCTGTCTTCAGAGTCAGATGATATCCCAGACATTTTGGATTTGGACGAAGATGATCAACAAGACTTTTCACGCACAAACGGTCCTTACACTACAGGGCAAAGAGCTGAATGAAGAGAAGCATAAAAATGTCTTTTTGATACAATGTACTTTTGCCATGTTTAACTTACATTTCTCCTTTTTAAGATGAACCTGCCTAGCTTAGGGATTTTGGGGATATTTTTTTTTAATCACTACTGTTTCACTTAGGTGCATCAAAATTCTGATTTTTCCATCCAGGGAATGCATGCTACATTCATTCATTAGCATGGGTGTCAAGCTCCCATTCTACAAGCCAGGTATAGCCTAATCAGTGTATCCAGCTGATCTAATCTTTGTTAATGATTTGTTCTCCTGCTGGGAGCAGCTATGAGAACACTCCAGTGCTTTGCATAAAGGGCTGCCAACAAAAGGAGTTGATAAGGATTTGCCCACAAAATTTGCCCTTTCAGAAGATGTGAAAAGCACTTCTGCATCTACCTCTTTGCTGCTGGAAGGGGTAAGGTACTTTGTCTCAGATTCTCTCAGGTTCTTTTTATTAGGCTCTGTACCTACAGAGCTTAGAAGTTTAGAGCTTCCCTTTGGCAAGAGCGCTTTATGCGCAAAAGGACTCCCTTTCGGTCGACATGCCTTCTGTGTGCAAAAATTTTGGCCATCCTGATGCCATCAGTTGTGGGGCCTGAGACTAGAAGAGGGTAAATGCTTAAAAAAGATTTTTTGCCAGGAATAAGGATGACAGTTAAGAAAGAAAGGGTAAGAGCCTGTAAAAAGTAAGGACAAATGGAGGGCAAAGAGATACGAACAGATGTGGGACAAATTAAAAAAAAAAAAAAAAGAAGAAGAAAGAGAATTGAAGGTAGGGATACTTCTGGTGGCAGTGATGATCTTTTTATGTTTAAATAAAGTCTCAATCAAATATTTGCTAAGGAATGTTGAATCCGCATTTGCTTGCGGATAGTGACTTCTGTAGGAGCTGGAGGCATTTCTTCCCGAGGATGGGGCCGAACTCCTCCCGCAGAGATCCCCCCCGTGTTGCGGGGGTGACTGCAGCAAGGCAGCAGGTGGTGCGCAGTGCTACTTTCGTACAGCCGCAGACACGTCACTCGGCGTGCAGCTGTGACGCTGGCACCTCGGCGCTCTCATCATGTAGCGCTCGGTTGTTGTGGAAACTTTGAAGTCTAGTCACTGAAATGCCTTGGAATAAAAGTTTGAACCGCACAGCCTGCTGCCGCTGCGAGTTTTACTTGGTTTCTGTGTTAGATTTTGTAACCCGATCACAAAATGACTTAAATTGGAAGGGCCCTCTGGAGTTCGTCTAGTCCCAGCGCTGCGCAAAGCGCGACGCCCTCGATGATCAGCTCACGCCGCCCGACGCCTCGCCGGGGCGGGTTTCGAGCGAGGGCCTCTCCGGCGGCCCCTCGGCATGGCGGCTCGGGCGCCGCGCCAGCCGCCGCCACCCCGCGGCCTCCCCCGAAATGGCGGGCGGCCGCCCTGCTCGTCGGCCCCGGCCGGCGCGCGTGCGCGAGGCCTCGCCGGCGGCCCGCGGCCGCCCGGACTGCACCTCCCGGGAGGCCGCGCGCCGCCCCCGGCCTGCCTTGCGCCGCCTCGCGGCTGACCGCGGGGGCCGACGGGAGCTCTGCCCGCGCTAGTCCTTGCTGCAGGCGGGCCCGCGCGCGGGAGCGTTTGGCGGGAGAGGGGAAGATCGCGGCCTTCGGCGGCCGTTAGGCGGCCGCTCTCCAGCTGGTTTCCTCGGGGAGTGCTCCGTGAGCTGGTCGGCGCTATGAGCATCCGGTGGAAGAGCGACCACCTCTGGCTCTATGTGCTGGCCCTGGGCTTCGACTCGGAGGCTGGCGAGAGGAACTTGGTACTGGGAGCGTAAGTGCGAGGGGGGGCCGGGGAAGGAGGGGAAGGTGGAGGCGGGGCGGGGGGGGGGGGGGCGCCCTTTGGCGGCCGCCAGCCCCCAAGCGAGGCCCTGGGTTTCACCCAGGAGCGCACGCCTCAAGGCGGGGGTCCTGCCGTGGCCGCCGAGGGGCGCGCTGCCCTTGGCGGTGGGTAACACGGAGGAAATGCCTGGATTGCTGTAGTGATCTGTGTGACCCATGTCTGGAGAAATGAAACCCAGAACCAGTAATAACTCTTGCTCTCCGATTGATGCATCCCGTACAGTCCTATGGAGAAAGTGAGCGGATCGGCTCGGTACCTCTTGGTTTGAACACTTGAGAGAAAACGCTCTCACCGAAATTATTTCAACTTTGTTAAATAGGCTGGAGGATGTATATTTTCAACCATGCAGAAAATAAAGCATTCAATGTATAACTTATAACACTTTAATATAAAGTAGTATTTTGTAATCTTAAGCGACCGGTAAAAGTGCTATCTTAATTCGGCATCCTGACTACTTCTGATGTAGCTGTTTATTTGTGTATTAGGAATATGTTTGATAAACCAAACAGCGGTGCATTTCATGCCATTGCCCTCTTCTTGTTTGCTAAGCTGGATAAGCGCCGCGCAGCAAAAACTTTCAGGTAAGTGTTTGGCTTGTGAGGTTACTGCTGTGCACGTAATCAAGAATATGGTTTATGCAGTTGCTGAGGGCGGGGAAAAAGTGGTCTCTTGGGGAATGCTGTGGAAAAAACATACAGTCAGAGAATTTGTTTCCTCTTGATCACAACTCTGTAACTTATCAGAAAACTTGCCTTAATTAAAGTTGTTTCTGATAGTATCTGTAACTTGGCGAGTTGGGTAGGAACTTTCATAGCTGCAAAGTAATCTACCTTTCCCGTTCATTTCCCTGAGCAAATAGTGAGTAACATTTCCCAGTTACAGATTGCTGCCAGGACCTTCAACATGGCAAGAACCCCATCCTCCTTAATGTTTTTCCTTGTATAGCTGAGCTATTTTAGCTTCCACATTAAAGAAACAGCTGGAGCAAGACCAGTGATATGAAAATTGACAGCGTTCTGACCCCTTTTTTTCCCCCTTTTCCCTTCTCCTGAGTTAAAAAGAGCTGCAGACAAATCTGTCTCTGAAATAGTCTGTAATTAACTTCTTATGGTAAGAAAACCTTGTCATTTAACAAACTTTTAGCTATTCTTGGTCTAGGCTATATAGCTTGGTCTAGGCTATAGCATTTTCTGGCTTGTCCAGGAGGCATCACTAAGAAGTCTTTGTTGTAGTCTTGTTCTTATAATGGCTAATTAGGTAACTGAATATTTGAACATGTTTTGAAATTACTTTTTCTTTTTTTTTTTTTCTTCTTTTCCCACATCCTTTTTAAACGGAAAGGCACTGTTCCTTTCCATTAGCAACCTTCTCAAATCCTGAATTTAGGAAGCAGTGCTGTATGTGGCTAAAAGATATTGCCGTGAGTATTATGAAGAAGGGAAATTGATGTTCTACTGGTTTCTGTGGCCTCAGTCTTTTTTTGAGAGAATATGTAGTGCTTTCAAATAAGAGTTTTAAATAAGGTTGTTTTAGCAAAGAATTCAGTTTTACCTTGTTTGAGGAAAAAATTGTGGCATGGTGGAATTGAAAGTGGTTTCATGTGCATGAAAAACTTTTTTTAACCTTAGTCTTTCCTTATGTATGGGGAAAGGGACTGAAGTTTAAGGTGATCTTTCTAAAGGAAAAGAGATAAACCAAAATTGATTGCTCAGGTATCATTGGTTATTATGTTATCTTCTCAAGCTGCCTTTATTTTAATGATAGTTCTAGAAATCAGGTCTTTAGGTACTGGAACACTTATTTTTTAGTAGTAATGGACAAGGTGAAAGCCTACAATGCAATATCTTTAAAACAAAGTACACTGATTAATGACTTCTGTAGAAAATATGAAAGTAAACTTGAATGTTTTTTTCAAAGGTAGGGATTACCAGTTAGGAGTGAGGAGGGCAGAGATTTCTAATGTTTACCCAACACTGATTTCAGTCTTTGCGTTGAAACTGTCTTACGTACAGAACTAGGAATGGTGGGGGGAACATTCCAAAACTTTTAGTCTCTTCTGCTGACTAGACTAGATGTCAGCTGTGGTGGCGAAGTAGTTTAGCTTTGCATCAAGCTTGCTAGCAAGTAGGCTGCAGTGTTTTGATACTCAGCTAAATGTTTGATGGCTGTTGTTTAGGCTTTATGTCTTAGATTAGTTTTGCGTTTAAAACTAATTTAACTTTTCTAGAATGAAGACCAAAGCTGTCTTCCACGAATCACACCTTCTTCACTTATTTCTCCTGGTGGTCCTAAATTTATTCAACTATTCCATCAGTTTGCAAGACATGTGATGATTGAGGACATGAAAAGGAACTCTGTAGGTAAGCTGTAATATAACAATAAAAATGCTTCATTTGTCATGTTTGACAGTGAATCTGTCAAATCTTTAATATATGCCAAGAGTTTTAAGTAGTTCTGAGTCAGCTGCTCAGTTCAAAATCTTTCACAGGGTTCTGTGCACTTGCATAGAGCTACTGCTGATAGAACAGTGCAGATTGTTTTGCTTTCTGTTGCTTTATGGGTCCTGCTCCAAAGTTCATCTGTGTAATGCTGTACACCATTACCCACACAAGCAATGGTTTGGTCTAAAGGTATTGGATCCCTATAATATACTCTTTCTCACAACTTGAGGAATTCTGAAGGATCAGAACTGTCTATTCGAGGCATCTTGTATTGTTTAGGGGACCTAAAGAATAGGGAAAGGGAGTGAGAGTGAGGGAATGAAAATTATACAACAGAAAGAACTGGCAAAAAAGACAGTACACTGCATACTCTATTTCAGTCCTGGTAAAATGGGCATCTTGATTTGTGAGCCTTTCAGTTCGAACTAGGTAGATTAGGAAGTTGTCTGTTTGCTAAAAGTGAATGATCTAATCCAAACATTGACTTTCATTTAGGCACTGATATACCTTTTGCTGAAGCTGTGAGGTTGAGCCCTGAAGATATGTACATGGCAGATGCAAGACGTAGAGTCGCATACAATAAACTTCTGCAAATTTTTCAAAAGGAAGATTTTGTTATTGAAGAATATAAGAAAAAAGCACAGTAAGTAATGCATTTAAAGAAATGGAGACTTTTCATAAAAGCTGACTTCTTTGTGTGTGTTTTAAAAGGATTTGAGGAGACTGCATCTGCTTTACATGATGAGTTCTGTTGAGCTTCTCCCCATTTTTTCCCCCTTTACCTCCTTTAATTTACAGTTCTACTATTTGTAGGGTCTTTTGTGAAGCATAGTAGTCTAAAGAAATTCTTCATTTAGGAGATGCTGTATTTTGGAAGATATGGTTACTCAGGCACTAAAAATGATCAGGGTATTCTGCATGTATAGCACTACGGTTTTTTTGACATCTGAAGGGTCATATCTTGGAATATAGCTGTCTCAGGATGAAACATTTGGTCTTTGCTTAATCACCATGGGACACATTTTATTTACATAATCCTTAATTATATCATAAAAATTATGCTATTCTTTATTCTTGTGTATGGAAACCATTCCCAGTGTGAGAAACAAGAATAACTGGAACTTTCTGTGCAGGCACAGAGTTACATATCATTGGAATTTACAGAATTTGGGTGGGATAGTTTACAGGACTGGAGCACTGTCATGGACAGTTGCAAGCTGTTTAGTAAATGGCAGAAAAGGAGGAGGAGTTGCACCGTAGTCCAAAGAGCAGTTTCAGCGCATGTACCATACCTCCGTACAAGATGACCAGTCTGTTTCAGGCCTTTCAGATCAGGGGGTTTAGCATCAAGGGAGACCTCATGGTAAGTGTCTACTAGACACCTCTTCCTCTATACTGGGGAAGGTATATGAAGTCTTCAACAAATCAAACACACCTCAGACCTGCAGGCCATGAGTCTTGTAGAGGACTTCAGCTTACACTGGTATTTGCTGGGAAAGCAGTACAGTGGTGCATTAGCAATCTGCGAAACTGGAGTGCATTGAGGATGACTTTGTAATGCAATTACTGGGTGTGCTGAGTAGGAGTGGTGCTCTTTTGAACTCACTGCTTGCAAGTAAGAGAAACTATACTGGAGATGTAACTGCCAACAGGAACTTTATGGTCGCTGCAGCCGAGACTGTAGAACTTAAGATCCTATGGAACATGAGGAAGACAAGAACAGTGACACTGGACTTAAAAGAGCAGACTTCCACTTGCCCAGGGAACTGCTAGGCGGTACCCTGTGGAAAGCAGAAGGGCTCAGGAGTGCTAGGATAGGATTTCAGAGATCCTTGCTGAAATGCAAGCATGGTCCATCCATGTAAGTGGAAAAAGAAGCAGGCATAACAAGAAACCAACCTGGTTAAAACAGTGAGCTAGTGATAGAGCTCAGAAACCAAAGCAGCAGCATATGGAATATGGAAAAGGGGACTGACTCCCACACATAAATACAGAAATATTTCTCAGGTGTCTAGTGATGTAGTTGACGAAGTTCAGCTAAAGGTCCCTGAAAAAAAGGCTTCCATAGGTATGTTGTTAGGAAGTGGAAGTACATGGGGGGTTTAGGTCTGCTTCTAAATGAAATGGTAAGTTAAGTTACAAGTGTCACAGGCTGAAATATCTAATGCCTTCTTTGCCTCAGTCTTCATGGGTAAGGTCAGTAGCCCAGTCTCTGTGCCAAGAAGCAATGATGAAAGAAGCAACAAACCACTGATAGTAGAAGAGGATAAAGCGGAGGTTCATGTGTAGAAACTGGACATACACAAACCTTTGCTACCTGATGGAATGCATCCAAGGGTCCAGAGATACTTACCTGGCATTGTTTCAGAACTACTCTGTCATCTTTGGAAAGATAGAAGGCTAGCTAAGAGGGTGAGCTCCAAGGGTGGTAGTGCCTCAGAGTCTAACTGGTAGCTGATCATGAGTGGAGTTCCTCTGGGGCTGATCCTGGGTCTTATACTATTCCTTGTCTTTGTAAGGGATATGGATGACAGGATTGAATGCAAACCCACCAAACTTGCAGATGATGCCAAGCTGTGAGGAAAGGTAGATATACTGGAATGAAGAGCCATTACACAAAGAGACCTTGCTGGGTTTGGAGACTTGCCCAGCAAGAATTACGCGAGTTTTAACAAAGATCAATGTGAAGTCCTGCAGTGTGCCCTGGTAGCCAAGAAGACCAGCAGCGTCCTAGGCTGTATGAAAAGGAGCACAGTCAACAGATCAAGAGATTTCACTCTATCTGGCAATTCTAAGGCCACGCTTGGAATATTGTGTGTTCAGTTTTGGTGCCCCCAGTTGAGGGGAGAGACTGAAAAATACGAGAGGTTCTAGCAGAGGACCACAATGATTAGAGGGTTGGAGAATCATAGAATCGTCAAGGTTGGAAAGGACCCTTAAGATCATCGAGTCCAACTGTTAACCTATCACTGCCAAGTCCACCTATACCATGTCCTCGAGCACCACATCTATCTGTTCTTTAAATACGTCCAGGGATGGAGACTCAACCACTTCCCTGGGCAGCCTGTTCCAATGCCTGACCACCCTTTCGGTGAAGAAGTTTTTCCTAGTATCTAACCTAAACCTCCCCTGGTGCAGCTTGAGGCCGTTTCCTCTCGTCCTATCACTCGTTACTAGGGAGAAGAGACCGACCCCCACCTCACTACAACCTCCTTTCAGGTAGTTGTAGAGAGCAACAAGGTCTCCCCTCAGCCTCCTCTTCTCCAGACTAAACAACCCCAGTTCCCTCAGCCGCTCCTCATAAAACTTGTGCTCTAGACCCTTCACCAGTTTCGTTGCCCTTCTTTGGACTCGCTCCAGCACCTGGATGTCCTTCTTGTAGTGAGGGGCCCAAAACTGAACACAGTACTCGAGGTGCAGCCTCACCAGTGCCGAGTACAGGGGCACTATCACCTCCCTGGTCCTGCTGGCCACGCTATTCTTGACACAGGCCAGGATGCCATTGGCCCTCTTGGCCACCTGAGCACCCTGCTGGCTCATGTTCAGGCGGCTGTCAACCAACACCCCCAGGTCCTTTTCCGACAGACAGCTCTCCAGCCACTCCTCCCCCAGCCTGTAGCGTTGCATGGGGTTGTTGTGACCGAAGTGCAGGACCCGGCACTTAGCCTTGTTGAACCTCATACAGTTGGCCCCAGCCCATCAGTCCAGCCTGTCCAGGTCCCTCTGCAGGGCCTTCCTACCCTCCAGCAGATCAACACTTCCACCCAACTTGGTGTCATCTGCAGACTTACTGAGGGTGCGCTCGATCCCCTCATCCAGATCATCAGTGAAGATGTTGAACAGGACCGGCCCCAGTACTGAGCCCTGGGGAACACCACTCGTGACCGGCCGCCAACTGGATTTGACTCCATTCACCACCACTCTCCGGGCTCGGCCGTCCAGCCAGTTTTTAACCCAGCGCAGAGTGCACCCATCCAAGCCGTGAGCAGCCAGCTTCTCCAGGAGAATGCTGTGGGAGCCAGTGTCAAAGGCCTTCCTAAAGTCCAAGTAGACAACATCCACAGCCTTCTCCTCATCCACTAAGCGGGTCACCTTGTCATAGAAGGAGACCAGGTTAGTGAAACAGGACCTCCCTTTCATAAACCCATGCTGGCTGGGCCTGATCCCTCGGTTGTCCCGCACTTGCTGCATAATGGCACTCAAGATGATCTGCTCCATGACCTTCCCCGGCGCCAAGGTCAGGCTGACAGGCCTGTAGTTCCCCAGATCCTCCTTCCGACCCTTCTTGTAGAGGGGCGTCACGTTTGCTAGCTTCCAGTCATCTGGAACCTCCCCGGTTGACCAGGACTGCTGATAAATGATGGAGAGTGGCTTGGCCAGCTCCTCTGCCAGCTCCCTCAGTATCCTCGGGTGGATCCCGTCTGGCCCCATGGACTTGTGCGCATCCAGGTGGAGGAGCAGGTCAGCGACTGCCACCTCTTCGACAACTGGGACTTCACTCTGCATCCTATCTCCATCTCCCAGCTCAGGGGCCTGAAAAACCCGAGGATGACTAGCTTGGCTATTAAAGACTGAGGCAAAGAAGGCATTAAGTACCTCTGCTTTCTCCTCATCCTTCGTGGCAAGGTTACCTTCTGCATCCAACAAAGGAGGGAGATTCTCCCTGGCCCTCCTTTTGTCACTGACATATTTATAAAAACTTTTTTTGTTGTCTTTAACGGTGGTGGCCAGTTTAAGTTCCAGCTGTGCCTTCACCTTTCTGATCTGCTCCCTGCATATCCTCACAACATCCTGGTAGTCTTCCTGAGTCACCTGCCCCTTCTTCCAAAGGTGGTATGCTCTCCGTTTTTTCCTGAGTTCCAGCCAAAGCTCCCTGTTCAGCCAGGCCGGTCTTCTCCCCTGCCTGCTCAACTTGCAGCACATGGGGACGGCCTGCTCCTGTGCCTTTGAGATTTCCTTCTTGAATAAAGTCCAGCCTTCCTGGACTCCTTTGCCCTTCAGCACTGCCTCCCAAGGAACTCTGTTAACCAGACTCCTGAACAGCCCAAAGTCTGCCCTTCTAAAGTTCAGGGTAGCAGTCTTGCTGACCCCCTTCCTTACTTCTAGAATTGAAAACTCTATCATTTCATGGTCGCTGAGCCCAAGACAGCCTCTGACCACCACATCGCCCACCAGGCCTTCTCTGTTCATAAACAGCAGGTCCAGCGGGGCACCTCCCCTGGCTGGCTCGCTTACCGGCTGCGTCAGGAAGTTACCTCCCACACACTCCAGGAACCTCCTAGACTGCTTCCTCTCTGCTGTGTTGTATTTCCAGCAGATATCTGGTAAATTGAAGTCTCTCACGAGAACAAGGGCTAGGGATTGTGAGACTTCAGCAAACCACTTGTAGAATACTTCATCTGTTTCCTCGTCCTGGTTGGGTGGTCTGTAACAGACTCCCACCAGGATATCTGCCTTATTAGCCTTCCCTCTCATCTTTACCCATAAGCACTCAACCTTATCATTACTGTCATTAAGCTCTAGACAGTCAAAATGCTCCCTAACATACAGGGCTACTCCTCCCCCTCTCCTTCCTAGCCTGTTCCTTCTAAAGAGCTTGTAGCCGTCCATTGCAGCACTCCAGTTGTGTGAGTCATCCCACCATGTTTCCATGATGGCGACCACATCATAGTTTTCCTGCCACACAGTGGCTTCCAGCTCCTCCTGCTTATTGCCCATGCTGCGTGCATTGGTGTAAATGCACTTCAGTTGGGCTATAGATCTCTTCACCAACACAGGCATGCCACCCCTCGGCTCATCCCTAGCAAGCTTGGTTTTATGCCCTTCCCCCTTCGCATCTAGTTTAAAGCTCTCTCAGCGAGGCCAGCTAACTCCTGGGCCGGGATCCTTTTCCCCCTTTGCAACAGGTGAACCCCATCTGTCTCCAGCAGGCCTGGTGCCATGTAAACTGCCCCATGGTCGAAAAACCCAAAATTCCGCTGCTGGCACCAGCCTCCAACTTGACACATATGAGTAAAAGCTGTAGAAATTGGCTTTGTTTAACCTGAGGAAGACAAAGCTCAGGGGTTTAATCACAATCTTCCAGTTTCTAAGATGTAGTTGTAGAGAAGATGGAGCTACTCTTTTCACAAGGATGTATGGTGACAGGACAAGAGGCGACAGGCCCAAGGTGCTTAAGGGAAAACTCCATCTGGATGAAAAAAAAAAATCAAAAAAAATCTCATGTGAGAACAACTAAACACTGGAATAGGTTGGCCAGAAAAGTGGTGGAATATTCCTTACTGGAAACATTCAAGACTTGGCTTGACAGGGCCATGAGTAACATAATTGAAGGCTCTGCTTTCAATAGAAGGCTCAACAATATAATTTCCAGAGGTCAAAGTCTCCTAAACTTCTCTAATTTCTGTAATTCTGTATCTCCTCTCACCCTGCTTGGGAAGTGTTAGTGCTCTTGCTTACCTTGTGAGTGGTACCCTTCAAAAATGTAGTTCTGTCTAGTTTTTTCATTCTCAGCAAGGCATCAGAACTCTGAAGATCCTTTAGAATTCAGCATGATTCAGTGTTTCTGAAAATCACGCCACTGTGTTTTTACATGCTTAAAAATTTAATAAAAGCACTTTGGCTTTGGTAAAAGAGCTTTGGTGGTCCAGCTGCTTGTACTCCAGTATTCTGTTCTCTGTTTGTTTGGAACTGTGGGATTTGGGTATAATTGCTCAATATATTTGGAGGTTTATATTGATAAAGTACATTTCTAGTAACTTCATTGTTGTTCTTGTGTCTAAGAAAAGCTGTTCCATTGCAATAGAATATAGAATAAGCGACAGCTTAATTGCTTAATTTTCAAATATCTTACTGGCTTTCCTGGCTGTCTTTCTGCACAAAGTCATGGTGAGGAAGTCAAGGATAATCCTCCCCCGCCCCCCGCCCCGACCCGCCTTCCAAAACTGCCTCAGTTTGCAGATTTTGAAAGATTGAGCATGATTGGTTAGTGATTGTAAGGAATTCTGAGAATAGCAGAGTAGAAACTTGGATTTTTTTTTAAAAATCTGTGGTAACTTAACTTTTTTCCTAGGCTTTTAATTAAAGAAATAAACCAGATAAAGTCTGAATATGCAGTCCTGCAGATACAGTCTTGCAAGTAAGTGTTTTTCCTTGTAACTAAGTTAGCATATACAAAATCAATTTCTTACTCAATTTTATGAAATATGAACTATAATTTCATTGTAGTCCACTTGAACTTTTGTTTTGCATGTGCATATAGGATGAAACAAAATGACCAAAACAAAAATGACAAAACTGAGCGAATTCAAAAGGTGAGCATTTTTTTCCTGTTGTGGCAGTGTACTGTATTTCAGCACTTGCTCTCAGATACTGTTATTTCCACTTGTCTACCTGTGATTATGCTAGCCCCTTCATCTCCCTTTATGCTGTTTTACCCTGTCATTATAGGTGGCAAACATTTTAACGTGGCATTTTTGTCCTTCTTGCCTATTAAGGTCCGCAGTATGTGGACACTTATAATGGGAATGCTTACATCTCTGAAAAAGGAAAAGGAAGTTGTGGATTCTGTACTTCACCTACTTGAAGATTGTGTTGGTCAGTACATTTTAGACGGAACTAATGTTGTTTTCAGTGTTCCACAGCTGTTGCTTCACAGAGTTGAAAATGACATACACCAAGTAAGTAAGTTTTGTAAGTTTTGTCCTTCTTGCTAAACTGTAGGTGGTTTTGTTTTTGTTTTTGTTTTTTGTCCCCAGGGGTGTAATTAGATACCTTTAAAAAAAAAAACAACTTTACAGATGTGCAGTACTTCACAGTACTTCACAGATGGTAAGAGATGATTGCTCAAGAATAGAGAAAATATGTGTAATTTGTATGTAAAAGTTTGCTATGATTATGCTGCTGTTTTGTATTGGTTATGTTTCAACCATTAACTTTTTAAGTTCAATAACTGCATTGGTATGCCTGATTAGTAGTTGATTTTTTTGCTGTTTAGACATTAAACAGTTGACCAGTTTAACTGTTGCTTTAACTAATGGGCTTTTGTTTCCAGTGTGTAGTATATGGTGCTCTTTAGGCCTGCCACATCTTTTGGGGCAGTGGTTAAACAGAATACCTCATTAGTTGAAGTTTTCTTAGTTTGTATTGCTTTATGGGCTGCATTCAAGCAGCTGATTCTAGAAAATAAACCTGAGGCTTAAATCTAGAGTGTGTTTTTTGAAAACTGAAACAATCAGGAGCCGAATCAAAACACAAAGCGGAACTTTGTATCCCTGCTCAGACTACAGAAGACATAACTTTCTGATACTGATGCTGTTCACTAGTGGTTTTTTTTTTCTTGCTTGCTGTACTTCCAGCTTTGCACAGGAAATGTATATGAAGCTGAAAAGCTGAATTTCTTAACAGTCATTCAGTTATTAAATGAAGCCCTGAGGACATTGAGGGATGAACATTGTCAATATGAATTTGAAGACCTTCATGTCATTGAGAATAGAATTACGCTCTGCAATAAAATACTACAGGATTTGGCAGCAAAGAGGTAATTGTCTGGAAATTTTCTCTGGTTCCTTGTTCTTTAGTCTAAGGACCATGGCTTCGTACATTGGAGTCTCTTCTAAAAGAATATCATTTATAGCAAGAACATGTTGGTTCAATCTTTTTCCTTTGCCTCTGGGAAATTCACATTTGTCTTGAGTACCTATGTAAATTTTAACTGAGATTCTTCTCGGTAACTTCAGCTTTTTGCCCTTGCTTCATTAGTATTTTAGGCTTTGTTCCTGAGGACCTCATTTGCTAGCTGATCTGATTTTTTATTTCCTTGTTATGTTAATCAGTTCTCGGATTTTAAAACTTTATCTGAAACTGGCTTAGGGAAAGTTTAAGCCTGTATCTCATTGTGCGTATGTATTTTAGTACAGTTCTTCCAATTCTACTGTAAGAAACATGAAGACTACCTAGCAGCTGCTTTTTAGGCTGCGAATTTCAGTTAGTTCTTAGTGCATGCACAAATGCATGAATAAGTTCATACATATCAAAGGTTTTGCAGGATAAGGGGAACACATAATACTCTCCATCTTTATGCTTAATTGTTATCTCCACTGACAGATGTGTTACGTTCATTTTCCATGCTTGTATGTTACAGGCTAACAATAGAGCAAGAGCATTGCGTGTCAACAAGTGGATCTATTTCTAGAAAACAGGAAGACTGGGAAGAGAAGTGGAAAAGCTTTCTTGGCCCGTGCCTTTTTAATTTAATCTTAGATCAGGATCCAGTAAGTAGTGTTCAATTTGTCTGATTCTGGGGAAGAGAAAGGGTGAAGATGAGAGAGGATGTACATCTAAGCTGGTGTGTTCTATTGCAACACTTAACCTTTTTATGTAAGCTTAGGGAATCAGATAGTACAATATAGCAGAAATTGCTTTATGAAGTAGTCTTTCTTAATGACAGCTGGTGTCTTTATTTGAGATGGGTGATGGAACCATCTTGTCAAGACAGTAGATCAGCATAAGAGCGAGCTGATAGGTTTTGGTTTTGTCCATGTCCATCCCCCACATGGAAATTGAGCTTTCGTGTGCTGTCAGTCTGAACATCTGCTGAGTTATGTTTTTCCCTTTTAAAGTGATCTGGCTGATGAATGAATGATAAGTTCCATTCTGATGCTCACATTGATACAGGGATCTGAGGTTATACCCTTGCCTAGCTACCCATCAGAGAAAGGAAGAGTTTCACCTTGAGTCTGACAGCTGGTTTGCAGAAAAGTTGTTGTAAATAATTGTCGGTTAATTGCTGTTGATATGTAGATTTTTTTCAGCCTGCTTGTGTAACTTCTTTTTTCTTTTGAAAGCCATTTTGTCTGTTAAGAGCTTCGTCACCCGATTCTTCTGGTCTTGCAGAAGAAGAAGATAATGACGACGACATTAGTGTCATTTGTCAACAACTAGTATCATGTTCAGGTGGGTGAACAGGAGAAGCTTCTTTTCCTTCTCCCCGCTGCCACAACCGTTAGAAATTACTTAGAAAAAGACTCCCTGCTTGTGTTTGTGAGTATCTTTGATAGTCTCTGATAATCTGGTTCTGAGTGACTCCTTGCCACAATTGCCTTACAATTTTTTAACCTTGTCATATCTCAGAGATTCTCTGAAGTTTTTGATATGGCAAAAAAACAATACTGGCGCTGTTTGGTGTTTTGTTTTTCTTACATGAAGGATGTTGAGACAGATTTCCATGTACAAAGATTCATTCATGGGTTCTAGAGAATACATTCACTCTAACAGTAGAAGTTGCTTTAGGTTGGAGGAGTAATAAGCAGGAGAGAAAGAAGATAAAACTTTTCCCATTGGCCAGCTGGGAGAAGAAATTTAAGGTGTCCTCCCTGGTAAGTATCTTTCCCTGGTGCATTCTGACATACTTACTCCACAGTAACTGTGCCATTTGACCAGGGCCTTACTTGGTCTCTGTGTTGGTTGCTTTCAGTCATTAGGTTAACAGTGCTGATCAGAGCTCACTTTGATCACACACGAATGTTACACACGCTAATTGGCTGATGAGCTGATTGTATTTTACTGGGTAGTGGTTATTGACCAAGCGTTGACTGTCCCTAGTATAGAGTTGTAAATTAGAAGCTACAAAGCAAGGGTGGAAAAGGAGGGGAAAGACAGCTTGAATCATATGTTATTTGCAGCCCCTTTTAGGAAAAATGTCACAGCAGACGTGTGTTGGAATTTCAAGCTGCAAAGCAATAGGGAGAAGATTCTTTTGGTTACAAAGGTGAAAGCACTGCTCCAGCAGTCTGAGGGTATGTAGGTGTAAGACTAGAAGCTGCAAAGCAAAGGCTGCAGAATTGCAAATAGACGGTCATTTGCCTTAAAATTTTCAAAGATTAAATCACTGTGCAATAATGCTGTGAGCTTCTGGTGGTATCAGAAAGCTTGAGACAAACTGGTATCTGTGGCATTCTCTCTAGTCCATGGCTAAGATGCTTGATCTGAGAATCCAGCCACTAAGAGAACTAACTTTCTGCCTGTTAACATTGTAAGCTCTAAAAAAAAGTGTTAACCTCACCTAACTTCTTGAAGTGAGCTTGGGTTTTGGAGGTGTTCTTGAGGCGCGTACAAAAGGAAATGCCATTTATGTTTGTAGAAGCTGAAATTCAGGGTTAGGAGAGAACTAATGAGATTAAACTTTGGCTGTTTATCCAAATGATGTGCCAAAATAGACAGATATTTTTCTAGAGAGTCCTGAGCTGAGGTACATGTACCTCTGGTAATATTGCAAAACATTTCCTTACAGCGTGCCTTGCCTTGCTTGGACTGAGGCAGTGTTGATCAGAGGGATGAATATGTCCACATAGATATTTATTGATAAATGCAGGTGAAGACGGTGGGGAAAATGTGAGTGGAATTTTGCTTTGTGGAATTGATGTGCCACACAATTGATGCATATGTGAAGAGGAGGGGATAATGATGACATGTGGCTGGGACTGTAGTTTGAAGGAAGGTGGAATGTATGATTGATATGTGCAGGGCAGCAGATAGAATCATGCCTCTCGAACATGCGTTCAGGAACGGCATAAATAGGTGCTGGCTGCTAGTGGCATCTGTGGTTGCAGGTGGTACCTGAGCAAAAGGATTTCACTGTCCTGCTTATGTATTAATTTCTTTTTCTTGAAGTATTCATAAAGCCCATCCTGTGAATAGTCTACAGAAGTGGTCTGAGTCACTTATGTCACCTGAGAGGCCTGAGCAAAAAAAATGGAAGCAATAAGAAAACTCTTGACTTACTTTTCTAGATGTTTATGACTCTGTTTCTGGAATACGTTATGAGAAAGATGATGAGGCACTGGAAACTATGATGGAGAAGTCAACACCACCACCCAGATGGTATGATGTTAATGAGAAATTGATAAAAAAGCAGTGAGGAAAAAAACAGAAATATACTTGTTGGAGTTGAATATATCGCATCTCTTGATCCTTAGTGGAATACTTCAGTAGCCCACTCTTTACATGTCACATCCACCTGATTTAGCAAGATAGTCCTAAAGTAACTGCCGCTTTCTCCAGCTGGTGACCGATTGATCAACTGATTGCTGCTGGATAGGATGTGCGTTTTCATGATCAAGATCATTTAATGATTAAGATAATTCACATCCTGAATAGGATTTGCATATTCCTTATATCAGGAATAGTGTGGCCAGCAGGACCAGGGAGGTCATAGTGCCCCTGTGCTGGGCACTGGTGAGGCCGCACCTCGAGTACTGTGTTCAGTTTTGGGCCCCTCACTACAAGAAGGACATCGAGGTGCTGGAGCGAGTCCAGAGGAGGGCAACGAAGTTGGTGAAGGGTCTAGAGCACAAGTCTTATGAGGAGTGGCTGAGGGAGCTGGGGTTGTTTAGTCTGGAGGAGGCTGAGGGGAGACCTTGTTGCTCTCTACAACTACCTGAAAGGAGGTTGTAGTGAGGTGGGGGTCGGTCTCTTCTCCCTAGTAACAAGTGATAGGATGAGAGGAAATGGCCTCAAGCTGTGCCAGGGGAAGTTTAGGTTGGACATTAGGAAAAAGTTCTTCACCGAAAGGGTAGTCAGGCATTGGAACAGGCTGCCCAGGGAAGTGGATGAGTCTCCATCCCTGGAAGTATTTAAAAGACGGATAGATGTGGTGCTTAAGGACATGGTTTAGTGGTGGACTTGGCAGTGATAGGTTAACAGTTGGACTCGAAGATCTTAAGGGTCTTTTCCAACCTTAATGATTCTATGATTCTAAGTTGCAAGGTTTCTATCTCACTTTTTAACTATGTTCTTTCAAGTTTTAAGAGGCAGGTGGAGAAAACAGAGAATTCTATTTCTTAGGCTGGTTTGAGGTAGGCATATATGTTCAGTATACCCTGAGAATAAAAGAACAGACATTCACAGGAGTCCTTCTTTTGTGTTTAAAAAAAAACAAACCCAAACCAACTGAAACTGAACCAAAACAAAACCCCCTGACTCCCAAGCAGAATTACTGTGCTAAACCTTCTCAACAAGGCTTTTTTCATGAATTTTCTAAGCTGACTTTGTTCCATAGCTTGTCTTACTACAGTTCCAGTAAAGGATAGAACACAAAACAATGGTATTCTAAAAAGTTTTGTCTTGTTTGCCATTTACTTAGTCCATGAAGGTTTCATGGCGTTTTGAATAACACTGTATTTCATAATATGACTCCTACAGATACTTCAAAGTTGCCCACTAGGGGAGAAAGTGAGTTAGCAAAGGAAGGCTGTCCTATACTTAGACATCAGTAGATGTAGTTGCATATAAGTCTCAAAAGTTGTCCAAGTAGTTAACAACTAAAGCCTGGATTTCTCTCAGTGACTTCATAAAGCATGGATTTTTGTCATCTTCTGATTCTAAAGACAAATAACAGCAAATATTAACGTTTTAATGTGTTTTCCGTAACATGTGAGGACTGTACCTTTGTCCTGGTTTCAGCTGGGATAGAGTTAATTTTCTTCCTAGTAGCTGGTATAGTGATGTGTTTTGGATTTAGGATGAGAATAATGTTGGCAATGCCCTGATATTTTGGTTCTTGTTAAGTAGGGCTAAGTTGTTGCTTGCAGAATAGAGAAGTCTTGTTTACAAAATGTATCACAAAATACCAAACAGAAAAGGAAGGGAATCAAAGGGAAAAGTTTCATAATTTATTAGCTTTGGGAGGCTGATACACAACTAGGGCTAAATCTGCTCTAATTGTCACATGTTCTCCCTATAGTAAAATTGCCTTCTGATGACCGGGACGAATTGAGGGAAATCGTAACGGACAGATACGGGGCGCACATATGTAATGGCCTTGTACTAAGACTTGCATGCGGCTTGTTTAATTTGTCTCTAAAACCTCTTTTTTTTTTTTTTTTTTGTAACCCCACTTCCCACTGCCAAGGATCTCTTCAGAACCTTTGGAGTTGTCAAAAGCGTGTGAAAACAAAGACATGTTAATTGAAAAGGTTATTCTTCAGTAATTTCGTACCTGTCAAAAAAGTTAAACTTATGCTGTTTGCTTTTTACATTGATTGAAGCCTAGACTTAGTATTTCGGGGGGATGGTTGCGGTTTTTTTTTTTTTTTAAGTAGTATTTGAATCAGTCCTGTAAAACTGTAAAAGCTAGCTACCAGGGACTTCATTAAACTTTAGGAAAGGACAGTAGGAAGTAGGTGCACTTGCACCTGACTTCCAGTACAGCATGCAATATGTCACTGATACCCTGCTTGGTGAAACACTTTTTGGTGTAAGCAGTGGTCAGACTTTGATGTTTCTTTAAGTTGTGTGTGAACTTAAGTGTTAAAATGTGGCCTAAAAGCAACTTGGATATACAGTTGTCCATTGCAGAATTGTTCACTGCAGTGTGTTCAGGGTAGTTGCAGATGAGTCATCTATGTTCTATTCAACACCCTATCCTGGCCACTACCTATGTCCTACTTTAAATAAAACTGTAAAAATATTTTGTGTTTAGTTAGAATTTAAGACTGAAATACTTTTATTGACTAAACACTAAGGCCATTACAACAGTTTGTTCATGTTAACTTTCTGATGCCTGAGTTTAAAACTTCTAATGCTTCCTGTGTATTGCTCTAGAACTTGCATATTGAAACTTGCAAGGGGGAAAAAAAGCCTGTGCCTCCAAAGATCTTAAAGAATGGAAAGGATGAGTCTGCCACTTCAGAAATGAGGGAGAATGCAGGTGATCATGTTATCCAGACAGAGTCTCCTGTCAAAAAAGAAGATCCTCTTGAGAAAGCCAGAGATGAACTGGCTGAAGAGGTTAGGAAAAGTTATTTTTAAATTTTTTTGTTTGTTTGTTTTTAAATAAATGGTCATTAAGTTCAGAGAACAAATTACTAATTATATCATAAAATGCCTCTTGAAATCCTCATACATCAAAAGTAACTTTTTTCTGCTAGATAGTAATCAGTGTCACTAAGTTTTAATCAGTGTCACTGGCCAATTAAGTACACCCTGAAAATATGGAGCTCGTGCAGTTATCGTACTTATAAATCATGGTGAAGTGAATAGCACTTTCAGTAGAACCATGGTATGATTTTTATCACCTCTCATACTTTAATCTCTGAACCACTGCATATATTAAGAATTCAACAGTCATTTTTGTTTCTGAAGTTATGCAAGTTAAATATTTAACAGGGGCTTGGGAATTCTAAGCAGCAATTTAAGTATTTCCTTTCTTAGGTATTTTATTTAAGATTTAACTGAGAAATTCCTTCACAAGATTTACTGTGAAAAGTGTCACAGCTTCATTTGGAAAGTAAATTGCATCTTTCACTGAAATGGTACAGTTATTTTTCATCTGCTAAAATGTTTTATTTATGTAAATATAGCTCTAGTCTTCATGCTTATGCAGTTTTTGACTAGTGTCTTAAATATATTCCACCTGAGCATGTTTTCTTATTTTAAAGATGGATTCATAGATGATGAGGGAACTTAGAACTGAATTCTGATTTCAGTCCCATATCTTCATTTTCTGTTTGTAGGACACTGTGGTCATTGTGAGGCTAAGTAGTAAATGACAGAAGAAGAGTCAGGAGATTCCAGACTCTTCAGATCATTGGGAGAATGGGATTTATTTTGAGCAGTAACTGACAGAGATAAAGAGGTTATAATTTTGTTTTCTCAGGATTTGCCCTTCTCTAACATCCTACAGGTTGCAAAAACAGTGATATCTGAGTCGCCCCAGAGTAGCGAAGGAAAAGAAATGGCATTAGAAGATCTCATTAGCTCAATGGCTTTTAACCCATTTTTAACAAGGAAAGAAATTCCCCGAACTCCAGAAAATCTGCGTAAGTCTAAAACTCTGTTTTTATAATACTCATTGATTAGAAATGTGATTGGTTCATTGACATTGTACATGTTACACAAGAAGAAAAAGATAATTATTTCAGTGAAGCTGCAAGTTATCCTATTGGCTCACACTGTAACACAATATAGTAGGCCTAATAAGATGTAGGCGTAATAAGATGTGAATACGGTGAATTTCATTTAACATAGATTTTTTTTTCCACCCTCTGTGTAGAATCCCCTTCGTGTAGAGGAAAAAAACTAAGCATAAACAATATAAAGCGGCTATATGTCTTCCTTCTTGGGTTGCTTATGTACTGAAGGGACAGAAGAAAAACATTGGTTGAGAGTATGAAAGTACTAAAATTTTACCTTGGTTTGTTCCATTTAGTTACTGAAATTAGAAGCTCATGGAGAAAAGCTATTCAGACTGAGGCCTCATCAGACATAGAGCTGGTCCCAGCTGAAGTAGTGATAGAAGAAGCTCCAATGGATGCTGGCCCTGTAATGCAGAAGGCGGAAGACTCTAGATTCGTGTGCTCTACCCATGCATCTCTTGTACATGATATTGATCCTCCTTTGTCAGAAAGGAAGTCCCAATTAAGTTATACAGAATTTAGACCTCAAGAGCAGATGAGGATAAGTCATATTGAATCTGAAATTTTGGAAGCATCGGGAATGCAAGAGAGTGAGAGGACTGAAGAAGAGGAATTAAAATGTATTGTTTTGAATAAAAGTTATGTAGAAGACACAGAAGAACAGACTTTTCCACATGTAAAGAAGAGCATGAATATTCCAAATACTTGTTCAGAAAACAATAGTAGAACAAATGTTCTACCTTCAGACCACTTTTGGAGTTCCTTAATGGATGGGATGCTGCATCGTAATGTGTCTCCACAGTTAAGTCCTGTCACTCATCAAGATCACTGGTTGGGGATACTGGATGAGACATTTCCAGAAGAACTTGATAACATAGATTCCAACAAATCTGCAAGCTCAGGGTCTTATTTTGATATTATGGACAAAGCGTATGTAACAGATGGTTCAAAAAATAAGGATGATATTAAAAAATATGAACAGCCCTTTCAGAACACATATGAAGCACTGAAAAAGACTGCATTTAGAAGTGAAGAGGAGCTGCATCAAACACATAATGGAGGTGAATCTGTATGTTGTAGGTCAGACCTAAGTCTTGCACCAGAAAAAAGACAAAGAGGTGAATTGTGCAGTCCTCTGGAATGCTTCTGCTTGGATGAAGAAGTTACTAAGATACCATCGCCAATATCTCCTAGTGAAAGAAAGTATTCCCTGTCATCTTTGCTGGTATCCTGCCAGCATCTGGAGGAAATGGCATCAATGGTACACGAAATCCCGTTAGACATAATACATAAATTGAAGGGTAAGTGTCCATGTACTTTAGCAACTAGATTTTGTCCATTTTGCAACTGAGTATACTACTATAAATAACCTACTCTGAATAGCCGAACCCTGCTGTGTAAGTATGGGGGGACGGATTATTTGTATGCTTATGCCTTATGGAAGATGAGACAAAAAAGCAAAGGAAACATGTTTCCTTTAGTTGTATCAACATCTTGCAAGTAGGAGGAAAGGTGCTCATCTGACTTTCTAAGGTAATCTGCAGCTATTAAAAAAAAAAAGGCCTTAAGGTGCATTAGCAATGGATTAATCTGAAGTTAAATTTTGAGAATTCACAGTTAGTTTGAAATAGTGTGTTTACTCTGAAAAATTTGGCTATTTAGAAATGTGTTGTAGGTAATTGGAACTTTTGTAGAGGTCAGTCAAGTGTTCGTAGTCTGTAATACTTTCATAATAAAAAGTATTATTAATAAATATCCTGCATTCCAGTCTGCCTGCCCCCTCACCCCATTTCCAACAGAAGCGTCAGCTTTGTTTAACCAGTAGTGCAGTCTTTAGTTACATGTGAGGCCAGCTTTTGAAATGCATTAATAAAAATGAGCCAATAATAGTTATATAGAAGACTTTCACCAAAATGGGTGGTATTTAATGGAGTACTAGGAATTTAACACAACCAGCTAGTCTCAAGAAGTAATGAGATTTATACTTTGTGCAAAGGCTTGCTGCAATTCAGCCTCTGCTTAAAATTAAGGTTATACTGATAGTAGATGGTTTTACCTTACTTGGAACAATTGTCAAAATTAGAAGAACCATTTCATATATGCTTTTTTTTTAATATACACCAAACACTTTTGGAGCAGTATTTCTGTCAGTTAGTTGAATATTGTAGCGTGCTAACCAATCCACTTTTTCTTCCAGATAAAGAGCAGTTGAATGAGAAGCCTGGCATGAAGGAACCAACATCAGAATAGAATTTGTAAAGCAGAAGCATAGCCATAGTAGCACAATTATGGTTCACCTGGGCGTGTAGCATCTTCTCCAAGCACTGCCTAGATTGAGAAATTGCACACCTTTCTATTTTTTTGCAGAGACTGTATTCCAGTCTGCTTGTTGAAGAGTGTCAGTTGCCTGCTCTGGTTCTTCCAATTTCAAGTCATCCGTAGTAGCATTCTATGTACAGCCCATCATTATGTACAGAATGATATATTCCTTGTTAAGCATGTTTTTAAAAATAGCAGATGTTGAGTAGGTGGCATAATCCTAGAAATGGAAAAACAAAGTCTCAAATGAGAAATAGTGGAATCTTTGGTGTCTCTGTCTTGCCCGTAATTCCGCCCCTGCCCCCACCAAATTTACTTGGTGCTCTGCATTCATTGGATTTTTCTCTCTTATTGAGACTTCTGGTTGATGTTGCCGTCAGTGCTACCTGCTGATAGATGCTGCTGTATTTTTGTAAACTTCCACTAAAGTTCCTGTTTCTTTAGGCATACTACTGAATAAATGCTTTATACTGAACCTGTAAAAAAAATTGTGACTTGTGGTCACTTTATTTTCAAATAGTTGATAAACATCTTTGACACTGTCATGTAAGTAACTGGTAATACTGCTTATGGTGGTGTGTGAACATAAAAGTTGAGGCTCCAGCTGAGAAACTTCTCATTGTAAAAGTACTGGCCCCTAATGTGAGTTAAGAAGTTACTGACCCCTACAGAGTTTTGAAGCATTGCTATATAAGGTTGCTTTTCTGTTCTGGTATATCTTTCTCCTCCTTTCTTCCAAAACAATTGCAAATACGTTTTAAGAAGACTCTCTAGCTGTATTTGACATCTTCCTTATAAAGCAGAATTTGGAAAGCTTTATGAAAAGAGATTTATGTGGCTGGTTGTGGAAGCTGTAATGTGGCTGCTAACATGTTAACAGCTAAGAGGGAAGTGCTGCTTAATAGCCCATTTACCTGTTGATCTAACCATGGTCAAACAGCTAGAGAATTGGAAGGTCTGACCTTAGCTATTGGTTGTCTGGAACAGGCCCAGCCACGTTCCTGTGGTGGTGCATTCCCCTGCCCCAGCCTTTTCTTCTTGTGCACCTGGCAGAGCATGGGAAGCGAAGCTGCTTTACAGTCTCAGTAACTCCCGTCAAAACTTGGCCTTTGTGTAACAAGTTTGGCGGTTAAGCATCCCTTGACTGTATCAAAACTTAGGTGGCTGAAGTGGGAGCAGCACTATCTGTACCAGGGAGGCAGCCCTGACAACCTTGTAATGTATTTTTTTCCTGTACTCATCGCCATCTGGCAGCTTTGGGGCCTGTCTTGTCTAGGCTGTAACTCAGGAAGATCTGTACCAGCATCACTGGAATTTTTGAGAACTTTAGTAATCTTCAACACGGGCTGTGAAAGTAGAAGGGAAATTTACTGATGCCTAAAGTCAGTCATCTCATGACCCTATGAACAGCGGTGCCAAGTTGAGACCCTTTGAGCTCTTCTGGACCGCAGCGGGCTGCACCAGAATCTCCCTCCGAGTGGGACGCCTCTCGGAGCAGTGAACTTGAGCTGGTCTCTGGCGCTCCTTGCTCCTCAAGATACGACCCTTGCCTGTTGAGACAGTCATTTAAAGTGAGTATTTTGCTAAGCGGGGGGGAGTTCTTATTGGTACCTTTAACTGCACGTATAATGAGTACTTGGGCCTGTTGTGTGTGTGATATAAATATTGTAGTAAACCTAATTTAATCACTTCATAGATGCTAGATTAATTTAGTTATTGCTAAATCTTGCGATTCTCTCTTTGCTGCAAACAAACCTTAAACTGTTGCTAAACATATATAATCCTCCTTTTCCTCCTTGTATTTTCCTCAAACTCAACTTTCTCTCTCTCTCTCTCTCTCTCTCTCTCTCTCTCTCTCTCTCTCTCTCTCTCTCTCTCTCTCTCTCTCTCTCCCCCCCCCCCCCATTCATTTAATAAGTAATGGAGTGAACCTTGCCATCGTACTCTGTTAAACCACACTTTTATATATTTCTATTAAAATCACTATTTGCAAATATCTTTGATGGTGATTTTTTTTAAGCGGCTTAAGCACTCATCCGTGACAGTTCCTTGCAGACCTGGGCTCTAGAGCTTGGTGCTGGTGACTTCACAAAGGTTCCCCAGGTGACGGTGAAGGCTTTCATGCCCTGATCAGAAGAGGCTTGAGAGCAGGACCGCAGAGCTCTGGCTGGGATGCCACCAGAGGAACCTGGGCATGCTGCCCCAGGGAAGGAGCTGGTCAGCTGGGGTGTGTAGTGCAGTCTGTACTAGCGTTACGTGCTTTGTCCCTGCTTCTGAAGGTTCCTAGATCTTCTGACATAATTGTCTCCAGGGTCTGCTGCTGAAGAGTGTTTTTGTTTGGTTGGTTTTTCTTTTTTTTTTTTTTTTTTCCTTTGTTCTGCTATAGAGCATCTGCCGGGAAGACCTGAACCGTAACTTTTTCTTAGCGAACATGTCTCCTATATCACCTGTGGCTTCGCATGTAGTTCCATCCTTGAAGAAGTGCGTTTGTCAGCTGTGCTCCTGTGGGTATGTAAAAAAGGCTGGGGGAAGGAGCTTGGAGTAACGGTTACTTGGCTAGCACACTGCACTGCTCTTTAGGCCTGCACTGTTACTCACTGCAGTAACTTGCATGTAAAAAATTATAAATAAAGGTATCTTAGAGCATTTTTAAAGCTTTGAAACAGGAAGTATTTGTCCCCTATTCTGCCTCTTCAACCACGTCATTCTTGGTTTTGTCATAGGAGTAAACAAATTGCAGGGAGGCTTCCCATTTTTCTTATGTAGGTGGATTGCATTTCTAAGAGGAGAGCTTTCTGCTTTTTGGCTAGAACTTGCTTTCAAATGGGTGTTACTGGCTTTGAGTCTGCATTTTAATTTAATACAAAGTGATACTTCCTCTGTAAACATGCTAATTCTGGAAAAGATACAGTGGTAGAGATTTACAAATGGAAGAGGCAACTGAAAATTCCAGGATTCATTAGCAGTTTTGTTAGTGTCAGTCTTGTGAATGTACACAAAGTTTTCTTGAAAGCAATGATTAGCTTTAGGCCCGTTGGCATAACGTCCATTCTCCCATATTTGCAGGTTAAGAGTAATATTATTAGGGGAAAAAAAAATCTTTCTGACTCATTGAGATTACATGCTTTAGTTTGTTTTAAAGCTACTAAATAATCATGAAGAGAGTTCAAAAGTACGAAATTCCACCCAGAGTTTCTATCAGGCTGGTATGCATTATTGTTATTCACCATGAGTACGAAGCACATGTACTCCAAAAAGGAAGCCAATAGAAATGTTGATACCAGTCAGACTATAGTATTTTTGAGTACTTTCATCAAACTCTTATTTGTAAGGTACAAGTGCATCTGCTCCCTGCATTCCTCATTCTATATATACAATTCCTTTTTTTTAATCAGTATTTATATTTGACTTTGGGAACTGTGTTCCAGAGAGAAGTAAGTGATTTGATTATTGCGTTAGAGGACCGTGCTATCAGGGACCTAAACATATAGCACTGAGGTCTGGATTGAGAAGGATCCTCTGGTTCTAACCAAGTAATGTACTGAAGTATAGGTCTGTCTTTGAGGCTTGCGGTAATTGTTCAGATGCTGGATGAGCTAGTAGGGTAGCTCTGTCTAAGGATATGAATAATACCTTGATCATGGCTTGTCTTAAGGAAAAATAAACTGGATTTTGGGTTGCTACTACATTGACAGTTTTGGATTAAAAAGTGACAGCTAAGAATTTTGAGTTTACTGTGAAGACCTGGCCTCAAATTCCAAGTGTATAGAAGTGGAAATTATATACCTGTGCACCTTAGGGATCTTTACTGCTTGCAGGTTAAGTGCAACGCCATGGTTTTTCTTATGTAAGTAGTAGCTCACCTGTCCACTGGTTTTTGGCAGATACACAGGAAATTTTGGTTAGCCTTACATTAGAAGGCCATCATAATTATGTTGAATTTTAGGGTAAAGTCCTCTTGTACAGCAGTGATTTACTGATTAGTGAGGGAGAATTGGGGGAACAGCAGGGTATTATCAGCAGCTACAAATACAACTTTGTGTACATTTTTGTGACTTCTTTAAAACTGGGTATTTGCAGAAGAGGAATACAGTATTCATAATGCACAGTGTTAAGTGTCTAAGATACCTATCCTGAAATACTATGCAGAAGTACTTGCCCGTTAAGCTTGGGAAATTAATTTTCTCATTAACTTCCTAATCAGAAGATTCTTCCATTTAACTTCCTAAGGATAAGGAATTTGGGCTCCTGAAGTTAGGTGTGCTGGATTATCATTGGCTGAAATACACGGTGCAAGTACCTCACTTTCAAGAGGAGAATGTGCCATAATTTAGTGCAGCACTGCAGAGCAGTCACTATTTTGCAGTTTAGATTTGCCCATCCTTACCAGGTGAGTTCCAAAAGGACAGGTTTACAAACATCTATACTCCTTGGTCTCTTCTTACTTTGGAAGATTATACTAACGTTCTCTTCTTACCCAAAGCATATATGCATTGCTCATAAGGGTATGATGAAGTGTCTGGAATATCTTTCCTCCAAGTATAACATCAAGTGGTAAAATGTTTGGTAGTGGCATACTTTTGCAGGATAATAGATAACTGCAGTCTGTCCTGTATATGTTCTGTCTGTACTGAGCATACATCAGTCTACTTTTATTGAAAAGTAAAGCTAAAAAAACATATAATTGACTGTCAATAGTTCTCTGAGCATTGAAAAATGGGAATACAGTTCTGTCAGTGGATTTCTGCAAGAGAAACGGTCTCCCATGAGCAAGTCCCCTCTCTTGTGTAACTGCTGCTTTTAGAATGGTTCATTGTGGCCAGTAGTAGCACTAGCTGAGAGAGAAAACTACTCTGTGCTAGAAATGGCCACGAATAGAATACATATGTTAATTCTGCATAAAGGCAGAGATATGGTTTTAATGAGTCGTTTATGCATTCTATACTATCTGTGAAGGTACAGATTGAGAAAATACTTTTTTTAATCAGCTGGGAGAGGCAGAAGAAGTAGAGGCTGTGAAATATATATTTTTTGAAATTAAGATGACCTATTCTGTTACAGCTTTGAGATGTTAGGGAAAGACACTTTCTTCAAGAAAGAAAAAGTGAGAAGGTGTTTGAGATAACTTGTGAATTCATAGCCATGTTTTCTTATTTCCCTTCCTACAATTTGTGTGGATCTACTGGCTAAAATCTCTTAAATTAAGAATGTGTGAGGGCAAGAGCAACTGCAGGCAAGGATTACTTCTTTTCTTGCTCCTGCATCTTGTGCAAAACCCATTTATGCACAAGGAAATAACATTGAACCTTTAGTAATTCCACAAGCACACAGCTGAGGTTCTTGTAACGCCTTGAACAAGGGATGAGCAGTCTTCCACAGTGTTGTGGCGACAATTGAATAGAAGGAAGCAGATTTTGTGGTGTATTTGAGATATATGTTGAAGTTATTATATGCTTTTGCCTAGTAACTCACAGCTTTCATTGTTTTGCATGTAGAAGAGTGCATATTCGTCTTCAGTATAACTACAGAGAGGTTTCTCACAGCTGAACTGGTAAATGATCTAACATACTTGGTAGCTACTCATGAAACTTCAGTGGAGATTGGGAGAAGATGGGATAAGTAGGGACTTAAAGGGATATGAGTGCTCCAGTTTGAGTTTGGCCATGGGGTCCTTTAGCAAGCCTGAATTACGTTCATGGCTTGATAGTTCTGATTCAGTCTGCTGTGTTGCATGATTTGGAAAGACTTTGGCAGAAATTACTCTATTGGTAGCTATGGCAGAACGTTGCATGAAGCTCTATCTTACCATCTGCAATGCTTAACAGCTTCAGCTGGGCTAACTTAAGTGTGGCACCATTTGGAGGTACCTTTTCCATATGAGAGTACTTTCTGGACAATCCTACCTGGTGATACCTACCTACTCTCCAGTCTATGTGAAGCTGTTCAGCTATGTCTGCATTGTGTGTGGGCTTAGAGCTGGGGAACTCTGTGTTTAGTTGGCATAAAGCACAATTGCACAGAGCTTGAGTATCTTTCTGTCCCTATTCTGGGCATTTTAAGAATTCTAAATCGTGTATCACATCTGATGGTGTTTCTCTGTGGCACTGACAGTGGTTTCTGATACATTTATAAGTAGGCAGTCATCCCAAGAGGTGGATCTAATCCATAGTCACTCAGGTATGTACTTTCTGGCAGCTTGACTGTCTCGTCCAGCTGCATGCATTTTAGTAGTTTGCACTTAGGGATACCAGTCAGGGAAAGCTGCAAGAAGCTCTTTCACGGTAAACATAAAGTACTGCAGGAGCCAGAGGCACAATCATTTCACTTGTGTTTGTGTCTGGACATCTTTAGTTGCTTAAAGAGGTTATTTACACAGTATTTTTTTTTAAGTAATTGAACAATGACAAATACAAGTAGAAACAGTCCTTGTCCCAAGAGGCTTTCAGACAAAAAGACAAAAATCTAGCCAAGAAGCCTAATTAGAGATGTGGAAGATGGATGGTTTTAATCAAAATAGGACTGGTGGTGTGTATGCTGTAGCTGCTGTAGAAAATATGTGTATGAAGAGAAATGGAGAATAAGACACAACTTGGAACCTGCTGCAAGTCAAGGAGATGGCAAGTAGGGTAGCCTGTGGGAAAGAAAGGAAGTGGTATGATGTGTGCTGCTAATGTGGTTCATCAGAAGATAAGAGAAAACAGTATGTGTTTGCAGGAACTGTGCTGCACAGGTAGCATCATAGAATCATTTATGTTGGAACAGACCGTCAAGATCATCAAGTCCAATTGTTAGCCTAGCACTGCCAAGTCCACCACTAAACCATGTCCCTAAGCATCACAGCTACACGTCTTTGAAATACCTCCAGGGATGGGGACTCGACTCCCCTGGGCAGCCTGTTCCAGTGCCTGACCACCCTTTCAGTGAAGACATTTTTCCTAATATCCAATCTAAACCTTCCCTGGCACAGCTTCCTCTTGTCCTATCACTTGTTACTTGGGAGACCGACCCCCACCTTGCTACAGCCTCCTTTCAGGTGGTTGCAGAAAGCGATAAGGTCTCCCCTCAGCCTCCTTTTCTCCAGGCTAAACAATCCCAGTTCCCTCAGCCACTCCTCATAAGACTTGTGCTCTAGACCATGAAATAAATTGTGTGAGAAGTGTCTGATTCTCTTGTCCTTGGAACAGGTTTACTGTAGCTATTCTGCTTCCCTCTTACGCAGTGCTCATGTTGCATTCCATGCTGTCCTACAGGGTGGAAGTTGTGTTTGACTCTCAGGCAAGTTCATGGCAATGGAAAGACCAAATGACCAAATAAGATTCTTGACAATAATTTTTATCAAAGGTGCTTGATCTGAATTTTGCAGTACTTATAATCTAAGAGAAAGGTTCACTCAATATGGGATTCACCAGTGTTGTCTGTATTCCTAACACACAGGGTTCTGATATCCAGTACTATCTTCGAATTTTTGGGCAGTTCTTTTATTTCATGTCATTGGGGCTGAAATTTTTGTCAGTGGCTGTTTACCTTTTTAAAAGGTCAGATATTTTATTAGTATTTGTAGGAAACAGTTGGGAGCATAGGCTTGGGCAATGCTTAAAAGCTTCATCCATCATGTAACAAGGGAATTTTATTCGTCAGTGAGGGTAGTATAAAAAAAAGAAAATCTGAACAGACTGAATACATATTTGATTACATAATTTTACATAGACTAGACATCTATGGTGAAAATACCAGTCCTTTTAACAAGCCATTTGTAACAAACTTTTTTCAACACTAAATGCTAGGTGCAGTTATACTGCGAGTATTTTTTCACCTGAGACTTTTTTATCCCAATTCTAGACACTTGGGTGCATCTTTTCACTGATGATGTTGGTGATGTCATGTTGCTGAGTGATGTCGTCTCCCAGTGCTTTGCATTTTACTCTTGGTGATTTTTGTTTGGAAAGTGAGTTGGCCAATAGAGTGTAACTTTCCAATTTTTTTTTTTTTTAATAAAGTGTGTCTGTTTACATTGTAGCATGTTCTGCTAATCTTCATATCCTGAAGTCCCTTTCTGAAGATGTTTGAAAAGGGCTTTTGTTATTGCCCGTTGTAGTAGTTCTGAGGATTTCTTGGGGGTAAAGTGAAATGAAATGCTCAGGTGCTGAGTGGCTGCAGTGACAACTAGTTTCAGTGGGAGTTACTAAGATTATTTTGCCTCAGAATGGGTTTAAGAACTTGAGAGAGTGTCTGTCAGAATGGACCTATCTTCAAAACACAGCTTCTGTAAATGAAGTGCATCACTATGGAAAGCATTGAAATTACTTCAGTAATTTGGACAGTGGCAATAATGTCAAACTGTGGAAGTCTCCTGATATGGGAAGCCCTACACATGGGATATGGGAAGCACTCGTGGGAGCACTTTTCAGCAGTTTGTGAAGTCATTTTCACAGTGTAGACTGTTAGTTTTCACACAGACCAAACATTGTAAAACTCAGGAAAAACTGAGCAAGAACTGAGTTAAATTCTTTCCATAGAGCTCTGTTTCTTTTATTAATTTTAATGAAATTCTGGCTTTAAGTTTAAATCAACTTTTAAAAAAATGAGTAGGATTTCTTTTAGCAGGTACTAAAGATGCCTAAGGCTTCATCATTTTTGCTGTATTGGAAATACTTTGTTAACGAACTGGCAAATGCATGTCTAGAAAGAGCTTTAGTAAAGGCCAGAGTTGGATCCAATTCAAGTAAAACAGTTCTTATAACTGTAACAGAAAATTTTCTTTATTCCTGCAGAAGAACAAAATTGATTCTAAAAATAAATACATAAATGCAAAGCCTATGCTGGAGAGTCTAAATTCTTTGATTTCAGTTCTGTCAGTCCTCTTGATGGTGACTGGCAATTTCCTGCCTATTCCTTTCACACATTACTCCCTATGACAATTACCAGTTCAATCCATTGTTGCTACGCATAAGTAAAGTGCAATAGAATTAAACCCCTATTATAGACATCACAGTCTTTTAGCGTTGCACACATCGTTGTGGCCCCTTGCTCCAGTGTGTCCTTTTCTGACAAACTACTCTCCAGCTGGTTGGATAGCAGACTGTCCTGCTGCCTGGGGTTATTCCTCTCCAGATGCAGGACTTTGCATTTCCCTTCATTGAATTTCATGACATTCCTGTTGACCCATTTCTTTATCCTGTTGAGGTCCGTCTGAATGGTAACACATACAGTGGGTCTATCAATCTCTTCTCCCAGTTCTGTATCATTTGCAAACCTGCTGATGGTGCCATCTGTCTCATTATCAAGGTCGTTCATAAAGATACTTAATAGCATTTACCCAATTATCCGGCCCTGGGGCACACAGCTGCTGGTGGCCTTCTGGCTGGACTTCGTGCCACTGATCACAACGCTTTGAGTTCAGCAGCTTGGGCATTATTTAGTCCACCTCACTGTCCACTTATCTAGCCCACACTTCCATCAGTGTGTCGCTGAGGATGTTATGGGAGACAGTGTCAAAAGCCTTACCAAAGTCAAGATAATCAACATCTACTGCTCTCCCCTCATCTACCAAGCCAGTCTTCTCATTGTAAAAGGCTTTCAGTTTGGTTTAAGCATGATTTCCCCTTCAAAAATCCATGCTGACCAGTCCAAATGACCTCCTCCAGCCCTTTTGACAGCCAGTGTCTGGAACTGAATTTCCAGGATTATTTACTCCGTCATCTTCACAGGGATTGAGGCTGACCGGCCTGTAGTTCCCTAGGTCCTCCTTCTTGCCTTTCTTGAAGACAGGAATGACATTTACTTTCTCCCAGCGCGAAGGAACCTCCCCTCAATTGTCACAACCTTTCAATGATAAATGCCTCAAAATGACATGGGCCGACTCCCTCAGTGCTTGTGGGTGCTCCATGGACCTGGGTGTGCTGTTTGTTTCCTAACCTGCTCTTCCTCCACCAGGGGTAAATTTTCCTTGCCCCAGACTTTTCCACTGATCTCAGGGACCTGGAATTCCTGAAAACTGGTCATACCAGTAAAGACCAGGGCTGAAACTGAGATTCAGAGGTCATGATATCACTCTTCAATATAATGAGGTGTTTAGGGAGCATGAACTGGTTCTTGCAAATCAAAGCTGTTGATCTTGAAGAAAGATGCAAATCATTGGTGTGCGCCAAGAATAATTTTCTGGGGCTTGACCAGCTGTGCTGGCTTTTTTTTCAGGCAGATTTTCTGTATTAGGAGGAACAATCTCTGTGGTAATACTGGTCAGGAGAATAAGCTTTACTCAACATTTGTCTCTAAGGCCTCTCCCTGATGCTTAGCAGGTTTAGATTTGGAAGTTAGTATTAATCATCAGTTAATATTTCTGAAAACCATTTGTTTCTCAAATAGTGGAGAGTGCTAATGGTTAGAAAATCCTGACTTTATCAAGGACTTACAGTTTAATGCTTTGGCAGTATTTTCTTCCCTTATTGCACAGGTAGGAGTGCAAAATTAATCTTTTTTTACATGTTATTTCAAAATTTGTATTTACTAAATTGTAATGCAAGTTGATTGAGAAGAGAGTTTTTGTGATGTCAGATGTTCTGATGTAACTTCTTTCAGAGGTATCAACATGGCATTGTAGGAGCATAAAATGCTGGAACATGAAATAAAACATTAAAACCTTAATTTATTAAAAAGGAAAAATTTGAAGACAGATTAACAGGAAAACGCACCTGTTTTTAAAATCAAACAAAAAGTTTTATTAAGTTGCCTAAAAATCAACCTATTTTCATAGATTATTTCCATCAGTACCTTCTGATGGAAAATAGCTGTCAAAAATTACTGTCTCTTTCTATTAAAACTTGGGTTGGTGTTAGAATGGCACAGATAGTTGCTCTTGGCAGGGTTTTGAGGATGGGTGCTGGTATAGATGTTGGATTTCTGAAGTCAGCTGGGAACTTGTGACCTTCACTCCATTTTCAGTTTCCTTCCTAGAGTCTTTGCTTTTCAGGCTGTGGTGAAGCTTATGTTTGAGTGCATCAGGTCTGTATTTCCTGTTCCCCGAGAAAAAGAATGACTGTACTGCATATGAGTACTGTATTATTTTTTTCAGCTTTGTAAAGCATTCTGCAAATTGTACATCTGACTTTTTGTTGCTTGGTCTGCCAGAGTAATTTGCAGACCTGCAAGTTGTACCCCTAGCAATGTTTGATGCTCAGTTGAACTATGGCAGCACTGCCTTCTGAGTAATCTTACGGTGAGCATGTTCATCTCAATGTTCGAAATAGTGTCTCTCTCAATAATAATTTTTCATGTGAGTCAACTGCAGTTGGTCAAGAGCTAGTTATGGTTGGATTAAATGGGCTAAAGGATTGCAAATTGCTGTCATCTTTCTGCTGGATATTCTAAGTATCAAAACTAATATCACAGTGCACTTAAGATAATTTTCTCATCTATATTCTTTATCCTTGCCATTAGTTTGGGTATGTTGTGGTGAAGAATTTGCTGCTTTTCATTGCAAATATGGGAAAAAGTGCCTTGGGCGTGTGAATCCTGTATCTCCCCTTGGAATTACCATGTGCTGGTTTCTCATGTCACAGGATGTGTCACTCTGTGAGGAACATTTCCCAGCTGCACACACTTAGTGCAAAGAACAGGCAAGAGCCAAGACTAACTGGTAGGAGAAGTGAGTGGAGTGGCATCCGTTTATACTCTCGCAGTTCTGGCTTGGTTAACAGAATCTTGTTCTGCCTATTTAGTAGCGTATTCTGCCTTTCCTGACTTTACATGTGTTTTGTCTCTTCTGTTTACAGTACATGCAAATAGATGACTTCTGAAGTATATTTATTGTTGCTGGATTGGTGTATTTTTCCAAGTAAAATAATAACTACTACTTAATGCTGAAGCCACTTTGTTCCTCTGACAGTCACTACCCAAATTATTGCAGGTATGGTAAAGGGTTAGTGAAAGGGGATTTGTGAAAAGAATCCTTACTCCCTGTGAGATCACTAACCTGTTTGTTCCTCTCTAAGTAATATTACTGCATAAATAATATCGCTTTGCCTTACTGTGAGATAAAAGCCCAAGATAATGGGAGCAAGCAAGAATTGGTTGTATTTGTGGTTGTTTAATGTCCTGAACTTTTCACCAGAAGATGGCAGCAGGCTGATGTTAGTCACAAATATTTCTACTGCTTACTGTTGGATAAATGTGGAGATACTGTGCTAAATACTTTGAACTGAATAGTTTACCATAGCTCACAGTGAGAAACTGGGCGTTGCAAAACATTGCATGTCAAGCAGTTTTGTGGCTTTGTAGGTCTGGCTGGCTGCTGGCCTGCAAGTCCTCTGCAAGTTCTGGCCATTGTTCAGTGATGTGCTTTCATTTGACAGTCTTTCAAGAGCATTTATTTTGGAAGAAAAATCAAAGCAGGTAGAGCTATTGCTTAAATAAGTTTGCATTTGTTGCATATTGCCTTTCAGTTCAGGAAAATGTTTCATTCTGTTCCTAGAATTAATTTTCCTGGCAAGAAACTTCAGTTAAATGTGAATGCACATTTTCTGTGACAGAGACAGCAAAAGCAGAGAAAGGACTGGAACTGATACTCCACGATGCAGAAAGAATTCTTGTTTTCCATGAAAAGCCTATGTAAATATTGATCAAAAATGTGGAGTTCAGCAGCTCTTGCAGATGTTTTGTGGTATGTTTAATGGAAAATAAGCTGTGTTAGCCAGAGAAACAAAGATGTTTTTTACCCTGCAGCCATAAATTAATCTTCACCATAGTAAATGTTTAGCATGTTAACAAGCACAAAATGTCAGTTAGATACGTTTATAGATTTTCTATTTTCAGTGCATACAATTATTGCAGAATAACTTCACCATTGGCAAAGACCTCCTCCTGAAGAATGTAAGGAGCGGAAAATGCAGGTGTTTTTCTTAGATGAGAAGTAAAACAACAAATCCAGCCAAGGTGATCCATTGCACCATGGCTTGATAAAACTTAATGCCAGACCTTCAGATTTCCTCATGTGCCTGAGGCTGAGTTCCTTTAAGGTGTTCAATATGGGCAGACACATAAAAAGAGGTTACCTGGCCTAAGGTCACTTGGGCTTCCCCAGACCCAATTGTCAGCTAACAGAGACAAACTACAGACGGGGTCCGAGATGCCACAGTCTAAATATTGCGTGCTGTTGCCACTTATTCCCGCATGCTGATTCCTAAGTCGCATCCATAACAGTGATGTGCCTGCAGCTGTTTTTAATGACCTGTTTACAACAAAACATGCTAAGATTTCCAAAGCAAACAAGCAAAAGTAAAAGATCCAAATTCTTTGAAACTGTGGTTCTCAAGTGAGTCTTTACCTGTGGAAAATTTGGTGTTTGGCTGTGTAAATTAAACTATACCATACTCCACATTGACAACAGGGCTGGACTGATCTGCTACAGACAACGGTAATTCCAGTGTTTCCTTGCTTTTGAATGCTTCATTGTGCACCTTTGGTTGCATTAACTGTTATAAGATCTAAGTATTATGTGTAGTGCTTAAGAGGAATATTACATCAGAAAACTTCAAATTCCATAATTTGAGAGCAGTCTTTCCAGGCATATTTATGAAAAAGTAATCACAATGTTGTTATCAAAATAGTTCTTTCAATATGTACGATGGCAGAAGTTCATTCATTTGTGACATTTGGTTAGCTTAAGATTTGCACTTGCTTTCCCAGTAAACACTACTGGTGGGGCTTTCAAGTCTGATGACCAGCTTTGCACAAGCCAAAAGCCAGGAATGAAGGAAGTCGGATTTCAAACATTCATGCATATTTTTATTATAAATCTTATTATGCACAGTACTTAGCATTAAAAGGCTGCACACAGACTTACTTTCAATCTGTTATATTTGTTTTTTAAAGGGACTGAGTACCTCTGGCTAGTGAGCTATCATGAGTTCATGTACGTGCAAGTTAATGCAGTAGTATAAGGGTGCTTTACCATGCCAAAGACACAGCATGTATTTTGCCAGGTTATTCTACAACTAGTGCAAGTTGCCTAGTTATATAATTGAATTGATCACTAAAAGCAAAATCCAGATTTCCAGAGTGGCCATTCTTCCTAGCACTTTGACACCACTTCTCCTCCCACACTTCTTTCCCACTCAAGCCCTGGGTATCCTTTTACCTCTGAGGGGTAATTCCCTCCAATTCCATAATTCCCTCCAATCCATCGATATCCCTCTACACTGTCTGTCCTCTTGTCTAACGCCAGACAGTGTCTTTATTGTCTTCCTGTGTGGTTTCTCCGTATCGTCCCTCTAAGCACATTTGCTCCTTCTAGTGTCAGGTGTTCCTCTTTGTTGCTTCCAGCTCCCAGCACCTTTCTCACATCTCTGTATATGTCTGAGAACATCTGCTCTCAGCTTGCAGCTTTTTTCCCTCCTCATACTTGACTCCTGAAGACACTTTTCTGATGGGAAACCTGCAGGAAGTGCATTTTCAATGTGACTGAACAAGGTGTAGCCTCTGAGATCCTAGTTGGCTGTCAAAAGGGCTGGAGGAGGTCCTTAATGTGCTCACAAATTATTTATGTGCTCAAAGCCTGCTTCTTCAAAATGGAAAAATCCTGAAGAAAAGCCCCTTCATGTTTCCTAGCATTTCCAGAAACTGCTTTGAAAATATCAGTGTACTTTGTCAATTACAGTGTTTAGCAACACTGTGTATAAAGCATTGTATCAACAAAAAGGTATTATTCTCCACTCTGGAGTCAGCCTGGGAATTTGATCAGGAATGCATGTAAACTGCACTAAGACATCAGTGATTATATAAGACTTCCTGAATTTAAATTTCCAGAATAATTTGCATTTTTTCTGCATAGAAATGAACATATGGGAAGCAGTTGTATGGATTAGGGAACAGGAAAGTGGAGCAATTAAAATTCCCATCAGTAGGGTATGCCAGCAATTTGGAAAGTTTGACAGATGCACATAGAACAAAACTGTATGACCATTTAAACACAATATCTCATGTATTTCAGAAAGCCAGTCAATTTGGCTGTAAAGAGAAAATGAAAGGGCGGTGAGCGTGGCTTCACCTGGGTAGGCGCAATCCAGCCTACCCACCAGTTTTAAGTAAAAAACATCGGTAATTTTTGGTAAAAGCAGCTGTCATGGGAGAATTGGGGGGTTGGCTGCCAGGACAGAACCACACTGCTCAGTGACATATGATCTAGAACTTCTTTACCATGCAGGATAGGCATAGCAGGTAGATACTGGTTTCTGAGATTTCTCTTGCCTGACACTGGCATTCAAGGACCCTGTCCTTCCAGTCTGGTGCAGAGACGTCAGCACAGACCTCAGGGGCAGAGGACACTCACTCTGATCTCCTAATCAGAGCCTGATCTGAATTTCAGCCCTGGATGTTGACCCTGTGCACAACACGGGACGTCCAGGGATGTGGCGTTTTACTGCTTCTCGAGGGGTTGTTTTCTTCACCATGTGTTACTTTCTGCATCAGATTGTCTGTCATGCTGTCAGTTGCCATGGATAATCACAAGTCACCAATAGCTGTGACTTTCCAATACGTGGTGCTGCTGCCCCTGTATTTTCAACTTTCTCTGCAGTGGGGCATTTGCTAACCATTCTGGCCAAAATTAAATGCAATGCTAGGTGATGCTCTGGCTGCTCTGAATTAGCCGCGTGGTGCCTGGTGCTCTGCCTTGAATGCTTTGGCTTCTGTTCTAGCTATATTGTGCTTACGCGTACATAGTTTCCTAAAGAAAAAGCTTCACAAGTAATGCCTTGTAAGAAGTACACAAGTTGAAGGTTTCAGGAAAGAAAACCCAGAAAATATGATTGCAGTTTTAATTAAAAGAATATATTTTTCCCCTCTAAAACCTAACCATACTCGATGATTTATTTAACCTGATTGTAGTAAAAACTGGTATTTAAAAACCTACCTATAGCTTATGAGAGTTGAATTCTATTTTTTATTCTTACAAATTCCTAGTTTACAAACTCTGAAGGCCTCATTTTTTGCTGCTAAAAGGGCTTTGGTATTACGATCTTTGCAGATGGCTGTTGATAAGTATTTGAAAATCACTCTCTGCAAATTTACCCTCATTAGAAGCTGTGTAATCTGGAAGTATCTTAGGTTTCTCTGAAGTTTTAGGAAAGCAAGATGTGCAAAAGACCTTAATAAATTCTAGCACTCAGGTTTCCAAAATTTAGACATCACACCGTACCTCGACCGAGTTGACCGGAGGCAGAACCAGAAACTTTTAACTAAGTAATTGGCCCTTTAATGAAATTTTGGCCACAAGAGAAGGTATTTCAGGCAAATTTTATGTGTGGAATGTCACTGATCCATAATTCTTACTACTCTTTATTTAGATATTTAAACAACTCGTTCGTGACCGAATTGACATGCTGCAGCCTGGTACAGGCTAGCAGAAAGAATAGTATTGCTAGTACTGAAATAAGGTGAAAGGAGCATACTGTGGAGGCTGGTGTCCCTTGTGAATAAACTGTTGTTACTAATAGTTGTAAACTATTTGCTAGTGCATTGGCATGTCTCCAAGAAATTTATGTCTTTTAAAAAGCTTCTAAATACTGAAGGCAAATAACCTGTGGTAACAGATTTCAAAGGGAATATAGGTATCTGCACCCCCTAAGTAGCTTTGTAAATAAATTTCAAGCCTAGAAGGACACGTGATTACCTAGTATGACCTCTTTCATAATGTATTGACTTTTGTGCAGTACCTGCATTAAAAGTAATGGTTTGTGATTGAAGAAGAACTCATAGTCCTAATGTATTTTGTGAGTTCTAAACTTGCTGCCCTCCATTTCTAAGAAGGGATAAAATGGTAGCTCGTATGCTAGCTAAATATCTTACCAAAATATATAGTTTTTTTTAAATTCCATACCCATTTCCATATTTGTTTGATGAGATATATGCAAAGAATTTCTGAAGTTCTGGTTGTTCGTTGTGCCTCATGAAACGTATTTTAATAGTTGATTAAGGTTTAAAAAGAGTTGTCAGGGAGATTTATAGAAATGTTCTTGATAAAGAGCATAGTAACAGTGACTATCAACTGTTACGTGTGCTTTTAGCATTAGAGCATAAATAGCCACATACGACAGTAATATAGATATCCAATGTAAACATCATGGTAGAAACCAAATCATATATTTATACACAAGGTTTATATGTCTCCAATTTTTTCTCTTGCTACTCCCACACTTTAAAAAAATCAAGGAGATAGTAGCTACAGCATTGTTTGTCTGTTGCTTAGAGGCCCTATGATGAACCTGCTGTTAATAGGTTCTGTTTGACGTCAAGTATGTGTATCTGTTTGCAGAAAGTGACGCTGCTCAAAGTTTTCACCAGAAATGTGTGCTTTTTCCACAGTTGACAGAACCCATCCAAGGTGTAGACACGGTAGTTATTCTTAGTTATGGTTAATTTTTTTTTTTTTTCTTAGGATGAGACAATGTTCACCAAGAAAAGCTGTCGATAATTCAGGATCCAGTTCAAACTAACAGCTGGTAAAAGTCTAACAAAACAGATGAAAATACAAAAGGCATTTTACTACAGAGAAGGATGGACTCCTACTACAGGGAAGTACTGTAGTACTACTTTACTAGTAGTAGTAGTTTACTAGTACTAGTTTACTACTAGTAGTAAAGTACTCCTTTACTACAGGGAAGGATGGACTTAATGTCTCCCCAAAAGGGCTGATTGTGTTTGTAATTTATAACTCTGGAAACATGGAAGCCCATCACCTATCAGCAGTGAAAAATGACTGTCCATTTTTCCATTTTCAGAAATGGAAATCTGTTAAGAATTTCAGGATTTCTGACAGCTTCCTCATGGCTGGAATTCTTTTATACAGGGAATAGTTCAACAGGAAACTTAATTTTTTCCTAAACTATAACTTAATCTGCTTGACTTTTTTCCCATCAAAAGGTTTTTTATGGCTTAAGAACTTCCGTCCTGGCAAAGCAAGGTGATTGTCTCTTTTAACAGCTAGCCAAAACTTGCCTGCAATTCTCTAAGCTAGATGGACTCCTAGAGCAGTTTATGAGCTTTCCATGCTGTTTATATTGTCAGACTGTATTGCCATGTTGCTAACCAGACTTTTCCATAGCACTTCAGATTGTAAATTTAATACAAAAGTAGAAGTAGTGGAAAACTACCTTTCCTTTTGCATGGAGAGGGACAAATTTAATGTAGGAGTGAGGGAGTTGTTTGTAAATATCTTTATTCCCCCCCCTCTTTCCTTTCTTGGCTTGCATTATGCCAAGTGTATGAGAAATGACATGGATCATAGCAAGCAGATGTTGGAGACCTTCTGGCAAAGTTTTATCAGCGCTCATCTTATGCTTCCTGAAAGCTGGAGCAGTGGGTGAAAACATGCTTTTGGAAATTGTTTTGCAGAAGCCTTCATTTTTTTGCTACGGCACCAGGCTTCGGTCCTGTTAAAAGAACACAGGACCTTACTTCCCTCTCAAGTACTCCTGTTGTACACCGGTTTAAATCTACAGACTGCAGAGCAACAGCTCCTCATTTCACTGATGTAAAACGAAATTACCTGTAGAAGATATTGTTCCAGGTTCTCTGAATCTATAGCAGTTTTTAAAGTCCTCTTCAGCTGTCTCTTAAACAAAATTACTGTTTTGCCCTAAAATCAATGGAAATCAATTCCCATTTTTTATAACCGAGAAATTAATTGGTGGAGTTATTTTACAAAAAAGAAATATTCTAAGTCTTACTTGAATTTGAGGACACTGGGCTGTGGTCCATATGTTTACAGGTTGCACAGCATCCCACTGCTGTGTCAGGTGAATCATCCAAGCTTACAGAACATGCTAAAGCAGTAACAAATCTGGATGAAAATGAAGGGCATAGGCAAAGTGAGCAAACTCTGGGGCTGAATCTCCACTCCACCTGCCTTACGGATTCCCACCGGCTCCAGGCCAGGTTTGTGGAAGTGCACGTAGCCTGCAGGTTTTGAGGCAAGGTTTGAAAAAATGGATGAGATTCTGTGAGGAATCAGAGATTGCTGGGCAGAGAATTTCTCCTTTCTAAAGAAGAAGGGCGCTGTGAGACAGGAAAAAGTGGGATGTGTGGGCAGAGGGAAGGGACTCAGGCTACCCTCATGATGTAGAGGAATTCCATGGAATCATAGGATCATAGAATATCTCAAGTTGGAAGGGACCCATGAGGATCATTGTGTCCAACTCCCTGCTCATTGCGGGACTACCTAAAACTAAACCATATGACTTAAGAGTGTTGTCCAGATGCTCCTTGGACTCTGACAGGCTTGGTGCCATGACCACTTCCCTGGGGAGCCTGTTCCAGTGACTGACCACCCTCTCAGTGAAGAACCTTTTCCCAGTGTCCAATCTGAACTTCCCCTGGCACAGCTTCATTCCATTTCCTCCTGTCCTATCGCTGGTCACCAGCGAGAGGAGATCAGCACCTCCCCTCTGCTGCCCCACTTGAGGAAGTTGTAGACTGTGATGAGATCACCCCTCAGCCTTCTCTTCTCCAAGCTGAACAAACCAAGTGACCTCAGCCGCTCCTCATAAGTCTTGCCCTGGAGGCCTTTCACCGTCTTGATCTCCCTCCTCTGGACACACTCAATAGTTTGATGTCCTTACATTGAGGCACCCAAAACTGCACACAGTACTGGAGGTAGGGCCTAACCAGTGCAGTGTAGAGTGGGACAATCGCCTCCCTCAGCTGGCTAGAGATGCTGTGCTTGATGCACCTGAGGACACAGTCAGCCCTTTTGGCTGCCACGGCACACTGTTGACTCATATTCAACTTGCCACCAACCCAAACCCCCAGATCTCTTCCTGTGGGGCTTCTCTGCAGCCTCTCGTCCCCCAATTTGTGTGTATAACCAAGATTACCCCATCCCAGGTGAAGAATCTGGCACTTGCTTTTGTTAAATTTCACATGGTTGATGATTGCCCAGCTCTCTAGTCTATCCAGATCTCTCTGGAAGGCCTCTCTACCCTCAGGGGAGTCCACAGGTCCTCCTAGTTTAGTATCATCGGCAAACTTACTTAATGTACATTCAACTCCTTTGTCCAGATCATTTATAAAATCATTAAAGAGCACTGACCCTAAAACTGAGCTCTGGGAAATCCCGCTGGGAGACTGACAGGCCTGTAATTAGCAGGGTCTTCCTTCTTACTGTTCTTGAAAGCTGGGATGTTTGCTTCTGCTTTGGTGCTGCTTTTTTCTCCAGTATCCAGAAGGCGTGGTATGTAGAAATGAATTTCTGCACCGATTCTGAGATCAGTTCTGGCAGTTTCAGTCCAAAACCGCAGTTCACAGTGGTTTCTATCAATGCATATCTTCAGATGAAAGGTTTTTAAAGACTGTTGCTTGTCTGTTATATCCTATTTGGTGTGGCAGCAACTGACACTCTTTTATAAAATACGGAGTAGGTTTCTCACACTGGACTTGAAAGGCTCTAGTATAGGTGTCAAAGAAGTCTCCATGTGTAGCACAGTTTTCTTCCTGTATCTGTAGTAAAGAAACGCTCGAAGATACAGTTCAGTGCAGGCATCCTGTTATTTCAGACACAGGAAATTCAGTCTTCTGCTCAGAAAAGTTTTCTTCCTCCTCTGTGTCATGGAATAAGGTAAAGTAGACCTAATTTGAAGTAAGAACAAGTCCATAAGCTTTCACAGAAAATCCTCTCTTGAGAACCCTGCCTCTCATTTTGCAGAGGTTTCTGTCCTGGCTCTAACCTTTGAGGGAGATACCTGCCATTAAAGCATAGTTATACAGCATGACTTCTGGTTTAGACTTGTGTGTCTTTGAAGTAGCAATGGCCGCATCATTTTCATGACTGGACTGTTAGCCCTTCTGATTGGAAGGAGAGCACTTCTTTAGCCAGTCTGGAGGCAGAGGCTAAGATAACATGAGCTTGCTGTCATTCACATCAGTGTCCTTTTTCTACTGAACAAATGGTAACTGTGTTTGGCTCCTTCTTTTGGGTCCCTCTTTTTTTTTTTACTCGGTTATTGGTAAAAAGTCTGTATTGCTGCATTCTTCTGGTGTAGTGCTAGGGCAGGAAGCACAACCTGCAGGGCACATGGCCCAGACACAGATGGAGCCAGAATTCAGCAGCCACTGGATTGAATACAGTCTCCTTTGGCAGCCTCTGTGGCATCGCTTAGTCTTGGTTTTGCCTCCTCTGGTAGAAATAAGACAATGCTAATCTTATTTTTTTGGGGGGGTGGGGTGGAGGTGCAAGTTAAGTGAGATTCACTGGCGGAAAACCTGTGAGCTGAGATACAATATTTTCATTTTTTTCCTCAAGAGGAACCTTGTTGAGCAGCTTGCGCTAGATACACAGGAGCTTCTCAAGATCAAATGGGAGGCACACCATTCCAGCTCTGAATAACACCTTCTGTTCTCATTTTCCAGCATGGTCCATCTCAGCGGAGGTAAAGGCAACAGCTGTTAATTTAGGGAGACATTTTCCATTTGAAATTGATGAATTCACATCTCAGAAATTATTAAAAAGCTTATTTAAACACTCAATTTTACTCTCAAACCCTTCTCTGTCCGTATTTCCTGAGTACTTGTATATCTATTTCGCCATTTTCTTTAATGAGAGGTGGACTAATTTACATCTAATTTATGATAGTTTATATACTGCTGTCATGCCTCAGATGGCTTTGTGGGCTTACGCTCACTTTGCAATGGTGTGAAGGAGAGCAACTTTGGACCTCATTATTGAGAAACTTGTGCACTTTTTTAGACAACTTAGGTTCCTTTGTTTTCACGGATGTTTCAGCACTCTCCATTATTTCCCTACTTCTTTTTTCTCCCCATCACTCAGCTGGACTGTACTTTCCTTCATTTGAGTATATACAGCAAACTATTAGCCGGACTAGGAGCAATTAGTAGAAGTCTAGCAGATTTTTCTATTTAGAACTGAAGTGCTCAACATTTGAATTAAATCTAAATTTTCTTAAATCTTTGTGATGCTTAGATAGCCAAGATTTTGCCTCAGCTCCCTATTATGTAGAGGCCAGCCATGATGTCTGTATCCAAAGGGAAAGTCCAGGGGAGTTCAGAATTGGGGAGCTTGGGTTGAGGGATTTGCTTTTGCTTCACATTTGTAAAAGAACAATCTTTCCATTTAAGATGTCACATGTTTATGGGTACTGACATTGAATAAACTTTGGTTCAACAGCTCCTTCATGGGGATACATGTTTTCCATTTTTTGGCATAGCATTGCCGTATCCTGGACTTTTGAACAAACAAGGAATGGGCAGCATAGGGGAATGGGTGCCTGTCTTTGTTTCCTGTCTGCAGCCAGAGGGCAATTAATTCATTAGATGTATGTTACTATTTTCTATTCCTGACCTCAACAGGTGTGGGCGTACTTGTTTTTTCTAACTGTCCATCATCTCTGCAAGGACTGATAGCCATCTATCCAGAAGAACCTGATGATTGTTTTATGCTAAATCATTCTTCACTCTAGATGTACTATGTTACTGACACCTGAGGTATTATATGATTGGTATATTTCAGAGTAAGGAAGGATGGCACAATTAATCTACGTAATCCATTCCCTAGCATTTCAGCAGGCACACCAGAAGTACCATAATATCTTCAGTACTCATTCATTCCCTCATTCCTTTCTTTGATGCCCTTAATTGCAGTCTTTCTTTTGGCCACCAGTCTTGCGGCCTATGTGGTATCTAAATCAACAAGATTTTATTAATTTCTCCAAGCTTCTAATATAGTTATTTGTGTGAAATTTGTTCCTGTAGAGTGTGAATGTGCAAGCAGAAAACATGACATCTAATGATGCCTGTCATCTGTACAATCAGCTCTTGATAGTCATCAGTCTAGAAAGGATGTTGTCTTCTTTCATTCGATGTCTCCCTATGGAATGATCGTTCTTTTAAAGGTGTTGTTTTCCACTCCCTAATAGCCCTGCAAGCCTTTAATGCAGTTGAGCCATTCAGCACTAGAGTGGATAAGTTGTTACTGTGTTGTCCCTTCCCCCTTCATCCCACTCAGGGTTTACTGACCTCGTCTGCATCCTAAGCACAGGCAGAGCTTGTTGGCATTTGTCTGCAGTAACATTATTGACATTAAACATTCAGACTCCTTGTTTCACATACAGAAACAACATTGTCTACTCAAAGCGGTTAATCTTTGTGGCTTACGGATGAATTCTCCGAGGACTGATATGTAAATCTCTTAGTTTTTTAGTTACCTGAAATACCTTTCTAGCGTTCTGTCTCATCTCAGATAAATATCAAGTGTGCACCTCTACTTGGTCTATGGTAGTGCTATACAAGCTAAGATGTAAAAGAAATTGGTATTTGCTCCATCATTGCTGGTTAGGTGCAGTGGGTGTGCACACACAAGGACAGACCTCACCAAGTCTTGCTTTAGTGAGTCAGAAAATCCATCATAATGAGTTTGTGTAAAATGTGTTCTGCAGCAATTGTGTTAACATGCTGAAATCTGAGAGCTCTCAGGCTTGCAGTGAGGATGGCCTTATGGTACTTCATGACAGGTCTAATTACACTTTGTCTGCTCTCTTGGGGGAGAGGGGTATTAAACTTTGTTCTTGGTTGGAGGGCACAGATAAATTGCTGTATTCGTTTTGTGAAAGCTAAACCCATTACCACCCAAATTTAGTATCCCAGGTCATGCATATCTACCTGTTTCCTGTTAAAAGCATATTCCAATTTCAAAGGATACTGTTTCCATAAATAATTTACTGAAGTTACTGGACTGTTTGGACCTTCCTTTTGCTAATGTCTTGGGTCAGCTGCCAAAAGTAATGCAGCCACAAATGTTTACCGTGTGCTTTTGCCATGACTGTCCCTGGGACCCCTGAAACTGAGTTTTGGCATCACTTTCTCCATGTCTGCTGCATTTAGCTAGGATGAGTGAACTGTGACAACATAAAAGAGCAACTCAATCTGCATGATTGCTTGGTTTTGCACAGTTGTTGTTTGGATTAATGACAGTGGGGGGGATCTTTAAGACTTCCTTTCTACTTGCTATACTTTCTGTTTTAAATGAGTCAATATTAATCTTTGCTTACGTTATTTCAAAGAGGACATGTATGAACGAGGTAGGAAGATAGTATTTATTTCTGCAAATTATCTCTTGTGAACCTTCAGGTACTGAAATACAGGTAAGTCAACAAAGCCCTCTAAACTGTATCAGTAATACCTAAATCTTATTAATGACAATGTGAAGAAACAGTACAATTCTTGTTCATTGAGGGTTATCTGAGATGAGATTAGTAGGAAGATTATATCAAAGATTTTCTTTTCTTGGTTGCACATGGAGAAAACAAGATAAAAAGTGTGAATAAAGGCAAGGGTTGCCATAAGGACTATAGTGAGCTTAATATAGAGCCTTGCTCAGAGTTCACTAGGTCACTGAAGAAGAATGACCATGATGACTTTGTGCAGCTTTTGAAAGGGACACAACCGCAGTTATTTGGACACAACCCAAGGGTTTCGTCCTCTTCCAGGGTACTGTCCTCCTCCCAGCTGCCCTGGTTTCCCAGTGGTGGCATTCTGATGAGGGTGAATTTGAAAGACCGAGTAATTGTATATTTCATTCTTTTGGCACTGATGAACACTATAAATGTAGAAATATATGTTTCTCTTTTGTTAAACTTTTGTGTGAAATCACAGTGAAGACCATATGCATTCAAATGTGTCAAACCTCTCTTTCTCCACTGTCACTTTTGAGGTGATTACTGATCCATCTGACCATTTGCTGAATGTATGTGTTGGGGAAAAGGTGAAGTTTGGCATCCAGAGTTCAGCATTGTGATATGACACAAAGAAAAAATCTTCTGATCTGTGTGGGAATTACAGTTAACCTTCTGAAGGTTTCAGATTAATATTTTTTGTACTATTATGATCACAGGGACTTCAAGCTTCTCTCAAGGGATCTCTTGCTTTTATTATGCATTTACTTTTTGTTTCAAACCCATTAACCATCTAAAAGCAGAACCTTGTACTTTCCATATGCCCCTGTCCACAATGTGTTTTCATTTTCCTGATATTTTTACCATATTCAATATTTGATACTTTGTACATGGATGCTCTTCTTCCCTTCACAAACATCTAATCTGTCATCCATGCTTTTGTAACTCAATCAGGTAGCTGGACCTCTGATTGCATCTCCATTGCTTGGAAGAGAAGAGATTTGCATGAAAAAAGACACAATGTCAGTGATTTTCTTTGCAGCCTGACTGTTGGCAATCAGTTCCTGCTCTTAGAGCCTGCCCTAGTTCTTTGGCACATTTTTAGATCCCTGTCTTTCCTTGGACGGCATCATTATTCCACCTAAACTAGAGTTTTCTATAATATTGACTTAATCTGACCACTCATGGAAATTAGAGATGGTATAAGAAGTAGATTATGTGGCTGAGGAGATGTTGCTTTTTCCTGTGAAAGCTAGTCTGAGGACCTATGTTTTTTACAAGGGAAAACTAAATTCTCCTGAACGACAGTTCAGCCATTTCTAAGCCTCATGTTTTTTCTCTCAAGCAGTAATCCCATGGCATTCATGACCTTTACGGACAGTAATTACCTGTAGTAAGCCACATAACTGGGATAAATTAAGATTTTAATAGTACACCTTTCTTACCATTCCACTGCGTTTTAAACCCACTGTGATAATGTTTTATTATTAGTCACAGACATTTAAAAAGTCTGAGAAGCTTATCTTGAGAAATGCATAAATCTTACAGGATTCTTTCTCCTTTGGAGAAGGCTATATTTTATTGTTAGTTGGCAGAGAGCTGTGCTGGTCAGGGAGACTGTGGTGAAAGCAGAAAGTGAATTCAAACATCCTGAACTCTGGTCCGAAACTGTGGCTCCAGGTTGTCCTTCCTGGTTTTAACAAGTATTTAATGTAAGCTGATAAATGGTTCACGTTTCATCTCAGCTTCTGGTTAGATGAACCCAATTCCTTTGAAGCAGGTGACTTGTATTCTTTTTACCCTCAAAGACTCTGCTGTTCTTCCATAATTCTTGACCTCAATCAAGTAAAGTGTAATTTGCACAAGTGAAAATCAGAGTAGAATTAGCCAAAAACCCCCAATAACTAAGCAAGCAAGCATAACAAATATCAAAATTTAGGTCTCATCAGCTTTTCGAAAATAGGGTACAGTTAGACAGCTGAAGTATCGAAACATTTGTACAGCAATTTTAACTGTTTAGCTCTGACATTAATGTGCTGACTTGCTGCAGTCACACAGCAGTGACTTCAGTACTGAAGAATCATGCAGTTGTTTTATAAATATTTATCGTGCCAGAAGGAGTAGTAAAGTGCAGCAAATCTCAAAGTCTAGCATTGTTCCACTCCTTCTTCTTAAGAGTCTTACTCTGTTATTTACATTAGTCTCTAGCAAAAAACATTTTCAGGGACATGTCTCTGGATGCAGAAGCAAACCTTTTATAGTATCATATATTGATGATGAATTATCACTGAGGATCATTTTCTGCTCATAGTCTGTAATACATTGAGTGTTACTATAAAATCTGTGGGCATACATCACAATTTAGTGTGAAATAAAAGAAGACAAAACATTCAGGTTTACTTCTCTGCCCTGTCAGGAGGGATTTATTTGTGTGAAAGTACTTTTCCCAAGAGCTAACTCTGAAATACCTCATTCTGTTGTTGTGCACTCTGAAGTTCAACAAAGAAAGCAGAATTATACATATGAAGAGTCTGTAAATAGTTGAGGTGTAAAGCCACCTGTGTTGCCAGATCATGCTGAAGGTTTAACTTCATCGTAGGGCAAAGAGCTTGGCAGCCTGGGGCTGCTGCTATCTGCAGGAGATCCTGTCCTTTTTCTCATCCTGGGCTGTTAAGAAGTCCCCCAGCATTCACACTGCCAGCAATGTCTGCAAGGAGAAAAACAGATTCCACAAGCTGTTGTTCCCTGCCTGCTCCTGTGGGGTCTCTGGAGAGGTACCTGCATTACCCACCCTTGTCCTGCTGATCCACAGGACCTCTCACCTTCCCCAGTGCCAACAGTGCTACTGGGCCAGTGCAGGACTCTGTCTGCATCCATCAGGATGCAGGGTAACATGCCTGCAGCAGAGAGCCTGCCTGGTATGGGCAGGGAGCTGCACTATGGCTCTGCTCTGGACCGCTTGGGAACGACGGTGTCACAAGCGAGCCCCTCCAAACCCTGTCTGTGCAGCTAAGCTGTAATGGGATACTAACTGATGGTATTAGTGAAGTGTCATTAATTTGTTCCTGATCAGCTATTCCTTACTTGCAAAGTGCTACTGCTGGCCAGTGTCTGCACTGTATGCAGGGCCATGATGAACTAGGTAGTATAGCTATTTCCCCCACTCCAATGTGAGTGCAGTTTTACCATAAAAAGCTAACATAAGGGCCTCATCAACACACTCCAAAGCCAAGCTGAAGACTAGCTTACTGCGTCATAGACCTTAAGAGCGTAGAGGGATGAAAGTACACTTAGGGGTGGTGTGAAGCCAGCAGATTTGAAGTCGAAAAAATAGGCAGATCTTTTTCCCTTAGAGAATGAGGAATAATTCCTAGGAACGTTGGAAGACCACAAATGTGGCCAGAAAGTGTCAGTGCAGCCTGTGTTTGAAAGCTTTTTGTTACAAAATCCATTCCAGCAAGGTCACGTGGACCAGCAAGAGTGACCATATTTATCTTTTTTTCATTTTCCTGTTTAGCGCTCCTCCAGTTACATGAAAGCTGGAATTTTATAAGGTTCCTAAGAGAGTGGGACATCTCTTTTTTTTTTTTTTCTTTTTTTTTTTTTGAGATTTCCACCCTGAAATTTCCACCATTTCTTCTAATATGTTAACTGACAGGGACAGTCTGCCTTACTCCCTGTAAAGACTCCCTTTGGGTCTAAACTCAAAACTTCTCTAAGGCAAAAATGAATCTACTAGGACTCCTCCCGATTTATGATTTCACAGAAGGATTTGTAATCCAAATGAGAAACTGGCTTGTCAAAAAGATGCTGAATTTTATTTGAGCGCTCTGGGCCCTTCTTCCCTCTTATGCTAGTTTGGAAAATGATTCAGTATATGAAGGTGTACCCTTGAATGCAGACCAGACGTTATCATCTGTGTAAATTTAGGTAATCAGGCAACCACTGATCCTAGAGTACTCAACATTTAATTTAACAGGGACTTCGTTAAGTATAGAAGTCCTTTCAAATGAGTGATTCAGCACTGGACTAGATGTAGCACTGGAAAACATACATCCAGTAGGGAACACTCTGACTTTGGCAGGAATGATGTATGAGACATAAAACCAGAGGCCTCCTTCTCTCACTGTAATTCCTGTAGGCTGGTTCCTGAAGTCCTTAATCAGCAGCCTTCACATTGATTCTGGTGGGTTTGACTTAAACCAGAAAGGGACATAAACTGTTATGTCTCTGGGAAGAAATCTGAGGGTGGGATCTCAAACATCTTTTTGACAGCATGAGCCTTGCCCACAGTGCTCTGGCCTGGTGCCAATGTGGAAAGAAGGAGGTCACCAATGATGGACGATCCATGATGGCATTTTAGTTTCAGTCAGGAGGGAGCTTCCTCAGAAAATCAGTTTGTTCTTGCTGCCCTTGTTTTGGTGCACATTATGGAGAGGTCTTGCAGTATCCAGACTTAATTGCTTTCAGAAAGAGAGCTGGGCAGAGCAGTGCTGCCCAAGTGTGAGTGAATAGAGACTCCTGAACTGTTACTCTTTTGTTCACTTGTCAACACAAGTGAGCTCAATGTGTGGGCAAAGTAGGACAATGAGTTTATGAGAAATGGAACAAAAGGGACATTAAATAGAGTTTCTAGTCCAGCACAATACAACACACTTGGCTGTATCTCAGATTAAATTACTTTTTTCTTCATCTAGGTGAACTTGCTTTTCCTAGGCTGTTTTTGTTGGCTTCACAGACTTTTTTGACTGTGAGCTTTAGTAGTAGACAGAAACAACCCTTTCTTTGTGCGGGTTATGCTTTTGCACTTTAAATGATCAAAGCTGTAGCAGTCATTGCAATGCTCGCTTATCCACTATTTCGTAGTTGCAATCTGCAGCCAACTTATACAATGAGGTATTATTAATCAGCTGCCTGTAAGTCACTAACTCCTGTGCTGCATTTTTCCCTTGCAGATGTCACCATTGTCCACACCTGCCCACCAGGCCCTATGAGAACAGTGAGAAGCCATGCATGCTGTCAGAGTACATGGAGCGATACCCCCTTTATGCCATCACTCTTCCCAGAGGCTCATTTAAGCCAAAGGAACCATACAAGATGGCGCAGATATCCATGGAAGGCATCTCAACTACAAAGTATGAAAAACAGTGAAAGTGACTGAGGACTGTGACTTAGATAATGTGTGTGTGAGAGATGGGTAACGGAGAAAAGATAAATGATTGGTTTTCACAAGGGCAGCCTGAAGAGAATAACGTTGAGGTTGTACAAACACTCATGAGGGCTCTGTGAAGGAGGGATGAAGGTCTGAAGCCGGTTGCTGTAGTGGAGGCAAGCAGCTATTTTTCTTGCACTTCCTGGAGGGTGAGATGTGATCTGATCAGAGAATATATGGGACATAGAAGCACAATCATGGTCTTGGCTTTTGCTCACTTTCTGTTTTCGGAAGGCTTCTGGGAAACAAGCAGAAATGTTGTCTGGGAAAGTATGGATGATATTGGAGGAGTATTTTTCTTTTTTGTGTGTGTTTTGTGTGGCAGTTTTTACACTGTAATGTGAATGACTGGTTTCCAAGGAGGTGTGAATAAGATAGACCTTGATGATTGGAAGGGGAGTGTGGGTGTTTTCCTCAAGACAGCCACTGTGGATTGCTGGACTGTTTCTGCTTCTCAGCTATGTTGTTGCTCAGTGTTGGTGTTCGGCAGAAGTCCTCACATTCGCACTGTGCCCATTTCCCTGATGGAAGTAACTTCTGAGGCTCTTCCCTGCTGCTGGCAGAGTGATGTGCCAAGAGCTTGTCCACAGAAGAAACTCATAAAAAATAGGAATCTGATTCTTTAATATGAATCTGAGAGCTTCCCTTTCCTCAAACAGTGACTGCTGCCTGATCTTGATGTTTACTTCCTTGGTCATCACAGGCACAGTCATGAGCGACATCACTCTTGCCTTTGCTAAACTGAATTGGAGACCTGGGAGATGTCAATGGCTATTAATAAAGTCTTAACAGCTAACACGACCCATTTGTCCTCATCCTGACATGGAAGCTCTGCCAACTCCTTCCCCTACCTGTGCCTTTTTAAGAGTTGTCAATTTAAATCACAAATGTGGCTGATGAAGTCTGAAATGCTTGACCTACATTTGGGACGCCTCTGTCTACGTAGGAGTTTTCAGCAACATCCAAAAGGATCAGAGGGTTTCAAAGAGCAGACTTCACTTGTATATATGCCTTCCATGTCTAGCATGAGACAAAGCAGCTAGATGTCTTCGTGTCTGCCTATAGCTAAATCCTGGGCTCATTATTGTCCTCTTAAGTCAGTCGAGGAGGGGCAGCCACCCCTGTCAAGGAGTCCTTAGAAACTTCCTGTTCAATCAGCAAAACTATCCTTGCTCAAACAAGGCTAGTGATTCCCGCAGTAACTGTTACTCCTTGAGTTTAGTACAACTTCTGAAAAGCAGACTAGTAAGAAAGTGCAGAAACTACTTATACTTGCTTCTTCAGAGCATGCACTCTACCAAATACGTAAAACTTGCCTGCCCTTGTAAGAGGAAAAAAAACAGAGCCTGAACAGTTAGCCATCGGATTGCAAGTCTTGCTGTCCTCTGGGCATCACTGGTAAGAAAATACACCTAGCATGAAAGTATCAATGCCTACTGGAAAAGTGCCACTACCAGTTAGAGGACTGCTAAAAGCTCTGGTTCTGTATGGCTAAACTCAAGAGAGAATGAATTGATGGAGTGTATGAGAATAACTGCAGGGAGCGCGAGGCCAGCAAACACTGAGTTGTCACCAGTCTTCTCTAATAACCCTTCGCTGAGTGTTACGTGTCATATTGCAACAGCAAGCCCCCTTGATAAAGTCTGGGAGTTGCAAGCAGTACCATTTTTCATGGCATCTTAGATGCAGGTTGCCACTGATTTATCAGCAGATCAGTCTCTCCTCTGTAATCGCCACTGCAGGTTCTGTTGTATCGCAATAGTCAGAGTGGGAAAAGGTACTGCTCCCACTGCCAGAAAACCCTTGATCACACTGGTGAAGAATTGCCTGCCTGTGATCTGTTACTTGCCTCTGGTACAGGCTTGGCTGTTTCAAATGTGGGATTGTGCAGCGTACCATGAGTGGCTTGGCAAAAACCCTTTCTGTTACTGAGCCCTTCTTGCTATTGAGGATGCCGCATGCCTGTTGTATTGTGCACGTCTTTTCTTGGCTCCTCTTAAAAAACGCGTTGGCTTTAAATTGCTGACAAAAGTATGCCAAGGAGCTACAATATGTGTGACACCTACATAGGCACCTCTTGATGCTCTTGGGCTTTTTTTTACTAATGCATTTCTGGTTTTACCCCTATGCTTCATACTTTGCAATGTGAATTCTCTTCCCTTCAGCTCCACACAGACTTTTGAGAACCTTGTTTATTTGCTAAGATACATTAACTAATAAAATATATTCAGATGCTCAGGCTCTTGCCCACTTAGCATCACTCCAGAGGTAAAGTTCAATATTAATATTAGAATAGCTCCTGTATTGACCGTTTCTCCTGGCCGACTGCCAATGGTGTAAACAGATCTGCACACCAGTGGAAAAGTACTCTGAGCCTAGAGACTGAATTTGCTGGTGTCAGTCAGCACACTCTCTGCCCTGTACCAAAGGATGTGGGCAGTGAAATAGGTTCAGGTTAGTGAAGGCCAGATAGTGATGTTCTTTTCTTCTCCGTCTTGTTTCTGTAATGTTTTATTGGAGTTAAGTAACATTACTCCAGTATCTTAAAATAGCTTTTTTAGTGGTACCTGAGACAAAGCTGATTCTTTCCTCAGCTGGTGTTTTGCTGTAAAACTGTTTTGTTGTTATCTCCCCATCCTGGGCTGAACTGCTGTACCGTGTATTGTCTGGGAAGGCTATTGTTGCCTCTCTCATGTTTCCCATACAAACTAGATAGCTTACTGTAATTATTGGGTTTTTAAAAGGAGTTATGTCTTCTGGTGTAACTCCACTGTAGAACAGAGATAGATAGCTTTGTGTATGGCCGTTAACCTCACTGGGTGGAGGGAAGGAGGAACCTGGCCTGCCTGAGGTTGTCCAGAGCCGCCTCAGTTCCTTTTTCAGAGTCCAGGTTTCCAAATGTGAAAGGTTTGTGTGTTTCATTAACTGCCTGTATCCTATCCAGACTTTCTTAGGCTGTGGAGATCAGAGGAAGTATGAATTTCTTTGTGTGTCCAGAAAAATGAACATAATTTTTTTCCCTTAAGACAAAAGACATAATGAAAATTGTTCTTCACAGGAGAGATTACATAGCTCATGAAGTGTTGCCACGGAAACTTAAACCACCTGAAAAGCATATCAAGAGTGATGAGAGTATGGATTTGACCTCCACTTATAAACAAGATTATAACTCCTACACTACCTCTCAAGTACCTCCATGCCTCCCCTGTGTGACGAGATATATCCCCAGCGCCAAGATGGATACAAGTACCACTTATGAAGGTATGTGTCCTTGCAGCTTCCTTCAGGACTTCACCAGTAGCTTCATTTTTTAAGAAGACAGATCAAAACAGTGTGCAGTTGTTACTCCTTCTGTCTGTGTATGCCAGCAGGAACCACACAGACACATATTGTTGGCAATACAGCCCTGCATAAATGGTAGAATTGGGATCTCTCTGAATTCACCTCCTTCGCATGTCTGACAGGCCTACAGGCATCCTAGGTAGAAGCAGGGCTGTGAGAACTCCTGCAAGTGGGTTCAGCATCATCATCTTTAAGATATACTGAACATACTCTTGGTATACTGCAGGGCTGGTCCACACATTCAGTGGATCAGACACATCTAAAATATGTAGAATTTGCTAGGTTTGAGCAGGTCATGGAGCATGGGACCCTTTTTGAGTGTGCTGCAGAGTTAATCTGTGGATGTGCAAGCGACATATATGGGAATTACAGACACACAGAAGTTCCACACAAATGTCCAAAGCACTCAAGCTCCACTCCTGGTAAAAGAGGTGAACTGTACATCTAACTATGGCCTTGTTTCTCAGTAGCAGTAACTTAGTGTAGGTGGTTTGTCTTTGCAGGCGCTTTGTTCCTTCCTCTCCTCCAGCACGAATTCTCTTCTGTATGCACTGGGAGAAAGCTTTCAGTTACACAGTTACAGTAACTGTGCTAGTTTTGGTATTAAGTTGTAAGTAGAAAATCAGAGGATTTTGTATCCGCTCTGCACAACTTCCAGCTAGCTAATGTTGCTAAGCAGATAGCTACCATTTTTGTATTTCTTAAAATAATTTTTAATTATTTTATTTAAATTTTATTTTTATTATGCTGTGCAAGTATAAAAGCTTATGATCAGTGCTGGCATTGAGATTTGTCCCAATGTATAGAAACAATTTTTTTCTTAAAACTCAAAATGATAAAGGAAGTAAGGAAATAAAAGCTATGTGAATGCAGTGTTAAGATTATCCAGCTGAAATGACTGAAAGTCAAACTGTAGTGCAGCTGCATGTTTGCAACGGCAGAAACTGGAATTTTTACATTAAGCATACAGGAAATACTGTCCATTTAGAATGACTTGAGTCATGAAGACTATGACCCACAGGTGCAAAATACCCACGTTTACTCAATTTTGAGCACTTTGTTTTGCATAGGCAATGTCACCAGATGGTATTAATTGGAATAGCTTCAGTGAAGCCAATAAAAAAAGGCTGCTTTGCACAAGCGGAGAATCTTTCCTTCTGTGTTTAGATATCCTTAACTTCTCCATATCTGAACCAGATGTATGTCTTTGTCTTTTATCAATGTTTAGGTCAGCACCTTAACTGTTACCCCAGAGCTCTAATAAAATGTATCACAGCCACATTTGGTTATGATTTGCAGTATTTTTCAAAACACTGCAAATGGAAATCTTCTTCCAAACCCCCTCAAAGATCAAGTTGCATACTGAAAGAATTCCCTTTTAAAGGCCCAGGTTCACAAAAAATACAAGTTTTCATTGTGTTATTCTCTAAGCATTGCTAGGTTTTACTGATCACTACTCAAGTGTGAAAGTTTGAAACATGGTATTCAATTAATTATCATAATTCAAATATTTAAGCAGCATATAAAACAGTGCTGCATTGGTATTAAATTAGCTTTCCTACTGTATTGTCATACTCCTTCGCACTAAACACACCATATCTGGAATGACACTGTAGGTTTAAGATAATGCTATTACATATCTCAATTAATGTTAGATGACTTTAGTTTCAAAATTCTCATCTCCTCCAATGAGATAGACATAGCAGTTTCTATCCATCTGCAGGTGTGTAATCTAATTTTAGTTTTGTCTTGCTTGGTTACAGTGAGATGTGCCTAACGCTCCAATAACATATGGTTCATATCCTCTATTCCCTCCTGTACCCCCTAATGTTTTCAAGATTGTGCTACATGGGAAACTATTAATATCTATGGGAGAAGAATTAGAGTTACAATAAAATTGTAACATATTTTGAAGGAATAGTAGCACTGCTGGCTTACACTAAGTAAAATAAATTCATAATGCCTATGAGGTCTCCAAATGTGTAGAGCTTGTAAATTTTTAAAATTGAAGACAGATGGACTTGCTTGTCATATTTTGAATACTTTGCAAAAGCTGTGGTTACATCCAAAACGCAACGATTATTTTCCAGAAAAGATAATGGGGGAACCTAAAAAGTTTTTTGGTAACTCTTGGTTGGCGTCTGAAATGTCAAATCTCTGAACAAGCCCTTACTTAGAGATGGACTGAATGTCATTAGCTTCTCACTTTTTAACACTTTATTAATACAACCCCTGTAATGACACATGTCCATTTATGCTTGTGTTTCACCCTGCTGGAGGATTTTCCCTTCAGGAAAATGATGTACCCTAGGCATGGGCACAAGGTCAGGATCCCACTAGTGTGGTGGTGCCTGGACATCTTCTGTTCCCCCAGAGAAACAGAAGCACCTGGGGCATTTAAGCACTCCTGGCACTAGCAGGGCACGCAGCCTGGGCTTCAGTGGCAAACAGTGGCAAACGAATGTCTATGGCGGTGCACACAGGCAGGCCCATGTTCTCCACTGACTTCACTAATTAGTGGTGTGAGGACAGCTCTGTACCCAAGGGCCAGGATGCTCACTGAGTGCAGCACGGCACCTATGGCTGCTGCTTCCTCTCTTGTGCCAGGGCAGAGCAACTTGATTTGAACCAGAAGGACTTTAAATGGACACATAATTGGGGCAAAAAGTAACTTTTTTTCATCAACTTCGCATCATAATGAACACATCCTTTGTGTAATTGTGTTTGTGCAGTACAATAGCCCCTGACATTCAAAAAGAATAACTCTGTTTGGATTGGAGAGTTCAAATATCCTAATTCCTAATTGCATCATTTACTCTCTAGTACTTTGAAATCCAGACTTCCTTCCTGTGCAGAGTCAGCTGGAAGCTTATTTGCCTCATGACTCTCAATGTGGTTTGAAAGGAGGGAAAATAAAAAAAAAAGACTGGGGTTACCTCCAAGACTATTGCTTTTCAACTTCCTACCAGTAACCATAATGCTCTCTAGGGGAAGTTGCACAAGATTACTAGGAAGGGAAAAAACAATGGTCTTGTGGCTGCAGCACTGGTCGCAGACTTAGGCAGCTTTGCAATAGATTTCTAGTGTGACTGAGTGCAAATCTTTTTAAGTCTCAGTGCCTCTTTTTTTTTTCCTGGTATCCTGCTGAGGAAGGAAGATATGAATGTCTCTAAATTGCCACCTAAAATGTTTTCTTTGTCATGAATTTGCATAGCAAGATTTCTGGAGTATGGACCATCTCTGCAATATGATTCTATGCTTCAGATCAGTGCAACCTTGTCTGCAAATTCCAGCAGTTTTCTAGTAAGTAAGAACGGGAGACAGAGTTACAAGCTCCTTGTCAGTTCCTGCTTGTACTCACAGCAGGAGTACCACAGAGAGCAAAGCCAGGAGCTGAGGAGATGCCACACAGCACAGCTTGCTGACACCTAGATGAGCTGCAAAGCCCTGAACTCAGCAAACAGTAGGCAGCACCACATCTGTGCAGCTGAGAAATCAGGTCATCCGTAAATGAGAAGGTGCAACGAGGAAGGGTAGCTCTGTGACTTGGCCTTTAGAGCGGAATGGTGGACATCTGGTTCTCCTTGCCCCAGAGATACTGATGGAGACACCTGGACAGCCTTCTGTGGACACAGGCATACTCTGCCTGTGCTCTGAGCCAGCCACAACATAGCTGCAGGAAGGTAAATGAAGGGGATTGAAGTCAGTGCCATGATACTCCACTTTCATGATTTCTGGTTGACTAAGCATGAGGACAGCACCCACTCAGTCACATGCAGAAGGCGTCTCTGCAAGACTGAGAATGTAGTTTAATCTTTCCACATGGTATTTCACCATCTCTGTAGGTATGTGTAAGTACAGGACTATTTTTATTACATTTTCTGTGTAGATGCTAAGCATTTCCAGGGGTTAGCACGCTAGTGTATAATGTGTTCTACAGCAGCTCTTTTAATAGGATTTGTCAATCATTGCAACATCAACAAATATTTATTGCAGTAGAAAATGTAATAATCAAAACATAATATGGTATATACCTAATATCACCAAAGAAATTCCGTTGATCACTTAGATAGGATTTTTCTTATGTTTCAGATGACTATGTGCTATGGAATGAACCAAAGACAGAGCTGGTCAGGCCAAACGACAGGTTTCACCCATCAGAAGAAAAATTTGACCACAGAACCATTGTCCAGGATGACTATCTCTACAGGGGGCCAGTTGCCACTCAAAGCTGCAAACCTTTGAATCTAGTCCAGAAAAGCAAGGTTCCCTTTGAGAATATAACCAATTATAGAGTGAATTATGTGCCACACCCTCTGGAGAAATGTTATGTCCATAAACATGAGAAATACAAGGTCAATGAGGTCCCATTTGATGGTCTCACTACCCACAAAGTTTCTTACAAGGGGCTGGCTGGTGAGCCAGCCAAGCTGGCAAAACCCTACCAGCCAAAGCTTCTCCATGATCTTCCATTTTCCTCTACAACCGAGTTTCAGGAAAAATACCAAGCTTGGCCACGGCCTCCTGTATTCACCAAAAAACCTGATGTATATCTTCCTCCTCTGGAGAAAATGGACCTTCACACCACTACTCAGATACATTACAAGCACCCAAATGGCAAGCCAGCCAAGATGTGTCGATATTTGGCCCAGCTTGAAGAAAGGACTGAGCCATTCAATAGCTCTTCTATAATGAAGGAAGACTATAAGCCTTGGCTATGCAAGAGACTAAAACCTATCATTCATGCTCCAGAGCTGACTTTCTCGGCAAAGTCAATGGATTGCTTGACTACCTTTCAGACCCATTATGTGCCTCATCCGCTGACAACAACGAAGAGCTATAAGCCTGCCTGGTCAGGCCCGAAGCATCACACTGTGCTAGATGCTAAAACTACCTACACTACCAGCTACACACCAAAGGGCATTGTTAGATGCTTAGCCTCTTACAAAAACCCACCTGGTTACGTCTTTGAGGGAACTGATGCTGATGGTCACAATCTCTATCTCCCTGCTTCCAAGACTCAGCGCCTGCAAGGTGGACACTGAAGGAAAAAGAATGTGTATGCAGTCTTCTTGGAAATGGATTCAAAGAGCAGGGCCTCAGTGAACTACAAATGACAGCTTCATTTTCTTTGTAACCTTCTTTCAGACCAATCACTGATTTCATATTTGGAGACCTCTTAAAATAAACTTAATTCCCAGGCATTGTTTTTTTCTGGATCATTTGCACAAATGAAAAACATAAAAACTGGGGAAAAGACACATTGATCCTTGTTTCTCTGTATTTTTTTCTTTTTCCCAGCTAACTCTTGCTCTTCAATTGAAAGAGAGAACCTCCTCCTGAGACACTAAAAGAGAGATCTCATAGTAACATACATTATTATTTGTGTAATGGGGGTTCAGCCGTGTCCATGATGACAGCAGTAGAACAGCCTCTTCAGATGAATTACATGCTGTGAAGTCACACTTAAAAGTCATGGCTGGATAACAAAGTCTGAGATCTGGCCTTATCAGTCACTCCCATCAAAGACACATACAAAAGGTACAATTACTGGGTAAATATTACTGAAGATTGCGCCTTCATTAATTGCGTCACTGTGCTGCCCAGAGCTAGGCTATCAGATGTGAGGTTGTCATGCCAAAGATGCCACCCTAGACTGACAACTTGCAAGGGAAGCTTTTCAGTAAAAGCTCGTCACTGCAGGATGCAACGAGGGTACCAGAAACGTCAAAGCTTGACATTGAAATTACCATGTGTTGCTACAGTTCAGCCACCAGCTGGAGTTGTGTTACCTTTTGGATAAAGGCAATATTAAGCTCCTGACAAGAACTGTTCATTTCTGTGTTCAAGGTGCTTTTCTGTAGGCTTATGAATGTTACCATAGCACTATGAAACTTACCGGCTTCTCAAGCATTTTCTGCTTTCCTAAATCCTCCTCTCCCTTACTCCTGGCAGCTCTGGCTGTTTCCTGAGTATGTAGCTCAAGTGCTAGGTAGAGTTGTTGCATGCTGGAGGAAACGCTTGTGTCTCACTATTGAGGTGGTTGTATTTAAAGAGGAAGCGGAAGACAATTTTCTGTGTAATCATATTTTAAGACTTTTGAAAAGCTTTGAAACCCGTTGGGATAGAAGTCTTCCATAAGTGCTTGCAAGCTAAAGCCAAACACATTCCATCTGGAAATGTGAATGCTTAACCCTGAGGTTGGGAAGCCACTGGAACAATCATCCTAGAGGCACAGTGGTTCTGCATCACTTGAAGTCCTTAAATCAGTCCCAGAGGTCTTTTCTAAACATATGTTCTAGTTCAATGAAAAATGATGTGCTTGCAGCAGGAACAACTAGACAAATCTCTACAGATTACACCATACAAAAGGCCCAAACTATGTAGTCATTGATGGCTCCACACAGCCTTCAGAAATTCAGGAATCTGTAAAATATTCACTCACCTGTAGCGAGGTATTGACCTAGAGTATGTTTGGCATTTTTTTCAGCTCCTGCTATCTTACCAGCCTTCTTGAACCTTCATGTCTTTAATGTTGAGCTTTGATAGGAAAATATTTTTTCTTCCCTATCTCTTTTTGTTCACTTAGTTTTCTGATTTTATTTAGCAGCCTGTAATTCTGTCTATTCTGAAACAGAGTTTATATGAAAGAAACAGCTGGGTCTTGTGATTGCAGAAGAGATTGTTCTTTTATGCAGGAAAGCTCCTCGACTGTTCTTTCAACTCTTTGATGTGAGACTGGCAGCAAATGCAGACCCAGAAGAGTCTAGTGTATAAATCTATCTTTATTACAGGTTTGTGGGGTTTTTTTTTGCTGGGTGGATGTTAGTCTTATCAAAAATGGGTAGCAATGCAATATGATGCTTAGCATTAGTAATTACTGGATTTTTGAACATTAACAACAGGAGTCTTGATTTTGCAAACGGTGGACCAGCTCACAGCAGCATCAAGCAGATGTGACAGGTTTAATTCCATCACTTTCACAGCATGAGACACAGGTTTGGTTTTTTTTTTTCTGACTTGTACCTAAATGTAGGAAAAACTTATTAAAGCCAATATATGAGAACACTAAGGAACAAGAGTTCACTTGAATGACTAAAGGTGTGGCTCCACAGAAATTAAAGCTGATATTAAATCTTGGGCTGCTGTGGTCTCACCTTTCTCCCCGCCTGCAGCTGCATGTTCCCCTGGTTGCCTCTCTTTCTGGTAACAACATTAGCACTATCTGACTGCATGATAGGCTAGATAAGGAGACTGACCTGGCTGAAGGCAAACCAGTGTTTCGTAAGGGTAAGACCCATTTACTTCATTTCCCTGAACCAGTGCACCACACGGTTGCACAATTGCCAACTTAGGTGCAGGAGGTCAGCGCAGAAAGAAACATGTGGCTCAGGTAGCCCAGACTTTGCGTGGCTGGAAGTGCTGTGGAAGTGCATCCGCTCCTTCCCAAATAAGTTGTTCAGTGCCTCCTAATTTGGTGTTGCCCTGAAGAAGGGGCTTTGTGTGCTGCCTGACCTCCCTTGGAGGAAGGGTTTGTTTAACCCTGTCTCTGTCCGCCTCCTTCTCCCTGGTGGAGTGCTAATCACAAGGTGAGCCTCTCCACCGCACGGACAGGGCTGCGCTTCTGCCCCTCCTGGCTTCCTGTGCAGGAGCTGTCCTGCCTTTGCTCTGTAATGCAGTTAAAGTAAAGCCACATCTTTCCAGCCTGCAGTTTAATTTTGATTAAAATGGGTAGTGTCATTAGAAAATCAGCATAAGAGAAAATTCTAATTTGGGGAGGACTGAAGTGCTTAACACAGAAAATAAAGATGGGCTACACTGCAGTACACAGGATTTGGTTACTGTTTTCATGCAGAATGAATTTATGGATAAAGATGAGCAGAAGTTCGTTTTACCTTATGTTTCTGCCAATTAAATTTAACTTTTTCTTAGAGTGGTCACAATCTGAGAAAGAAGGAAGTACAGGCACAAATTAGAAGCCCCGAAAAAGAGCTTAAAAGGTCACTGAACTGCACCACAGGTTTGTGTAATTGTTTTTGAAGTTACATACAAGAGGAGGAAAATGAAAATAAACCGTGTGCATGGCAGAACTAGATGCTAGTGCTAGATGAACTAGCTCTTGTTCAGAAACCTCTCAGATGCTCTGTAGTGATCTTACCTGTTTTGTGGGACAATAATAAGTGAAAAAAAGACTACCTGCCTCTGGCCCAGCTTCCAGTGTTGGGAGCAGCCCTGAGAAGCTCATGAAACTTGCAGTCATGATGCAGCACAAGACAACACTTGTGATTCAGTGAACAAATGGGTGGAAAGAGGGGAGTCAGCTGTAATCAACCTCCTACTTCATTCATTTGTACTTTTGAAGAATGGATAACGGCATGAATACCTAAACAATGGCCTAAGTACAAAGGCTACTATTGAAAAGTGTTTCAAAAGCCAAAATGCAAGGATGAAAGCAAGGGACTCTGTCCTTGGCAGGACTGAGAAAGGCATCCAGTGGAGTTGTACCATAAAGCATGCAAAAAAGAACAAGGAGGATTGTGCGAACCAATAATAGATGAAAACTGTCACTGCCAGAGCAGGTTACTACAGTGGTATCAATTACTGTAATCAATGCCGATAGACACCAGCTGTGCACAGCAACAGTCCCCTGTATGTACACTGCAGAGCCTGTTTGGAGGAATAGCTTCATCCTGCATCCCTGCAAACACAGAAGAGGAGAACTCACCAGCGCTACTGATCTCCAGGGCAAAGCACAATCTGTTAGGCAAGTCTTAATCACAAAAGCTGAATTAAGGAATTTTGGTAGCAGCTTCCTGGAAGGTCCTGAATGCCTGCTCGGCCAGGAGGAAGGGACCACTGTGATTCCTGCCTGTGGAAAGGCTGAGCAAAAATATTTAATTCCCCTGTCCTCAGTGGGAAACAAAATAAAACAATCCCAAAAGAAACCAAGTTATCTGGAATAATGGGGGAGGGAACTAATCAGTTCAGTTTTGACTTGCATGATATCAGCCTTTCAACCACCTGTGCCTGCAAGGACTGCAAACCCCAGTGCCTCACATCTGCAGGAGACAGTTATTCCATCTGGAGGAGATTTGCAGTTGGCAATAGGTAAGATGTCAAAAAAAAATCAGTAAGTTATATACTTATGGTCTAGAAATATGAACAGGCCGCAAGTTTGTGAAAAGTTTACCACTACAAACTCTAAAAAGGGCTTCACCCAATGCTATAGATTGCTAGAGAGAGCAAATTGTCAGCACCTCAAGTGTTTCAGAGCTACGAAGAAAGTATTGAAAGATAGGTGGTATGCTTCAGCAAGGACTGAGGACGTTCATATTATGGAAGTAATATCGATCCTGGGCATGGTACTCTGGAGACAGGATGCAGCTGAACTTAATGTACAAAAAAGCAAACTCTTTCTTTGCAAGATAAAAAAAAAAGGACTTTCCTGGGGCATGGATAGGAACTTTCTGAGGGAGCCATGTCAGCTCTGTTGGAAAGAGACATTTGGGCAGAGAACTGTGGTCTGGGTTCACTGGGATGGGAAACTTCCATAAAGAATTATCTGAGCAGAGTTTGTTTTGGGTTGATCCCATTACAAAACCCTCTTCCCCCTACTGTACTACTGTCTCTCTCTGCCTCTTTCCCACATTGGAAGCAGTTGTTTGATGGTTTGTGCCTCTCTTCTTGCTTTTGTGGGGAAACAGCTTTGGGGCAACCTGATTTTCACTTCTCCATCTGGCTTCACGTCTGTCCCACAGATGTTTTGGGCTGCATTCAGCAGGGAAGAAATAGGGTAACTCTTAAAGAGACAATGGTGTGTTTGGCTTTATATTCTCTGTTTTCACCAGCTCACTAGCGCGTTGCTTGCTGGTGCAGAGAACTGTCCCTAGACAGGTGAGAGGACTCATGCGGTACTGCTGAGTGTCATCACATGGGCTCAAGGGTGCTGCTTTGCTGGGCGAGCAAGTCCCTGCTCTGCTTTGCTCTCTGCTAAAAAAGAAAAGTGCCTGTGGGATCCTTCCTGCACAGCTGGGTTTGATTTGCTGTGATTTGTATGTAGTGGGTTAACAGTGAGAGTTTTCTTTTTTGGTAATAAAATCACTAGGATGTATGCTATTAGTGGAAAACTGACTCCACCAGTGTTTCAGTAGGTGAAGTGTTTTAACAAGCATTCACCAACCTCATGGGCTATTTATTTAAACCAATAATTTATGCTTTTAAAAAAAGCAGCATGTTGAATAGGGTGGGGGCAAGTCTCCATATAGCCCAAACCAAATTACTCCTCAGCCCAACCATTAAGCACTTCCTTAAGAGAAAAGAAACCCGTCCTGGCTCCTCACTTGGAGACCAAGCTGTTCACGGCCCGTCTGGTGTGATCTTTCTGGTTCAGGTTTTATTATTGTGCTTTGCCACTGGCCCTAGGGAATTTGTAAATGAAGTAGTCTCAGACCTCATGTGAGACCTAGAAGCAGTAGACTACTTTATAGTAGTAAAGAGGGTAGTAGTAGGGAGTGGTTTCCCATGCCCATGTCATCCAAAGCATGTGTGGATAACTATATGCTTACCATGCAATCATTCACATCCTGCTGCTGCTTAAGCAAACAGTATTTATATGTAGCCAGAGTACAACCCTCCAGTGTCCCCTTCCCTTTTAACCACATAGAGCTGCATACTTTTATTTATATCTACACAAATATAAAGCTTTTATTTGCAAAGGGCTTAAAGGCTTAGGCAACACTTTTGTTTTTCCCTTTTTTTCGTCGCCTAAGAGATAAGCAGTGTGTTAGCAGGAAGGATAGAGAACTGCAACCTGAACAAGCGGCACATTGTTTGTTCATTGTTTTGGCTTACAAGCCCTAGTTGTCACAGTTTCATAAACCCTATCCCTTGTCCGTGCCAACTGAATTGCCTCCCTACTCCTTCCTGGTTGCCTCTGCCTCCAGAGAGGACTCTCCTGCCTGGGCTCTGTTCAGCTGGGGCCTTGGCTAGTGCAGTCCTGCCTGCTGTGCTGCAGCCCTTTTGTAGTCTCGGGGGCTTAGCCAAATGCCTGGTCTTTCAGCCGGTGCCCGGGAAATCTGTGTGTCTGGGCAAGCATGGAGGCACCCTGCAAGACAAGAATGCCACCTCTGGTGAAGGATGAGCATTTTGTGGTACTAGGGTCGCTTTTGTCGTGTGAGCTTAGTGGTGATGCTGCAGCAGCTTCACTGACATGCTGTGCAGAGGAATCTGGCCTTTAGAAACGTGGTGACCAACTTCCTCAAAAGCTGCTGCTCTTGCTGACAGAGGGACTTGTTTTGAAGGGAGTGTGGAAGGAGCATGGTATGATGGAGTCTCTCCTTGGAACGAAGTAGTGTTTAGCAATTAAATTTAGTAATTAAATCAGCTGTCAGGGTCAACGACCTGCAGGGCTCTTTGGAGCTATGTAAGCAAGTGAGGGGAGAGTGGCGGCTCTGGGCTCTTGTCAGTGGCACAGTGGGGTGCCAAGGAGAAATGGGTGTGTGGCAGGCGATGCAATGCTGCATCACTCCTTCCTATCTGCCTCACCTCACGAACAATCAACATGTGCAGTTCAGAGCAGCCAGAGGCAGTATAATTTGCACATGGTACAGATTGATATAAACTCAGAGAGCGCCATTAAAGACATTCCCATGCAATCCCCTGTTTCTCTGTGAAGTAAGCATGTGCAGGTCTCCCAACATGTGTGCTCACCAGTCACAGTGCCAAAGGCAGGCACCAGTGTAAAGCCGCTATGCGTGAAGGGCAAAGCATGTCCAGTGGGCTTCCTGCATTAAAAGCAAAACAAAAAGCACTGGCAAGATTCTCATGAGAATGAATTGTATCCAATTGTGGTTACAGGGCGTGATATTGGCAGCAAATATTTCACCTTTCACACTTTTATTTATTACATTATGCTGTGAGCTACTTTCTGTGTCAGTGACAGGGTATATGCTTTGCCCTCAGTATCTCTAACAATAGTACTTACAAACTGATTTTGTTTCATCTTATTTTGGTTTTTTTGGTTGATTGTTTTTTGATTGGTCAGAAGCCATTTTTTGCTGTGCTAACCTTCTTTCTCCCTGTGTAAAGCCTTCTTTATATGAGCATGAGCTGGTATACAAACTCACATTAGTGAGGAGCCACTGTTGATGATCCTGTTTTAAATGCATTTTGTGAGCTACTTTGTGCTCTGTTTTGTCAGTTTCTTTTTTTTTCATTTGAAAAAACTTCCCAATGGACCCTGCTGTGATACTTCACTAATGCTAAGGCACTTGTATACTCTCAGCCTTGCTGCCTCAGCCACCCAAAATGCATTGGATGGCTCAGTAGAGGCTATTTCAGGTTTTGTAACCATTCTGGCAAAAAAGAAGGGCTGGAGTCTGTGATTTCATGGACTTTCTAGTCTCAGTCTTCATCAGTGATCACTGAATGAAAGATGAAGCTGAGCACTGTATTTGCTTCTCAGAGGGACAGATGGAGAACAAAATGTATTGTTGTGTTCATGTCTTCATGTGTGAAGTTGAGAATGGAAGCAAATAATTTGTATCTCAGTGAAAAGGCAGGGGAGGACAGAAATAAGTATTGTAATCAGAAGAGGAGATGCTGAGATATGGCTTTTCCCCTTATAAATCTGAATAAATAACATGTTGGATTGCATATTATTGAAATGCCTTAGTGAGAACTTTACATCAAAATTTGATTAAAATTCCTATGACCAGGTTTTAGATTTGATTCTGATTGATTGAAGGGGACATGCTGGGTGGAGATGATGAAAAGCAACGTAGGTGAAAATGATGATTATCCAATATGCTTTTAGTGTGAGAAATGTGTAAGATCAGTAGAAAAAGGATGTCTGATTGTCCCTGCCCTCAATTTTTTGCTAACTAAAGTATTTGACATCTTCTTTGGTTTAGTTTCCACAAATAAAAGCTGAGTGTAACAGTTAATATATAACACTATTGATAAATATACATACACCTTTAAAAAAGACGACAAATGGAATGGCTAAATTGATTCGTGAACTGCGGCTAATATGCAGAGCCATAGTTAGCATTAGCAGTTCTGAGCTTCCCATCTATGTACACTGGTAGTCTGTGACAAAATCTGACATTCAAAACAGTTTGAAAGCTTCTGTGTTAAAAGTTAGATTATTGAATGAATGAAGTTAATTCATTCAATTACTAGCTGAAATGATCAGTGACTCACTGACAGCTGCCATTAAGAACTTATGAGGACTTCTACGGTCCTGAAACTCTCAAAGAGAGTAAGCACTTGTTTCATCTTTTTCTACACATAGAAGTGTCAGCTTATGCTGATGTAGAATAGTCAAATTTATTTATGAATCAATATTTGGATGCCCAACAGATGGTAAGGTGATCGTTAGCTTTTTGTTTGATACGGGAACTTGCAAAAAGGATCATAACTTAAAAAGAAAAAAAGCTTCAATTACAGTCCATATAACTATGGACAGATAGTAGGAAAAAAAAATCCAGTTAAAGGTTACTTTGGAAAACTCTGCCTATGGCTTCTATGGTTTTAAGAACATGTATGCAGACATACATGCCTGGAGTAGTTCAGCTGTGCTTACCTTGCCACTTAACAGAGGACAGGAGTAGGTCTCCTGGGGGGAACCTTTCAGCACTGCATTTTTATGCTTGTTGCAGAACTGTTTTTCTTCCTAGAGAAAAATTAGTACGGAGAACAAAACTGGAAGCTTGCTTTTAAGTTTTTGAAGGCTTTTTGACTTGACTGGTAACTACAGCAATATACGTAAAAAGAGAATAATTATTCTCTTGAGAACCTAAGCTGGCCTGCTGTTCATTTTACATCAACACCAGCTTCTATACTTGTTTTACTCAAAATGAATGACCGAATTCCCATTGTCTTCAATACTGTTGCTTGGAAGTCTTAGATCTGGTCTTTGGCTTGCATCTGTGTGTGTGTTTATGTATGTGTGAAGTATTATTTACCTGCAATGTAGGTGTCTAAAAAGCATATACGGGAACATGATACTAGGGAAATTGTCAGTAAATCAGAGCAAAATCACTGCTCCCTTTAAGAAGAGACAGTGTATCGTTTGTTGGAAAAGGGCAACAGCAGAACCAGCTTAGTTTTCAAAACTTGGTTTTGTCTTTGTTAAGAGAAAATGTTTTTGCTTTATTAATTTTTTTCTTCTTTCCCCTCCCCCTATAATTCTGATCATTACCAGGATTCCTTCCATGTGTATGCTTGATGCTTCAAGGAGTTGCAAGCTCCATTACTGAAGGCAGCAGCGACCTATAAGGAAAGACTGAAGTAATAGGGGTTGCTTCATGCCATAGGTTGCCGAGGAATGTCACAAGATGTCTTTAAGCATTGCTGCATAGAAAAAAAGGGGTATACTTTTACTGATTTCCATCACCCTAGGACCAGCAGTGATGGCTTTATACTTCCGCAAGAGCAATATAGAGGCAAGACATTAGTGAAAACGAATAAAGCAAAGCAAATGAAGGATTAAAACAGGTGAAGGATTGAAACAGGTAAACCTTGTCCAAGACAAGGTGCAGAATCTTAATGGCTGGAGACTTTTAAAAACAAGTTAAGACACCCTCTTTCCCCAAGGCAGGTAGATCATGTGTATTTCGTGTAAGAGCTGTGTGCTGTTACCGTAATACATAATAAGGACAGAGTACTCCAACAGCTTTGCTACTTTGTTTGGCTTTTGTTTTTAAGATTAATAAACAACACGTCAGACATCAGTAGATAAATAAGTAACCTGCATTACTTGTACAAAAAGTTATATAAATACACGTTTGCTGTTTTGTTTTCTCTTTAGAGAAGGAAAGCGTCCTTTCATAAAATATCCAGCAATCCTTATCTTAACTGAGATGCTGCCAAGTCACAATTCAGAGGACAGACATGTGAAATTAAATCTACACTGTGCAGAGACAACACAGTGGCCCTCCAGATCTGATCCTTCATGTTTATCCTATGCACAGTTACACAGCTACTATTCAACATGTGATCATCTGAATGTGTTTTGCTATTAAAAAAATGACAATATTTCCCCGTACTGCTTTTTGTTAACTACTGTACTAGAAATATCCACCACATCATCATCGTTATCATCATTATTATTATTATTGTTGTTAAGGAATTGTCCTTCATTCCATGCATAATTATCATTTCCCAAGTTAAAAACATCATCCCTCCCTCATGTCATAGTTTATAAAGCACTCTGTGCACAGTTAAGCAGATCCCTAATTAAATGCAAATGCTATTAAAATTAGGTGAAATACACTATTACTGTTGATTTTAGAGGAACAAAATTCTGGGGAGATTTAAAAAAAACCCAAAATAGTTTTATCTGGACAAAATAATGTACAATTATTAATATTGCACTTTTTGTACAAGAAATCCTAATAAATATACAGAAAAGATATACATTTACATACATAGAAAGACATTCTTCTTTTTTTTTAAATAAAAAGTTACACTGATGCTTAGCAACACTATTTCTTGAAGACCCATTTGTAGTAAGAGCATTCACTGCCAGATGTGTTTTGAAGTAACCCAGCTTGAGACAGTTTAATGCCATGAACCTGGCACTCACCCCAGAAGTGGACTCCCAGTTTTGCTGAAAAATCCACATGTCACAGAAGCTGTAACACAGCAGTCCTTGAACAGCATTTCATTAATGGATCACAAGGCACGAACCCCACTGAGGGTGACATGAGAGGCACAGGCAAACCTTTAATTTAGAGATGGTCTTGAACCAAAACCTCAGATCCAGATAGCTCTCCTTTAAAGTTTCACAATGCTCACAATCCCTACTTTGCAGATTCCTCTAATTTTAGGGCCCTATTCTGAGCAGAGTAGAGAGTGTCCAGGAACTAAAAGGACAAAGCACTTCACTGGCTGCATAACCACTGCAGCTGGCCAGGGGGAAAGACTCACAGGCAGCATGCAAAGTCATGCTGTGGGTGTGATGTTTGAGCCTCACTTTTTACATCATATCTTCAGGGTGTTATACATGGGCTTAAAAATGTGCTGCTTTATAGCACCTGTTTTGTTGTGGGAGGCAGCTAGAGAGGAGCACTTTTGTTAAAAATTATTGGCATTAGTCCTCTGGGGCTGATGCTGAATCCATTCTGTTTCTACAGAGTAGGAATAACCACAAGAAATCAGAATACAGCTCTTTTCTACTACTTGTCCAAAAAGGCTTGGCTTCCAGGAGAGAAAAAATTCACATTAGCAGGATAGGAAAACCCACTTCCTCAAGTTCCTTTCCAAAACCCCAGGTCTGAAAGCACCAAAGCTCTGGGAACTGGTACTCCTCTCTTTTCTGAATAAGTGTTAGGAGGATGGAGTATGTGAAGTAGCTCCTGTTACCACAGACAATTGCTATCTTTCCTGCTTGTGCTCTCTACAGGACAGCATTTGCAGGTTTGTACTACAGTCTGTCAGTAACAAATCATACTTTCTCTCCTTCTCCTGGATAATAACTACCATCATCAGCTCACGTCTGTGCTGAGGGCAACTCTCCTATCCCCGATCCTCCCTCACAAGCACAACCTGGGAACATTTTCATGTTTGTTTTAGTCTCACTCACATTACGCACTATTGTTCAACTTCCCTAGACACCAGATCCTTAAAGATCACAAGGATCTCCCACTGAAACCATTTAAAGGCCTGGCGTGAGAAGGAGAGAGGGGTTTAGAAAGAAAAAAAAGGAATCCAATCTTGGATGTAATAAATAGGTTTATAAAGCAAAATCGTATGCTTATATTCCCAAAGTAGTCTGAGATAGGTGAAGTATCTGTATACTGCATAGCTGAATGTTTAGTTTAGCCTTTTTTTTTTTTTTCTCCAGTACCCCATGACCTGCCAAGCTCTTTGATTATTTGTTTCATATTGCGGTGGTCCAATGTGATGCTAGTTTTTTACTCTGATCTGCTTCCCCATCTGTCTGTTGGTGTATCCCCAGCTATGTACATGGATTATGGGGCAGTCCCACTTCTCTCAGGCCCACTGCTGGTGGCGTGGGGCTCACTGACTCTTTGTGGTATACTCATGACTGTATTTTGCTGCATTCTGTCTCCCAGAGTCATAGAAGGGAAAACTTGTCAAGTCCCTTTACAACAATGATTTGGTAAAATGTTTTCTTTTTTTTTTAAAAAAAAAGGGAAATAAATAAATAAAATGAAAAAAAGAATTCCATTCCATTTATATTTTCTGTAAAAGTCCTTGCCTCAGTGAAGCAAAGGCTGTGATCCCCTTGTTCCTCCATTTTCATTGCTTTTGTCTTCAAGCTTTTCCACATGTCCCACAGCAGCGTGACTTGAATTGGGTGAGCTGGCAGAGTTTGAGCTGCTTCACTTTCTCACAGTACCTTGTAGTGTCTCTGCACTCCACTGCCAAAGGGGAAAAAAAAAGGAGAAATGGTGATGAAGCAATGAAAGAAGGATTTCTTACCTGAGAACATTTCATGGGGAGGCCAAGAGGGGGACAAAGACAGCTTTGTGTTGGGAGGTCTCACTACGAGCGTGAGCTTGACTTGCTGCAAAGACTGAGTGGGGACTTCAAGCAGCGAATGGCTCAAAGGAGAATGTGGTGGGCAGCCTTTGCTTTCAGAGCCTGGGGAGAGGGCTTGTGAGGCTGCTCCAACACTCTCTTGGTTTGCCATTTACCAGCGTTTTAGAGAGGCTCTAGGAGTTTCATTAACAGTTGTTAAAACACAGATTAAGTTGTAAATAAAACTGGAAACTTGTTTTAACAGAGTAGCTCAAAGGCACTTTGGCCAACCTTTTCCATTTGAAGAGACAGCGTGTGGGAGTGCCACTCCAGCTGATCGGCTGCTGTGTTGTGCTTTTCACATGTGTGTTGCAGAGCATACCCCGAGATGAAGATGTTAAGACACTTTTTGAACTCCCCTAGGACTTAAATCCTGGTATAATTTGGATAGATTTTAAGGCTCACAGCCTCCTGCTTTCGAGCTCCAGATTGGAAAACTGTCCAGTATCCCTGCAAGACCTTGAGTGTGTTGTTGCCTGAGGGATTCCCACTTTCCATGCTAAGGCTGGAAAGAGGGTCCTCACAGAGAGGTCGTACAGCCCTCTCCAGCAATGTCTGTATCAAATAACTCCACTGTTGCCTAGGTGTGGGACATTTCTACATAGCAGGAAGAGGCTGGAGGGACAGCAAAGGTCTTGCTTGGTACCTGTAAGCTTCCTGAGCCCTTCTACTTCCATTAGGCCACCCCAACCTCAGCTCACGGGTTTGGACCTATGGAGTCCGCTTTGCCTCTACTGAGAGGGAGTGTCAGAGGTGCCACGGCTGTAGGCAAGCGCAGGCAGGTTCTGCTGCTGCTTCTGCAATGACTGCACAGCAACCAGCTTGCATGCTAAACAATGGGATCTGCCCATCAAAATCAGCACGTGAAGTGGGAGCCAGGGCAAATGAAAAGATAGCGATTTAAACTTGTGCTGCCTGGTGTTTCCCAAGAGAACATTGCCGTAGTGAGGCATCATTTCCAAAGAGGCATATCATCTGTTCTTTTTTATTTTTTAAAATATTTGTAACTTTTCCAGTCCTTTGGCAGGCCCAATTAGTTGCTTGTCACCTGACAGCAAGCAGCTTCCACTCCAGGAGTCTCCATCATCAACCTACCCACTGGATTTAGACTTATTGTATATTAACTATAGCCAGCAGTCTGTGATTCATGTTTTTCTTTCTGTCTGTACCATTAATAGAAAGTTAAGACTGCATCAGCCATTTCACATGCTATTAGCAATTTGCAAATGTTCAGGCTGGAGGTTCCCCAGGATGCCCAGCTGCAAGGTTCAGTGATGCATTTCTGAGAGATGGCTCTGCCTTCTTTCCTCCCCCCACAAGGCACTGCCTCCCCTCCTCTCAGCAACGTACTGTTTTCACAGGGTGTGATGTTGCAGCGTTGCCAGTTCGCTGGCCGCGGCCTCCAGGCGCAGTGATGCTCTAGCACAGGCTTGTTGGTGCGGACATGCACGCAGTCCACGCGCCGGGACTGGAAGCCGTAGTTTCCACACGTAGCCGTGCAGACGGTCCACAGGCTGACCCTCCAGTGCACGCCGCAGATGTCAGTCCAGCAGTTCTGGGTGCTCAAAGGCCTGCAGGCAGGAGGGAGGGAGGGGTGACCCGTCACCACACTGCCCAGGGAGCAACGCACGCCACTCCAGGTGTCATGCAAGCTCCCGGGACAGCAAGTCTTGCACATCCGAAACATAATTCGCTCAGAGCACCGTATGGGTCAGGTATGCAACAGGTGCAAGTGGGGGTAACTCCAGTGCACTGAAAGGCAGTTTATAACTGCACTCAAGGACCAGACCCTCAGCAGGCGCACACTGGTATAGCACTATTGGAGCTAAATGACCATTTGAACTATTTGAGGATTTGGCCAAAATGTCTTCTCCGTGAAGTGTCAGACCAGAGATCCACTGAAAAGATGCAATGAGTAAAGTGGCAATGGTAAGACCCAGCAGGGCTTTGTAACATTTTTACGGCTTTCCAGCCAGTGGGAACAAAACCAATTCTCTGAAACCCTCCTTATCCCTTCAACGCAGTCTCGCAGAAGATGCACAGGCACACTTGGTTCCCATCTATTTGTCACACAGATTATGAAAATACATGAGTGGGAGCCAAAGAGCCAATTATATTCATTTTCATTAATGATCAGGCATGATTTACATACCTAAGTCTCATTGTAAAGTAAATATAACTTTACAATGTTGACAGTGGAGTTTATCTGCAGGAAAACAAAAGCCATGGAGTCCCTTTTTTTCCACAGTTAGTGCTTGTGTTTAAATAAGAGAGAAGGATACTGGCAGCTTACGAGGAGATAGCACAGCCTTTCAGTCAGGATTTGGCATGCCTTGAAGACTTTCCAGTTGTTGGCCAACTAGTGGTTTGTTTTTTTTTTTCTGGGGGCTCATAGGAACAAATAGCGAAACCTGGGCTTAAGCCTGGTGAGATTTGTACCACATAACAGTATGGGTTGCAGCATGACCTCTTTGTTACATAGGGGAAACCCAAAAGTTGTCAGTTAAGTCAGTAGTCCATTCAACGTCTCCACAAAGGGTAGTGGTTTCAGACATAAGACGTTCTTGTCCTACCTTGGTAAGGCACTGCATTGATCTGATGACACAGAAGTCCCATCTTTGGTCTGGCAAAATATCTGTCTGTGCTGTACAGCCAGTCGTGGTCCAATGCAAGGCCCATTACACTGTGAACATAGAAAAATCACTTAAGGGAGGTGAAAGGCTGGACATGTTCCCCTTCTATAAGACTGCTGGTGAAATAAGGTGCATACTGCTCTGCAGTGACTGTTGAGCTTTCGAGCACCTCCTGCAGCTCTGCAGGCTTTGAAGGCTGAGCGTGCAGTCATCTTCTGCCCTACTTCACCCTCCTCCAGCAGCATTAAAACTGCATTTCTATATCCGCTCTGCAGATTCATTACCTCTCCCCTTCAGTAGTTCAATCTTAAATACATCTGTTAGGACAAATAAAATGCTTTCATGTCATTAGCTAGGAGTCCATGATCCATACAGGAAATCTCAATACATTTATTGTGCATTTTGCAGCTTGTACTACCACAATCTATGGGCAAATAGTTAATAACCAAGAACGCATTGAACCAAGAACATACCCCATTCCATTTAATAATTTAAAAGCATTGCAGGACAATAAACAAAAGCAGCCAGAATGATGAACACAGCACATCTACCAGCTTGCTCCAATACTGAAGTTATCCTAACCTATTCAAGCTTATCAATCATGTACTTACTGTTTAACTTTTCTAATCCTCTCTGATTAAATCATAATTAGCTATAGGTATGAAGCATGTATTTGTGTTCTTCTGAAATTATATCAGCTGTTAGGGAAGAGCTTGTTTTTCTAAGTATCTGGAAATTATATTCAAGAACAGACTGAAGGCTGAAGAAAGGGACCTTAGTGTGAGGGAGGAATTTTTGCCAGGGAAGGGCTCTGCCCACTCCACCCCCCATCAGTAGAAGCCCTATTTCACAGTACCATGCACTCCTCACATAATACTCCCTTCCCGCTGCTCTTTCTTCTCTCCCTGACAACTGGGAGAGAGAAGCAGTGACTGACAGGTTTCCAGTTGCTGCCAGTCAACCCCCTCGCTGAGCAAGGTGGATGGAAACGTCATTCGTTGGAGTATGTGGAGCACTCCTGCAACATCTGCGGGGACTTGTAGTCCTCATCACCAGCAAGCCTGAGTCAGTAGTTTTAAAATGCTATAGGATTACATAGTGGAGATCAAAATGCCATTAACATTAAATGAAGGAAAGGAATTCATTCTAGAGGTGGGGTTAGACTAGGTAGTCTCTTTGTTTTCTCTGTGAGTTGGGAAAGTTAGTCACTACACCTGGGCAATAGGGACCTGATACTCCATGATACTACCGAGAAGGTCATTGATCCATGGAGACACTGAGCCAGTGATATTTTCCTAACTGTAATTAGATAACAGTCTTCTGGCTTGGGCACTGAGCTATATAGAATCACGCAGGACATGATTTTTGTTGTAAACTAGGTAGAAGAAATATTATATTATAATGCACAGAGGTTAGGTCTAACAAATTAATTCAGACCGCTTTGATAGTCTGAGCTGAGTATGATGTCATGGGGAACAATATAGCTCATAATGATCTACAAAATAAGGATGAGGTAATTGACTTTTTGCCAGGATAATCCAATCCTTACCTGGAATTCCACTGGGAGTGAAAATTTGCTTCTTTCATATAAAAGGATAATTCCAAGCTTTACTCATAAATGTAATAAAAAACTCAATCACCTTTCATGAGAGAAATTTCCAAAATACACAGGCAAGAGTTAAATGAAGTTGTTTTCAAGTAGTGAACAATAACTAGTTCTAGTAGCTGAAGACACTTTGTACTACCAATGTTATAAAAAAACCTGATGCCACACAATGTATTGTGCATATTACCCCAAGTAAATACAGAATGCTTGTGGTTATTAATAACAAATTATCATATTACTCTAACGTCTAATACAATGAGATAGCATTTGCCATTGTTTTCAAACTGACTTACCACATGCTAATTAGAAAAGGAGGCAAAATACTTCATGATTGGTCACTATATGTCAAGACTGACAGTTATTACTCTGGATAATTATTTTCTTAGCCTCTTCTTCCATGGTAAGAAGCCTCACTTCTATACCTTTTCCTGACTCATCATCTCAATTAGAGTTATGAGTACTTCGATTTTGTCAAAGTGCCTTTTCTTTTTCCCTTTGAAAATGTTTATTTCACCAAAAGTGATGTTAAAGCAGTATTGGTATCTGGTTTTCACCTCTAGCAAAATTGGCTTCTGTGGTTTTAACCCTGTCTCTTATTCACCCTGGAACGCTATACCCCCGTGTGAATCACCACTCTGGAGATCTTTGGGCTAAAATCTGTGAGTTTCTACCCCTAAGTCTGGACTGTAGTGGACTCATTAACCTTCACATACAGCTCAGTCAAGATGGAGTGGAGAGAACGGGGAGGAAAGCACATAGTAATGACTGGTCCCAGGCTATAATTGACTACATATTGACAAGTGTCTTTTCAGGAAATCTCATAGCTAACAGAAAGACTTCTCTTCTGCAGATTCCCACAGTAAAGCAATTTAACTCTAAATACTTGGAACATTTGTTATTTATGGAGTCAAGGTTTTAAACATCTGATCATTGTATGAAGCTGCAAGGAGAGAACTTGAAGATCTGCAAAACAGCACAAAATAGCCTGAAAATGCTTTTAGCCCTCCATTCTGCTTTTCATCATGAAGCAAATCAAGAAAGCTCTCACTTTTTGGCATTCTCAGGCAACATCAGCAACTTTGTAAAACTGGGTTATTGTACAAGTCCCCCACGCCAAACCTATCACAATCATCAGTCCTGACTCCTGCCAACCAAAACTGAAACACACTCACTGAGTGATAAGGGAAATTAAGACTTGGAGAATGCTATTTCCCAGATATGTCACCTGTCACTATAAAGAGGAGCTGCAGACCTTTCCACTGGGGATGATAAGGGGGCCTGCAGTAAAAGTCCTGTTCACAAGCAGCATTTCTAGGGATCGTGGGAAAATACAGAAATCCAAGCATGCAGTGCATCAAATAGGGATTTGAAAGAGCTAAGCAAATTAACTGCCTCCTCAAAGGCTTTCAGATCATAACCTAAAGATACCAGGGTGCGAAATCACTCCTCTCATTTTCTGTCCCTTTTTTCTAGACCACACTATGAGGCTGTCCTTGGACTGCTGGCTTGTTCCTTACCTGGCCCCAGGAGGAGGCCACCCACTCAACACAGGGCTGCCTGTTACAGTTCTGTGTGTCCACAGGGCGCTTGGACACCTGGGCACAAGCCTCATTAGACATTGGGACAGAGCTGCCTTTTGCTGTCAGGCGCTGACATGTCACTCGCCGCATCTGGATGCCTCCACTGCAGCTCCGTGTGCAAGGAGACCACGATGTTACCATCCATCTGTGAGAGAAAGGCGAACAGGTCAGGGAGCAGATACGTGCCACCATCTGGAGGATCATTGGTGTCAACAGGTCTTTATGTATTGGACCGAAGAAAGGCAACAATGGCTTGGTTCATTTAGGGTGTGATCCTGGAAGGTGCTGAGTGCCTCGGCCTCCCACAGTAGTCACTGAAAACCACTCAGAGGATGAAAGCTGAGAAAAGCACACATTTTTTGTTAAATTATCTTTCTCAAGGCTCTTTGGGACCAGAATTAATTTTCTAGCCCTTAAGGCACTTTTTAAAGGCTTAGTAAATATTTCTAGCCCAGGCACAGGGGTTGGGCATGGCTGCTCTTACACCACTGTGCCACGAAGGCCTCTGTCACAGATTACAATCACAACACCAGCAATGACTAGCCCATTTACACCACTTAGTAGGGAAAACTATCTTTGTAAAGTTGCTGGAGTAGCTCACAGGCCACTTTGAACTTGCTGCTGACAGAATAGACAAAAGCCTGCTGGGTTCTGCTGGTGTCTGCCTGCTCTGTAATGCCCCTGACATCTGGGATAATCCAGAAATGTCTGAAGGTTACTCAGGGATGGGGCTGGTGCATAGTCAGTCCAGAGACAAAGGACACCTTTCTTCTTTTCTCTTGAGCTCAGACCATGCATTCAGCAGCTGAGGCTGAGGCTCTGAACACCTATGTGCTGGGGTTTAAAAAATTCTGACTAACTAGTAGAAAGCCTGTAACAAAAGAAAATAAGAGTGCAGGTCCAAACTCCTACCAAGATGGACAACACATTTTGTCTCTTTAAGGATCATTAAGCGAAACACTCGTATAGTTGGGTTTGGGAAGGAGGTAGGTAGGAACAGGAAGGATGGAACTGATTGATTACTGGTTTCCTGAAGAATTCTATGGTCAAGTCAGCACTTTGCTTCATTAAGTTTCAGGATACTTGGCAGGATTTGTGTTATTGGGCAGAAAATGGTGCCTATCACTTCCCTCACCAACGTTTATGATTACTTTACAAAATAGGCAATAAGTGTTCTCCAGTCCCATGGAGAGGCATTCGTTGCTATTCCTCAGTCTTCTGCGGGTGATTAACTCCCGTGGTCACAGAAAGAAGTATATAAACAAACACACTCCCAACATGGAAAACAAAAACACTGCTACATTTTTTCATGCAGTTTGATGAGGTTGAATCTGAAGTTTCCACAACCCTCATAAAGCTCTGCTCTGCGTTTCAATCAACTTTTATTTCCAAGCTTACATCTCAGCAGTTTCTCAGGAGCTGAGGGAGGATTGTGGGTTGCGTTACAGTTCAGGGAAGGTATAAAAAGACATAAACCATTTCCATGGAATTTACTGCCATCACCAAGGAAAACTGCTGCTAATGAGCGTGTTTCATATTTCATCAAATCTCTTTTGGTTTCCTTCTTATGACTCATCTGGCAACTCAGAAAACATTTGCCTGCAAAGAGGGGTAGGAATATATTTTAAAAGGTAATTAAACAGAACCTTGCCATATACCCAAGACACAGCAAGAGTGGTAAATCTGGCTGCTTACTGCTCATCAGCTTGCTTAGCACCTCTTCTTGCCCCAGCTTAGACTCTCTTTTTTAATACAAGTCCCAAATCACTGTTGAATGAGAGAAGTTGTACTAGATTTCTCTTGAGATCCTGACTACTTTTAAGTGCTTGTATACTGAACCACACCATGTCCACAGTGGAAATAAAAGGGAGGAGGTAGTAAAAACCCAGAAAAATATGGAAAAGCATGTTTACACATCTCAGCTAAGGAGCCGCTGAATTGCAGAAGTATGACATTTTTGACATGGAGGAAGTATACTACACTGACTCTCTGGATAGGCACTCAGGATGTATTCTTCTTTGCACCAAAGGGTGTCAAAGAAGGAAAGTGTGTTCTGTGTGGAGGAAACAGCAGAGGAAGACCTAAGTGTAGTCTTCCAAGGTGTCCACCTCCTTTGTGTTTAACAGTAACTGAAAAACAGGGGATTACAGGGGCAGAGAGTGACAATCCCAAGGAAACCACAAGCTAGCAATCTCCAAAAGGAGGCAGAACTTGGTCTCACCCTGCTTCATGCCCACTAGATCTGATGAGGTGTGCCCATACTACAAAAGATACTTCCACTCTGCTAAGGGAATTCTTTGCAGCTGTGGTGACAGTCCTGCCCATATTGATGTTCAGGCAACACAGGAACTCAGAATAAAACCCCAAAACAGCTGCTAAATGTAGCTTCTTTTCTATTATATTGTTGGGATATACTGGTATGAAGCTACATGGAACACAAAAATGATATGACCCTACAGTTCTTGGGTGACGAAACTCCTATACGTACAGAGCTCAGAAAAGGCATGGTATTTTCATCCAACATAGGGCGAGGCTGCAATCACCCAAGACAACTCAAGCTGTGAACTTTGCTAATAAACAGCAGGCGGTAGCCTCTCTATTTTCTAACCTAATTACTGAAGGAGTAAAGTCTCTTTCTACCACATGCTGTCAATATTTTCCACAAATCTTGCTACAAATTCCCAACTGTCTAGGTTAAGCACTCACACATTCCCTTTTAGCCATGACTTTTCTTCAGACAGACACCAGAGAGGCTGCAACGGCATGATGTCCAGTGCAAAGAACTCTTCAAGCACATCTTAAAAGCATGCATGGCATTTTAACATAAGACAGACGAACCGTGAAGGGCAGTCTCTCCTGTTGCATGCGATGGGCTGCAGGGCTGGCTTGGGCTTCTCTTTGCAGTGGGATATGTTGACTTCAGCCCCATCCAGTAAGCACCTCAGCTGAGGCAGCTGCACCCCTTTGTGGCCACAGGAAGCTGAACAAGCCATCAGCTTGTCCACTGACCACCGGTATTCTGCCAAAAATTGTGGAAGAGACACGTTAACACTCAAAAACTGCCAGCAGGAGACTCTTAGAAAAGAAAGAGTCAGAGATGTTCCCCAGGATGAAATATTTGGACTTGGTGTCTCATGTGAAGGGGAGCTACCTACACTTACAAGGCACCAGACAATGAACAAAGAAGTATTGGGATTCCAGCTGATGTAAGCCACTGACTGTCTTTGGTGTAACAAACCTAATTTTTTGGTGCTTAGAAGCATCAGGCATGGAAAGTGAATGACATGGTAGAGCAGTTAAGTGAAGCCAGATGTCAGCGATACAGGACATTGCATCTATATTTTTAAAGGGGTGTGATTTAGTGAAGATGTAGTTAACTGCAGTTACCAGCAGTATCTATGATTCTAGGATCTTACAACAGTGTGTTTCTCAACAGGTAGATCATACAGATCATCCATCCTGAAGATGAATGGGGAGCTGCAACAAACTTAAAATTTTATGGCAAAATTTAAAGAAAAGTTAAGTTCTTCTCTACTCCATCCCTAACAGCTGGAGCAATGAAAGCTGCGTTTTCTGTTCCAGCCCATACACACTGCTCTGTTCTGTGGCTTTAGCACATTTAGCTTATTTCTAGGATAATTACAAGAGTTGCAGCATTTTTACAAGTGAAGGGTTTTCAAGCAAGAAGAGACTATGAAACGCTAACTATAGTAGATTAACAGAGGGGCTTCTAATTTTAGAGATTCAAACTGTGACACCTCTGTCTTGAATTTCTGGACAGGAAAATTGTCCAGACTGAACAAGCATAAGTATAGCTTGAATCAGTAAGGCGTATTTTATGCTCAGCGGGCCAGAAATATCAGGCGTCATCTTGGTAAAGTAAAACCTGCAAGGTACCTGGTAGTCCTGCAGATCTATATCCATGGCAGTAAAACATCAAAACATCTATTTCCTGCTGTGCATGACAGTCCTGGCTTCACAGAGGAGAAATCCATGATGAGAAAGGCAGTGCAGGGAAGTCCATGGCAAGAGCTTCACAGGGCAGCAGGGCTGAAACTGGAAAGTTACCTTGTATAGCCAGGGACGTTTTTTGTGTAAGCGAGCCAGCCTCATTCTGAGCAAGGCAGCTGAATTCACCATCAGGAGCATCACTGACGTTGAGTATCTGAAGAATCCGGCCTGCTGCCAGGAGGCGATGCTGCACACTGAGAGGCTCGCCCGAGTAAAGCCAGGTGATGTTTGGGGTTGGGTGACCATCCACAGCACAACCTGAAAAACGGGGACATGAAAGAAACCTGCCGAGTACTGAACTTGCTGCAAAATTATATGCTTTCAAGTGGTCAAAATTAGGAGAAAAAGTCGATTACATCCCATTTTCTCCTCATAATGAAAACTAGGAATACTGTGGTAATGAATACCTTCTCATCAGCTGGAAAAAAAATTATCCAAAAGCCAGTTAATAAGCCATATGAAAATCTCAGACCAGTTTGGAAATATTTATACCAAGCCTTCTAAGGTTCCCATTACTTTGGATCATTCTCATTTTAGTATTAAGGAAAGTGGGACAGGGAGGTTACACACCTAGCATAAGCTCAAGGAGCACGCTTGAACAAGCAATATGAACAGAACTTGGTCTCCAAACCTCCTATTTAAACCACAGGGCCACCTTCCTCTCTTGTTTTTTATATTAAAAATCAGAAGTTTTTGTTACACAAAATTTTACACAAAATTTTTGATACACAAAAACCTGATGAAAAACAGATAAAATTGAGCTTTTACAGGTTTTTTGTCACAGCAATGGGCAATTCACCAATCAACAACCAACCGAAACCAGCAACTGAAAAAACCCTGCTGTTCTGAAGCATTGTATGGGTATGCCTATGGATCCTGAGCACAGCTGATGAGGTTTAGGTTCACAGTGAGTTCTTTGCTTGTTGAGCTGAGGGAGAGTATCTGTAAGATACTATTTGCTGTGGTCCTCATACCAGCTGCACACTTTGCCAGTTTCATGACGAACTGCAGAAGATTTGTGAGACTTCCATATCCTGGGAAAGATAGCTAAGTTCCCTTACATATTTCCTGGGGAAAAAGAAAGAACTAGGCAATTTCCGTGGTGCAACTCATCTGCACCAATTACAGGGGTGGGGGGACAGAAAAGCCATGCACAAGGGATGGCGTATATTACTTGGACTGCTTGTGGCTTAGGCTAGTCCTGCATTTCCATGCATCTCATTGATACATGAAAGGTCTGGCTGAGTTTCTGTGAATGCAATCTATACTGGTCATTAGTTTGTTATACCGCAGCTTTACCCTATTTTGTTTATATTGTATGTGTAATGAATGACTTTACTGTATACAAAATCCCTTCTGAAAGAAGTGTACTATAAAAACAAATGTAACATATATACATGAACATTCACACTAGCACTGTTCAAAAGGAATGGGATTAAAAAAAGGAAGAGTACAAATTTAAAATACTAAAAGATGGAAGACTGTTCTAAGATTAAGGAATAACTCCATCAGCTGATATTTCTTCATTGTCATCTCCATGTCATTTGATTATTATTTATTATTCACCGAGACAAATAAGGACGTGAATATGATGCCTTTGTAGATGCATTACACAATGAACAGACACTGCAATGTGACTTTTTTTTACTGTTCTTCCTTTCATTCTTGCCTGTCCATCTGAAGAGATCCTCAGCTAACATATATTAAGCAAGTACTATTTCTATGAGAGAGGTAAGATGCCTTAGAGTTGCTGCAGTCAAGATTTTATTTAAATATACATTTTTTTCCCTAAGAATTTGTCTATACCTTACTGAGGTGTCTATCACTGCAAGAATAAAAATACCATTTTCATTAATTGACCCAGGAAGGCTGAACAGTTTGATTTCCAACCATCATCAAGACAAAATCCTTGAGACTTGAGGAGTACATTACTTTGTTTAGGAACCCTTGCTGACCTTCTTAGCTTTGGTCACACCCCTATACTAATACTAGGGACTGGGCTACTGTAGTCTTCACTTGTCTGCTTTTTGCCATTAATCATACCTCCAGTTACGCTGTTCCTATGGCAGAAGATGCTGCCTTGCCCACGAGAATCGAAGCTTTCTTGCTCATACGAAGCAGAAGAACTCATACAAGACAGAAGAAGCCAGTGGTGACCTGTGGCACATCCCAGCCATTTTCATGCTGAGAGGTAGGTCCAGGCACTGGGGAGACCCCTTCAGCCACTTGGGGGGATAAATACTGGGACTCTCACTGGTGCAGTGGCTACATGGGTCTTTGCTGTGTCCCCTGTTGCTGGCAAGCCCTGCCTGCATCCACAGTGGGGAATGGTGTGGGCTGGATAAAGCTGCCCTTCGGGGCTGGCTCACTCTGTGTGAAACAGATATTACAGAGAGCAAGGGCTCCCCAGTGGAAGGCGAGTGGTACCCACAGTAGGCTCTGCAGTTCCAATGACAATGTTTCACTGGCAAAGCACTAGTTAATGCAGCTAAAGATTAAAAAAAGGGAAAAAAAGGAAGAAAAAGGCAGAATGAGAGAGTGCACACTGCTCACAGTAGTCTCCCTTCTTCCCATTTTCCACTTTTATTTATAAGAGTAAAGAGTCTTCGCTATTTGTTTTAGTTTCTTCAGCAAGGTCTAACGCAGTTTTACCCTTGGCAGTTCTCTCCCCAGCATGCACTTCCTGACCACAAAGACACAGCTTTCTTTGCTGCTCAGTCCATTTTCCTATTTCTGTAAGCTTTCTATTTATTTCTGCTATGCTTCATTTTAAATTATTCCTTTTGTTCTGAGTACTGATGTGTTTTTTCCTACTCTTGTGCTGAAAAGCAGCTCATCCAATTTCAAAGATACTCATTCTCAAGGAAATGAGTGACATGAAAGATTTCAGCCTCACAGGTTTAAGGCTGCCTAAGTTAAAACCAACAGAAAACGAAGGAATATACAGGAAATGGACCAACTTAACAGTAAGTGGCTATATGACTTTTGCCTACAGTATTCTAATTTTTTATAGTTTGCTTGTCTTTTAAGATAATTGCAGGGATTTCCACAGGTCAGCATACAGCCATGACAACTGACAAAGACATGCTGTGAGCTTAGTTTTAGTGTTTGCATTTGCAAACAGTTTGCACAGGATAAATGAAGAAAGCAGAAAGGTCAGTTTGATGTTAAACGCAGAGGAACTGAAATTGACTTCAGTGTGCAAATGGTACTAGTTCATGCCTGTTTTTCTTTAAAAATTGTATTGTTAGGCAAAACAATATAGTCTTCCTAGTACTGACTATTTCACTTGCCTTATATATTATTTCTTCTTCCAAGTTGTATATATAAAATATTAGCTAAAGGAACAGCCAGTAATATGGGGGGAAAACCCCAAACGCTATTCCCTAGGTACATTCTACCAGTGAATAAGTATTACCTTTTTTAACATTTAACAATAAAACTTTACTTACACCTATGAGACTCATATGTAATGGATACTCCTCATTTGTGTATGCAGAACAAGCATCAATCACATTTCACAGGTAACATTTCCTATTAGTTTCCCACATGTATGTACGCATAAGTTGTGGGATAATGTTTTATGCATATGAAGTGAGAACCAGAGTACAATAAAAAAACATGTTCCATTAATATCCCCTTCTCATCTCCCAGGAATAATTTTAATACCATTTAATGCAGATTACCAACGCCTATTCTCTATTTCCTCCCATCCCTGTGGACATTGACTGCTTTATCCTGCCAAAGCTCAACACCTGTCCCTGTAACACCTGAGAAGAAAAAACTGGGTTTGTTTCCAGACAGCACAGCTATTGCAGAGCTTTAGTGCATCAGAACCTTGGGAAGGTGAGGAGGGAACATTTTTTTGGGACTGTTTCTGAGCAGTGGAAGCTCTGGCATGAGAGGGCCCTTCTCCTTCAGTCCTTCTTAAGCAGAGAAAGAAAATACTGCCTTCAGCCTCCCTTCCAAAGTCTGCTGTGACTCTGAATTAATTCAAAGCCAGGATGAGTCACGAATGTGCAAGAGCTGGAGATGATACGAACAGAAATCTAATACAAATTCCACCTTTTAGCAGGAAAAATGTTAATATTTCAAGGATAACAAGGGGGTATTTGGAAAGGGAAGACCAATGTTTCACAACAATGCTAATAATTTCTTGAGAAGAAAGAATAAATGCACAGTGCAGGCCAAATTCAGTTCTCCATTATACCTCTGCAACACTTTCTGTATGACTGTAGCTGCAGAAAGACTCTGGGCTACTGTGCTAATGCTAAGAGAACAAAATACGAAGCATGCATCACTCTTTCACTTGCAGACTTGAATGACAGAAAAAAACAAGTGGAAAGGCTGTTGATTTTAGGATTCCTTTTTTTAGCAGCCTGATACCTTAAATCAGCAGAACTGTATGGAAAGCAATGAGAAAAACATCAAACAAATTTTGCAAGTACTAAATACAGTTTGTAATACAAGAAAAAAACCACAGCATTGCCTTTAAAAAAAGATATCTATTCTGAAGATATAGATTATTTTCATGCATTCATATTTGTCTAACTCTAATTTACTAATTTGCTCTCTAATTTACTATTGACCTGCTGATTAATCCCAGGCAATATTTCTAATATTTATTAAAGATGGAATATAAGTGAAGACTTCAGTTCAAGATGAGGCAGTTTCGTTGAAATTTCTTTAAACAAAATAGTCATATAGTCTGAGCTCAACAAACTACTTAGCTTTCCAGCTGCAGCCCTGAAGCTGCTGTGCCATGGGAGGTATGCTGACCTTTTCCATTCTCCCAGCAGCTAACCAAGGCACATGGAGGTGCTTGATGTCTTACCTGAGGCCAAGACATGTGCCAGCAGCGGAGCTGGAAATCAAACTCTTGCCTTCTTAGTCTCAGGCCAACACTTTCATCTTTGGAAATTATTTCCTGTTTAAGAGATACGTTTGGGTAGCAGAGCCTGGATATAAACACATACTGTGGTATGCAGATTGGATCCATTGATATTAACGTTCAACTACATGCTTGTACCTTAAAGTTCAGTTTTACACCCTTGCTATTCATCAGTGATCACTCCTTGCAAAACAGGCAAATGTTTGTGCTGCATTAGTTCAAAATACTTTGAACCAACCAAAAAAAAAAGGCTGAATTTGAAAAAAAGTAAGCATCCCAATTAGTTAGGGACTGCATGTTTCAGGACATCACAAAGTACAATAAATGTAGCACAGAAAGTTCACACAAAACTTCAGCTAGACCTACAAACCAGAAGGCCTATGCCCCTGCCTCTGCAAGTCACAGACATGTGCCTATCCAAACATAAAATTGGGAGATGAAAGATGATTGCCGACTACTATCTGAAATGCCTGGCAAAGGAGGAAAGAAGGGATCTGGCAGCAGGATTATTAATTATATTAAAATTGAAATAAAGCAAGCTAAAAAAAAATTCTGTGATTCTGTATATATTTTACTGAACTCTGACAGAAAATTGTGGTAGACCACAATACACTGTGTTAAAGCGATAAATATAATGCAGCTACAGCATTTGAAACCTGACAGGATTTGAATCCACTCTAATCTCTACATTCAGAGTTAAAGTACACTTTCAAAAGAGCTTCAAATTATGAAATTAAGGATGAAATGATGAACAAAATGCTTGGAACAAAATGTAGAGAAGCCACAGATCGATCTGAATAGATACAAGCTTGGTGCTAAACTATGATGTTGTAGTTCACACTGCAGTACTGTGTTCACATCATGTAGGTGAGATCAGACTGGCACAGAGAAATACTTCCCTAATTTCCTGTCATACCTGATTTTCTCCTTAGGTGACTGAAATGAAAAATGCATGTTAAACCTAAAATGGAGTTAAATTTAATTCCATCCTGTATCTAACATAAGGAGGAAAATTTGACAGGATGTATTCAACTTTTAAAAATGCTATCAAACCAAATGAAGGTAGGTAAGATCATGTCTGAAAGTTATATGTATGTAAAACCTGTTTTGCTGAAGTGGCAAAACTAAGAGACAAGTCTTTATAATTTGTCTTGTGGGAAAGATTTTTCAATATAGCACAAAGTGTAAATTTAAACAAATGCTTATCTCAGGGTGTTATGCAAATTACTTCTCAGTGCTTTCATACACTGAATGAAATAAAACTTATAAAAGGTAGTGTGATCCTGAAAATCCTTAAAAGAAAGAGTTAATGTTAAGGTAAGTATAACCTTTATTTTTAATAGTTTAAAGGAGGTCAAATGAACAGGAGGGTCAAATGAATAGACAAGGAAACCTATGTATTTACAAATTCTTGAAATAATAGGCTAATTCAGCTGATGACAGTAGCATTTAAAAACAAGAAGGTATTTTAAATAACTATTTATGACCCCAAAGGAACAGCTGAAACTTACTACACTAAACATACGGCATGGTTTTTAAACAGTTCTCAAAACACCTAAACTGGTTACCCAATGCCACACATGTTGTTGTTATTAGATATCATTTACATAGCACTGTAAATTTACACCGTATTCAACAAAAACTGAGTTAGGCCCATTCCCTGCCCCACAGAGGCTGTAAAAAATGTTCCCAAATATACAACTACATGGTGGGCCCATTAAAAAAACAAGGGAATTTTCAAGCTTTGGTAGTAATACTGTTTTCTAAAAATTACTCTGACAAGGGGAATCCTAGACACTGAGAATCTTTTATTAATAAGGACTGGGCTGAAAACAATCACCAATGGCAAATCATGAAACCAAAGCCTATGAGAATGGATACAGCATGCTGAAATGACCTCCTGAGGTAACTCTGATGGGTTTACTCAGTGCATGACAAAGAGGGAAACGGAATACCCTTCAGTATAAACTTCTCCACCAGTGCTACAGCTCCAGGTTAACTGTACAAGTACATTTACGGGGGAAAAATAACACTCAAAAGAGGTGCATGGAGCAAGCACTGAGCAAGCACTGAACAACAGTACAGCACACAGAGTTCAACAAAAGACAGCAAGAGCTAGCGTGTAACACGATTACCAGCCCAAGTTGCGAAGGTCAGTGCTGCTGTAGAAGCCTTTCTGTATTTCTTAAGCTGATATAAACTTGCTACATCCTGAGACATCAGCAGCTCAGGAAACTTCCTGTGGCACAAGGAAAATAACAAGCGCAGAGCAGAGGAGGTGGAGGGCAGAAAGGCGCAGGAAAGCCAGCGTTGCTTGCTCCAGAGAAGCTATAACTTCTGTCCTGTTAACAAAGTGCTTTAGCTGTTTGGGAGACATTTTGAGAACCTACACGGAGGGAGAGGGTGCTTCAAAACTTAGAATGGATAAGCCCTTTAGTCAACAGGTCAGAAATCCCACAGTGTTTGAAAATGCCCTGAACACTTACTCTAGAGCAAATCTTGAGTTTTGTGAGAGGCTAAAAGATCTTTTATGTGAAGAAGCTGGCAGAATGACAGGTCTCCAGACTGGGATAGCTGTGGCAAGTCTGATACTGCTAGTTTTTTTCCAGAAATTGCTTCAGTGGAGCTCTGCATAATTTATATCTACATTAGAACAGAATCTAGGCCAGTGCTCCAGGAAAAGCTTAGAGACACAAGTACAAGGGCTGCAGCTCTTAACCACAAAACCAAAAATAAACAGATGTTGCCCCAGAGGCCAGTGATATTATTTTATGTGGCAGCATTTTGGACCACTGCTGTAGATCACTGGTTCTCAGATTAGCTCATTCATGGCACCAAACAGCAAGCAGGAAAAAACCCAAGGCAGCAGATTGCCTTGAGGACCTTGGTCTTTTGACTCTGCTTTCAGAGCTTGGCAGTGGCAGGACTAGTGTCTGATTGCCTGAAAAACAAACACTATATCAGTGTGGTCAAAATGTTTGACCAAGCAGAGGTATCATCATGTACTGTATACACTGAAACATACACAGTACGCATAATGCAATGAAAACCCACACATTTCAATGAAATGCTATGGTGTAGTAGTATGTAGAAGGAAGATACTGCAATACCATATGAACTTTATACAATATTTAGAATGTAATCAATGTGATAGAGTCTGGTTGGGGAATTAATTGCAATGATAATGGCATACTCTTGACATTAATTTTAGTTCTCAGCTTTATAGAAATGTCACTTACATGGGAATTGTCGTAAATAGTGTTACAAGGCAGAATTTTCACTGATGAAAAAATGGAAGGGAACGGATAACACAGTTAACAGGACCGATTATCCCATGGTTGCACCTGGTGCTTTATCCTCATCACAGTGGAAGTATATTAGTGCAAAGTAAAGTTGCTGGAAAAATATTCTTTAGCATTAGAACTACTTTTCAAACATGTCCAATTTATTAGAGAGAGTGAGGAGGAAAAAAATGATGTTGTGCAAAATAACTTGTTGGATAGTCATGTTTTTATCTGACTCCTACTGCACAACTTCTGCAGCTGTCTTTTTCCTTAGGGAAGCACAGACTAAATTATGGTTTAATCATAATTAGTCATGAGTTTTCTCTTTCTGACTCTGTGGAGATTGTAAATTATTTTGCATTTTGTATTTCTTCTTTCAGTTTTAATGCAGCAGTAATTCCTAAAACCTAGGAAAATTTAGAGCAGGCTTATGGTAGAGAAGGGAAGGGCAAAAGGGAGTAAAGCAAAACTTCTTATGTTTCAAGAAGATATACACTTGCTCTTGAGTATATCACCAAACATTGCAAGAGATCAGTTGTGTTCATCTGAATCATTTATTGCTTTTCACACTGATTTTGAACAAGTATCAGTCCTATTTTTACAGATGTTATGGCTCAAAAGCAAGATACATAACAAGCAATTGCAGCACTAACTTCTCTGGCTCTGCTGAAAGACTTCGGTCCTGATCATGGCATCAGTCTATCTACAAAATCTGTTTCTTCTAAAGTAGTCAGTGGCACAACATTTGACTCACTACAATGCACCCCAGAACATTCAAAAGGTTCCAGCTTAATTTTTCTGTTCAGTGCCACATCTAGATAACCCTCAAATCTGCAGGTAGGCAAATATTAGTCACAGACTTGAAGTGGTCCCCTCTGAAAAAAAACCCCGACTGAAAACCCTCTTGAACTTCAAGCCTTGGCTCTAATGCAGTTGGCCCTTTCAGAATAAGTAATTTATTCATACTCAAGAGGCTGGCCATGTCTAGCAAGGTGGCTGCCATAATTATATTTTTCCATTCTGCTTTCTGGGGCCTCTTTGGGCATCTAAGTGAATCTACTAGAAAATGAGGGGGATATACTATTGCCAGTAAAAGAAAAATGAGAGGAAAATACTGGTTTTGATAAGGGGAATCCTTTGCATCTTTTAAGTGAAAGGTTTTTGTCATTACTTTGTTTTTAAAACAGCTTCATAGCATAGGTGTTTGCAGAACAGGAATTTGTAGTCCAGCTCTTCATCTTCTGAAGCAGCAGTGAAATTTGCAGCTAAGCTGCTCTAACTCTGTGGTCATTGGGGATAAAGTATAAAAACAGAAAGAATCTGCTTTTTAGGACTGTGTTTGCAGTGCTGGCAGTTAGTAAAATCGTGTTCTGATTTGTGAAGTGAGTAAATTTGATATGGAAGTCATCAGGTAGAACACAATAAATATGGAGCAGCAGTATTTCCTTTTTTTACAATTGACTGTACTTTTCTTGTCATAAAAAAGTACACTTAATCATCTAACATTACAGTTATTTTCAGTATCTACTACAAATAGGGACTTTTTTTCTAAATACACAAAATTGGATAGATGTCCTAAGCTGCGGATGACAGCAGGTTCCCAGCGAACAAACTGGAGAATATGTAGGTCAAGAGATAAAAGGGGATGGGAACCAGATTCCAAATAATTGCCTAGGCTTTTCCCCATAGGTTCACTCATATCTTCAGATTCCCTAGAATAACCATTATGCTCCAGGATTTGCATTGCATTCATTTCACCCAAAGGATAACAACAGAATAAAGACCAAGAATTTACATAATGATGGCATCTCCTCTTTCAATCAAAAAAATTGCTGCTATTTATTTTGCCAAAATGTGAACATTTCATCAGGACACGCTGAGCCTTAAAAGTATACATTGCAGCTATACACAACAGATAGACTAGCTACCATTATCTCAATATTTAATTTTTCTTGGATGTCTTCTCTATTTAAAGACATTGCTTAAGTCTTGCACTGTGCCAAATAAGAACTAGATTTTATGTTCATTTCAATCCTACCTATTTTAACTCTTTATGCTCTCATTTCTCTTTAAATTCATGAGCCTGTGCTGCATTCCAAAATAAAGATGCATCCCTTCCCTTGGCTGCCTCATAAATGCAGTCCAAAACCTTTATTTAATTATAAACAATGTGCAATGTGGCAATCCCCCTTCCTTCAATACGCATATCCTCGAGTGCACATTATGTTTTCAGAAATCACCACACATAGTGAGGATTTCTCAAAAAACATGTGGGACATGAACCTGAAGCTTTGGGGAAAAACTTATCAAATGTATTCACAGACATTTTCTGTGCAACTCAAAGAGCTCATCTGCAACAAAATATTTAAACAAAGAAACAGATGCCAAGAAACACTGTCAAAGCAGTCAAAGTACATTCTCCTTCAACCTTTTTTCCTTCACTGTGACATTTTATAGGTACTCCTACATTCTGTATTCCTAGAGGTATTAATTTCTGACTTATGTTCCAATGTTCCTGCCAGAATCCTCACTTCACTTACATAAGTCAAAGTCATTAAAGCTTCAACTTTCACTATGCCACATAACTGCAATAAATACAGTATTCTTCTGTGCTAAGATAAGGAGACATTTTTATATCATGTTTTGTATCTTTTGACAAGTCTGCTGAGGTTTACAAGAAGGTCACAATAAATTTGAGAGACTTGAGAATTGAGAATCTCCATCAGGACTTGTAAGATCCTCAGACTTTCTCACTGAAATGTCTTCAAATACAGGAAACAACAAGCTTGAACCCAAATGAAAACAAGTATTCTTGATAGGACCAAAGCGTTTCCTGCAGGAGTGTTAGAATTCAGGAACTTCGGGTCCTACAACTTCAGTTTTGCCAAAATTAATATTTATAAAGCTCAAGACCCATGTAAATATGTAAATATGCCAGAGAGTCATGTAAAAAAAAAGTCATTGATACTGGGAGCATAAATAAGGAAACTCTACTGAAAATACATGAACTTAGGATGTACCTTGAATTCAAAAAAGATAATTCCACAAAGTAATCAGGGTTTATAGAAGTCAAATGGTCATGAATATTGTTAAAACCCAAAAGTTCTTATCAGGTGACAAAGAAAGGAATTTCTTTCTGAGGAAAAGGGCAGAGTTTCTTATAATATTTTCATTACTGACATTCAGGAAAATTGTATTCAAGATTAAAAAAGTCTCAAAGATAGAGCCTTTAATAAGATTAAGAACTAACATGAAATCTTTCCAAAGAAATATAAATTGGTGTCACTTCAGAAATTTACTATGTGGTCTATATTTTGTGTGATATAAAGTCTTCTTGTGTGCCTGCCATGAACCAAGGACATCAGAAAGTGCATGACAGTCTGTTGCTCATCACTGATTGTCAGTTTGCGCTACTGTAAAACCCAGAAATATTCCCAAGCTCATGGGTGCTCTAGCTTCTGCTTTGAGGGAAGCCCTGTTCATCAGATGTGTGATCTGCAGATAACACAAAAGTGTCTACTACACAACCTGCCAACAAACGTGAGGGATGGGGAGGACTGCAGTACTCTACACATACTTCCAACAGTTGTGAAGGAGCAGGACAAGCATCAGTCTCTGTAAGCCACTATCTACATCATGGTCTCTAACTGGATGATGAGTTGGGCCTAGAAAGTTAACTGAAATCTCAGCCCTTTAGGAGTAAAAGTGAGAAGTACGTAGGACAAAAATGTTCTTGTAAGCTCATGCAAAAAGGTATTTTACATTAGATCTTAATGGGAGGGTTGCTGACTCCATTGGGCAGGGCATGGGTCTTTAACACATCTGTTCCTCTACTTCTATAGCGAAGGCACACAAATGACTGCTGAATGACCCTTAACAATGAGAAGCAAGACCTCCAAACCAGATATTTGTGTTATGGCCCTGACCTTTCCCTTCTGTAAACCCCCTGAAATTTATGTAGAAGAAATCCATAGGAGCTGACTCCAGAGAGCAAGTTCATAATTTCAAATGGTTGAAATAATGTTGGAAGCATTGCACAATTCCACTTTGTAAAAGAAAGTGCATAGCATGTATGATAATCTGGAGGCTCCAGTTCTTTCCTTTCAACTCAGCCTGATAATTGTTGTTATATTTTATACAGTTGTTAATTTCTGAACAAGTTCTCATTTGCAACTTTAATCTTCTGTTGCTGTGCTACTATTTTCTCTTTGTTTTGCTTTGGTTTTTTTCCCCAAGGCACAAAATCAGCGTTTAATGACGTTTTGAGTCCCATTTTTCTTAAACCTTCGCAAAACCATACCTGAATTTATCCAGGTTTCTAACATAATTTTTCACCTTTGGTGTCTTTTAACTCCTTTAACACATAAAGTTTCCCCAAAGCTTACTTATCACTCCTTTTCTTCACACTTTGTTCCTTTACACATGTCCTATATCCTTTGATTTCCAAATTTCAGGTCTAGTTCAATGCCTTCTGAGACCCAAGAGATGCTGGTGCCTGTCAGCAGTAGCACAGATAGGGGACCATATACATAGTAATTTATATACTTAAAGTTCTTATATGGGGCATCCAGAGCATGTAGAGCAAACACCTCAACATAATCAATGATGAAAGACCTAAAAGGAATAAAGTCAATTGGTGGAGTGGCAGAATAGAAAGAATCAGTGGACAGCTTCTAGGGGACACAGACATGGGTCACAGGTTTACAAGGTCACACGTTGTTCCCAAACTGGTGCTTGCAGCTGGTGCTTAGAAACATATGCAGATTTTCTTTCCCATGTGGCAATATTTCAAGCAAAGATTGATTATGAAGGTATCACAGTACTCCATGATAGACTTAGCCACTGCACTGGAAGACTGTGGGAAGACTAAATTTCTAAGTAAATATAGAGTCTTTGCAATCCATGCTGATATTAGTTTACAGAGTAAACTAGATGTAGATTGAAAAAAAATCTGAGAGATGAGTCCTTTTTTCTTTTTTTTCAGTAATGAGTATTCTCATAGTGGATGAATCCAAATTCTTTGGTACAACTACAGACAACATATTTAAGTAACATACATGGAAGCTGAATGCTTCGTGTATTTGTTTCAGTGATACAATATGATGAAGCACGCTGGACTGAAGCTTTCTTGTTGATTGGATAGCCCATTCCATGCTGATTTTTCATTAGAAAAAATCTCTCAGGAGATTTCCTTAGGTTTTAATAGTACAGGCCTCAAATTCAGGTCAGTAAAACTTCAGTGAAGTTGAGGGAATTGCCTCAAGACTGAGACAGGTTTGCTGTTTTGCTATTAAGATTCATGGCGTTGCCTTGCCCCTGAAGTGGAACGGTAGGGTACAGGGCGACATGGCCAAATGAAATTAATTTAGAGGTGGTTATATAGAGGTAGTGCAGAACACCCTTTGTGGTTCAATTACTGCTTTCAAACAATAAAAAAATCCCTGCTACTACTAAAGATCTCTTTTTGGAAACCTGAGAGGAAATGGATGAAACAGGAGTGTGACCCAGTCTTACAACAGTGAGTACAATAAAACCACACTCAGAATTATATATTCAGTGCTAATAAATACCTTCAGATATTCCCCCCACCAAGGAGTATTTCAGTGCAGTTTTTGTGCAAGCAGAAAGGTAATCCAGAGCTGCACGCTAAAAGCCATTGAAAATGTATGCAGATGTTGTAAACCATAGAAAACTAAAAACATAAATAGAAAGCCTCCACTGTGAAAATAAAATCTTAAAAATGCTACCAAATATAAGAAAAGAATGTTTTGGAAGGTAGTAACAAGGCTGTTAGAGAAGTGGTTTGCCTATCTGAGCCTGACAGTAGAGGTTCAAGATCAGTGTGAGAAATTAAATTTTAAAATAACTTACCCTAAACTTTAGAAAAGATGAGATTCTCTTTGCAAACTAATCACACCCAGAACTTGCAGTGTAAAGAGGATAAAGTTATATGGAAAGCAGAAAGGGATGAAAAGAAGGAAAGCATTTCATTGGGGATTATTTCCTTATATGGCTCTATGCAGACATTGGTTTTGTGATATAACAAAGGGGAATAAAATTAACAGAATGAAACAGAGAGCTTGCAAAAGAAAAACATGTCTAGAGGCACAGGCAAAACTCTAGAAAAGGCTCTGAAGAAGGATGTACAACATGAATAGCAGACATATGGAAAGACTAGTACCCAAATGCAGAAGAAAGGCAGAACCACAAGCGTTTCTTCTTTTAGATCAACTGGCACATCAGTTTGCCATGTCTGGTGTTGAATGAGACTGCCAGTCCCTCAGAGCAGGGACTGCTTCTTGCAAGGTGTTATAAATTGTGGCACAATGGAGCCCTTATTCTGCATGCAGCTGTGGGGTATTACACTAATAAGAGGACCTCCTTTTTTCAAATGAGTTTCTGAGTTCTGGGAACAATTTGGCCAGGATTATGACTGACAATGCGCTGTTGGTTCGATGCCTTTTGTCCCAGTGCTCCACGGCTGGATAACTGGATGCATAACTGTAATGAATAACTGGATGCGTAATTGTAATCTAAACTCTAAACCCTTTTGAATCTAAAAAAATCGTAAAGCACTTGACTTACCTATGAGAGCAGAGCTCCCTGGACTGACAGTCATTTTTGTTCCTGAAGGAGAGGTCAGCACGGAACGAGTGCTGGTCCCAGCACTGGAAAACACTGCTGTCAAGTCTTCTAGGTAAGGAAGAGGTCGTGGAGGCTCTGGTAACAGATTGGGAGACTGAAGTGATGAGTAACACTATAGCAGAAAACATCTCAGGGCTGTCAAAAATCCACCACTAGCTATTGCTGCATCATTTGCTGTACTGTGACATTACCATTTCAGAGGGGCAGTCTAAGCAACTTCGGGCAACTGCTAAAGGTGTGCTTTGCCTCATGTTAGGTAAGGCACTAGAGAAATTATTAAAATAAGATCTGGATCAGTATGCCCACAAAATAAAATAAATTCTGTCTGATGGCTACCATGGCATTCTGGTTGACCTTCTTCATATGTGTCAAAAGTACATGGTATCAGGAGATACAGCAGCTTGGATGAAAGAGTGAATTTATACAGCATAGAAGCCGAATGAAATGTCCACGGCCGTCAGTGGAAAACTTTTTAATATCTGCTACAACCTGGATCAAGCCCTGATTGAATATGGTTATAACCCTGCCAAATCCTGTGGTATACTTAGGCAGAGCTCCAAAGGACTAAGAGTTTAGAGCTCAAGAGGATCAGTCTATGTTGAGAACTGCAGGATGTATTTCTTTACTAAGCATAATGCTATTTTAAAAACTGATTGTGTTGCCTATCATTCCCAAGTCTGTTTGTCATAGAAATTATGGGATATTTGATTTAAGTGAATGGTGGCTTCGTGCCCTTTCAATTAGATCATGGCACACACTAAGGAAGTTTTCTGTTGCTGATCACATTCAGCACCAGAAGTAGGAGCCATGGATGCTTGAACTGTTTCTTTCCATCAAGGAACTAAAAACGTGATTTGCCTACAAACATAAGTGGCTTGCATAACTCACAGTAACTTTCCGTCTTTAAAAACCTAAGCCATTTACGAAGATCAGAAAAGGATTTAAAGATCATGTTGGAGATTTTATTTATAGGTTGAAACCCAGCTGAATATTTTTTTTTTGAGATTTTTTTAGACTGAGTTTCTAGAGCCAGTCTGGATTCACAGGGAAATCATATGAACATTCATAAAGGGGTTTTAGTGGTGTTTATGAAACTGAGAAATCTCACTTTAAAAATTCCTCTGGAAGCTGCATCATCCTGTGCTGACTCTAGGCATGAAAGATGAAAGCTGTAACAGATTCTTTAAAGGTGTTGCACTAATAACAGGGACTAGGTTTCAAAATTTGACACTTCACTATCAAATGTACAGAACCACTTACAAAGTCTGGCTGGATCATGCATTTGCCAGGCATGGAGAAATGATAGAACATGAGTTACTAGGAAAGAAAACCCCTTTCCCACGCATTCAATTACCACCAGGTAACTCTTCCATCCATGCTTCACAGCTGACATTGTCTTTTCAAATCACCCAGCTGGGTTTTCTGTCTGTTGTTTAGAAACCCAAGAAAAAGTAAACTTCACCCTTTACTGAACTTGAAAAGTGCTTTTAAAAGCGCACTGCGTTTATGCGCTTATTAGGTGCAAAACGGGTCAGTATCATACAGCCATGTACGGAAAGGCTGTCCCGCAGAGGCAGAGCGCTTCACAGGGAAAAAGTGGCAACATTCTCATGATGATTCAAGAGAGCCCTTTAAGAAAGGGTTAATAAATGCTATTGTTAGCAAGTAAGTCTGAAAGAGTGAAACTGAATATCTCGGGACTGGGAGGTTGCAGTCCCTGTGCTTAGACATTTTCTCCTTATCCATCTTCCTTTACCACTACCTTGTTTCAGGTGATGCTGCCCAGAGAACAAATGCAGACTGATTCTTTTCTTAGAATAGGGCTGCCTTTATGCCATTCCCTTTTTCCACATCCTCTGATTAGTTCTGCAGGCTAGATGTGCCAGCAGCTACATTTCTATTGCTGCAAGTGCAAAATACCCTGGACTTACCAAGAACCAACAGCTGGGAGCTTTCAGTTACCTCCCCACGAAGATTGGCTGCCTTGCAGGAGTACAACCCCTGATCTGACAGAGAAACATTTGCAATTAGCAACAACCCATCATGCAGATGGTGAGCAGAGGACAGCTTGACCTTGTTCTTAAACCAAGTAACTTCTGCTTCGGGAACACCTGGAAAAACATTGACAAAACATAGCACAAGTAAGATATAGCGGTTGCTAAACAGTGTTACGGTTGCTACAGACAAAATTATTAAGATAGAACAATTAAAACAAGAATTTAATATGACTTCCAAGTGACATTTTTTGCAGCACAGAAGTGTTTAGTAAACTCTTTCACGTTGCCTTCCTTTATGTTTCTTAGATCCCTCTGAGATGGAGCAGAAGAGTTAAAACCAAATTGAAGTCTTCCTTTTTAGTGTCCCAGAATTGTACAAGTGAACTCTGAACTCATCACTTTTAAAAGCAAGCCTCTATTGGATCAGAACAAAGGTTAATCTAGCCTAGTATCCTATCTCTGGAAGAAGCCATAAGCTCGTGCCTCTCCCAGCCTCCCACTAGTTTCAGCTCAGGAACTTTCTGAGCCAGAAGTAGTTTCTGTGCAGTTAGGAACCCTCCATGCACTTCTCTTCTATTAATTCATCCAACCTTCCTTTTTGAAATTATGCAAACAATTAGCATTTACATCCTCAGAAAGGCAGTTTCACTGGTCTCACCAGGAGTCTTCAGACAACAGATTGTTACAGATTCATAACCCACTATATAGGAAGAATTGCTTCCTTTTGCATGCTTGGATCTAAAGTCCGGCTACCTCTGTTGGGTACCCTCTTGTAGGAATGGGTTCTGATGTGTAGCCGGCAAGACCTCTGGTCTTGCAGTAGCTAGTCTTTCCTTGATATAGGGATTTCTACCTCAATTTAAATGCATACCAGATCAGGTAATTTAGTGTTACTGGCTACTAAACAATTGATTCATGTGAAATGGTATTGGAAGTCTCAATAGATGGTATAGACCTATGGAGCTGTGCCTGGGAGGGAATGACACTGTGTGGACCCATGGCTGTAAGGAGTAGCACATCACTAATCCTGGTCACTGCTGGGGTGCATGCTCTCCCATTTGCAATAGCCTCTGTGTGTGTGGGGCAGTTAGTCTCTTTCACATGAACATGCAGTTTCCTTGTGTCTACTGTAGATTAAGGGCATGCATATAGGCAGTTATTCTTAAATATCTGCCCACCAGAATCCTTCCCTGCCTTATGTCACAGCAACATGTTCCTCTGCCCATTGCCAGTACCTTTCTGGTTGTGCCTCCACATCAAAAAATAAAACCCACTCTCTTTGTCAATTCTGTGGCCCTGGCATCAGAAATACCTCACTCAGGCTGTGCTCACTGAGCACGACCACCCATTTGTCTGTATTCATAGTGACCGCCTGATTGCAGGTGCCTTACTAAGCATGTGCAGATGGAAGTGGAAAAAGGGAGATTTTCCCTATTCTTCCACATCAAAGCGTTGTGGATTTTTTTCCACCTCTCCCAGAGTCACCTGGTGACTTTGCCAAGACATCTGGAATGAGTATGTCTGAGCTTGGCAGCCAGGAAGGAAAGCTGAAGCCCTGTAAGGGTAGAGGGTTTTGTCCACATTCAGAAAGTAGCAGGAAGCAGGCTGTAAAAAACTGCAGGGTTTTTTTCACCTTTGTCTGAGGGTAAATAGCATATGCTTATCTGGACCCTGCATGGCATACCCAGAGAACTAATCATTTTTGTCTACGATGCTGCTTTCCAAAGGCTTACCCTTGTTTGTGTTGCTACAACTCAGCCTTTTTAAAAGGATGGGCTGTTGGCCTGTCTCTGATTCCCCAGCTGGGATAGGACCAGTACACAGCTCTCCATCTGGCTGCTACTCTTTGACCTATGTGGCATGGGTGGGCTGACCACCACTTAAAACCTCGCTCTGATTTTTTCCAGAGCATCCAGACAGAGTCCTCAGGGGAGTTCAGACAACCACTGGCTAGAAAACAACCCTAGCCCTTGAGTTTATTCAAGCCTGCGTGTTTATTGTATTTCCATTGTGGGGAAAGGAAGTTTGAGAGTTGAGCTCTGAAGAGAGAAAATGGAGACTCTTCCAGTTCTGCAGTCCCTGAGATGGAAAAACACTCACATCCCAGCACTTGTCCTCCCAATGCCACCCTAGTGAAAGGATGATCCACTCTCTCTTGCATTCTAAGCTATTTACAGTGCACAGGTTTTCACATTACGGCTATTGCCAAACTTAGGCATGGAAGTATCAACAAATGTACCTCAGAAATAAACAATCACAAGATTATAAACTTCTAAAGCTTTCTCCAATTCCAACCAGAGCTCATCTTTTTTTCTTTGTTTTGAAGGCTGAAATTGGGTAGAGCTTTCAAGTTTTTATTGAAAATAAAGGAAGATAAGCGCAAACAGTGAGAGAAGGGGGAGGGATGAGGAGTGCTGAGAAGGGTAAAGAAGAAGGGAAAGGGACAATGAGGATTTCATATGACCACAGTACTCAAGAGCAGGGGCTGAAATAAAATAAATAAATAAATGCAGAGAGACAGACAAAACTAATTTGCTTCTTGCAGACAGCTGCTCAGATAGTCTTAGTCCAGACAGGCAGATTCCTCTTGTACATACTTCACTAGCAGAAGAAGCAACAAGGGGTTAAAGGTAAGACCCCTTACTGTTGAGTTATTACTGTTGAGTCTAGAAAAGGTGCACTGTACCTACAAAATGTCCAGCAGCTCTACAAACCCCTTTTTCTGACTGCTACTCTACAAGTGTGTTCTTCCTCTGTCTTTAATGTGAAGTTTCCACACTAACAGAAGATTATTTAAAAATACCCTGTACAGCTATTCCTACAGTTTGGTTTAGGGAAGATAAGTAGTATATCTCAGTGAGCAGTAGTTTCGTTTTACTTTATGCTTCCACCTTCAGCGACACATATAAACCTTAAGACTGGAATAGGAGGCAGCCAACACAGGGATGAGCAAACATCATTGTGCAGCATTGCCACAAGGGGTAGCAAGAGCATTTCAGTCAGTTTTGTTGGCTAACGGTGCATGGCAGAGGACAGAGAGCCGAGTGTGTGTGCCTTGCAGAAACAATCACAGAGACTGAAAGCCTGAGAGGTGCCAACTTGAAACAAAACTCACTTTGCTGGGCAGGCAAGACTTTAGTTGGTGAATAGTTATCCAAGCCTATTCTTCTTCAGCTTTCCCCTCCATCACTGTGCATGTATCCAGCACAAAAAAGCTACTTAGGATATGTAGCAAGCAGAACTGTTCATGCCAGTTGAGGTAATTTTTGCTAAACCAGGAGCTTTTGGGGAAACAAAGGATAGCAATACAAGGATCTAGCAGTGGTGACTTGTTTCCAATGCCACAATATTCTTCAAATAGTGACTTGCATGTCAGAATCTGGTATAGCTGATGAACAAATATGGGTCATAAAGCAAGGTAAGAACTAGAAAAATATAACCTCCAGCATATAGATGAAATACAGAGGAAAGGAATGTCTGGGAGACTTGAAAAAGCTGAAAGCTGAAACATCAGAGAGAGAAGGATATACAAGGCAGGATGGTAATATATTTTAAGTCACTCTTCCAAACCTGTTCTGACTCAACAGTGACTAATGGTACAAGACACTTTGCAGGCAGGTGCCTCTGTTAGAAGTCTTATGGCCTGAAGGATACCATGGAGAAATGTACTAAGAACTAGATTTTTAAAACTGGTTCCTCCTTTCAAGTCCAACTTGTATTTTCAGTAACAGCTTGGGTCAGATTGATTGAGGCTTCTGGTATCTGAATGAATATCTGCACAATTTAAGTGTGGAAGTCAACAGAAAGCTTCCTAGTGATACTGATGTGATCCAAACTGCTCCCACATCCCATTTGGAAGTGAAATTGCCCACACCAGGAATGCTGCTGGCTTTCTGAAGCTTGGAGAAAATCCTCCACCTGGAAGTCACAGGCATCTGCAAGACTCCTGAGTGACTTTTGAGTGGGAGTTCCCTTAGGATCAGTTTTAGAGAAGTCTGGGATTGACCACAATCACCTAACTATGTTTAAAAACTATTCTTTCACCTCTATAGACAAAGCAGCAAAGTTCTGTCAAGTGAAATAAGGCTGCTTTTCAAGCTTGAACAAAACCACAACACCATCTTTGTGTTATAAACACAATAGAGTTTCATCCTGACATAATATCAGGGGCTAATTAAACGCTAATGCATCCAGGGTGATTTTGTTTTCCCTTGTCTTACAGCTAATATCTATAGATTTCAGCTCAGAACACAGATTTTGACAGTGCTTATGCCTTTCAAAAGATGTTAGAGCAATATAGAATTACTCCTGAGGCTCTGGTAATGTTCTCTTATCTCTTGTTTTTAAGAAACCTTCTCCATGCTTATCAACACTTGTCAGCAGCAAGTGTATATTTCTGTTCCTTGACAGCAAGAACAGCTTCAGAAAACGTCATAACTGATCCTCATACCTAATATTTCTCTTGTAAATATTTATTCTGCTGTCCTGCTGACTCTCAGTAAAGACATGTCCTTATATGAGGCAAGACATCAAGATCCAATACATGCATGGCCCTATACTACAGACTATACAGCTCAGTGATAGCAACATAGCTTATAATGATGAGATTAACAGGCACCAAATTCTGATCTGGAACAACTCTCAGTTGCTGTGCTGGCTCAGGGCATCCTGAAAAGACTAGAGGGAAAGTACTAGAAGGGAAAAGACTACAGTTTCACAAAGCTGCGTGAAGAGTTTTTTCATCTAGATGAGTCTTCACATAATTTCTGGCTATGTTAGTTTGCTTCCTAATTATGTTCACTTCATTCTCACACTCTAATTTCTTTTTTATTATTGCATTAACCATTGCACATTAACTTACTATGATTTGATGGCCATTTCATTGTTACTGCCTTCTGGGGAACTTTGGCAAACTACTTAGCTGTAAAGTTCATCTACTCTGAAGAAGTCACTAGGATACGACATGTTTGCTGACAGAAGCAATAGTGCATGTTACTCTTCTCCTTAGAATTGATTGTTCTAAGTAGAATGATCAAAAATATATTAAAAAGTTGGATAATCACAACCCTGATACTAAATAAAAAAATTTGTGCTTACATTAGAAGGAAATCATATTTACTGTCATGTTCTTTAACAGGTTTTATGAGATGGTATATTTTCCAGGCATAGGTGAGCCAGCTGGTAGACATCACTCTGTTCCTGGATCTCTTCCAATATGTAGCTTTTTTTAAAATTGCTGTTGAATTATTAACACTATTTCTATGAAAATAGGATTCTAGCGCCTATAAAATATTTCTGCCCTCATTACTCACTCTCTCATTCCTTGTGTAACATCACAGCTTGTGGTTTATGACTTTATCATAATTTCAACAGTGTTAATCTCTGGTGTCAAATACAGTAGACATTTTCTGCACATGCAGTAGCAGAAGACAAACACCAATGAAGAAAATGATGGTTTAAGCAAATTTCTTCTGTGTCACAGAAGAATCCAATATACAGTAATGCCACTAGATAGCAAAAAGCCTTCTGGGAGGGAAGACAGTGATTCTGCTGTGACACTGCTAAAATTTTCCATTGTGGACATACATTGTCATAGCAAGGAGGCCTCATAAAACTGCTAGAAATGATTTTCCTGTCAGAAAAGGCACTGAATCTGTGCCCCTGACCATGCTGTGCTCTCCTCCTGTAGTTTTACGATACGGTAAGAACTGTGGCAACTTTGTTCAGCCACATCCTGCTCTTTTCATGTCTTTGTGATGAAGGGAAATGGTTGCACTTCTTAAATCAGCAATCACTGTCTACATCTGTGGGGCCTCCCCATCTGCAGCTGAGAGAACCCAGAGAGAGAAATCCAAAATAATTTTTGTTCATATAATCCTTAGTCTCTTTCACACACCGTCAGTGCAGGTGGCCATGCAGAGGCCAGGGGAAAAAGACTACAGCTTTCATCTCATTCTTCCTTGAAAGACACTGGACATCAGTCTGATTACAAGGGAGTGTCTAGTGTCTATGTTGAGAGGGCAACAGAACTACTGAATTTAATCCTTCATGAACCACCAGGAAAAATGATACTGTATTTTTATTTCATTCATCCCACTGAGAGTAATTAATAAATTGGGATCCCAGCCTAGTGTTTGCACAGCTAATGTGCATGCTTTGCTAAAGGACAGATGATCAAACAGTGAAACTTGAGCCAAATACTCTTTTTACTTAAGAATTTGCATAGGGGTGTGGTTGGCAGCACTTGAAGAAGGAAAACTGACAACCACTAAGTACTTAGAGCAGGAAGTGTAAAAAAAGCAGGACATTTGTATATTTGCATTGCAGATGCTTATTTAGAGTCATCCGAAGTAGCTGGGGACAAGAAGATAAAGCATGGGTCTAAGGGACTTAAAACAAGCCTCCACGACAGATATTTGTGTAACACTCAGCACGGCTTACTTTGCTCCCTTCCCTTCCTGTTCCCCCTCATACTAGGCATGAAAATGTAATGAATCAAAGGTCTGGCCCTGGGTCTTTAGAGATTTCCCAGCTCCCTCTCTTCCCCCACTCCTCCTCCTCATGCCAACATCATTCCCACCAACAGCTGTAGGGACTGCAACATGCAGATAAGGTCAACCTTTTTTGGTCACCATTGGAAAGAGGCAAACTGCCATTGTAAGAGTGAGGGACATTGAGTCTCTGGCTGGAAAACAGTTTCGGGGGAACCCTCTTTCAGCAGAATTCCTCTGAATTCCTGTACTCCAAAGGTGAAAAAAGAAAAAACAAAAAAAGAATGTGTGCTAATATGCCCTTAATTTGGAAAAACAGAGTTTGGTAGGAAAAGAAGGAACTAACTGGCGTGGACTTTGAAAACCCCATCAATGAGGAAATGAGTCAGTCCATACTTGTGTATTCTCAACAAACATGCCCAATAGGTAGGACTGTGTATCAGTTTTGTTGTATCCACATCATACCCTGTATCTGTAACAAAGATGCCTCTTGTATTGTCCCAGACCAATTTTCTTAAGCCACTACACTTTTCTTGTTAGTATTGATAAAAGGAGGACAATTTCTATACCAAGAATTAATGGAAGCAATGAAGCTTGCCTGAGTCCTAGGAAAACCTTGCAGTTTCACCCAGCTGCACCTGGAGACATCAATTTAGCAAAGAACCCCACAGAAATTTATAGCCGAAGGCACCTGCATGGGAGACGAAGTAATTTCTCACCTGCGACCTGGCAGCTAATGGTAACATTTGCTCTCTGGATTGTTTTCACTGTGCTTCCAATATCAACAGTGACAGCAGGCAATTCAGTGTTGATCACAGTAGTTCTTGATGCCTTTATCAGTGGCTTTCCTGTATAAAAGAAGCACCACAGTTTATCAGACCAAGCATGGGACAGATGGCCTGGGATGCTCTGTGTGAAAGTACCTACACAGGACAGGTGAATAAGGGAAAATGCTGGAGTATGAGGCCATCTGCTCTTTATAATGTTACAGTGTCACCAAATTCCATGGGAAAAGCTGTCTTGGAAAAAGAAAAAGCATGCTTACAGCAGAAGCAGAATAGCATTAAAGCCATACGGACACACATGAGAAGCAGCTGAATCAATAAACACCAGTACAATTGGAGCTGCAGCAAGATGTTTGCCTGGTACTGCAACCAAAATAGCACCCTTTGCCAAAGGCCAAACATAGAAAAAAGAAGCCTGAGTGATGGCTACAGGCATATTGATAGTGCAGGAGGTTTAGAGTAACATCCAAGCTGTTTCCACACATCGATCATGTTTTCTTTAACCTACAGTGGAAACACTGGGATTGGGAAGATGAGACCATAACCAGAAAGTTTTCTCATAATGGCTAGCGTAAGAAGATGGGGGACGTAAACAAGCTCCTTTCTGTCAGAAAACCTGTTTTGTTTTTTCTAATGCCTGTAGTAACAGTGTTGTGTGTTAACATAGTTTATCTCTAACAAAGATACCTGCTTTGCCTGCAACAAACTTTTCAAATTGTTTTCAGTGTGCTTCCAACATCGGTGACAGCGAGCAAGTGGGTCAAGGTGTTTCCCTGCTGTTGTGCCTGTCTGTGTGGGGTTAGCTATGGAGTTATCCACCATCAGGGGCTCGAGAAGCCTTCTGCAATTCCTTTTGTAGGGGCGCTGTAGAGGCATGCCTACATGACACAAAACAGTTCAGAGATACTCAGGCTTAGCTCTGAGAGAGGGGAGTGAAGCAGCAGGGCTCACAGAGCTGGGTTAAGGCAGCCTCCTGTCCCAGCCAAAATGCTCTGCAGGCAGGATGTTAGCAGGAGGGGCAGAACATGACAACATCGCTTTAAATGGTATGGGACTTGGGTGTTTTTGACTCAGTGTTGTATTTTCAAATTCATCTTTCTCCAAAAATCTAGAAACACATTTTTTTTTTTTCCCCTTTAATACAAAACAGGTTCAGATATCATCATTTGCCCTAGAAGCTGCAGTTTTAGGCTAATGTCTACCATTGGCTTCATTTGTGTGTTAATCTGGAGGTGACCAAGGAAGAAAAGATGGAGGTGAGAAAAAGAACTTGGTTTCATTATGGTCATGGAGAGTCCTGAAAATTTAATTCAGCCCTAACTATAAATTGCTCCACATAGCTATATTTCCAGCGCTTTTAAAAGATGCCTTTCATTTGGGATTCCTATCATACCTGTTTGGGCTTTTTTTAGTACTTTTTTTTAATTTTTCTTTTGGTGCTTTTAATGCCTAAGAATAGCAAAGTAAAATATATTTTATTGTTACAGTATCTCCAAAAGTTTCGATGCTTTGTGGCAAAGCCTAAAGAAAAGAAAGAAAAATTCTTTACCTATCCATCAGCCTTTTATTTTCCTGATTGGTTTCCAAAATCTCATCAAAAGATTAAAAATCTGTTAGCTGTTCAACCCACAAACGGGTAGCAAACCATTGAGAAAAATGGAAACATATTCCACTGTCTTTTTTTCCATGCATGTGTTAAACTAATCAAAAAATTCTTCAATGAAATAAGCTTTCGGCCCCACTCCTGATCCCTCTAAAGATGGTCTCAGTTTTCCAGGTTTTTTTGGAGAAAGTACTTCCATTATGCCAAAAAGGTTCTTGCTTTGTTCCAAAAACTGCTCAGTATCTCATTTTGATATTTATGGCCTCATTTTATACGGTGTTCAGCTCTTTGCCTTGGATGTGAGATGGAAATGTATACCAGTTCCTAAGCAGAGTTCAGCTTGAGTCTGGGATGCGTAAATGTTAATTCATCTAAAAAGGTTAAACTACAATGTTGATAATTAATTATAATCAAAAAGCGAATAGCCTTTTTGTGCCATGTGTATACCTAATGCTCAGTTTATTTTTCTGTAGCTTCACACAAAATTGTCTCCACAAAATACGTTGTACAAAGACTATGGCTTTTAAACTCACTGGAGCAATATGGACAGAACAGCAGTTTTGACTCATGATTTTTGTAACCTTTTGTTCAGCTCCTTGCTGGTGCAACACAAGAGGGTTACTGTGGAGTTGCTCCTTATAAAACACTATACTGTCTTAGTGGTAGCACTACTGCCCTGCTGCCTGGGATTCAGCAAATATAGTCCTGATTTGCAGCAGTGTAAAAAGGATCAGTCTCTTTGTTTTTGCCTACATGTAACAGGCAGCTCTAATGCAGGTCTTCCTTTTCCACCCTGGGGGATTCAGCTGTTCTTCTAAGGCAGAGACAAGGTGTCTTTCCAGTTGGTCTACTGATCATCAGAGCTTCACTGCTGGCCATTGCTGCATTCTTAGTTTTTCTTCATGCTCCTCTTACCTGAAATTTTCTCTGTTTGGTGTAAAAAACTCAAGCTTATCAACAGCTATTCCTCTAATCATACAAGGATACATTGGCAGCTGATGGTCACTGCTCACATACTGGAGGCCTCCAAATGTTTCCACATTCTGCAGCAGTGAAACGGAGAGGTCTGAAAAATCAATAAGCTTTCTAGCATTCCTAATGTGTTTCCTTTTATCTTTGTGATAAATAGGATCCTCTTTCTCTAAGACCTCTCTGCCTTGTCACAGTCCTTAGCTGTCTATTGTGTGCCTTCATCTTACTCAACAGGTCCTCATTCACGTTTGCTGCTCTGTCCTTCTACTAGTCCTGACATGGTTGTGAGCCTGCTGACATTGCCTACCAATGAACCTTGAAGCTGGATCCATGCACTACCTCCAGTTTCCCTTGGCTTTTATTTGGGTGAGTTTTCTTTAGAACTGAAATCTAAACTAACAAAGGATATTTAGTCTGCTTTAGAACTCAACCATTACGAGAGAAATATAAACATAGAAGTTAATTTTTTCTGAACCTCTATTTGCCAGCAATTGAAACACTGTCAGCCATGCTTGTGCCACAATGGATCAAATACGATACAGGGCTTGATCCTGCAAGGGGCTAGCTCTTCAGCTCTGGTATTTTTCAGGCCTGCCTAATGTAAATCTGAATAAGTCCTTTGATCAGTCTGTTACACTTGAAGAGATCAGCAATAGGTTTAAAATGAAGCATACGAATTGGGAGGCCTGGACTGCACTGGCCATATAAGCTGTGAATAGCCAGGATAAGCACTGCCTTGAGAGCACGTCAGATGCAGAAAATGAGAAAAAAACACTGATCTCTAGCAGAAATCCACAAATTTCACGAACGGTCTGGGAAAGCTGGACTATGCCTCAGATTTTTCCAGAGTTCAAACCTTGTGTTTTCACCAGTGTACCTCTGTTGACCCACCTTGCCCACCCAGCATCCACAGCTCTCTGCTCCCCTAAAACAATTTCTGTCCAGAACTACACAAGTGGCAGGGACCATCCTGCAATCACAGAGAGTGAACTATTACCTGCTAGAGTGACAGCAATGGAGACAGAGTCAGATCCCAGGGCATTGGATGCATTGCAAGCATAGAAACCCACATCAGCTTCCACAGGTGCTAGAATCTGCAAGGAGTCATCAGGCTGAAGTAGTATCCTAGAGTAAAGCAGAAAGAAAGATGTAATAGTCTCTTAGTTTGTGTGAGCACGAATATATTTACTGGGACTTTTTCAGGTTTAGGTGATTTTTTTTTACAGTTCAGTCCTTTAGGTTATATTTAAAAATCTATTAAGAAATGTAAAGTCTTACATTGAGACTGTGAGCTGTGATTACTCAAATTAAATTTTAGTCTCATTACCAGTTCTTCTATTGCTGATATATGTATTAGAGAAACATTGCTGAGTCCTTAGGACATCTGCCCATGGTTTGTGAGACCTCCTCCTCTGCTGTGTCCCTTCCTGTATGATGCTGAATGAGATGTCTAGCCTCCCTGTCTCCCAGTTCTGCAAAGAAGCAGTAGCAATAGTAAAGAAAAATCAAATTATTGCAAGGGAAAAATCATGAAACTTTCTGAAGCTGGGCAGAAAGAAGTGAAGTGAACCACAGGCTCAGTGGCAAAGCCTGAAATAGGCTTCAAATTCTTTGATTGTTGGGCAGTTTGTAGAAACTCAGCAGCCTCGTTGCTCCCCTGATAGTCAGTGAAGACAGAGAGGAATACTCAGCTCTTCCTTGGTCTGAACGAACTGTTTCTTTCCTCTGCCAGTAAAAGGAGCCTACTGTGATCTCAGTGTACTGCCCATGGTTAAATGGAATGAAAATAACCTTAGAGGTCTTATGAACAACTTCTTTTCACAGTCTGGTTTTGCCAGTAGTATAACTCGATCAGGTCCTCATGTATACCTGTTTAAGCAAGAATTCAGTCCATGAACTCTTGTCAATGCTTATGTTCCCTTATTTTCAGCACAGTGTATTTCATGATTATTGTTCCTTTTTCTTAAATTTTTAGGTGAAACTGTTGATAAAACCTAATGATAAATTACTTTTCTCATCAGCAACTTTCAGCAGCTGTTGTACGTAAACTCTTAGTTGAGGCTGTGATTGACAGTGACAAGGGTGAAAGTGGGGGAGGGATATGCCTGTAAAACACATGCAATAAAAGTCTGCTCACAGATCCTGGAATTGATGAGTTTCTTTCTACTCCCAGCCCCCCAATGAAAACTGTTGTCTCATGGACCAAAAAGCAGCAGATACTTGATCTTGCACAACACTGTGGGTGGTAGATTCTAAAACAAACCAGATTAGGGCCACCCATCAAAATCTATTATAGGAAAAAATCCAGAGTTAAAATTATTTTTAACCCTTTTTTGAGTAATAATAATAATTATTATTAATAAAAGGAAAGAGCTGCCTTTTGTCAACCAAGTTTTGCAAGTGCCTAGAAAAATGCACATTTGCAAAACTAAAATGAATAATTTTTAAATTGCATCTTTGCTTGCACAGAAAAAACACAAATGGTTGAAAGAATTCCCTCCCCACTTCTGCTTTCAAGGATCTTTTCTTTCTTACCACTTAGTCATAAACACGGCAGACTTCTAGTTAACCACTGCTAACAGTGCCAATAACTAACAAATTAATTACAAAACTAGTGTTAGCATGCATCAGTATCTCACATGTAAATTTTTTAGTTTAACACCGACTGGTTCAATGTCTACACAGAATTCATTAGAGCTTCAGAATTTGTCCCAAATTATACTAGCATACAACAATTAAAAGTTGTGTGTGTTCTGCCTGCATGTGTGCAAATATATTATGTCGGCTGATCAGTCAGTCCTACATCAAACTAACACCTACAACCCCCTAAAAAAAGTTTTTACAAATGTTTTTGTCACCTTCAGGTTGAGGAAAGAGCTTGCTTAATATTACACCTTGTAAAACACAAGGGAACATATTTGTTTGTTGTTAATTGGCTCTGCTGATGTAAATCTCTCTTTGTCAATTTAAGTCACCTCAAGATCCAGCACAAATATTTTTAGAAATAGAAATAGGCCAGGTAGGTACCTGCCTTTAAGAAAAATAAACTCCAACACAGCTCCATCTTCCTATTTTTTAAACCCAAGTTTTAATGTCCTTCTCTAGAAACAAAACTCATGTCCTCTTCTTTTCAATAATTCTTTCTGTTATTTGTGTGTCAAAATTTGGCATAGCTGCTTTTCTTGGAAGTAGATCTTTTATTATCCCTCTTTGTATAGAATGATTTTGGCTGGAATCCCTACTTGCTCGTAGATTGCTATTTTTGTTAGGTATTGAGTTGCTTGTCAGTGGTGAAAAAAATACCAGCTGTAGCAATTCTTTCTGTCAGCAGCATGTCTTCAGAATCTCGTTTATGGACTTAAAATAATACAGCTTAATGTTTAATCAGTCTCATCTCAGTTGCTCCATACCACATTGTCCCCAAGACAAAAATGTATTTTACAGGACCTATATCAGTGGCTAATTCAGATGGCACCTCGCAAACACCTAACTCTGTATCACCTACTGTTTAAATTCTGCTTCATGTCCATTTATAAAATACATTTCTGTTTTAGAAAAGTTGAATTATCAAGTATCAACTGGTTCACAGTGATGGAAATTACAGCATAATTGGAAGGCTTACTAAACAATGCATAAGTCCCTTGACGATTTTTTCACTTTTAAAATTGATTCCTAAGGAATTTAATCTGAATTTTCTTTGAAATAAAATATTTTCCGTCATTAACAGAAGTCTCCAGACTTTGGTATAGGTACTAGCAGGCTCTGAAACTGCACTCAGAACCCATGCTGGTGTTAAGCTGACACTTTAACCTTAGGAGAGAGTATGGACACTCATGTTAAGTATGCACTAAGGCTGAATATGCAGACTCAAGTTAAGGGTCTTTTACTGGAACCACACAGATATTTTCAACTGCTGCAGCTTTTTGCGTCATATGTTTTCATTCTTTTGAGTAACTGAAAACCAACACTTTTTTGGGGCCTGTGTTATATCTTTTTGTGACAGCACCTAGACTAAAGCTAAAGAAAATAATTTTTGCAAGTGGAGCTACATAGTAGGAGTTATAAATACTTTTCGGTGGATGGCACAGCTCGTGGAAGGAGACAGTGGGAATAAAGCCATTCGTTGCTAGATCACTGGTCCAGACAAAATCCATGGCCACAATGCAGGAAAGTGAGTGCCTTTATCTCAGTATTTGGTAATACACAATACAGATAGCTATCACCCAACCTAAACCCAGCAGCCTACACTCTAAAAATCACAATACAAACCAGATACAACTGGAATCTCAGTATACTCAGTAGGGCATAAGCTGAGTGACTTCAGCACAACTCTCTGACCTTCCTCACCAAAAGTGTCTCTCTTTGATACTGGTACAGGAAAGCCTATCTATATTAATTTTCTTATGCCCATTAAGACAGAGGTGGGCTGGAAATCTGGTTTCTCTTCTCCATTCAGTGACTGGCAAAGTATGAAGAAGATAAGCTGCAGAGCTGAAAGACAGCTCAAGCATACCAAACACCACCGCATGCAGATGGCCTTGCAGTTTACAGCAGTACAGTGTGAGACTGCTTAAACTGTGGCTTTCATTTACACAGCTGACTGGCAGCCAGCAAGAGCATTCTGAGCCAAAACCAGAATCCTGCTGTTAAGAACCCAGCAAAACATCCACAACCCAATTTTCATATGCACCATGATTTCTAAACTTCCATTAACACCAAAGTTACAGATGCTGAGTATCTCTGAAGCCCACAGCACTGCTTATTTCCTCCCCTCGCACCAACCTGGAGGAACCATAAGTGATGAGTATAGAAGGAAGTTCATAAAGTGGAAACTGCCTCCACCTTTAAAGAAGAGTTTTCAATGAATAACGCTACTAACTGGCAAATAAACTGTACTTCCCTGAGTCCTCCTGATAGAAATTTTGAGCACACATAGTTGTTTGATAATTCAGGAATATAACACAGCATTTCATGTTTTTTCAGCCAAACTGAATGGAAAAAAAAAAGGTTGAAAGGCATTGTAAAATTAAAAAAAAAAATCCAAACTAAAATTTCAGAAATCATAAGACTTTTATTGTCAGCTAAATGACTCTGCCTGTTGCTACACAATGGCTGCTTATATGGTGCGAAATAAACTTGTAATTTTCTCATGAGTGTAGTGTCCGGCATTAACCACATGTGGACTTTTTATGTAACCTCCATTCCCTTTCAAGCATATCACAGAAATCACAGTCATTTCATGCAGAGAAAAAAAAATAACCCTTAATGGCACAATTCCAACAGGATGTAACAACTGGCAATGAAAATCTATATATGAAAATCTTGGGGGGCCATGAAGATATTTTCGTAGGAATATGGGCAAATAAAGGGATACTACAGGCCCAAGTCTGCATGTGATTTCCACAAGACATACATTCTTGCTTGTAGTCTCCCCTCCTCCTGCAAAACTTAACATTTTTTGTGTGAAACCTAATATACTTACTAGCCTTCAGACACAGAAAAAGAGACAAGAACCAGGAAATTCAGTACATGAGAGAAAACAATCATAGAATCATAGAATCGTCAAGGTTGGAAAAGACCCTTAAGATCATTGAGTCCAACCGTTAACCTGACACTGCCAAGTTCATCACTATACCATGTCCTCAAGCACCACGTCTATCCGTCCTTTAAATACCTCCAGGGATGGAGACTCAACTACTTCCCTGGGCAGCCTGTTCCAATGCCTGACCACCCTTTCGGTGAAGAAGTTTTTCCTAATATCTAACCTGAACTTCCCCTGGCGCAGCTTGAGGCCGTTTCCTCTCATCCTATCACTTGTTACTAGGGTCAAGAGACTGACCCCCACCTTGCTACAACCTCCTTTCAGGTAGTTGTAGAGAGCAATAAGGTCTCCCCTCAGCCTCCTCTTCTCCAGACTAAACAACCCCAGTTCCCTCAGCCGCTCCTCATAAGACTTGTGCTCCAGACCCTTCACCAGTTTTGTTGCCCTTCTCTGGACACGCTCCAGCACCTCAATGTCCTTCTTGTAGTGAGGGGCCCAAAACTGAACACAGTACTCGAGGTGCGGCCTCACCAGTGCCGAGTACAGGGGCACTATCACCTCCCTGGTCCTGCTGGCCACACTATTCTTGATACAAGCCAGGATGCCATTGGCCCCCTTGGCCACCTGAGCACACTGCTGGCTCATGTTCAGGTGGCTGTCAACCAACACCCCCAGGTCCTTTTCTGCCAGGCAGCTCTCCAGCCACTCCTCCCCAAGCCTGTAGCATTGCATGGGGGTCTTGTGATCCAAGTGCAGGACCCGACACTTAGCCTTGTTGAATCTCATACAGTTGGCTCCAGCCCAACGATCCAGCCTGTCCACGTCCCTCTGCAGGGCCTTCCTACCCTCCAGCAGATCGACACTTCCACCCAACTTGGTGTCATCTACAAATTTACTGAGGGTGCACTCGATCCCCTCATCCAGATCATCAGTGAAGATGTTGAACAGGACCGGCCCCAGTACTGAGCCCTGGGGAACACCACTCGTGACCGGCTGCCAACTGGATTTGACTCCATTCACCACCACTCTCCGGGCTCGGCCGTCCAGCCAGTTTTTAACTCAGCACAGAGTGCACCCATCCAAGCCGTGAGCAGCCAGCTTCTCCAGGAGAATGCTGTGGGAGACTGTGTCAAAGGCCTTACTGAAGTCCAAGTAGACAACATCCACAGCCTTCCCCTCATCCACTAAGCCGGTCACCTTGTCATAGAAGGAGACCAGGTTAGTGAAACAGGAGCTCCCTTTCATAAACCCATGCTGGCTGAGCCTGATCCCCTGGCTGTCCCACACGTGCAGTGTAATGGCACTCAAGATGATCTGCTCCATGACCTTCCCCGGCACCGAGGTCAGGCTGACAGGCCTGTAGTTCCCCGGATCCTCCTTCCGACCCTTCTTGTAGAGGGGCGTCACGTTTGCTAGCTTCCAGTCATCTGGGACCAATGACTTTGGAGTGATTCTGTTGCCAAAGTGAGAAAGGAGCTAATTAATTGTAACTATGCAGAAGGAGCAATTGTACCTAAATCAAGTCTTTACTGGATGATTCACAGGCACCACACTGGAAATTAATTTTTGCTTTGACTCCATCTTTTCTCATTTCTCAAGCTGACCTTATGACTAAATTCAGATATCTTAACCGAGGTCAGTATCTTGTGCAGAAAGAGCTGCTAGCAGATCCCTGGACTACTATGTTGGTTAATAGAACCTCCTCTTGCACTCTCTGCCTATCCTTATACACCACTTTCTCACAGAACAGAACCAAAACATAAAATCTTAAAAATACACGAGAAAAATGTATGTTATCAACACAGTTAAGCATATAACTAGCACTGAAAAAAATCTCTTTTTTTGTGCTCTTGCACACAAACGAATAACATGGAGTGATAGGCAGGTAAAGGCTACCTGAAGGAAAACCAGCATCATTTCTGTGGTACACTGATAAAAGCATTTTGTTACTCAAGTTCTCAGGCTACACCAGGGGCCAGCACACTGGAGTTTGAACAAACAAGGATGCACCAACTCACATCAGAAGACTAATGCTTAGAGACAAGTGTGTTGAGATGACAGCATAGTTGCAAACAGCCATGAAGTATGGTTCCACTGTTTCCAGACTCTATCAGAACAAACACAGGGAATGGTGATTGTAATACCCTCTGAGGTTTACTCTGGGGCAGTTTCACACACAGATACACATGTGCAAGGCAGAAGCCTCAGTTCCTCCATCTTCTGCTACCACAACCATGTCAGACAGACCCTGCAGGAGCATTGTGAGAAATGCAATTCATATCTCCAGCAGAGGATAATAGTAATCGTGACAATCAATAATCAATCTTTGTATCTCAAAACCATTCTTCATAGCAGAAACCTCCACCTTCAGATGGGAAAATACACTAAGGCTCCCAGCCTCCAGACGTGGAGTGCTCTGTTGACTGCATTAGGCACTTATCGACTTTAGTACTTTACAAACTCTTCTTTTTACTTACTGAAACAGAAGTAAAGCTCCTGTTTGCCACACCAGACTGACCTAGCATCCAGACCTTGCTGAAGAGTTATAGTGCCCTGTTCACCACTTCACATGTGTTAGCCCTTCTTTCTGCTATGAAATCAGACTACAACAACATATGGTTTTGTCCATGGGACTGACAGGCAGTAAAACATGGAAACTGGAGAATCAAAATATCAATTATTTTCTTAAAAGTTAAATAATATGTTTTACCTATCATTGTATTTCACCTCGTCTCCATTCTTAGCCCAGCTGATGGTGGGCTTCGGGTTTCCCACCGCTTCGCAGTGAAGCAGCACGCTCAATGTGCCACTGGCTAGGACCACTGTCTGTCCCAGGTGGGTAACAACCTCTGAAGCAGAAAGTTGTTGTGCTGCTGAAATCTTTCGGAGGATGGCAGGCTTTTGATGAGGTCTGCGCAAGCCATTTGCCAGATCTACAGAGGTGGGAAGAAATGCTTCGGCAGATGATGTCCTCAGGGAGCTGGTAAATCCAGAAACATGCCTGTGGAGAGGGTACTCCACAGAGGCTGAATCTACTCTTCTCCTTGATGCTTTGAGGACAGATTCCTGGTGCTCCAAGTGGCTCTTGAAAACCTCATGAGCCAGCTGCACAACAAGCTGCTCAGCGTAGATGTCTTTAAGTTCCTCAGGCTGTTGAGACAAGTTCCTTATGATATCATCCAAGCGTTTCTGCTCTGTGACCATAGTAAATGGCAGGCTATACTCTTGGCTCTGGTCCTCCTCTGAGGACGCGTTTCTCTCCATGGACTCCTGGGCTTCCCAGGACTCCAGATTTTCCCCTGGCCAGCCCCTGTGCTGTAGCAGCCTTGAGACAATATCGTCATACCAGCTGCTGGGGTCAGCAAGGTGCCCTCGCTTTTCAGCCTTGCTCCCATTGAAGAGAATTCCATTGATGTGTTTCCCCTGTGTTCCCAAGGCTTCATTTAAGTTGGCCTTTCTCATGGCCTCTTCCTCCCTAACACCAGTTGGCTGCCCAGAAATGATCTTCTTGTTGCTTCCAATTAGTTTAATTACAAAATGCTCCCGTACTGGCCCTGCTGTGCAGGTGTATGTCCCGGTGTCTGAAGGCTTCAAACGATGGATTTTCATGTACCCGTAGGGTGCAATGGTGATGTGAGCTGAACTGACGAGCCTCTTGTCATCCTTCTCCCAAGTGATCATTGATTTCCGGAACCTCCTTGTGGGGCATTGGAGAATAATGGAGGTTTTGGGCAGCAGGTAGGCATACCCACCCACAATGAAGTGTAGCTTCTTCTGCTTCCTTGTCTGGATGTAAACTTTCTTTATGGCCATAATATGGGGGCTTTGCTTATAAGCTGGCCTGTTGTGCCCTGAAATATCATTAATACTATTAGTATGTGACACCATTAAACAAAACAAGCAGTTTATTTTGGTGCTGGCAGCACTTGACCCATTAGCCAGTAATGGGAGAAACTGGCAACCAGCTGCTGAACACTAAGTTGGAGCAATCAAAATAAGAAGAATAACAAGGCGCACTTTAGGAATGCAAAAGTAGTCCTGCTCAGGGTACATGCAGAAACCAAAGAGCCAGGGACAAAAGCTTTATGGGAGGGAGAAAACTTGAGTGGAAATGTAATTATTGATGTTAAAGTATTTAAATGAAGATTGTTGCTTAATAAATACATTTTTCAATGTATAGACAAGTGTTTACCATTCAAACCCTCAAAGGCAATGTGATCTTGCAGCTCACAGCAGTAAGAAAAAGTGAAAGTGCTGCTACCTCAGGGAGTAGTGTTGAACAGAACAAAACTGTCTGGACTGGGCTTAAAAACACAGTAAATACTATTAAAGTGCACTACTTCAGTGTGTCCTTCCAGTTTCCAGATCTCTATGACAGAGATCTTTTTTATGGAGCACTAAATAAAGAAGCATAGGTGTATTATTAGTAAATACCATTTAACATTTGGTCCCAGCTTTGGTTCTGAATGTCAGATCTTCTTTTCTCTCTGACATACCCAACATTGAGCAGTTTCAGACTTCACAGTCAGCTTTAAGCTAAAGCTAGGCTGACTTTTGAACTTTCTCATATCTTGTTGGCTTACTGCAAGTGAAGGAAGGGCATACAGGGACACTACTGCTCTTGTGAAGGGTGACAACAAATGCATGAAATACCAACATAAAATACATATAACTTATGTTCATTAGAAATCCCAGGTCACAGAGGGTTCTGAGTGACATAATGAAATAATATGTTTTTAAATGATCTTCAACAAAATCCCTTACCAAGCATTTTCTTTGCAGCTGTTCTAGCAGAGAGTTTATTTGCAGCTGCCCTCAGGCTGCTGTGCTGTATCTCTGAGCCTCTACATTCCAGTTGTGAAATTTAGATCTAGATTTGGGTCAGAATTTTGAGCCAGTTCTTCCAGAAACTAGTAGCTCCCTACGAGCACATTGGCTCAGGCCCAGCTCCAACAGTAAAATTTATAGCTCTCATCTACTGACTTGCCTTATTGCTAAACAAAGCATACTTGTTCACAGACAGAAAAACTTAGCAGCAGCAGCCACTCTGCAAGACTGAGGAACACTAGTGCAAGAGAAAGTTATGGAACAGGTGACAGCATGGATTTCTTAGTGATGGACATCCCAGCCCCCTTTCCCCAGGCACTCCCAAGCATTGTTTCTACTTACTTGCACAGGTGCCTAGTGTACAGGGCCTGATCAAGGATGAGAATGGCAAAGGTGGGCACAGTGAGGAATTAATGATGACAGAACCCCCAGTTTTCAGCATCTTTCGGCAAATGGCATTTCGACTCTGGGTGCCCTCTCCACAGGTCACTGAACACTAGGAACAGAATGAAAAACATTAGGAACAAGGTGTATTAAAAGAAAAAAAGTGCTCCTTGTCACACACACCCCCTCACCTCCCATATCCACATTGCATCCTCATATCATGGTACAGATCAGTTACAGCTATCAAAATATTGCAGTGGAATAAAGCAAAGCAGAACCTGGTCATTCAGTTACAAACAGTGCAGGCACAGTAGGGAGATGAAATATCAGGTATTTTCTGTCCTTTGAGGCTTTGAATCTTCCCACTCTTCCTTTAGCACTTTTTTCACTCAGATGGTGTCCCTTGTTTTAATAGTACTGTGCTACAGTACAAAGCTTGTCTTTGCGCTGTGTTTCTATATGCCTGTGCCTGCTGGCTGGAAAAACTCCTGCTCATAGCCAAGAGCAGACCACATTGACTTGCACTTCACAGATACATCCTGTTCTGCTGAAATCTGGCATAAACTTAATCTTTGAGCTTTACTGTTGCAGATCTATTAGAAATAATAAATAAATGAGTGCTTCAGATAACAAGGAGTTACCTCAGCCTGGTACTTGGTAATTACCACACATGGCTTACAAAAAAAGGAGTATAAACCCTCTAAAATACCAGACTGTGGTGCTTGATGCATAGGTGGGCATTGTTCAATGGGATTCAGCATGCCTATTTTATTTCATATTTATGTATACAGCATCACAGAAAGTGAGAATAGAGGCAGTGCCATTGCACTGGAACCCAGGCAGCAGTCTGTAAAGGTGCTGGAAAGTGGGCTGAGTGCTGTAAAGCTGGTAGCACAAAGATGCACATGCCCTTCTGTTACATGTAGGTGCACGCATGTGGTAACGGGCATTGGAAATGAAGCGAGGGGCAGAAAACTCACTAAGGGTAAGAAGAGCAAAAACACGGCAGCCTTCAAGTGAAATGATGAGGAGAGACTGAAGTCAGATTTTATTTTAGTAAGTGCCAATATGGAGAAATGTGAGTTGTACAGATGTCAACATAAACCATGTAGCAACTTCTTGTGAAGGAGGACAGATTGGGAATAGAATTACCATCTTCACTGCCAGAATAGCTATGTGTCTTCTGGCAGCAGACTTCATGAAAACAACCACTTACTTGAGTAAAACATTAAGATAGATCAACATATGAAGGGTGCAGACGGGACAGCTCTGTGAGGTGACTGGTGTTTCTTTCACAATTAAGACAATTTCCACCTCCTTCCATGAAAGATAACTGTGAGAGCAGTGGCAGAGATTGCAAGATGGGCAATGATTTTCATGCTTACTGGCATTTAATGGTCAAATTGTGTTTTCAGTAATACTGTCATAAATATAAAGGGAATTTTTCTTAAGCCATATCGGGCCAGAAAGGGAGCCCAGGGAAGTGCAAGAGACTTCAGTAGAGTGAGTTTGTTTTGCCATCCCTAAATTGAAGGAAGGAAGTAGCTAGCTAACATCGCAAAAGCAGTGTTCTAGAATGAAAGAGGCTTGGTGCCTGTAACAATGGGCCTACAGCAGACTTCAGGAATCCCTCCTTTCTGTTCTCTGCATCCTGGGAAAGGTAGGAGTGGCCCCAAGAGGAAGAGGCTATTGACATCAGAACAGCCAGGCTTTGGGAAGAAAAAGCATTTAGCTTGGGGGAGTAAAGACTGTACTTTGTTGATGCCTTGGATGAACATAAGCATAGACAGGGATTTATTGTTTTGAGGGTGGCTTGTGTTTACGCCAGAAGGGAGGTCTTAATGGTTTGGCTGGATGGCTAAACATCTGTGGAGGCAATCTCCAAAGAAGAATATTGAGCTAGTGACCACACCCCCTACCAGGATGATAAGGACAGATTACAGGACAAAACTGGGTATAACACACTTTGTACAGTCTGAGCTCATTTGGCTCCTTTATCCCAAGTGACCGAGGAACTTCATCGCCAAGAACAGCACAATACTCATGCATACAAATAACATACCTGTGTCCAGTCAGAGAGAAGCCACTCATTGGGACAATCCTCATTTTTGCAACCTTGTTGGATAAGTGGCCTCGGTGTGGAGCAGAAGGTTTCTGGCAGTTCTAACAAGCTTCCATCTGCCCGGCGCTGCTTACAAAGTGTATCTCGCTTCTGGACACCACCACCACATGTCTGTGAACACTGTGGGAGATGATAGTCAGCCACCTTACATCACGCTTGCACCATGGCAACTTGCAGCAAAAATTACTTGTGAATTTGGGTAGAAATCAACACTCAGTTTTGGCCAAATGGAAAATATATGTAAAAAAATTCAGAACATCAAAGCAGACTTCTTTTAAAAATGTAAAAAAAAATTTGGAAAGTGGAAGCAGCTTATTTTGCTGTTATTTAGAAAAACTGCTTCAGTGTTTCTGAAATGTTCCGTTTTCAGGTGTTTGTACAAAAGACATGGAAACAATGGGCCAGAGTTGCAGTATGGAGGTGGAAAAGTTGCCCTTTCCTGTAACCACCAACTGGAAAATGAGACACTTGCACATGATGTGGAGGATCTACATCCTAATGTCTCTGCCTGAGCTCCGACTGTGCTGACAATACCAGAGAGAGTGGAAAAGTCTTCTCTAGCAGTAGATGATTCAAGACCTTCATTTCCAGGATTTGATTATATACATTAGATAACAGTAGCAATGAACTACATAGTTAGCTTGAACTAAATATTCAAATTTAACTTGTTAAAAAAAGCAAGAATTTCTTCTATTAGCAGGAAAAACAAATGGAGATTTGAGAGTGTGATAAATAAAACTTTCCACAGTTTCTGACTTTGCTTTTTCTTCCTTTTGTAGTTTTCTCATTTCTCATTTCTGACCTGCATGAAGTCTATTTTTAGTGCAGCTCAAAACTTAACTGCCAGCCCACAATTCCTGTCCTTGAAGACTTCTTGCATTATGGCATTTCTCTGATTTTTAATTCATGCAAAAGCCATATATCAGCTGTAATCTGATGTTAGTCTCAGTAATTGGTTTATAAGGTTAATATCATAAACTATTAAATATCCATGCAGCCCTTTTATATTTATGGCTGTCATGACAGCAGTGTGTACTCTATCCAAAAGTTAAAGAGTAAGGTTTATTTGAGTCAAAATAAATCAGGATGATTAATATCTGGAGAACCCACCTCCCCTCTCTCTTTAATGTAAATATACCTCTCTGTATCCATTTTCTACCCAAGCAGGGCAGGAAATTTTGAACAAACAGATTTAATAGCTTTCCTGAATCTTTTTTGTAAACTTGGTTGCTCAGCCATTTTTCCTGAGGATCTTTCTCCTAAGGCTGGTAACAGGCTCCCAGTTCTTCACTCGTTTTCTCCCTTCTAGAAAAGATGAAGGGGGAGCTTGCAGTACACTGACATGACCAGGAGTTGCTTATAGCTTGCAACACAGGAATTATGCCTGAGAAGCAGAAAACCATAGGAAGAAGTATTAAAACTTACACTCGAGCAGTTAAAAAGGGACTGTTTTAGAAAATCTTGCAATCATGAAAGACCCTTCTCTCTTACATACAGAAAGCTGCATAAACTTTAATGCTAGCCTGATTATTTAGGATATACATTGTCCTTGAAAGACAGAAAGGAAGTGCAGAAAGACATATTTATATTCAGTTTGGTTTGCTCTCTAATGAGTAAAAATAGCTTTTGTCCTACTTAGAATGCTACAAAGCTCAAAGGCTTCCAAAAGATTAAACAAGTAAAACAATACTTTAGTTTTCAACAAAAGAAAACATTTATCAACCTTTCATTCGAGGACAATTCATTCCTGAGGAGAGAGTAAATCAAGAAAAATATGACTGAAAGTATTATTTCAAGATTGTCTAAGGACTGTCATCATATCCCAGAGCCAAAATGGGTTAGGCACTGTATGAATACAACAAAAGCATGTTCCTTCTGTCAATCAGTCAAATCCCAGGAAATGTCCCTGCCCTTCCATCACTACCAGATAAAAGAGTAAGACAAAACAGACATTTTCTTGCTTCTTACCCTTCAGTCACATATGTAGCTTTGTTCCATGAAGAATAACTTGCTACTCAATACCAAACTCTATTGCTAAGTGCCAGAGAGATCCAAATGCAGTGATGAGATTCCTCCTTGTCTGCAGGAATGCTCTTCTAGGACAGTCCTGGATCACTGCACTGGAGCTGTGCCTGTACCTGTATTTCACCTCTGGAGCCTTCACTGCCCTGGGGTCTTTGCTGATTTTTCTCTAGTGGAAGCTTCCAGCCCTCACATTTTTCCAAGAAATGGAATAATCAATGACAGCAACATCTGTTTGTATTTACAGGCAATATGAAACAGTAGTTTTTAGAGGATCCTCATTCAGACATATCCCATCTGAATAACATTTTATCTCTCTCTGCTGTTCAGAAAGATCTCACAGCACCATTACAACAGAGAAAGGTGCTTGTATCACAGGGTGGTTTCACCTCACCCACCCAAGTAGATAAAGCGCAGCTGTTTGAACTGTGTCCCCTGATATTCCTGCTCCCCACAGCTTCTGAGCAGAGCCAAGCCCCATATCCCCTGACATTCCTTTACAGGGGATCTGGGACTTTGCCAGGATACCAACGTCTAGAGTGGCATCTCTCCACATTGCTGCCTGATTATGCCTAGTTCAACAATTAGCTTAAGCAAACATGAGGAAAGGCTGACACCAAAGAAGACAACCTATACACCCAATTCTGCCAGCCAGCCATTCCTGGTTTTGTGCTGCCTTTTCCCATATGCTGGTGTAAGCATTTGTGTGGCTGCATAGTGTACCAGAGTGGAAAATTAATTTAGGCTAAAGCTAATTATATTTCTGGCTAGCTTTAACCAGGACCATTGTCTGATTGCACAGCACTTCTGGAGATATAAGTGAGTGGGTGCTATAAGGGCAAGACAGAGATCCCCGCAGCAGCTATTTTCTCCTTTGGTAGAAATGCTGGCATATGTCATCCTAAACTGCTGGTGGAACTGTGGCCTTGGCATCTCTCACAGCAGTCATTGATTTGGTATCTGTTCTGCTCATACAACAATCTGTAAATGATAATTAACACAAAGAATTGATGGTCACCATTGAAAGCAGGGAGGGAAACCAGGCCATCTCTTTGCCTCAGCACATGCCTGTGAGCATCTACGTACATGCATACAATGCACAGGATTCAGGCAAAACAACCATTTCCATTGTTTGGGAGGCAGGAAAGCTGGTCTCCTCTCAAACTTGTGGGAAAAAGGCAGTTACTAATGAAAAATAAAGGGCTAGGCAACTGTCTGTTACCGGTTTGGGGCAGGGGCTGAATTTTTGAAAGGATGTCATTTTATGGTCAGTCCTGCTTACAGGGGCAGTTGAGGAAGGGTTGTCCTACCCCTCAGCTCTCCCAGGTGGTTTAATTTTGTACTGCCCTCTGCTCAAGGTGGTGGGACTACAGCAGTACAAGTTTTGGCCTTACTCTGGAAAATGAATTCTCTGCTATGACTCTACAATAAGATAAAGCATCTGTGAAGGGAGTAAATATTTTTGTTTCAGCAGGTCTTTCAGTTGCTTTCCAAGGCCGCACACCTGAAAGTTTAGAAAGGACTTTTTACAATATGGAGAAAAAATAGCGAGGAAAATATCTGAAAATGTTACCAGTTTTCCCATGCTGACTCTGTTGTGAAGCCATTGTTCTAATTATCATTGGAGCAAGGATACCACCAAGTAGCTAAAAAAGAATGCTGGGTCTGAGACTATGGCACTTATTCAGTAATAAAACAGAGGAGAATGAAGATTTACTAATAGATGTCTCCCATTTGAGGTCTGCAGAGTAGATATTTATAGGGCCTTGTAAAAACAAAAGCTCATATCCACTTTCCTTGAGAAGCACACTACTTGAAAGCAAGATAAACATCCTAATGGATTTAGCTAAGAAACAGAACTATTTAAAAATAAATAGTCTTGAATCTGTAAAGAGATATTTAAAAAATAGCTTGGAATGTTACAACACTGATAATTATTGTGTGTTTATCTGCCAGAAACACTGGGATTTCTAACGGCATTTAATTCTGACAACCCTTCTTTAACAAGCATAAAAGGCCTTAGAAAATAAAACATTGTTCATTGCAGTTTATATCTTTTGTTTGTTTGTTTGCTTGAAACTATTGTGCGAGAGTGCTCTGAAAAGCATGATGAACTCCACAGATGAGACCAAAGAAATGGCTTCAAAGCAGGCTGTGTGGATAACAGATGTTACCCTCTAGTGTCAGTGAAGCTTTAAAGGACCTTCCTTAGGGTGAGGAAGACACCTTCCCACAGGGCCCTCAATTTCCCCATACGTGGGGAACCCTCTCAGCGATATGGGCAGAGAGGAGGTGTTGTGGGTCCCTTAATGCAAGTAAAGAAATCCTCCTGCAGGATTTATTCTGCTGGAGGGCTCCATGGCAGCTGTGCTGTACTGCTGGAGCTCACCTCCAGGAGCAGTCTCAGCCACTCACATTCCGTCCAAATGGTCTTTTCTCTCACACATCCCAGGAGCCAACAGCTGTAATAAACCCTAAGTGCAATGCACTGGCCTGATGGTACACATGGGAAACCTGTGTGAGACTGAACTGCGACGCCTGGCTTTCCTACAGGGTGGAAATAACTGTACAGAGGTTGGTGGTGCAAAGAAGGAAGACATGTCTGTAAAAAATGAGGCAATGGAAATTCATTTTGATGGATTAGGCTTTTTTTTCTTGCACTATACTAATCTAAACAAAGGCAGAAGACAGTAGGTAGAGAAGTACACTTTTTGTGCTGTTTTCTCCTGCTGAACAGTAAGCATGGGAAATATTCAGTGCCCATGTAGTGAGGTGCTACGTACACAGCTGGCCAGCCTGCAAAGCCTGTGGAAGTAAGCGCAGAAGAGCTATAATGTGACCTTTGTTAAGCTGCAGCTCAGGTTCTCTGTCTCCACCCAGCCCAGAGAAGGCAGCAGTAACACAAAAGGTGTGAACTAAGCATTTTGATTTAATTCCTGATTAATATGCTTGTTAAAGCCTTTATACTTAATCCACCTCCCTCTTCCCTAAAATCTGCTACACCTTTCAAAAAGACAGCATATTTGAGAGACCCTGAGCAGATACAAAAATGGCTAAAACATTACTTTGGACAGGCAGAAATATGCGTATTTATGCTGTTGAGGAAGACATTAAAATCTTGAAAAAAATCTGTTTGGAAATTGCTCTAGCAGAAACTATTTCAGTACCATTCTAGGGTGGCCTATAGCTAATGGTCATTGTTAGCAGAAAGTTAATTTTTCAGCATGCTGTAATGTATGTCTCTTCTGACTTCAAATAAACTTACAGAGTATTGCTTTCTGTAAGGACTGTGGGCAATTATAGGATTTTAACGAGCATAGGCACTCCTTCTAGCATATCTTAATTTTGAAACGCTTGACTTTATTATGTTATGTGCTAATAGAATACTATTTGCTATTTACAAATATAGCATTTATGTGTAACTATAGCCTAGAAATATTCAAAAGTACAACCAAGCAAATAGGTGTGTATGAATATATAGACAAATTAAAGCATAAAACATCACTGAATTGTTTTAAACATAGGACTAATGCCATAGGCTAGTTATCTAATTTTGACAGAACATCAGGCTGACATAAATTTTTGTTGCTGCGATGGCTGCCCAATCCCAGAGCTCTGCCATGAAGTACAGCTTCACAGACTTACCAGCTTCATTAGGTGAGTACATTAACATCTCCTTGGCTGTTAAGTAAAGGGCAGATTTTATAGGTGGAGACCAGGTAGGGATATGTAAGCACTGTGCCAAGGGCTCATAGTTTTCTCATAGGATGGAATGAATCCTTGCACCCAGCACAAATGAAGATTTAAACAGGCCTTTTGCTTGCACCTCCACCACACAGCAAATTTTTCCTTTACTTTTGACAACAGGGCAGGATCCTTTCTTTCTGTGCAGTATTATATCCAACAGAAGCATCTCTAAGTCTTTTGAATTTCACAAGTGTTTTCATTTGCAACCAGATGGCAGCAAATAAACTCATTTCTGATTGCTTTCCAAAGATAGAAAGCTTTGTACAGATCCATTGTGTAGACAGCAATTTTCAGCGTTAGTGCAATAAGGCATCCATCTCCCAAAGGGAAGTCCCTAACGCTCATTTATGACTCTGAAGGAAGAAGAGTGTTTATTGTCCCAAACTAAATTTTTATTTGAGAATATACAGAATACCCAACATGCTTTAGAGTTTCTCTCCTCCTTGATCCTTACAGCTTTGTATTACTAGAAACCTTGGCATTGCTAATCCAAATCCACTCACCACAGCTGACCATCATATTCCAGATATTTTTGTCTGGAAGCTATAGCCAGCTGTTAAGAGCTTCCAGTAACTTTGTATTAGAAGTAGCTATAGTCACTACTTACCTCTGAAAATGCTGATGCATTTTTTTTAAAGAGCAAAAAGGCAGAATTTTTCAGTTTTTTAATGGCACGTCGGAATGACTAATGAATCCTCTTGATGGGCTAAAGCAAAATGATGCATTGATAATGCATGTTATGACTACTTTTAGCAGTCATAAAATGAGATTACACATATGTGCTTACCTCTTGCCATTCTGTAGGATACCAGGACGGTGGGCAGTCAAAGCGATTACAGGCTTGCACGAGGGATGGCTTAGGTTTATAACACAATTCATCTGCCAAAATCACGGTCTCATTGGTCTCTCTTGATAGTAGATGAGAACAGAAGACATCTCGTGTCTGCAATCCAACCCCACAGGTAAGACTGCAGGTGCTCCATTTCCCAATCTCCCATCTGTGAAGGGGTCAGGAGAGAAAACCTTAAGCACGGAATAAGATCAGCTTAATATTTTTCTTTTTATGATGACAGATGGAGTGAAGAAGCAGTAAATGAAAGGGAATTCTCCTTCTCTGATCACCATCACCCTTCTTGTAGCTGCAGGATGAGGCTAAGAGGAATATTTACTGTGCCTCTGCATTCTGAGTTCTTGTCAAAAGCTCTTGGACTTCAAGTCTCTGGGACTCCTGCAATATCATAGGAACAGTTTTGTGTCCTAAATTAAAAGTTTTTTGGTGTGCATGAGTCTGGCAAGTGTATTTCAAGACTGAACGGATTTAATTAGCTGTTTCTTTTTCTGTCTTTAACAAAAAAAATGAAGACATTAACAAAGTCCATCAAAAGAATGTATCAGTGAATTGCTGAGTAGGAATTTCTTCCAGAAGATCCAGTTGTGGTGTTCCTGACTGACTTTTCCTTGTTGTGGAGACAGGGAGTGCTAACGCCTTGAGAGATGTAATGGGACAGCAGGGAGATCCCCTTCAACCCCTGTGTGAACACCTGTCACCAAGCCAGCCCTTCTCTGCACTAGCTATGTAAGTCCTGCATCAACAGGATTGTTGATGACGGTCTTTCAGTGTTCATCACATTGAAACCAGATTTCTGCTGTTTGAGCTGTACTAAACACAGCCCCCAATTCTGTCAGCCATACACAGAAAATTGCTTCAAGTATGAGGTCTTCTACTCTTGTACTGTACTAGAAGGCACTTCAGAGTTACACAGAAATGTGTACACAAAAAAGTCCTATATTCAGAATGAGAATACAAGAAAATGGTCTTCCCATCAACTTTACGCAAAACACTACATTGACCTGGACATATTCCCACATCCAAAATGAAAGTATAAGAGCCAGATACTGCCACTTTTTGTCATCCTGAAGAATAGCTTCCTTTCCTGCATGACATTATTGAAACTGATTGCTGGGAGAGTAAAATAAACACTTAGGACAAGGAAGGCTCAGAGATCCTGCCCTTGAAGAAAGCAAAGCCAGGCAGAAACTAAAGAGACTGATTATGATGAAAGACACCCTCGGGCTCCAAGCAGGATGGAGGCAGACAATGAAGAAAAGTTATGAAACATGTCAGCAGCATGAAGCAGAATTTGTAGAAGCAGTAGAGGAAAAACACTCTGACGGTCTGAGATCAGCAGTCAATGGAAATTGCTCAGCATGTTTAAAGTGCATCATGTTAGTAAACACATTATGGAAATAATAATTCAAGGTTGTGCCATCCTACAGTCACAGACAATTGTAACTATTTGTTTTATAAAGTTGGTTTGAGCATTTGTTCCCTCCTTCTCAGTAACACCCATAACAAATTGAAACAGCTAGAAGGTAAGAAATATTTTTTCCTCCCTAGATGACAATGCTGATGAACCAAAACCCCACACTGCTCCCCTTCTGTGCTCCATCTGCTGATGACAGATTTTATAACAGGACAGGATGTGTCCTGAGCATCACAGTAAGCACTAATGACACTGTAGTTCACTTTTAGACAACAGCCTTGGTTCTGCTAGTAGCAATGACAAAAATGTGTTTAACCCTTTCTAACAATGAACACATCTTGCATACTGAGAAGTTGCCACGGTCATTTTTCAGGCCGTAATACACTGAAGGCCACTAAAGCCTAATACATGTACTGGGAGCTATTTAGCAGTGGAACAGGAGTGACATCTGGCAGCCAGCTAAGCTAATCTGGAGTTTGTTCTCCATACAAATGATGTTGGGGGAGAGGTCTTCCCAGATTTTCCTGTAAAATTGTCAGTCAGAATTAATGTGGATATCAGCTACCCTTCAGTTTTGGCACAATCTAAAATAAGGTATTTGAGTAGGTGCTGAAAAGAACCTTTTTCTTATTTTGAGAATCTATTTTGATACATGGTTAGTTGCCAGAGCTTCTTTTATCAAGTGATGGTAATAGCTGTTGCCTCCAGCAACTCATTGTTATTGGTATAAGTGCACGATGTTTCTGTTGGCAGTTCTCATCTCAGTGGCTAGCAGGCCGCATAAACTCTTTGGAGATCTTGGCTTCTGCAGAACAGGGTGTCTCTTTCTTCTTCTATAAAGAAATGCTGTGTTTCAGTGAAGAGAAAGGATTTGTTTTTCCAGTGTTTGAAATGTCTGTTGCAGGTTGCATCTGTTGCCCTACTCATAACATTGGTTTGTTCACAATTCTTTCCAGCTGCTTTAAGCAGGAGATTCCTTAGAGGTGCTCAGGAAATATGAGGTCAAATTCTCTCTTACCCTTGTACTTTCATAGTCCCCAGTGACTTTTACGGGCTTTCATAGATACAAAGTAAAGAATGTAGAGTAGAGCAGAGACATGCAAAGTGGAGTAGGAATGTGCAAGTAACAAAACCCATTATGATATATATGATTGGCAGAATTTCAAAGTCCTAAAAAACACAGAGACAATCAGTGATAACCATATACAATAGAATCACAGGGCTGTAGAATTATAACAGCTAAAGGTGCTTGCAACACTTTGAACTAATATTATACTAGTAAATTTACAATTTAGATTTTAAACTCCTTGTACTGTTGGAGATAATAATCCCTTTTTTTAAAAAAAATATTACTTTTCTGTAGTAACACAGTTTTACCCTCACTGTAGAGTGTTATGTGATGTTAACTGAAATAATTCCCGTCTTATTTCATATGGTCCTTAGCTGTGCATTCCTCTGTCTCTTTTTTCTTTTGGGCATTTTGGCCATACTGAACTGACTCTTCTAATGTGTATGGTATACGAAAAAGAATAATGCCATCTCACAATACCAGAATTAAAATTCAAGTAGGATATAATCCTATACTTAAAAAGGTGAATATGGTAGTTACAGGATCAAGAAAAGGGAACCTTAGCAAGCAGAACTGACATCTTAGTGAGTTGACCATTGCTATTTTTAAGGTATAGACTTTAGGAAAAATCTGCATACTTCCTAGTTTATAGCCCAGCTGAAAGGTTTGATACTTCCTGTATTGCTTCCCAGAGCCTGGTGAAGAGATTGCATGGTTTTGGCCTGAGACATTCTTTTTATCCCTCCTTCTTTCTCCTCCACTAGTGCCCAAACTATACTAATATGTAGCAACAGAGAAACAATGTCTTTTTAGCCTTTTTTACAGCAGGACTTTGGCACATCTCTGCCCCTAAACCTCTGGCTTGTCCTAACTCTATGTCTATCGGTTCATCAGTTGTCTGTCTCCATCTCCTAAGTACCTAAGTAGTGGTTATGTGTTTAAGTACAAACTAGACTTTTAAAGTATTTTAACTACTGTACTTCATAAAAAAAACAGAATTCAAAAGGTTTTAATCGTCTGCAGAAGATACATACATACAATACGTTGAATATTTGAATTGATTGAAGGAAAACTGTATTAATAGAAAACCACAGAGACATTTAGAGATGGCTAACAGAGAAGAATGTAACAGGAAAAAGGCAATTCATAGGGCTGGGTATGTTGAAATGGATATGTGTATATTAGTGACACATGTATTAGAATACACATATATGCACATTTTTCAAATGAACACAAATAAAAACAAGTTTCCACTGAAAATGTATAAGGAACAGAGGATGGTCCCAAAATACAACTTATTTCAAGTATCATCACAAATTCAAAATACAAAACTGATCACAGAATCTTTTCACTTTCCAGATGAACAGTCTCCTGCTTCCAGTAGACTGTTGTGATGCCTTAGTAGTTTTTTTAGAGTAGGTGAAGTATATGGAGACATACCATACACATGAAGATAGGCAAACTAAGTAGTGAACCTGATCTGACTGCTCAAGGCAATGGTTTTCCTTTAGGTTTTCTTATACAGAACAGTAAGGGTGTTGTCTAAAAACTGGACATAAATTCATGAAAAGCCCTACCAACTGGAGTACTAAATTTCTTGCACTTCCAGGAACTATAAATTAACAAAGTGAATTAGTAATGGACAGATTTTATGAACAGAAAAGCACCTGTTAGGAAATCTAACAGTCAGTTCATATTATGAATTAGACTAATAACCTGTAATATACTATTAGTTTTATGAATTAAAATTCTAATTTCTAAAGGGCCAATGAGAAACTGTAATTTTCTGGAACATTCTCATTAAATAAATTAGGCTTAACTAAGCGGTGCTTATGCATGTGCTTTACTTCAAGTAAACCAGCAGTTTACACAATTAATCATGGTCAGTATGTTTTAAAATGTGAGTATTTACAGCTCCCTTGAATAAAAGAGAGAAATTGTGAAGCTCCAGTTGCCAAAAAAGGCCCAATAATCTGAAAATCTTGATTTCAATCACAGCACAATTATTCTGTATCATTAATATCAGACTAAAACATTAGAGATGCTCTCAAAAAACAGCTTAACCATGTTATTTCTAATAAGGGAAATTATCTTGACATAGTTAATAAAAATCTTGCCTGCAAACCCTAAATTAAACTTTATCATGTTATACTTTAATGAGTTTCAAGTTTTGTGAGGGTCCATATAGTCAACTAGAATATAGCCTGGACATTTGTGGTCAACTTCATGTTGTTTAAAAGGAAAAGAAAAACAGCTTCTAACATGTAACATGAGCACGAGCTTCTAAATAGTTCTATACATTTAATTTGAATTAGAAATGAACTTTCCTTCTTTCTTGTGACAGAACAAAAAGTATCAATGCCATATTGTGTCCTAGCAGTTCAGGTAAAGAACTGAAGCATCAAGTGAGCAGGACCTTGTTCCTGGGTCTTCACTGAACTCCAGATGTGACCGAGACCAGAACTGCTGAAACATGGGCTATCCTGTGAGTATGTGACTAAACCCTTTGAGTCCAACGGGAAGACTCAAGTGCTGGGCTGGATCATACTCTTATCCCACTTGTGTCTCAACTTCACATTTGCAAAATTATAACAATACTTTTTTTTTCTCTGGAGCTTTGTCCGTGTTGTCTACTTAGGTTGTGGTCCTACAGCAGGGATGATCTCCTAGTCTGTCTACTGCCTAGCACAATGGGACTCTCAGCTTGACAGGAGCCTCTAGACACTAGCATATTACAAATAAGAACAGGGACAACAATGCACTGTTGCCTCAGTTTTGAAATGTCCCTCTCATTGCTACAAGAACTGGAGCCCACATAATAATTCTGCTAGCTAGGTAGACCAGAAAGTGGCACCAGCTAGTAAGCAGCTACTCATAGCAGAAGAAGCTGCTAGAATTAGAGTTGTTTCCCCAGTGGAGCTATGAGCCTTCAGAATAAAGCACTCTCACACCCCCATAGTCACTCTGGAAAAAGTAAAGGATGTAGGTAGAACTTGAAAAATGTATAGTCTTGAGCCAGAGCACTATGGAGCCAACAGCTTTGGATCAGTCCCTATATGCACAGTACATATGGTAAAACCCAAAGCATTCTAAGCTCTTAGGTGTTATAAGTAAAGAATATTTTCTAGAGATATATGATTTCATCCTGATAGAATCCCTTCAAGCACTGCCAAGGAAATTGAAGACTGCACAGGAAAAGTAAACACCCTTCTACACAAAGACCTCCCAAACTAAAAAAATGAAATTATTGTCATTTTTATGTGGTTAAACCATATGAAAGTGATACAAAAGAACTCTTCTTGTTTCTAAAATAAACATTCATCAGTGTGGAGAGAGGTTTGTCTGGAAGCATCTTACTTAACGTCTGACACCTGCCTGCATAGAGAGGTTCCTCAGTGCACAAGGGCTGGGTGGCAGCTGTGTATACGCGCATGTGACAGACTGAGTAAATCACATGCTATGTCAATACTGGCTTCCTCTTGTCCTCTGTCAACCTGTGTGTCCTCCATTGGATGCTGCACACTGAGAATTCTACTTGGAGCCCATACTTCTCCTCCCTTCCTTTTCTGTTATCTATCTGGAGCTGTGTTTGTTGCAAATCTTCCTGTTTCATAGGTGTGAAAGGCCTTCTTGAGGGTCCTTTAGCAGATTTATCTTGGCTGAGTCAGTATCCTCAATGTCAAGTCTTAAATACCATCCAGAATGTGATCTTAAACTTTGGACATGAGAGAGTTACTGTCAATCCTGTTTGGGTAGCATACTTTCCTGCAGTGAAGCTACAGGATTGAGATGAGGAGTCCCAGGTCAGCTTCTGGCTTTATAATCAAACTAGTCTCAAAGAAAGGGGCATAAAACTTAAGAATTTAACTATTTTTTTTTTTTTAACTAATTCAACTAATTTTTCATTCAGCTGGTAAATCACTCAAGGTAAAATCAGACTGCTCCTTTGAAATGAAGTGTGAGAGCTAAGACTTCCACCTAGGTGTTTAAACATGGATCTGAGTCTCTAGGAAGTGATCTCCCTACTGCTACGGTTCAGTTCGTGTTAGAGAGAACATTACAAATATACATACAGTATGCGCACACCTCAGAGGAAAATTGAGATTTAACTATGTTTTGGAAAAGTTATTACTCGATTAAGAAATAAAAATGAAAAGGCAAAGTACTTTTAAATTAGCAGCAGCAGCAACAGAAAAATAATTCACACTTAGTTGTTGTTCAGTGCCAGCCTGACAAAATCTGTTGTTCAATATCACTGACGTGACAAGGGAGCTGAACAGGCAGGGAAGGTTTCAGGGGATCATTGTGCACAAGGGAGAGTGAGGTGCTTTTCTTCAAAAAGCATCTTCCTTGCAAGTGAAGGGAATCCATTAAAGAGATGGCTATGCAGCTAACACATGCAAGCAGATCAAAGGCTCAATGAGAGTGTTCTGGGAGATGACAGAAGTGGCCTGCATTCCGTCTGTAGACTTATTGGTATCAATGAATATTGCAGCTCATTATAGCTGAATGTGGCAGGGAGCCAATATTTATATAACAGAGCCAAACAGAGGAAGATAGAAGAGGAATTCAAAAGTCATAGAAGAACAGAGGGTAAATGGAGTACGCAACAACTCTACAAATGGCAATTTTGGTTCCTGGAGTAACATTGTGACATGCTTCAAGCAATATACATAAGGTTCCTTACAGTAAAAAACTCTTGCTGCCCCTTGAGTTGAAGGCAGAGAACATCAACCATTAGAGCAGGTCAGAAAAGAGGGTTTGTGTTTTTCTGCCAACACTTTTAACAGTGGGAGGTTGTCTAGTGGGTCTTTCAGGGGACTACTGCAGATGCAGAATGCATGAACCACAGAGGAACATGAAAAGACAACTTCAGGTAAGTGAACTGGTTTGGCAGAGAACTGGTTCAAGAGATTAGCAGATATACTGGCTACTGAGAAGTACCTCACAAGAGACTTTTACTCTGTGTGATAACCGCAGCATTGAGATAAATGATAGCAATGTCTGTCTTTGATATAGCTACACAGATCAGATTAGGCTTAATAGACAAATAAGCAGCAGTTTTTGTCTCAAGTTTAGATTTGGGCTCATGGTTAAAGCAGCAACTTCTTACAAGGAAGTTGTTCAATATTTTATGTGACATACAATGAAAATAAGTCCTTGGTAGCCCCTTTCAAAAATAAAGATAGGGAACAGTTAAGGAACAGAGTAAATAAGTGTAAAGGTGGAAAGCTGGTTAAGAAGTAGTACAGGGAGGTTTGAGGAATAGGACAGAAATTGCATGAATTGCACTTGTAATAGCAGATGGCAGAAACCAAATGAGCAGTGGAGGGAGGAACACACAGTTTGGGAACTACAGCGGAGCGGGATAATACCCCTTGCCCTAAAACTACACCGAGGTAAAGCAAAACCACAAGAACCACTAATTTATGAAATAAATTGTGCACATCAGTTTATGAAGCGCTCTCATATGGTTCTTCTGCAAAGAAGCAGAGGGACGGTTTAACACCCTGCTGCCCATGACAGAGCTGCTTTATGTCGAAGACTCCCTGGCTCTTTTCACACTGGTGCTCTCCATGCTAGACTGTCTCATAAGCCAACACCTTTTCTTAGGCCTAACTTTATGCCATAGGGAAAATGTTAAAAAACAGCTGTTCCTGTAGGAGAAAAGAACAACCTTACAGACACTGGAAGACAGAGAAAGAAAAAGCTCACCAGGTGAGAAAGATGTGCAATGAACTGATTATTTGTAACCTGAAATACCATCTAAAATGAAGTATTTTTAAAATGAGATAGTTGAAAATGCATGTAGATGGCACAGAAAGTATATAAATATATAAATACATAAGTATATAAATATACAAGAAGCCTGACTTCACAACTTGTGAGATCAATATTCATGAACATGTGATTTTGTCCCACAGAGTAGCAAGACTCTCCTAAAATCTAAGGATGCCTTTGCTGAAATGATCAGTGCAGGAAAGAAGTAAAGGAGATGTCACTGGATTGAATGGACAAAGAAAGCAGATTCATGAATGAAACAGTTTTCAGATAACAGTGAGTGGGCTTAAGTAATTCTCTAGCAAGTCCAAGTTTTATAAGCAGTACTGCCACAAAAACAGCAGATAACATGAGATTCTTGCTGACCTGGCTGGCAGCATTACAGGGATAATATTTTCATTAGGATGAACTGTTCCTGAACTATTTCACCAGTGCAGAAGGTACAAACAGGCTGTCTCTCAAAACCAGGCATAAAAGGTTTTTATCTAGTTTTTTAGTAGAGGCAGGGGAGAACAGTTGAACTTAGGTGTATATATCTATATGGTACTGTGACCGAACTCAGGAAACTCCCAATGCCTACTTATGTTTGAGTTCCTTCAAAGCCCTTCTTGCAACATACAGTTAGTAAAGCAGTGCAAGAATTTTGTTCCAAGGGCACATCCAGATCCAATATTTCCTTTTTACTTTCCCCTTTGAAATCCTGAAACTGACTGATAATCTATTTAGTAACTTATTCACTCTTCTGCAATAAAAGATGCTTTTTCTCACATTGACATGCAGAGATCCAAACATGCAGGAGCTCCTCACACAGTGAGGTGGCTCTAAACTTATGTTACACCCATAAATAACTGAAACAACCATGGTAAAGTATTCAGATTCATGAAAGTATCAACCAAGATCTGATTCTGACTCAAAAAATGCATGGAAGGAAAAGTTATTATGTTTAAAGTCATGGTGTCAGAAAAGTTACTATGTATATAGGCAAACTTGTACTAAAACACTTCATATCTCCATCCAAATAGTTATATCAATATAGGTTTGTGTGCAGAATCCATAGACTACAGAATGGTGACTTAATACACTTCTCCCCTAACATTCCCTGAATGAGAAACTGGCTTCTTAGATCTTGGAGAAAATAATTACTTTAGGCAGCATAATTTGCTTCCTCCTGGGAAGGGGAATGAACTTATCTGACATATCTGAACACCTTTGCTCAGATCAGGAACCAGACAGTGTAACTATAATAATTTAAAACCCCACCCCCAAACATCCATCCAATATAGTTATAACAATACAAATCTCACAAACAATACAAACAATAAAAATCTCACAAACAATAAAAATCTCACAAATAAAAATCTCACAAACAATACAAATCTACAAAGGACTCACAAAGTCCTTACCGTGACTTTAAGCTCATACTCATCACAAACCGAGCTATAAAAAACCTGTGGTAGGGCATGGTGAGATTGTTTCAACACAAGGGTGTACTAACTTGGTGAAACTTGTGACCTGGAGATTTGTGTAGAGAAAGGTAATCTATCTAGGTATATAGGATTCTGAATAAGAAGTGTGATGACCATTCTTTGAAGTAAGAAGGAAATATGGTATAAGTTATTAAAAAAAATATTTCTAATTGTGCTCTTTCATGAACATAGTAGTCTGAATGGAATATAAGCTGAAATTGAGGAAAATGTCTATGAATGAAATCCTATCTAATGAAGGAACCATCATGTTATTTAAAAAAGTAAAATGGCTGGGGAAGATGTCTGAAATTCTAAAGCAGAAGAGCTGGAAGCACACTGTGATGGAGGCTCTGGAGCTGCTCCACTGACTGTGGCAACTAGCAACTTGCTTTGCATCACATTTGGATGTGACACACATGGCTGAAAAGGACCACTCCCTCTGGGTCCCTTGGTGACTTCACTGTAACTGTTGCTGAGTAAGAGATACTGAGCAGCATGCAGATACTGCTCCACCACAGGCAATGCATCCAGTAAGAAAGGGGAAGGGTGGGCTCTCAGACACATCTTGGACAGTATCTTAACAGCTGGAGAGGGTACAAAGGGGGAGATTATATTATACAAAAGGGGAAAGAAAGATGATGTTTTTAGGTCACTGATCAATACATTTTAAGGCCAGGAAGGTATATAATAGTGCGGGGTAGGCATGCAGGTAATGCAGGTACAGCATAACAGAGCTGCCTAGGGACGGCTGCCTGTTCAGACATCTTTGTACAGTCCCATCTTTAGCAAAGTAAACCTAGACAAAAAATGGGATTATGAGTCTCTCACTGAGCCCATGACTCCTGTTTAAGCTGTTTCTCGACCTAAAGGCTTCAAATAAGGGTGATTCTATCCTGTCTGACAGCATACTCCTTCTAATGTCTGATTCTCCAACCTACTTCATCAATGGTTCAAGCTGTGGCCTGCGATCCCAGAAGGTTCTGTGGGCTACATCTTAAGAGGCTGTCAAAGACATTCTCAGTGTACTTCAGTTCAAAACAGACTTAAATACATCCCACTTAAAAAAAAATGTCAGGGATTTGTGAGGGGTTGAAAATATTTCTGTGTTACAAAGAGACAGTAACACCATCATTGCCTCATTAATGCTAATTCTAACTTACACCTCTGGGAAAAGACTGCAACAAAACAAGAACTGGTATCTCCTGCCAGTGACGCTATACTGCAGTATCTGTAGACATAATGACTTGCAAATCTTTTAACCTTTTTCATGAACTAGACAGAGATGCTCTAATATTTCACCTGATTGATGCAAAACACATGCATTGACACCCTCTCCCACACAGAGGTCACCTTTAATGGATTAGAGAAAGCTCTGGCCCTTGCACACATATTGAATTTATTTCAGATTGTTGATGGGAGCACATCTTAAACTAAGTCTGTCCTACCAGCAACCTAATGCCTCACGTCTCCAAATGCATTGAAAAACATGTTGATTTTTTTCTCCTTTATAGTTTGACCTCATCTGGGAAATGAAATAGAGCAAAACAGATGGACAACACTGCATTCACCAAATAAACATTAAAATAATAACAGGTAATTTATTGCACAAATGCAAAACAAGCAGATGCAGGGGGGAAAAAGAAGAAAAGGAAGAGAAAAAGATACTGTGCAATAAGCTACAGGCCAGCCTAACTCAGGCTATCTTGACCATTCAGTCAGGTATCAGAACAACTGAGGTTTCCTATCTTTTCTTGCTAACAACAGAGGCTTGAAGGAGTAAAGGGAGAGTGTTGGAATGAAATCTTTTGCTATTCCTAGAACCGTCTGCTTTTTCTTCACTTTTTTTTTTTTTTGGCTTTGCAGCATTCAGCTGTTCTTTGTTGTACAGGAATAAAAGTACAGTTTTGAAAATATGCAAGAACAAAGCTGTAGAAATCGCCTGGAATTTCCTCCATTTTCAGCCATCTGTCTTTCATTGCTTTTCTTCCCGCTCCACTTCTCCATACATGTTTACTAAATCTTTTCAACACGCATTGACCAAGCTATTGAGCAGTTATAATTAATAACACAGCTACAGCATTCTCTTTCGCCCCTTTGGTAGAGTTTGTTGGCTCACCACGAGGTGCTCATGCTGTTGCTGTTATAAACAAGAGCAATTATATCTGATTAGATCATGACTGCCTCTGTATTTTGTGGAGGCTGAGGAAAAGACACATTTTGGATGTGAGCCATTTTGTTGTTGAAAACAGTAAAGCCAACAGTGAAACAGGGTTTTTCTGATTGTTTTTGGAGTAATTTAGAATACAAACATAGCAATTAGCAAAACTGAGTGATCTGCCCTTTCATTTTTGAGCTTAGAGAAGAAAATTCTAGACATTGAACAGCTCTTCTGCATTTACTTCTGGGAAGACTGTGCTCTGCTCAAGTACTCCTATGCAATTCTGGAAGTGATACAGCTTGACTGACACAAATTAAGTAACTGAATGACTGAATTAAAATGATCATAGTCTTCATTCCTCTCTTTCCTGGAGAAAGCATGCTGGCTCTCTCAGTACATCAAACAGGGCTATGTCCTTTTTATAGAAATATCAAACAAGGGTATACCAAGTTCATGATATGAAATTTTACTCTGTACCTACTGTGCTGAAAATCAGTTATCAGCTCCCAACTTTGCAATCAGCTCCACAGTGTTTCACTATTTCTTAGTTCAGTGCAAAATGGGAGAATTTGTTACACTGTTTTCCAGAAGAAAAGGGACTGGGCTCTTTTTCTGCTGTTGTTCTTTAAGCAATAAGTGAAAAACTCTCAACAAAGTCTGAAACCACAGGAAACTCAGCTGCTTTGGGATTTGAATACGGATGAAATCTTCCAATCTTTGTGTGCAACTCTTCCTGGTTCTTCTTCACTCTTCTGTAAGAATTTTAAGCATGAGATTTCACTGACTCCATACAGCTGTGAATATTTAAAGACAGATTTCTGTGGTTTATTTTTTCTCTCTCTCTTCAACGGACTCAGAGTAGCAATGCACTGAGATATTAAGCCAGAATTTCAGTGGAAGTTATAAAGCACTCTCAGCTGCTATACAAGCACCATCACCTTTCAGTGATTTCATAAATCTGAAGTATTGCCAGTATATTCTAGCTTTTACCATATTTTGTTCCAGGAGAGACCAGAGCAATTAGGAATTGAGGAGGATGATGATACCATAGACTAATTTCAAGGTGAAGCATTAAGTGAGTAATGATGTTTTCTAGTCTACCCACATTTATTCTCAGTAGAGAGCAAAAAGGACAGCAACAGTGTCTTCTTAAGTGTCCAAAAAGAACGATGAAACTAAACCAGAATGAAATTACTCATCACTGACTACTCCTACAGTATCTGTCTTGAGGTGTATGCCTTCTGACCCTCCAGAAAGGTTGATGAGATTCTGTGGTTAAATGCTTTTGTTTATCTGTATTAAACAAGCTAAACCAATTGTTGACCAGGAGAGGCTTACATGGCTAACACTTTGAGAGGCTACAGAGAACGCCACATATAACCAAAAGTGCTTGGAGCAAAAGCAACATTAAGCTTGGATGTTCTAATTTTTAAATGTTCTCCCTCTTAAGCTAAACAAGATCTTGACCTGTATTAAATTCTAGACATACACATTAAATTCTAAGCATGCTGAGCTGCTTCAGTTCAAGAAACACCACTAGAATAATTTCTCTAAATATATTAGGAGGGAATTTTTGTTCTCTTGGGCAAGACTTCTCAGCTTTTTCTTCATGCTGTGGACAACATTCCCTTGTCTACTGAGACATTCATCACCGTCTCAGTTGCCTTTTCAGCAGACTGCCTCCTCTACCCACCACAACTGCAAGCTCCAACAGTCACTTACACATCAAGGACATTCTAAAATTCTATGACATTTTAGGAAAGTGTTTTTTATATTTTTAGCTTCTGTTAATGCAGTTTAGCAGCTGGAAAACAGAGAGAAGAGCCAACACTGTGAGACCAGCCAGCTCTCTCTATAAGCTGTCAGCAAAAGCTCTGGGAAGTATCAGTGGTTCACAGATTGCATTTTGGGAACTTCTGTAACAGGGATCTAAGTTCACAGCCACAGTGTATTACAAGTTTTGGACTTGTCACTCAATAGCAATGCCTTCATCAGCATTCATAAGGACAGGATTTTAGCCTAAATTTCCATCAGATTCCTGGATCAAGAATTCTTGAATTAGAATCCTGAAGCAACTTATGATTAAAACAAAGAGAAAACCCTAAAGCCTTTATTTTTTTCTTTTTTTTTTTTTCATGTGTTCTCTTTGGAAGTCTTAAGACTGTTGTAATTAACGATTATAAAGCAATAATCTTCATACACTAAATACTATCAGTTTAATTAATATACCATTGCATTTAATACAATGGTATATACAATGGTAATACAGTGGCTTTAATAGACGTAGCACTTCAGAAGCTTGCAGAAAATAAGGAATTTATCCTGTCACAGCCTGCCTGGGAGAAACATCAGCTTTCCTTCTTGCCTCTCTTTCCATTAGCCATGCTGCCTGCTGTCTGCAGCCTTGAGTTTTAGGCCTTACCAGAGGAGCCATTTTGCAAAACATGTGCTGTTCTTCATGCTATGCCACTTAAATCTCTGCAGACAGGCAATTTCCTCCAGACTCAGGGGGCTGGAGGGAGAGGAGATGTGTATACAGAGAAGGGAGTCATTTCCCCTTTTCTCAATTGCAGATCTAGGGATCGATGAAAGCTTCTTAGTCTCCCCCTGCTGCCTCAGTCGCCTTTCACCTCTGCTTCATGGCCTGATTCTCACCTACAGAACGATCATCTTGTAATCCATGGGGTGGACTACATGCCCAAGGTTGCTTTAAACTAGCTCCCCTCTGGTAGCAAGGTTACCACAGTGGTATGAATTACCACACACACTAATTCAAAAAGTATTCACCCAATTTCTCAGACTATTTTTGTAACAGAACTCACATAAATACTGGCCTACATGAGTGTGCCTTATTTTTTCTTAACCAGTGAATATTTATTTTCCATGTCAGAATCGATGGGTGATCAATCTCCTACCATGCACTCTCAGCTCCAGTGATGCTGCTATCTATAAATTATAGTGAGATTTCCACCTACAAAGTTCTTTTCATAGAATCATAGAATGGTTTCGGTTGTAAGGGACCATAAGTATCATCTAGTTCCAACCTCCCTGCCATAGGCAGGGACACCTTCCACTAGACCAGGTTGCTCAAAGCCCCATCCAGCCTGGCCTTGAACACTTCCAGTGAGGGGGCATCCACAACTTCTCTGGGCAACCTGTGCCAGTGCCTCACCACCCTCATAGTGAAGATTTTCTTCCTAATATCTAATCTAAATCTACCCTCTTCCAGCTTAAAGCCATTACCTCTTATTCTATCACTACATACCCTTGTAAAAAGCTCCTCTCCACCTTTCTTGTAGGCCCCCTTCAGATACTGGAAGGCTGCTCTAAGGTGTGTCTGGAGCCTTCTCTTCTCTGGGCTGAACAACCCCAACTCTCTCAGCCTTCCTTCACAGGAGAGGTGCTCCAGCCCTCTGATCATCTCCATGGCCCTCCTCTGGACTTGCTTCAACAGCTCCATGTCCTTCTTATGTTGGGGGCCCAAGAGCTGAACACAGTACTCCAGGTGGGATCTCATGAGAGCAGAGTATAAGGGGAGAATCAGCTCCCTCGACCTGCTGGCCATGCTTCTTTTGATGCAGCCGAGGATATGGCTGGCTTTCTGGGCTGCAAGTGGACATTGCCAGCTCATGCTGAGTTTCTCATCAACCAACACCCGCAAGTCCTTCTCCTCAGGGCTGCTCTCAATCCATTCTCCACAGCCTGTGTTTGTGCTTGGGATTGCCCCAACCCATGTGCAGGACCTTGCACTTGGCCTTGTTGAACTTCATGAGGTTCGCATGGGCCCACCTCTCCAGCCTGCCAAGGTCCCTCTGGATGGCATCCCTTCCCTCCAGCATGTCGACTGCACCACACAGCTTGGTGTCATTGGAAAACTTGCTAAGGGTGCGCTCCCTCCACTGTCATGTCACCAACAAAGCAACAAAGTTGTTAAAGAGCACTGGTCCCAGTACTGACCCCTGAGGAATGCCACTCGTCACTGGTCTCCACTTGGATATCAAGCCATTGACTGCAACTTTTGAGTGCAACCATCCAGCCAATTCCTTATACACCGAATGGTCCATCCGTTGAATCCATGTCTCTCCAATTTAGAGACAAGGATGTCATGCGGGACAGTGTCACATGCTTTGCACAAGTCCAGGTAGATGACATCAATTGCTCTTCCCTTATCCACCAACTCTGTAACCCCTTTGTAAAAGGCCACCAAATCTGTCAGGCACAATTTGCCCTTACTGAAGCCATGTTGGCTGTCACCAAGCACCTCCTTATTTTCCATATGCCTTACCATAGTTTCCAGGAGGATCTGCTCCATGATCTTGCTGGGCACAGAGGTGAGACTGACTGGCCCCAGGTCTTCCTTTTTTCCCTTTTTAAAAATGGGGGTTATGTTTCCCCTTTTCCAATCAATGGGAACTTCACTGGACTGCAATGACTTCTCAAATATAATGGATAGTGGCTTAGCAACTTCATCTGGCAGTTCCCTCAGGACCCTCAGATGCATCTCATCAGGTCCCATGGACTTGTGCACCTTCAGGTTCCTTAGATGGTCTCAAACCTGATCTTCTCCTACAGTGGGTGGTTCTTCATTCTCCCAGTCCTTGCCTTTACATTCTGTGACTTGGGCGGTGTGGCTTGAGCACTTGCTGGTGAAGACAGAGGCAAAAAAGTCATTGAGTGCGTCAGCCTTCCCCATATCCTGGGTAACCAGGTCTACTGTTTCCTTCCAAAGAGGGCCCACATTTTCCCTAGTCTTCCTTTTATCACCGACGTACCTATAGAAGCTTTTCGTGTTGCCCTTGACGTCCCGGACCAGATTTAATTCTATCAGGGCTTCAGCTTTCCTAACCCTGGCTGCTCGGACAGTTTCTCTGTATTCCTCCCAGGATACCTGTCCTTGCTTCCACCCTCTGTAGGCTTCCTTTTTCTGTTTGAGTTTGTCCAGGAGCTCCTTGTTCATCCATTCAGGTCTCCTGGTGTTTTTGCCTGACTTCCTTTTTGTTGGGATCCATTGCTCCTGAGCTTGGAGGAGGTGATCCTTGAATATTAACCATCTTTCTTGAGCCCCTCTTCCCTTCAGGGCTTTATCCCAAGGTACTCTACCAAGGAGATCCCTGAAGAAGCCAAAGTCTGCTCTTGTGAAGTCCAGGGTAGTGAGCTTGCTGTGCGCCCTCCTCCGTGCCCTAAGGATCTTGAACTCCACTATTTCATGGTCACTGCAGCCAAGACTGCTCTTGAGCTTCACATTCCCCACCAGCCCCTCCTTGTTAATGAGAACAAGGTCCAGCATAGCACCTCTCCTTATTGGCTCCTCTGTCACTTTGAAAAGGAAGTTACCATCAACGCATTCCAGGAACCTCCTGGATTGCTTATGCCCCGCTGTGTTGTCCGTCCAACAAATATCAGGGTGGTTGAAGTACCCCATGAGGACTAGGGCTTGTGAACGTGAGGCTGCTCCTATCTGTCTATATCTGCTCAGTCTTCCTAGTCAGGTGGCCTGTAGCAGACCCCCACTATAATGTCACCTGTCCCTGTCCTCCCTTTAATCCTGAGCCATAAGCTCTCAGTTGGCTTCTCATCCATCCCCAGGCAGAGGTCCATGCACTCCAGCTGGTCATTGACCTAGAGAGTCACAATCCTTCCTCGTCTCCCCTGTCTGTCCTTCCTAAAGAGCCTGTATCCTTCCATTCCAACACTCCAGTCATAGGAGTCATCCCACCATGTCTCCGTGATGCCAATAAGATCATGGCCCTGTAGGTGTGCACACGTCTCTAACCCCTCTTGTTTACTCCCCATGCTCCATGTGTTTGCATAGACGCATTCAAGATGGGCCCATGGTGAAGCTGGCTGGAGTGGCTGGAATTCCTTTGCGCTGCTCTTCAGGTGCTCTCCTGCTGACCTGTAATACTTCTCCAGGCTCTGGGCATCTGCTGCTGGCACTGGCATTAAACTGGTAGTGGGATGGGACTGAGGTTCCCCTCCTCCAGCAATTTTAGTTTAAAGCCCTCTTCACCAGCTTGGCAAGCCTATGACCAAAGATGCTCTTCCCTTCTCTGACAGATGGACCCCATCAGCCCCTAGCAGACCAGGTTTCTCAAAGTGAGTCCCATGGTCTAAGTAGCCACACTCCTGGCTGTGGCACCAGTCCTGTAACCATTTGTTGATTTGCCAGATTCAACTGCATTTTCAAGCATTAATATAATATTTGTGTGTTATTGCCAGCAATACAGACAATTTAACAAAGTCAGGGTTGTGATATCCTCATATGCAATTCTTGTAATGCTTTGGTGAAACATGTCATCCTATTTGGCTCTGCTTGTCACAGACTGAAAATCCTGATCATCCATTCAAAACATTATTTCTGTCCTTATCATTCTTGGATACTGGCCATATTTGATGTCATATTTGATTTTTAATGGGAACCTTCTCTGTGTGCCCAAAATTTACTAATATTCATAATGATATACCTCTGTGTAGCCTGCTGTCATACAAAGAATACATACACCTACCAACACACGCTCTAGGGAATATCTACCACCTAGGAAGCACTGAGTGTTTTAAATAGTCCAAAGTTATAAATCAATGTATTTCAAAGCTGCCACACTACCAGAAGAGACTAAATGCACCTGTGTACAGCTGGGAATAAAGACAATATGTATACAGTACATCTTGAAGACTTGACAGGCCCAGGTCTAAATAAACCAAGGGAACCTCATAACAGTTATTTTCTCTCATATAAGGTACAGATGCAAATGTTTGCAGACAAAGATCTGCTGTTTTTAGGGTTGGGATTGTGGAAGCTGTCTGAGGCCAGGGAGGAACAGGTTCTGCAAAACCTTTTGTGAGAGGGGAGGTTGGAGAAGTCTCCTTAAACTTGACACCACTCTGGGTAAAGTCAAGCCAATGCATAAATTGGCTGCCTGCAGGACCTGAATAGGCAAGAGGTCTGAAGTTTGCCCTTTGCTTTTACCACCGCTTTGCACTTCTCGGTCAATATGACTGTGGTGTGAAAAGGCTGTAAGCCCCTGCAGTCTGAGAAAGAGCATGTGTGAGGCAGTGCGTGCCTCCAGACCGAAAGGCCATTGAGTCTGGGGTCCCAAGTTATTTAAAATTCTTTTTTTCATACTGCTAGTGTTGTTTAAATGGCTCTGGGCAACATACTGGACTACAATCACCGACACTTGTGTATTTGTTTTGCTTTTGTCATTAATTCCTCAAAATGCATTAAACGATGTCTGGACAAGACCAAAGAGCCCTGGCCTGGGTATCCACACCTGCGATAACAATGACCCGCAGTGCTGATCTGCTACTTTACGCAGCAGCAGAGTTTTATTCACTCACATCACCTCTGCTCACTTCACGTCAGTTAAAAGGAGTACTAGGTGCAGTGACACAGATCTGCTGAGCCCGGACAGCTGAGTCTGTGGTACTGCAACCTGGGGAGCTGTCTTAGGCTCTCATCTGTGTGTTTTACTCTTGTACTTCAGGAGTCATTTCAGTAATGTCCAGATCCAAGCATCCCTGGCACTGAATGTCTCAGATTCATGGGGAACTTGAAGATCAGTTTCTCAACTTCATTAGTGATCACATCTCTCTTAAATCTGGAAAAAAATGTATGCCTGGTGATAAGATATAAGAAGCCTACCTTGGGGGGCAGGGGTCCGGGCTACAGGCTTTCAGCAGCTGTGGAGGACGGCGGCTGGTTACACACAGTGTCTCGTCTGCGGTCTCCCTGGTTTGTTTGTTCAGGCAGCTCACCACAGCCTCCTGGACACCTGCACACAACAATGTATGGTCACAACCAGCTTTCCATACGTGGAGGGGCAGCCGAGGGCAGAGACGGGCCTGGTGGGGCTAGCAGGGCTGCACTGGGGCTGCTGCATGTGGAGAAGCATAGCCTCACACCCAGGGCTGCCAACTCAAGGGGTGCAGCCCCGGCTGCAGAGAGCGAGGAGACTGCTTCCCGCACGTCGGTGAGGGGTTTGCTGTCCACATCCAAGCGCTTTGCCTGACAGTCTTTGAGGACTATGGTATGAATGTCTACCAAAGGGGGATGTTTCTTGGTAGAGCATACGTGAGCAAGTAGGGAAAATCACAATTCCTTTTCTCCCTTCTGTTGGGAAAAGCCTTCATCTGTAACTCCTCTAACTCAGACGCAGTCATACATTGCTTACTGCACCTTTCGTATCCTGGTTCCCAGCCAGCTGGGAGATGACCTGATCAATACACCACATGGGATGCTAGCTTTTACTTGCCCTTGCTTTCAGTCTCACTAGGTGTCTCGATTGCAGTGAAAAGTCCCTAGGTTCATTCACCACTTACCTTCCCTGGACAGAAAATTGTCCAGTGCTCTCTAGTGACTCATCCTTTCACTGAGTGCAATGAGGCTGTTTATTTGTCAGTCAAGCAGGCTAAGGTGTGAAGATGGCCTTGACTTTGGCACGCTATATTTTAAGCAACAATATGATTGCTATACATGCAAAAGTAAAGTAAAACAAGGCCAGACAATTCAGATGCTCTCAGTTATTCTTCTGCATCAACAGACCTGCACCTAAACTGAAGATGCAAACCTGCAGGGTGTATCCGAGAGCTGGGAGAGAAACAAGGGTAGCTGTTGGGACTAAAAGAGAAGCTGGAGGATTTGACAACTATGTTTTAACTCAGGAAATCCTTGGTGATACCAAGTTCCTTATGTACTCTTTGACATACCAGTTACTCCATCTCACTTTTCTTGTGAGTAAGGTGGGAATATTACAGTTGTTTTGGATCACAATGTTAGAAAGCTAGAAAATCAGGGATTGCAACACTACGTGCCATAGGAAAGAGTACTTAATGAGAGAGGATCTACTTCTTCCCCAGGGGGTCTGAGGATAATAATTGGTCTGAACTTCCTAAAGATCTAATCCACAGTGGTTCAAGCAAAGTGGAAGTATGCTTTTTACATTCATCCCTGCTTCCTGTGTTAGGAAAAGACTAGCTGAACTCACAACAATTGCATCATCTTCTCAAAAACAACAGTTTTCCAAAATATCTCACTATCTTTTGAAGACACTGACATTTAAAAAAAAATAGCATTGGAAGAGCTTGAACAGCTCCAACAGCAGTGTAACAGAACTGACAATACCTTTTGCCGTTTCTAATGCCAGAGCACATGTCATTAGGCAAACAATGACATCATATTATTCAACAGGACCAAAGTTCTGCACCTCATCGTAGTTCCTGTACTCCTGAAATTATTCATGGATTCATTCCCCTTATTCTCAGTACATGCTGAGGAGAGGCCCACAGCATAGTGGCATGTTGAACAATTTATTGGCTCCTATGTGTGCAAGCCTATTCAGGGCATGCCTATGAAACAAGGATAGTCAGTGTCTCCACTGTACTCAAGGTGCTGAAGAAAAGAAAGAAGTTTGACATCTTTGGACATAGACATCAACATTGAAATTACCAAAGTCCCTGAAGGTAGCCATCATTTTTGTGTGTTTCCTTCTTTACAAGGTGGCCCCATATTTTCGAGCCATTTTGCTACTCAAGTAATCTCCCAAAAGACTTAAAAAAATTGTAAAAAGGATAGCCCATTGAAAGAATAAAACAAATGGTAGTGATTTATTTCTAGGAAAGGAAACTGATGAAATTTATATACATAAACAATAGGTTCTCTACCCTGTCATGTTCAGTATCTTTCCATCACAATCATTCTTCTGTTGAGCATGTTATCATATTGTGTACAGCAGAGGCATATGGATTCCCCAGGACAGACTGCTCCTGGCTGCTGAACAGAGGTTGTTCTCCACCTGATGGGAAATGGCACTGTGTTCAAATTACTCTATTTTTCATTGATCACTTGTGCAGGCCTGAGAGCAAGACCAATCTGATGAAGCCAGGAGAGAAGGATTGCTAATCCAGAGGTATGGAAACCAGGAAAGTACCCTTCTTAACTCTGTGGAAAGAAACCATTGAGTCCTGCCACGTGCTGGTGATATCATTCTGTTTGCTAGGGATACAGCTCACTCACTATCTGTATGTGCTGGATGTTTTTCTTTTCAGATCAAAATTTTATAAACTAAGTGTACTTCCAGAACTTCAATTTCTCCTCTCTGAAGTGTGTCACTAATGAGCTCTTGACCAATGATTATCAACTACCTTAAAGTTTTTGCATTGTCTGTTTCTGTGGTGACTATCCAAAAGCGATTGACTGCGAAGTCTTGAATTCAGTCTTTTCTCCATTTCTCAGACTGATGGTTTTGTTTTATCAAATTCATATAGCCAAGCTCTGATACTACTGCTCTTCACTTTTCAGTATTCAACCTGCTCCAAACCTCCCAGTAAGTTCATTCCCCATGCTTATTCCTGTCACCTAAGTCATCTCTGATTGTATTTCCAATTATTTTAGTCTATCCTACCAGCATCCTACTCTGCTCATTATAATTTCTTTTCAGAGATTCTTACAACTTTTTACCTTTTAAAGGTACCCGTAGGACCAGTAATCTTTACTGACAACATGGGTATTGAAGAAAAAGGCTCCTGCCTGAATTTAACCAGTCTGTGGTTGCTAGACTATGTATCGACAGAAGTTTCTGGCTCTAATAGCTGTGCCAGCGACAAAAAAAAAAAAAAAAAAAAAAATCTGGCTTGCTCCAGCAGCAAACAAATGTGGTCAGAATCACCTTCTTCAGCTTCTCCTTGAATCTTGCACTGAATGTGTCTCAGCATATTGATAACATCTGTCCCTCTGTTTTTGATAGGTCAATGTGGCATACGCTTATAAGCTTTAAATCAAGGATGGATCACTGAACGTTTAGAGAATACAAAGACCTTTGATTATCCATCAGAAGTTCCATAGTACAGAGATAATTAAAAAAGTATATGAACTTCAGGAAGTTTATTTGCCAAGTAACCAAATTCTAAACATTATTTACTGCACAATATTACCAGAACAAAAACCTGTCTGCTTTAAAATTGCTTTCCCTGAAAAAAAGAAATCAGTTCTCAATAGGAAATCACAATATAAAAGGGTGTAAGGGTGGGACACAGATCTAGGCAGTTTAAGTTCACTTTAAAAATACCATCAAATGAGATTTTCTATGTTTATATCTGCCAGAATAGAATAATTGTTACATGATATTTGATGACAGCTCTGGGAAATGCAGCCACTAACAGCAGACCAAATGACTAACTAATTCCTTCTGGTTGCTACTTCTGGGAGGTGAAAGGTTACTTCTGCATCTATCCAGTTTCTTCTCTTGAGACTCCAAAAACAATAAAATCAGTTTGAATGGTCTTGCACCTATGGCTACAAAAATATCTGACTTAGCATCTGCTGATCTGGAAAATTTGGAGTTGACGTCAGACAAAAAGAAATCTTGGCTAACAATTTTTCCTGCAAATTGAAGGAGATTAAATTTATAAAGCAAAATGTCTCTATCATATCAGTCTCTGTGAGCTATATTTGAAAAATACACACATAATCACTACATTCAAAGAAATGACTTCAAAAGGATATTTCTAGAAGCTATTCAGGTTTCAGTATTCACAGTGTAAGTGTGACAAATTGTTACTGCTCACTAGTAGCCTCAATATATGACAGATACTCCTGTAAAGTCAGCGTTCGTCACCACTTAGCATACATTAGTGTCATATTTTTTATGTAGGAAACAAAGCAGTAGTGGCAGTGGTCTGACAACTCTTTGTGACCTGCTCTAAACACTGACTACTATCAGCAAGCTAGAAGTAAGTAGAAGTAAGCATAGAAAAGCTTTGCATTATTTTCTGCTAAGTGTGTTTTTTAAGTTTGTAGCTGATTACTGGTGAATCTGTACAGATCACACTATTAACCATTCATAAAGTGCTGAGTGGTTTCCAGTTCTACAGTATCTATTCTGTTTTTATCTATAGTAATCCTTTTTTAAATAGCGTGAAACTTGTAATGTAAAAAGACAGCAACTGGAGAAGTCTAAGTTTAATTTAAAAAATACTGGAGTGGACATATTTCTCAGAACTAGTTAGACAAAATGATGGGGAAAAAAAGGATACTGGAGAGCTGTGCATTAATACTCTATAACATGTAGAACCTGAGACCTTGATTAACTTTGAGAAACTCCAAGTGGCAAGCCTTCAGAAACTCCAAGTGGAGTTTTAGACAATCACACCATTAGTGCTTTTTTACCATGTTTTCTTTTGCACTGGGATTGGAGCTAATGTCACTTAGTGATAGGAGTTACGGAACCTGCTGAACACTTAGAATTTCAGTAATTTAGTGCATCTGCTATGGGAGGACAATTTACTTCCACATTTTTATACTTGTACAATACAAATCAAGAGATAAAAACTGAAAATGACCCATGATTCTTAGCCTATGTCACCAGACCACTTTAACATTCAGCTTTTTTGCATGAGTGCCTTTTGAGTGATCAGCTGACACAAGGAAACAGAAATATGTGATACATTGATCACTCTTGGTGACAGCCTGAGCATGGACCCTGAAAGTCCTGGGCTAAAATATGTTGCACATATAGGGTTTTTTTTCACTGTTTTCATCCATGCCTTTTCAAATATGGTAGGACTCAATGATCTTAAAGGTCTTTTCCAACCTAAATGATTCTATGATTGTAAATAGCTGTAGCAAAGCAGCATGTCCTTGGGTGTTAACTGCAAAACACACACTTGACAAGGGAAAGCAAATCCAGCACATAAACATTTTGCACTTACCTCCTCCACAGGACTCTGAACATTCCGTAAAGCCCTCGTATTCCCAGTCATAGAGCTCATCAAACTCCTGCAAGCTGCTATACAGCAGTTCAGTTTCCTCTGGGGTATATTCAGTTGCATCCCCACTGCAGGGACCACTGTAACAGGCTCGCTGAGACACAGGTTTGGGACCCTCACATTCATCGATGGGCAAGTCAGCCACAGACTGAGAGAAAGAGAGCAGCACTTGACATTTCACAAGCCGCACCTGGCTGCCCACTCCACAGGTGACACTACAGGTGGACCAAGCCTCAGGAATAAACCTGTGAGAGGAAAAGAACAAGGCAAGTTATGTCCACAAATAGCCACACAAGCAAAAGCAGTATAGTCCTGTCCAGGCCAAATTCTGTTTAATGAGAAACAAATGCTTCACCTCATCATAGGGCTGTTATGAAATACACATAAAAGCCATGACGTATTGTTGACAACTCAATGACAACAGCAGAAGGATTCTCAGGTACTAATATGGAGGGTCTCCTTATATCCAGGAAGAAAGCTGCATGCGTAGAGCACCTGTCTTTATCCTAAAACCTCTCAGTGTAAGGCATCCTGCAATCTCCCAATGTGCATAATGATGCCACTAGCTACTTTTTGCTAGTATTCAACCTAGATCACCTTTGCCTTAGTTGATATCACAATTATGTCATTCGTAAGTATTGAACAGGCTGCTGTTATCATCTAGTTGCAGTATTACAGGGAAAATAATTTCAGCCATTGTTTCTGTATTGCAGTAACCATTTTTAAGCCTTAATTTGAAGCCATAAAAAAGATAAAGAACCCACTATTTTTTTAGGTGCTTTCACTCCCCCCCCCCCCCGGCCTTTAATTTCCCTTCTCAACGAAAAACCAGTGTTCCATTTCTATTCTGGATTTCTCTGCCTGTTGCTCTTGTCTCACTGATTAGGAACCCTTACATGTTCCAAATTTTTGCCTCTGAAAGTCCATACATACTTTAATAAAAGCACCTTACAGCCATCATTACAACAAGTAAAACAGACTGAATTCAATTATATTTTTGTTTGTTTTCCTGAACAATGGAATAATTTCTCACTTTTCTGTGTTGTCACCACTTTTTCAACACCTTAAAAAAAAATCAGTACTGGAAATTGGCCTAGCATTTTACTCAAAGTAACATCAAGAAGAACATTCACATTCAACTCCATTCCACATCATTACCACCTTGTTTAAAAGTAACACACCTTGTTTGGCTGAGCTCATGTCCATCTATCATAGAAACATAGAACCGTTAAGGTTGGAAAGGACCTCTGAGATCATCGAGTCCAACCTGTTAACCTAACTGCCTGGTCTACCTCTAAACCATGTCCCTAAGCACCACATCCACACGTTTTTTGAATACTTTCAGGGACTGTGATTGTACCACTTCTCTGGGCAGTCTGTTCCAATGCCTGACCACTCTCTCTGTGAAGAAATTTTTCCTAATATGTAATCTAAATCTCCTCTGGCACAACTTGAGCCTGTTTCCTCTTGTCCTATAGTTTGTTACTTGGGAGAAGAGACCAACACCCACCTCACTACGACCTCTTTTCAGGTAGTTGTAGAGAGCAATAAGGTCTCCCCTCAGCCTCCTCTTCTCCAAACTAAATAACCCCAACTCCCTCAGCCGCTCCTAGTAAGACCTGTGCTCTGGACCCTTCACCAGCTTCGTTGCCCTTCTTTGGACATGCTCTAGCACCTCAATGTACTTCTTGTAGTGAGGGGCGGCCTCACCAGTGCCAAGTACAGGGGCACTATCACCTCCTTGGTCGTGTGGGCCACACTATTCCTGATACAAGCCAGGATGCCCATTGGCTCTCTTGGCCACCTGAGCACACTGCTGGCTCATGTTCAGGCGGCTGTCAGCCAACACCCCCAGGTCCTTTTCCGCTGGGCAGCTTTCCAGCCACTCTGCCCCAGGCCTGTAGCATTGCATAGGGGTCTTGTGATCCAAGTGCAGGACCCGGCACTTAGCCTTGTTGAATCTCATACAGTTGGCCTCGGCCCATTGATCCAGCCTGTCCAGATCCCTCTGTAGAGCCTTCCTACCCTCCAGCCAATCAACACTTCCAGCCAACTTGGTGTCATCTGCAAACTTACTGAAGGTGCACTCAATCCCCTCATCTACATTATCAATAAAGATATTAAACAGGACTGGCCCCAGTACTGAGCCCTGGGGAACACCACTCGCGACTGGTCGCCAACTGGATTTGACTCCATTCACCACCACTCTCTGGGCTCGGCTGTTTAGGCAGTTTTTAACCCAGTGGAGAGTGAAGTTATCCAAGCCATGAGCAGTCAGTTTCTCCAGAAGAATGCTGTGGGAGACAGTGTCAAAGGCCTTACTGAAGTCCAAGTAGACAACATCCACAGCCGTCCCCTCATCCACTAAGTGGGTCACCTTGTCATAGAAGGAGATCAGGCTGGTCAAGCAGGATCTTCCCTTCATGAACCCATGCTGGCTGGGCCTGATGCTAATTCCTAAATCTTTCTGGAAACAATGGTTCCAGGGTACTCTATGACCTGCATTACTTATGCTTAGATACCTGATGTTGGTGGTATTAAAGCACTGCAGTAATGAATCCAGGTTACAGGGTGATTCAGATAGCTTTTTCTGACTGTCTTGTCTTCTCTATTGGTCATTCTGCCAAACTTTCTGCCACAGGCAAATTCTAAGGCAGTGGTTGTAGATATACTTCAAAGGCTGGAACAGAAAAGCTAGTAGTTGGATCTGGCACTGATCCCTTAAGAATCCCACAGGAACAATCCCTATTGATAACACTATCCCATTAACAGTAAGCGTTTAGGACCTGTCAGCTCCTTCAAACTCAGCAAGTTGGGTTTTTTTACTGATATTTTTGAGTGCTAATCTGATGAACCAAAATCTTTTTGTGATAGGGTCAACTGCCTGACAGAAATTTAGGTCTTTCAGCACCTAATCATATGCATTAGCTGAATTGATCAAATAAATCAGAGTTTACAGGATGTATTTTTGACTAAAACATGGCTATCACTGACAGTATTCCTCTCTCTTTGGTCTTTATTTAGATAGGCCATACCAGACTTGGACAGCTTTGCCCAGGGCTGAAGGCAATACACATATCTGCCTCTTCCATAGGTTAGGGCTACTCAGGGCTATAGGAAACTCATTTCTCAGTTTGAGAATCCCATGAACAGTCTGATAGGAAGAAAAAGGATATTTAGTTTTGTGATCATCATCTTTGAAAGTATTTTTATGCACTTCTCTTTTTCATCCCCAGACTTTCTCTAGTTGACAAAAGGACTTTCCCTTCACTTAGGGTTAAAAAAAGAATCCAAACCCAAGAAAGGAACCTGGTGCCTCCCTCCCCCCCAGCATGTACGTACCAGGATCCCTGACTGGAACAGCATCGTCTCCTAGAGCAGAGAGTGTACATCTCTTTACCTACTCTTTGTGGGTGTTTATAACATCTTGTTATAAACCTGATATCCACTACTAGCACTGTACACAGGAAGTAATAGAAAGGAAAAAAATGGATTTTATATATTATTGGAACATGTGAAACTGTTTATAAAGCTGCTACAAAGACCACAAGATTTCTTTTTGGAGCAAAGCCTTTGAGAAACTAATGATGCAAAGTGATTCCATTTCCCTATTCTGTGACATTTTATCTTAAAAGATCAGTCTTGTTTCAAAGATGATAACCTTCATTTTGAAAGGATTATAGTCTTTAACAGTACAGGTGGGCCACTCATCTTGTTTTCTCTAAGACTGCAACTGCTACAATACTATTTTGATGTGGAAAATCCCCTGTCACAGATTAAACAGTCCATGTCAGCCACTGTGACTTAGATATTTTGATTAGTTTAAATGTATAGCTTCTTGACTTGACAAACTAAGAGGTAGAAATCCTAATCAGGTTATGAAAAAAGGGCACTGGTCTTCATAACAAGCTGTCTTCCTTACCTTTTTTAATGTTGTAAATTGTTGTGTAACTTTGCTTTGTTGAAGAGCTGCTGTATTCCAAACCAAAAGGGATGATATTTTGCCAGGTATTAAAATTACTCATTTAGAAAAAAAGAGATACTTCATATACTCAGAATATTTACATATGATGTATATCACACATACAAACACAGGAACAGAAGAGACAGAACACAAAGGGAAGTAAGAACATTATTAAAGCAGACTGGATCCTTTTTGAAAAGTGACTTCATCTATAAATGCCACATAGGTTAACGGTTGGACTCGATGATCTTAAGGGTCTTTTCCAACCTTAGTGATTCTATGATTCTATGATTCTATGATATTATATTATTTTAGCCTAGTCAGCAACTCATAATGAAAACACTGGAATACCTTCAGGAAATTATATTTTATTCAGCTTTCTAGGCCAAATTTCTACATTTTAAGTGATAAATTTGGAAGTGTAATTTAATTCTAATATAACTGTTGGCTGCTAAAGAGGGAATTGGTAGAATCAAAAGAGTTGAAAGCAGAAAAAAGGGGGGAAAAAACAAGAAGTCCCTGCAAACAAAATCTCCATATAGGACTTGTCAGTAGATACTGAAAATTTATGTAATGTGAATGTATAACACAAATATACAATGGTTCTGAATTTTCCACCATCGTAAACCCAGGAAATTACAAAGGCTTTCAAATATCTTTGTGTGGTCATTAATGATAAATGTTGGCAAATGGCGACCACAGAACACAAAAAGTATGTGAATAATAAGCACTCAGTTCCCTGGGTTTAAAGTTATTTGTTCTGCATATGGTGTACCTTCCACTGCACAGCATTGTGCTTTTCTATATGCTAACATCTGGGTCTTCTTTGAAAATGGAAGTAGTGGAATAGATTTACTGAGAAGTAGGTTTTTTAGAAAACAGGAAATGATGGAGGTGTTTCTGTTGTCATTGCATGTTGTTTAATTAAATCTCACCATAATAATAGTCCCTATAATAACAACCCTAATAAATAAGACAAAGGCAATAACTAGTTCTAGTAATGCTGCAGTAGTAGCTGACAGTCAGAACCCAATTGTGCTAATAGCTGTACAAATGAAAAATAAAAAAGTCCCTCTTGCCTCAAAGAGATTACATTATTTCATAGCTCTTAGCATACTTCTTAGTGATTAGCATGTTGCCATTCCATCAAAGATCATCTTTTATTCCTCTGCACAGCAGACACGACAATGCTTCTTCCCCAAAGGAAAAACACAGCAGTGTGTTCTGAGAGATCTGATGAATATTTTAAAGAGGAGCCTTTTGCTCCTGTTTTATAGAGATCACTATTAGGTGGAGAAGTGAAAACTGGAAGGAGGGAAAATCATGACTGTTATCATGCTTTGTTATGACTGACTTAACTGTGTCTGCTGCTACTCAACTGCTGGAGCGCTGACTACATTACAGCACCCAGCTGTGGGATGGCTGAAAGGTCCCTCTGCATGTCACCCCCCCAAACAGGCATCTCTGTGAGCAGCAGTGCTCTCAAGCTGGAAAAGGAAAAGGGTTGGAATGAAAGGTGGAAAAGCCTCCAAAGAAAACTGGGGGTTAAAAACTGACGGTGCTTGTACACAAATGCCTATACTTGTTTCCTTGACCTGTGGGTACTTTTATGGTGATGGACGAGCAACCTTTTCCCATTATACGAACACCCTTGCAAAACAGTAACTTCTGGATTTAAAAGAGGCGTTGTATTTTTCAGTGTTTTTTGCTAGCTGTTGAGGTTTCACAATTCGCACAAGACTGCGTTCAGCTGAAGGGACTATTGTTACACCATTTGCGATATGCACATTAGCCTACACTGGGCTGCATAATGTGTTCTAGGAACAGAGGAAAAGAAAATTAATGCCACTGACATTGATGGACTTCTGCAGGAATCATTCAGGCATGGTACTGAGCTCGTTTTGGCTTGTTGCTTTTGTAGTGTACTGCAATCACTGAAAATATATTTTAAGGACATTTTAATATGATAGCAAACCCAGCTTACTGTGTGTGTATGTAAAGCACTTAATACAAAATATTGGCCAAACTGTGAAATGCACAACAGTCCAGCCTTCAGGCTGCACATCCAATGGACCTGCAAGTACAAGTGAATTGCAGTTGTCCACAGAATTCCATCCACACATGAACACTGGGTAGATACCACTTGCCCAGCTGAATTTTGCAAGGACTATTTGCATTTGTAGATATTATTCACATTCACACATCAGAATGCCCCTTTCAGACAACAGTATGTCTAGTGTTTTAGAAATAAATTTCCTCTTTTTAAATTTTGTAAAGGGAATGTATTTAAAAATCCAGCTTTTGTAGACTAAAATGTGCTATGCAATGAACACTTGCATATAAAGGTAGCAAAAGTGATGTCAAAATTTAAGTTGAGAACAGCGGTGACAATGGCAGTACTTAGTCTTGGGATAATGACATTTTTTCCTTCAAACTCTGGGCACAGCTAAGGACTACTGTATATTCCCCTTCTTATAGCAACATATACGTAACTGGGGAAGTCAGAAGAAGAGAATCACAGACTCAATGCTCAGTACTGGGAGACCTTCCACAGGAGACCATAGTGGGCTCAGGGTGAGACCCATGGAGAGCGCTGCCAAGTTTTGTGAAGATCTCCAGAACATTTGATGTACATAGCCACAGCCTCTTCTGTCTAGGACTTGGGTTCCTAGAATGTGTGTTATGAAGGAAAAAAACTGCATGTATACAGACTGATGTCCTTTGAGCTATGGAGCAAAATATCTTATTTTCTTCACTGTTACTTAATTACATACTGCTCTTAATTTTTATTGCCTAATGCTTTTTTTTTTTAATCCATCGTTGGGTAAATCCATGGTTTTGAGAACTGCACATGCCAGTAAGACTGAGTGTTCAAAGGCACAGACACACATCCATTAAGGTATCTAAAATCAGATACTACTGGTGAAATAAAATGTTCAGTGGCTTGTTCAAAGGCTTAGAAATTTTCTGTGATAGAACTAGGAACTGAGCTCAGACTTCCAGACTCCTTGTCTTGAGCTGAAATGCAAACCTTTTTCTCCAGAGGAGGCCACCTTTCCATAGGTTTTAAGGTGTGGAAAACACCACAGGATGCTCACACATAGCACTGTGTAGCTGCTGGTGCCATTGTTCAGAGAAGTGAAACAGAGGTCATGACCAGCTGTCAATAAAATCTTAGGGCCCCATCTGTAAGAGTAATGGCACCAGAACCAGCTGGATAGGTCCAATTCCAATCTGAGTGATTACAATCTGTCCCTCTATAGTTTCTCTTCAGTTTAGTTTGAATATGATCTTTTCCTTCAGCTTTGTGTCAAATCATTCTATTCTGTTGGTGCTCTCCATAAATTCACTGCTGCCTTTCTCCCCAGGGAAAGATAACTGCTTCTGCCCTGTATAGATATTACACATAAATCCTAATTAGTGGTGACTGTCTAAAGGGACTCCTTAAATGAATAGATAGAAATCATTACCTAATGTTAGGCTGCTGCGCTGCTGATCTTCCCTGTGACCAACTACATATATAGTTTAATTTTTTTTGCCATTAGATCTTAATATGGAGAAGTTTCCCTAAACTTCCTTCTTCCTCTTCCCTGCATGACACTGAAGTGGACAAGCAATGGCCTAGCAGTTAGTATCTGTGTATTTCCTCACTACTTTTTTTGGCAATCCAATAATCATAACATGCTTTGTTTTTAAAGTAAAACATTTGTAGGAAGTTTTAAAATTTCTCATTTACCCGTGAATCAGGTACAAACATAATGATTGAAACTATTTAACAGGGAAAACCAAAATAAAATAGCTTACATGTTTTGGAAACATAAATACCTACTGAAAAGTAAGAAAGAGATATTGGGTGACTCTGCCACACTGGCCTCTCTGTCCATATCCAGTTCCCTGAGGGCTTTGTCCCCACTACTGATGCATGTCAGGAATTTCCTTTTGTTTTTTACTTAACTGGTCCCATCACTACCATGGTGCCATCTGGCATCCAGATATTATTGCTTGCCCTCTTTCTGCCCCGTCTTCTTTTTATGGCTAGCACCAGGGTTATTTATGGCAGTATGTTAAAAGCTGGGTATGGTGTTAACATACAAAAGCATTTTTCAAGAGTTAGAGACAGAAATCTTTTAAACAACCCCTCCACCACCCATAAAACCTATCTCATTATACATAGAAAAACCCATGCTTTTTTAATCATGTGTGCTGCTCTTTCTGACTCTGGCTGTCATGCTGTGCTGGTGTAATGAGCTCCAGTAAAAGAGGTCAAACAGAAAGATACTGTGGCTTCTCCCTCAGATAACATATTTCTAAGGCCTGGTGAATGGTCACTTCAGAGTTGGACAGCAACAGGAGAACAATATATACAACAACGTAGGACAGCAAGGACTTCTCACCTTAAACCTTTGTCCTAACAAAGATTACAATACTTTCTTACCAACCTGGAGTATTTCATAGTAGTTCTGTCAGAAATTAATATTTAATTGACCCCATGTAGGTGTGCAGCAGGTTAGACAACACAAACATAACTATCCCCTCTAGCCTTCAAGTGGCTGACCTGGTTATGATTAATTCTTTGGGAGGCAGAACTGATGAAGATGGATTTAACATGGATTTATATTTGAAGGCTGAGTGCCCAAGTGGATTCTCCGGTATCTTTTAAGGTCTGAACTCCTTTAGAAACCTTTCCTTCAGCTGGGGAATTGTAGGGTGTCAGTTTTCTACCTAGTTATTTAGTTCAGTGAAACAAGTGGAAAATACTACCACTGAATTTCCTGGTGAATGTCAACCAAATTTGACAGGGGGGTAAAATTCTCTGTGACAACTTTATACCTCTGTCAAATTCAGTTAATAGGAACAAATTCAGACATTACTGAGAGAAGAGGAAGGCAACTGACAGATAGACATATACAGATAAAATTAAACTGTAAGATTTGCTTCCTTCAGAAATTCCTGAAGAAATAAATAACGGAAGCACTACACGCAGATGGAATACAAATGAGGCGTTTGCTGCTCTAGCAGCACATGTTAGAGATCACAAATTACAGGTGGAAGGACAACATAAAAAAAAAATGAAAAAGTGTAACTTTATAACTTGTAGTATGCAATTTCATAACAAAAATTGTATTCAACAGAAAGTCACAAAAGTCACAAGTCAGCAATACAGAGTCACAAATATGCTAACTCAGTGCATAGAAGAAATCTGCTGAAAATTTTCAGCTTTAGCTTAAACTTCCAATCAAAAATAAAGTTTCAGAAGGACAATAGAGTTGCTTATAGATGAGGTTTGCTTTCTCTGCCTGAAGAATGATAAGGAAGAAAGGGTGACAGTGGTAGGGAAAGAATGGTCTGCTGGCTACAAAGAACAACCCTGTCTGTAGAGGAAAATGGAGGCAATGACTTGGTGGCATAAGAAAGGTCAGGAAGAGCCTCAGGTGTGCAGAAAAAGAATGAGTCCTTACTGACATCTACCCAAGTGCAGTCATGAAACTGGTAATTATTGCCCCAATACAAAGCAAGTAGGAAAATCACATCAGTATATTTTGTCTGAAGAAACTTCCATTACTCCAACTTCAAGCAAACATGCTGATGAGCACACAATGCTGCCTTTTCAGCACCTAGCTCACCATGCCACTGGAGGCCTTCAGCTGTTCCTCCTGCTCTACAGCTGCTCCCCTTCCACTCCATGGTGCCTCTCCTCTGCCCATCATTCCCTCCCTGCTGAGTGGAAGAGTGGGGTCTCAAAGGAAGCCCATCCTGACTGCCCAGCTCAACTCTCACCCTCAAACCCTGCTCAGCCAGCTCCGCTCTACTGAATCAGAGAAAAAAAATGGCTTCCTCAGAGGAGGGGAAGCAAGCAATTAAAATTGTTTTTTACAACCCCTGGTATGTTTTCGGAAAATATTTACAGCAAAGTAACACACTACAACACACTTAGGCGTAAGACAGTAAGAAATTGATGGTCATATTCTAGTTACTCAAATTCACAGTCAGCAAAATAGCTGGCCACATTACACGCTGTCTTACAGCAGCTAGTGCTTGGTCCAACATTTAAAAACTCTTGACCATTCTGACTATCAAACTAGCATGCACCTACACTCTGAACTGATCATCCATCAGCCAAAACATATGGGTGACAGCCCGACATCTGTCAGCATGGTAGGTCATGCATAGCTGCAGAAACATAGGCCAAAAGGTGCATTATCATGTAATACACCTAGCTTTTCAACTAGCTGGTGTATTTGAAATCCCTACACAGCTGAACGAGGACAAGTGATGCTATAAAACTGGCATTGAAGTTGATCGTTGATTGTATCTTGGTGAATTCTGAATGGTTTGTCTCCTTTTTTATGTCTTTACATACAGTTTTTCAATCTAATAACCAAGACCTAAAATGAATAACTGTTTAAAGTTAGACATTAACAAAAACCACTATTAATAGTGAGGCACCCAAACCAATTTTATGTGGAAGTTTACCGCTCAAGGTCACTGTCAACAGATTAGTTATTCTGGAACAATATGCAGATGGCTGTTACGGTTTACAGACAGGGATTGCACGGATGGCCCTTTCAGCACAAATTTTCTAAGTTTTTATTTGGTCTTTCTGTCTCATGCATTATCACTAAAAATCATTCCAAACTAAACACAAGGCATGGATATCTCCAAGATTTAGGAAAGTTTGCATAAAGATCCTGACTTTGTGCCCTTTATTTTAGCTGTTAGTCATCACATATAAAAACCTATACTTGAATTTAATTTAACGTCATGTTGATTTCTCATCAGCCTAAAATAAAGATTATACATGCTCCCAGAGCTGTGTTTTGCAGGGAAAAAAAAAATATACAAAATGTCACCCCGTGGCAGAATGAACCTAGTCTGTACTGTGCCCCACTGTATTGCTATGTTAGTATCCCACTGGTATCATGGAAGTGTTACATGAGATGGGGTAAAAGGATTAGGATGTCTTTGCAGAACAGGGCCTTTATTGCAGCAGAGCAGTGAAACTATAAAGTAAGGCGGCATCATAGCTGCTCTTAAAACATTTTAAAGTTCTTAAACTCCTTTCATTTTATATCTCTCAAGGTCCGTTTTAATATCACCAGTAATATACCCATCAGGTTTTCCAGAATATTTTATGGAAATACACATCATGATAAAAAAAAAGCTTCTTCACCTTTCCCTGCAGGTTATGCCTCTTTTTCACAACCCCCTTCTTGTTAATATTTAAAGCTACACATACTTATATATATATATTACTATAGTCTTTTTCTACAGTACTGTCGACATTGTTCACAAAATTTATCTAAAAAATTTATTAGTGTAACAAACTGTTCCAGATATGACCACATAACAGTATGATGCCTTTTGATAAACTTCCTGATAATACACCTTTTATTCTGCATGCTTCCAGGGGTTATTTACAGTTTGATAAATGCACATTTTAACTAAGTGGTTTCATATAGTCACAAGAAAAGTCACAAGAAAACAAACTGCACTTTACAAATGAAAAATGAGTACATTTGCAAATATTGAATTTTCTAGACTTTGATGCTGAATGAATCAACCTACAAAGTCTACGAAACTCTGGCAACAATTAAACATCTCATTATATTACATGCGATAGCTGCTACTAATATCTATATACACATATGACTATGTGTGTTTGTATATGTGTGTATAAATGTGTGTGTATACATGCATGTGTGTATATGTATGTATTTATGTATACATATGGCAACTGGATTAAAATAATTTTTATTTTGAGGGCTTTATTATGTACATCTCTAGCTCTTTTTCACTGTTCCAGTTTCAAATTACTTCAATTCAGATTAACCATGTCAAAACTGCAATTATATTGCATAATGAACAATGTTTTTTAGTCCAATACACAGCTGCAGTTGCAATAAAAAATGCCATGTGCTGATTAAAGCTGTGTACAGAGATTACAATTATAGGATGAGTTTATCACAGTTCCAGAATAAAAAATTCAAACCATAATCATAACAATATTTTTAATTTCTCAGCCTCATTGCTAACATTTTATATGGTACGCCAGTTTTACTGCAGCTTCCATTTCATTGGAATTTTATTGGGCTAAGGAAGATTAATTATCCATAAATGACAATAAAACTCAATTCTGAATGAAATTCTGAGAGTTTTTTTAAACCACTTAATTTTTCTAACTTCTTCGGCAGTCCTGCTGTTAATGAAATGGAGCACATGCAGAAACTGCTAAACTGTTTTTTCAATAGCACTGTGTGAATCATAGAATGATTCAGAGCTATTAGTTACTTCACCTCTGCTTATCACAGGTCATTGCATTTCATTTAAATGTTCCTGTATTGAGTCTAGTAACTTGAATTTGACTGAAGCTTGAAGAATCTTGCTACACCAGGTCAGATTCATACAGTCAGATTTTCTTATTGATATATTGATAAGGCAGGTATCAACCCTAAGTGAAAGTGTTCTTTTCCAGCTTTTTATTGTAATATTTTTTCCTTCAGCATTACCCTCCACCTCTTTCTAACTCAATGGTAATTTTTTCACAAAATGGAAGTCAAACGAATAGGAAAAAGAAAAAGTTACAGTTAAGGGATATAATGAGTTAATTTTATGTATTTAGGAGGCAGATGTACAGTTTCCATCATTTCAGGCAGCCCTAATGCAAGGGGGCTGTCAATGTAAGTACATAGGCCAACCTGCCATCCAAAAGGGTCTGCAGCAGGAGGAAGAGCTACTAATGGGGTACAAGGTGCTGACTAAGATCCATCTTGCAAACGTGGCTGGGCAAAGACCATGAAGAAGCTGGAAGAGCAGGGAGAGGAAAAGCCCTGAAATGATGAGGTGAGTGATGATAAGGCAATCCAAACCACAGGGCTGAGGTTTCTAGTTTATTTTCTGCTAAAGTTAATTAATCTTATTTGCTGCTACTACACTGTTCCTGAGGGGAGAGGCAAGGGGGAATCATCACTGTATTTTACCTCTTACTTCACAGGGGTATTGTGAGAATAAATAATTGTGCTGAGCTGCGGAGATACAGTGGTAGTGGGGAACATATAACTACACAGGTAGACAAACTCTCACTATAATATTATTGTAAAGGACCTTAAATAAAACATTTCTTCAAATTAAATCTACATTTGCCTTCTTGAATTCTGTCTCTTCATACCTAAGTGTGACACAGCCTTAAGCCCATTTATTTCCACAGGGTTGGGTTTAGCCTTTGCACTCTAATGAAAGCCAAATACAATTTCAAGAGACTGTGTTAGTTCAGCGCAGGGCCCAGATCCCCACATCATGAGAACATATTGTAAGCAAATTTTTAAGACTTACGATGGTTCTTCAGATACCACTGCTCCTTCCTCCAGCTCTTGAGCCTGCTTATACCATGGCAACTTTGCTTCCACGGGAAGTTTCTCTATGGAACAAAAACGCAAGCGTGTGAAAATAGGAAGCATGCAGTAATGCTGCTATGTGTGCCAGCCTCCCCTCTCTTGCCGAGCATGCCTGTGATGCACATGTGTCTTCACCCACATGGAGGCTGAGCATGAAGAAAGAGACAGAAAGGAGAGCAGGAGAGAGAGAAACTCCTTTGTCACCTGGACTATAGTGCTTATAAGGTTATATGGCCAGATAGCTTGCTGGTGCAGCTAGACGGGCTATGGAGTTCTAAAGTCAGAAAGGTAAGTTAAGTCACTTTTCAGACTATGCGACTGGGCTGTAAAAGTAGACACTTTGGAAAGTATTTTTTGGAGAGAGCCTTGAAAGTGTAACAGGCCTCCACTGACAGTGCAAAGGCAAAATGTATAAAATCTCTCTGTTTACCCTTAAATTTTAGAACTTCACAAGACACATTAAGCATGTTTTTGATAGATTGCAAAAAGGAAGAAACCCCTGATTTGATGAGCGATACCACAGGAAAACAGAGAAACCGTAATAAAATGGCCCAGTTATACTTTTCAACTTTAAGTTTATCAGTTCATCAGCTATGTGGATTTAAAAAAATGAGCTCAATACTTTTTCTGTCATTTCTGATGGAAAACAGTAGAACTGCTTTTCTTCCCCTCCAGGATGTGCGCACAGCATAATGAGCTGCTCTGCTCTGGGGAGCGCAGGGCCATGCCGCTTCGCGAGCCAAACTCTGCTTTCATGCAGTGTCAAAAGTGGAGTATTTTAGCTGAAGGTGGCGGAGCTGTTTTAGCTCTACAGGGGTATAAAGCAAGAGTAAATTTAGTGCTATAATTTGAGAAGGAGTTCTGCATTTCAACAAAACATTCTGGGCTAGGATCAGGGAAAAAACCACAAATAAAAGGGAGTGAGACTCAGACCACTGAGGAGAACCAGGGCCAGACCTGTTTGCCACTCACAAATCACCTAAGCCTTTCAGGTTTACATAATGCATGGATTTGTTCTCACTAATGGGAGCAGATTAATGTCATTCAGATTAGTCGGGAATTTTCTGTGACTCTTGTGCACAACAGTGAACGTTTCATATACACACACACAATTTCCCATCAGTTGTATCAGAGAGGAACAACAACTTACAACTTGATTTCACAGCTACTGCAAGTTTAGTCAAGCAAATTTCCTTGCAGCAAGTTATTAACTGAGGAAAAAATGGATGGTAATAGAGTTACTATGCCTCTCTCAGAAATAGCTTGCCAAGCTCTTACTCTAACATATTTATTAGTGCCATTTAAGGATGAATATTTGCCAGCACAGCTCTTAGTTTAATCTATATTTTACTGCATGTGTTATCCAAAATATGCAGGAGATATTTCTATTTATATGTTCTGCAGCTTATTTTATGGGTTTTGGAAAGCCAGATCTTACTTCTGTGTTTTTTTGCTTGGATGCAAGTGCTTGTAAAAAGCAAAAGCTCTTGTGTACAATTGCCTGTTATGTGACTTTTAAAATAACTTTTCTTTTTTAGAGGTGTAGTTGATTATCATCTACACTGTAAAATGAGTTAGAGGATTAGAAACGTTGATGTTGTATAGTGTGCTTTGACAAAAAAATGAATAAAAAGCACTCCTAACATAAGCTAGGGAGGAATTTTTACTTTTGGAGATTAAAGTAAAATCTCTCCTTTTATAAAACAGTTCCAGTAAAAACACTTAAATCCTATATTATATAGCAAGTTGTATTAGATGAATATACCTTCTCCATTAAAATTGAAATATCATTACTTAATCCAGGGATATCCTGTTTTTTCCCATTATTGGTGTAAGATAAAGTGCCTTAGTGCTTGAATAAACTAAAATGAAATAAATTACATAAACTATTTGCATTCTATTTCTGTTTAGCACAGTGTGTTAAAAGAAGAGGGAATTTCACATTTTTTGCCTTGGTGCTTCAGTCAGCTAGGAAGATTGTTTTCCTGCTTTATGTTAATTTAGCTCCAGAAGGAAAAAGCAGGCTAAGACTAAAACATTCAAGAAAGGAGAGGTACATTGCTACCCCTTCTACTCTAAATTTCCAACTCTAGATTTGTGAAATAAGAAGGACAAACTTCCAGCACATAAATAGAATAATTTGGATTGGAAGAGACTTCTGGATATCATCTGGTCCAACTCTCTTCTGAAGGCATGATTCAGCATTCAGGTACATGGGTCTTCAAACATTACCACTTGCATTATGGACGGAGAGATGTGAGAGCGTTGCAGAACCAAGATGACGAGTAAAAATAAACCCAGGCAAAACAGTATGTTTTGCATAGGACCTTCCACTCCATAGGAAAAAATGGAAGAAAGAAATAACTTCCTACAATCAGAAATTAATCATGTATGTACTGCAAAGGGCAGCATCAGCGTTTATTGAGGGTAAAGATGCCACTTTGTTACAAGGGTGGGCTTCCAGCAAACAGCAATTTACTTTGTTCCCAGACAAGTCCCATTGGAAGACACTTCTTGACAGATGCAGGCAAGCAAAGCTTTCCTACCTGGTCTTGCACTTTTCTCAGGTTCCCTAGACACAAGTCAGTTGTGGGTGGTTTGCAACACCTGATTTTTTGGTGTCCTACTGCATTTTGCTTACACTGCATGCTGCAGACAGACAGGATCTTGCTTTACCTGTGCTCTGAACAGCATAAACAGATAAAGTCCCATAAAAGCAATGGACTGACTGAGCCCAAACCCACTGAATCTCCATATGAGGCTCAGAGTCATGTTAACAGAGTCACAGGGCCTTGTTTTTTTCATCTTGGAAGGTGGATGGAGTGAGGTCATGTCGGACAGCAAAATACAGCACAAACATACCCATTGCTCCCCAGAGGCTCTGTGTCTCGTTTTTGCCACTTTGGTGGCTGACAGACACAGTGAATTCTCATGGTCCAGATAAACTGGAATCTTGAAATTGGACAAGTGCACCCATCATTGGCCACTGAGTGCAGAAATTAAAATTCCAAATTTCACTGTTCCATCTTGGATCAGCACGAGGTCACAGGTCACTTATTTCAAAGGGCTTCATAATAAATGCTCTTAATATGTATCAGGATAGCAATTCATTTTTTAAAAGGAATTGATTTCTTCTTATGGTGGGGTTTAAGTCTCCAGTTTAGGGAAATTAAGTTCACCTGCATTGCTGTAGCCCGGAAATTTCCAGAAGCTAGTCAGCATACAGACACAAAGGTTGTATTGATAGAGCTCTATACATGCACAAACACATGCACACTCATACATCTGTGGAAAAGGTCAAATACCTGTGTCTTCTGCACCTGGCCACTACCCATTAATCCAATCCAGCCTCCAGGTCTTTTTCCAGCATTCCCACCCCATAAGAACCTCCAAAAAGCTCCAAAAATATTTCCTCCTTCTCTGAACAAAATGTGGGGGATTTACCCCAGTATTACTCTCTGTCTGAGGCCCAAGACAAGAAACATTTCTATACAAATTGTGAGTACTCCTTGCTATAAGTTGCTTCAAGTCTAACAGTCTGCCAAATTTTGCAGCCTTGCTAGTAGGAGGAACTTCATGTTGGGATGTATAATGTTTGCTTCTGACCTATTTCAAGCTCCAAGTTATGAACAGGCAGTTTAAAATTACAGTTACATTTATCTATGATAAATGTTATTTATATATTTAATTTCTTCTAAAATACAGGGCAAATTTAGCCCAGACACAATCAGTGAGGTCAAACCTGCTTACACTATGGTCAAATTTACATTTATATTGCTTAGTCGGCTGGATCACAAATTAACAGTGAAAACCGCAGAGTTTGTAAGAAAGAGGAAGGGGCCAGCATTCACTCCAAGATGCTAGCAGGCAGACTGGAGTAGGAATAACAGGCCTTAAAGGTGCAAATTCACAACTCAGTACAGGTCTAAACAGTGCTACCAGCAACAAAACAAAACTCCTCAACATGGAAGAGCTCTGAAAAATTTATGAGAATCTTTCTGCCTCATTACCTTTGGGTTTGTAGCAAGGAGTGGGTACAATGCATTCTTCTTTTATGTGTGGCTTTGTTTTAGGACTACAGCCTCCTGTATGCATCCCCCTGTGATCAATGCAAAGGACCACACGGTATCTGAGTCCTTGTCCACAGGTCACAGTGCACTGGGGAAAAAAAAAAAGAAAAAAAAGGTGCATGTGATACATCACAGGAGTGATAAATAAAAGGGGAATACTCAATAGAAGTATGTGTACATCAGAGAGCAAACCATGATGCAGAAACATCCAACCCTGAACACAAATTATTCATAATATTTGGTAGTTATGGACAAGGTATAAAATCGTCAGAAATTTTTGCCTTTTGACTCTGCACATTTAGTTGGTTTGGACATTTTGCCGCTGGATTTCTCTTGCAGTGTCACTCCCTCAGTGTTGGCTGCTTGGTTTGTGGCCATCCATCCCATATCGGATATACTCAGTAACACCCTGTCAGTTTCATCTGGAGATACTCTGCTTTGCTTGCACAAAGTACTGGAGTTTATGGGTTAACAGGGGTGACACTCAGCTATTTTGGACCATGGCACCAAACAGAATGGGAAACTACTTGGGCTTTTTAACCTCAGACACTTTCTTAGGTGTTTTTTCATGTATTTTTGGTAAGGTACATCAGTTTTTCCCCCTGTACAGATTGTTTCAGAAGTGGTTGCATGGGAGAGGATCAAAACTACCAACGAGTGGGGAGGGCTGTGGATACTACCAATGTTACTTTGCTCTTGGGTAGCAGCTTTCATCTGGAAATCACTAAACACTTTGCAATTAGTCAAGAACACCTCATGTGTGGTTGAGCTAGCTTAGCTTCTGAAACCCATTTTATTTGTTGAGAAACTGGGGTGGTGAGAAACTACATTCAAGATTATTGTCTTTATGTACAAAATCAAAGTACTTTTCTACTTTTGTAGAAAGACATTTCAAAAAGACATTTACTTTTGTACAGAAGGAAGGGTGAGTCAGGAACAGACAACTACAAGCATCGAAAAGCAGAGTCATTTATGGCTTTACATATTTCCAGAAATACCTCAGTAATTCATGATATTCAATTTATGACTGAAAAGTTGTGATAAAGATATACCATTACATGTTTACTGGTTTTGTTTTCTGCATTTCATTTATGTTTCCAGTCTATTATTAGTAGAAGGTCACTAATTAACATTACAGATCTGATTTAGTTTTCCATCATTCTCCTTAATCATGTTAATCCTATTAATACATTATTCCTGAGTATTTACTTTGCAATTAGACAAATTGCATAATTTAAAACAGAGGTAATAGTAATAAGGCAAGGAAGTAGTGAATGTTCCTACTTCCACAAGCTCACTAAACTATAATTTAAGGTATATTCCTAGTGCAGTAAATACAAAACCAACAAAGCTAAGCTGGTTACCGGAGACCATTCCTGAGCAAGCCACTTTGGGCAGTCAAAAATATTGCAAGGCTGGACAACAGGCATCTTTGGAGTATACATGCATTTCCATTCCTCCACGGGGCTGATATGTCCCTGAATATCTTCTTCCACACATGAGACGCTGCGGCTTTGAATGCCCCCTCCACAGGATGAGGAACAGGCAGTCCAGGGTGTACTTTCCCACCTGGGGAACAAAAAAACCCCAGAAAGACATCAGGAAAAGGAACGCCTGCTGCCCCCACCCCCACCCGCATCCCCCAAATGCATAAACTGCTATCTGCAGGGAGGTTTTTTTCTGAATAATGTCAGTAAAAATTAATCACATATATGTTTTCATAAATGGCCTAACAGCAAAGCACTCTCATGGCTGCTGTCTTTAAGTCACAGATTAGTGATATGAAATCTCCTCTTTCCCACTAACCCAGTGACTACTACCACAGAAACTCAACATACTTTCAACTTAATTCCTTTTATTTAATTGTTTGGATTATCATATCTTCACAATTTGTCATGTTCTGAGGAATCTTTGTCACAAATAACTGGAAGCTCAGTGTGCTCTGAAGCTGATGTTCTTTTTGCATGAACATACAGGGAAACAGTAGTGTTTCTTTTCAGGGAAACAACTGAGTTGAGGAAAAAAAAGAAGATGGGAGGAAATTAGCAAAAAGAAGACGTGACTATACTGATAGGATACATGGCCTCTGATGGATAAACCACGTGGGTCTTGTTTCCTTACAGTTGAGGCGGCGAGAGGAAATGGGAAATCATCTTTTCTCTACAGGTGCCATTTGAGAATGTAATGACAAATCCACAGAACAATGTATATATTCTGAAAAGCTATGCATACTTATGAGAATAATCCTTTTTTTACAGTGATGCATATACAATAATGTATGTATTATTTTATATGTATACATGTCTGCCCACATAGAATAGTCTGGTATTTCCTCTCTTATATTCAAGCCATTGTCACAGAGACTGTTATGATCCAGTGTGGCTCTTCCTGTATAATCCTGTGTATGCCTGACAGTAGAAAAGTGTGCATGTTGTATCAACCTGGAAACATTTTACAATTTTTTTTTTTTTCCAAAGGCAAATGTCCTTTTGATAAAGACATTAGAAATAATGTTTGAAACAATGATTTTGGTCATAAGTTTTCATTTTTTGACTTTAAAAAATTGTTTTTACAGAAAAAAAACCCACCTTCTTCTTTCAGGCAAGAAGGGAAAAAAGTGAAAGGTGAGGATTTTTTCTCCCACTTAAAACAAAGGAATTATTTTTATTAACTAACAATTACAAGATCATCAAGATTGTTAAGCAATATGAAAAATGCTTATCTTTCCCTCTGATTTTTCATCATATCAACCCATCTTTTTCTCATCTGCTCCAGTACATGTAAGTACTACCCACACGTGGCTACTGGCTGAAAGTGCCATAAAACTCAATGTGAAATGGCTTATGTTAATAGCTGTTTATGAATGGTAAAGCCACTGATTAATTCTACAATTATCACGAAGAAGCGGTGAAACAATGTTTACACCCTGCAATATCCATCATCATGTGCTCAATATAAGCCACATATGTCATGAATGGGTAATTTTAGCAATGTTTTGAGTTCATATGTATTACCTGTGGCTCTGCTGAACAAGTTTCCCAGCATACAGCTAAGGTTTCTCACTACCACAAATCTACATGAAGAGCCCTCAAACTGAAACTCATCAACAGCAGAAACTGCTGCAGCCAGCCTGAGCCAGCTTTTCCCGGGCATAAAAGAGATGTGGCACCAGGGAATTCCCTGGAGTCTTTTGGACAGGTTTCCAGATACCTTTGGTAACCTCAGCAATACCAAGCAGCTTAGGTCTAGGCAAGCAGTTTGATCCTCAGGTTTTGTATGAGTGCAAGATAGGAATGTTAAGTTTCACCACTGCACAGCTCTTAAAGCAAGTGTCACAGCTCCTTTTGAGGTACAAAGGGTGCAACATTGACCAAGAATTTGTGAAGGGAATTGGTGGTGCCTTAAAAGTAAGCACTATATCCACTGAACCATACCTTTCTCTCTTCATGATAAAATTCAAGGCTGAGGGACTGCACTAGGGAAATCTTGCAAAGGTGCCTTCCCAGATTTGCTCTCCACTTCTCTTGGAGTGTTTGTCGCTCTCCTCTGTCCCTGGTATTAGGTGCCAGTCTCAGACAGGTAATGCAACCAGGACCTCTCTGGTTTGGTTGATTTTTTTTTCGTTTGACTGGGGTTTTTTGCCTAAACTCTGCAGGTTCAGTGGAAAGACATTTTTTATCCCCCTTACTTGGCCCTGTCTCATGCCAGCTTTGTGGTCTGTTCAGTTTCTGCTGCCTTTGAGGTTTGGCAAAGAAAGAGACATGTGGCTGTGTCTTCCCTCTCTGGGCAAGGGAGGAAGACCTGAGCCCTGTTCGTGGGTTCATAGGAGCACACATGGGAGTGGGGGGAGAGGGAGAAGAGGAGAAGCAGTGCAACAGCAGAAGGAAAAAGGGGGGCAGAGGTCCCAGCCAACAGTTGCAGCCTGGGCAATTGATGGCAGGGGTCTAAAGAATAGTGCAGCTGAGAGAGTGGATGTAAGCGGACTGTTACAGGGCAAGACCATAATCCAGAACAGCTTGAGAAACAGTTTTAGCCTTTTGATCATTTTCAGGGAATGATTCTTTTTTTTCTTTTCAGTGTTACTAAAAGCCAAATACCTCAGGGCATTTTGATCCTTTATTTTGGATTTTCTTCAGCAGTAAAAAGGCCTCTGCCTAGATGACAGTTCAGGATGCTTTTTCCTTAAATAGAGTCCTACCACTGTTACGTACTGCTGAATCATCCTCTGATATAAAATTGTTCTCCATCTTTTGTCAATGTACATACCCTTTGTACACAATTGAAATAAAATTTGTCTTATTCAAAGCTAGAGCGTTAAGCCCTGTATTAATATTCTAATTTCTATATTCCTTACTAACAGAGGTTTAATTTTTGAGGTTAGGAGGTATGTATGTGGTTTTTTTAAAAATAAAGAACAGAGAAAAGTGATTTCCAGAAAAAAGGAATTAGATGCAGGGATATATTTTATAAGTATATCTTGTGAATATTTGGTGATAATGGCTGTGTGTACATAACCATAAGCACTTAACTAGGAAAAGAAAAGCCTAATCCAAATTACACAGATCATTGGTAAAGGGTGTCAGCATGAACTGCAGCCACAATGCTTGGCAAGTAAGCTGCTCTCCTCCTTGTCTTCTCACTCACAGTTTGGGGTGGGTCCATGATTTGGCTGGAGACTCTGTTGAACATGAATGCACGGCGCTTGCACACTGATGCTGAAAGCTCTCTGCATTAGGCCTCACCATGGTTTGAGGAAGGTAATTTCCTCACCAGGATGAGATTAACAAGTTGCCTAGCAGGTTCTTTCTGTGATTTCATACTCCATGCCACAATAAATTAATGAAGAAGGAAACACAGCACAATACTATTGCATGTCCAGGCAGTATTTCAAAACCAAAAGGTTATTATCCTTCAGCTACCAAACATTTTTATCAGCACCAGTCTTATTCACTGCTTTAAGAGTAATTACTCATGTGATTATTTCCATGAGAATCTCAAGTCTTACATGAAACACATTTTAACTGTGAGATAATTAATAATACAAATCAGGTCTTGATCCTATTCCTGCCCTGATCTCTGATTTCTTAGAAAAGCCAATGGATCAATGTCCCTGGGGAAGGCATTACCATGGGTTTGCAGGATCAGAACACAACACTAAGACTGTCTAAACCCCAAATCTCACGATTTATAAGCACACAAGAAGCAGCACCACTAGGGAGAGAGAGAAAGTCTGATGGCTCATTACAAAGCCACAGGTTATAGTCATGTTCAGAGATGAATAAAGGGAAGAAAAAGGATTTTTCACAATGAGAACAGTCGATCATTGGAATAATCTCCCCAGGGAAGTGGTTGACTCCGCTATGCTGAACACATTTAAGACTCAGCTGGACATGGTGCTGGGCCATCTCGTCTAGACTGTGCTAGAAAGGTTGGACCAGATGATCCCTGAGGGCCCTTCCAACCTGGTATTCTATTCTATGATAAGGAAAGGTGTGAGACAAAAGGCGAGGTGGGGGGGTGAGGAAACAGAGAAAGAAAGGGACCACACACTTAATAAGTCTGTATTGCTGCTTCAGCTAGAATATTGTTTCAGTTCTACATCAACAGAATTTATAACAATAGGTTAGCACTTGAACATCTCTAGGTTAATTTGCGGGAGTTCAGAGCAAGAGAAAAGCAGCATCTGTTAACTTAGTTTGAGACCAAAACAGAAATGCAGAGAAGAGAAAAAAAGAAGCAAATGTATTTGTTAATCCTAGCATCTGGTTGACTGTTTTACGTACCGAGGAAGGGGATGGTAGAGGTCATAGGGCATGATCTGCTTGTATCCATCACTGTTAGGAACAATAATGCCAACCCTCTGAGTAGAAGGTACACATAATAAAATAAACACTAAATGATTACATTATACAACTTTTTTTACACAATACCAAAAAAAAAAAAAACCCAAAACAACCAAACAAGATATTTTTCCTAAGTTGCTATCACATTTGAAACAAAATTTATGTTCCCATCTTACAGTTTTGGAGTCATTCAAAGAACAAACCACTGATTACTACTTTATTCTTATGATTATATTACTGTTTGACTAAGAAGCCGTCCATTATCACAAGTGACCCAAATGAGTTGTCCAAGTATTGTTTAAATTTATGAGGTTACTATCTGCCATTAAAAAAAAAAGAATTTCTACACTTAATACTTTCTTGCAGCTTGGATCCAAAGTTACTGAAGACAACAGGGGAACTTCCATCTCCTTCAAAGTGCTCTAGATCAAACCCTTTTTTAAACTATTATATGGTTGTTTCTGCCCTTCGGATAAAATGTCTGCTTTTACAGGGGCCGGGATTAGAAATTCTGGCAATCCCAGTGCAAGAATTCAAATCTGCCATTCTTGTCTCTCCACCTTAAATCAGTCCAATTTCATTCATCTTCAGAACCTGCTTCTTTATTTGGGTTTTTCTGAAAGAAAGACGGAGCTGGAGAGAAGAGTAACATGTCAGGTTGTTTTTTATTGGTGGTGTTGTGACTGGTCGGAGTGGTTTGCTGTAGTGTAATTGGTATAATATCTAAATAATATAACATCTAAAGGTTATAGAAGACAACAGCATAGATCAAAATTAGTAATTATCATCTGAACCATCATCATGCCAGTTATGTGTGAGACAGATGCCACTTGACTTGTTGGCAACTACAGGGTCTCACTGAGTTGCTAGTCTGGAATTTCATCTTTTATCTGCACTTTTTATAGATTCTAACTCAGAGTAACTCTATCCATGTTGTGTCCCAATTATCAGGCATATCTATTAACATCAAATAGATGATCCCAGAGCACCTCATCTATCAGTTTCATCAAAGCCACCATACTACAGTGGATTTGGATGGTGCAGGTGGGCAGAACCATCAAAGAGTGAATGCCAGTTGCATTAAAATCAAAAGTGTGTCCCTACCCAAATTATGGAGAGAGGAAACTGACTGCAAAGAATGCAGGTGGTTTGTGAGAGTCTTATATAGATGAGAGGTGCTAGATATGCTGCTACAGATTTCTGCAAGGAGGAAGAAGCAAAGGAGGGGGAAGGGAGAAAGTATTCTCCATCCTCAACACAGTTCACTGAAAAATGCTGTAAGCTTTCAAAGGACTCTTGTCATGCTAAGGCTAAAGGGGTCTATTCTCCTTTCAGTCAACAGGGTTTTTATGTGCATAACTTGTCCACAACAGGAGAATGGATCCCATTGTGTTTTCACAGTGAGGAGTCAGCACCGGGTCAGCATGCTGGAATTTTCCAGCTAAAGCGCAGGAAGATGCTGGAGCCCTGGGAATGTGTGATGGGGACTAGACAGCTCCCTCTAAGATAAGCAGCCTCTGCAGCCACAGAAGCCCTCTGAGTGAGTGTGCATATTTGCATCTTCAGAGAGCTGCCTGTCTCCACAAAAATCTAAACATCTAGGAGAAGCAGTTCTGGCACTGGGAAATTTTGGAAAAGACAAAGGGGTCATTTAGACTATGGCCAATGAACAAGTCTTTTCAGACTTAACTTGATGGGTAAATGCCTGGAGAAGTTTGAGAAATTGTGTACTAGTATTTTAAGAAGATGGAAGGGGACTTTTTCTGAGGGTTTTTTTTTTCCTCATGCTTTTGGGAATCTCTGCTGTTTTTCTGACTCTTCTACCACTGTTGCTGAAGTTCCACTCTGAAGGCTTTTGCACTTTCCAGCTCATCAGCTTGCTGAGGAGTGGTTGGAAAAAAGATTAATACACCAAGTTCAGAAATGAAATAATTATACTATAAAAGCATCTACTGCCTAAGGAAGAAACATATTTCAAAACATTTCTCACTCATTGCTGTGAGAAATGTTTTCTATCTAATAAACATGGTCTGTATGCATAATCCAGGTCTACATGCATTAGAATGCATAATATCCAAGGCCATTCCAATGGAAATAACCGTACCACATCCAAACACTGTTATGAAGATTAAATAACATTTACAAAGCACTAGATTAATATTGTCATTGGAAAGGTTTGACCCTTAAAGAACTTGGCATACATAAATTGCATTTCTGTAAACAGTATAGAGCTCCACAGAATTACAGACACTGCCCTTCTGCATATGTGAGTGGCTGCCAAAGGCTCTCATTCTGTTACCGCAAGATAGCGATCCCCAGAAAGGTGAGTCCCATGTACACAGTGAGGAAAAAGACCCCCACAATAATACACAATGGCTTGATTTATGACTTCAAAAATTGGCTTGAAGATACAACAGAACAGCAGATGGTCATTGTACTGCTAATGGCAACTGCATCTTTCCTAGCCAGTCTTGTGTGGTTTTTTGTGTGTGTTCCACAAAAAAAAAAAAAAAAAAAAAAAAAGCTTAAGTGAACTATTTAAGAAACATCTTAGAGATTACTTTGGTTGAATCCTGTACTTTTCGACTGGACAAAGTGGTTTAAATTCTGTTAATCTATCAGTCCATCGTACTCATACAAAAAGATCGAAGAGATCTAGTTTATGGGCTTTGTTCACTGTACATTACTCAGACAATGCAAAGGGGATGGTGTGCTAAATGAACAAACCAAATGATAAAAATTCCTCCACTACACTGAGATTTCTGGCTCACATGGGGGTAGCTAGCAGGACCCTTCACACAACACCTAGAGCAAACCTGCTCTGGCAGGAGCAGGAGCACAAAGAAAATTATTTTAAAGATCTGTTGTCTCATATGTCTGAAACCTCCCAGGCCTTTCAGCCCAACAAATTGTGTCATATACTCTGCAGACTGGTTTGTTCTCCTCCTGAGTGCTGGGAGCTTCAGCACAGTTGCTCTTCCAAGACACGTCCAGCTGGAGCAGGAGCTGCACATACTAGAGGTGGGTGTGCAGCACCCAGATCTGCCATCTCTGCAAACATTTGGCTTTTGCCTGGGATGGGTGCCTGTACCCGCATTCCTTGAAAGTCATGTTTGGCATCGTCTTCCCCAGTAGCTCGTTTTCCTCCTTAAGCTACCCGCTTAGTACAACTGGCAGGCATGAATGCCTTTCTCCTGTAGCTCCCTGATGACTCTCTCTCTGACAAGGTGCCAGCCCTTCCCACCAGCCTCTCCTGCAGGCCCATGGCTCTTGGGTTGGGGACCTGCTGAGCCGAGCACAGGCATGGGAGCTAGAGCCGGGAGAAAAGCCAGCAGAGAGAAAGGGCATCTCTCCCCTGAGATGCCTCAGGGTGGTGTGATCCTGCATGGGAACTGTGTGCGGAGGCTGGGAGTGGGTAGAGGCACCTGCCAGTCCTGCGCTGGAGCTCCCGCACCCTGCCGTGCCAGTGCCCAACCTCTGCAGGACACTCACACACCTCTGGCTCACAGACTTCACTTCTGCTGTGGGCTCTGTTTTCCATGTGATTTCCTACCTGCAGTACTGCAGCCACAGGGCTGCCTGCACTCCTGGGTGGTTGGAACTCTTACACCTCTTTCCTGATGGGGACTCGCACAGCGAAGATTTAGATCTTCACTGAAATCTGTCCAACTTGAGAGTAAAAGGTCTGCATGGCAGGGACTATGCCATCTAAACATTGGTCCAAAGTATGTCTAAGATATTAATAGCAATTGGCAAATAACAATAAAAAGTTGAAGCAGCTTCAGTTGGCTGTGGACAGCTTATTCATTAAGTGAAAGGAAACACTTGGAAGACCTGAAAAAGTTCATCACAAAAGACGAGAGTTTAGCATCTGAGCCAGCATCTCCCTGAGAGCTATGATTATCACTGGACAGGTGACAGGCTTGTGAAAAAGTCTCCAGTTTAACACTACAAATCCTGATGCTAAGGCAGTGTGTGACACTGCACCCTCTCCTCACAGTGCTCTGTGAAGATGCCACAGTGTGACATTATCACCTTGTCCTACAAGAACGCTTTCTGCCCTGAGAAACAGGTATCAAGGCCCTCAGATAAACTGTATCTGTTAATGTCTCGCATGTGTCACTCTGTAAAACTATCACTGTTTCCATTCAGAGCTGGGGTAGATGACATCTACAGTAACACCACAGTATGGGCAATGGTGGCTTTTGAATGCCTACTTTTGCAGATAGAGAATATCGTAATTCTCAGTTATGCTACCAGTATGAGGTACATTTCCGTTTTCTGGATCACCATGCTTAATCCTGAGATATAGATAGTATTGTGATTATCTTATCACATTACACACTATCAGTGTGGAACGTGAAGAACTACCATGTATTCCGTATTTATATATCCTTTTATATGGTCTTAGTGTTTTATGGATTGGTAAAGGCCGATGTCCTCTACCTAAATATTTTTAAATTGAATGTCAGTGGACACTTAAATAGCCTACTAAAAATGCAAAGGACTGCCGAGAAAGCTATCCTTCTGTGTCAACCTCCAAAAAAATCTCATACTTTAGGCAGCATGTCTGTTCAGCACAACAGTATTTCACCTTTATAATAAATGCTTTGTTCATGGTGTACAGATTTCAAATTCTAAGCAACATATGGTTTACTTATCATTACCATAGATTGCTAAAAATTAATTTCTTTACAGGGCTTGAAATGGGTGTCATCAGTTGGAAGCAGCAAGAGTACTTCCTTCCTGTAGCATGACTGTAATTGTTCTAAAAATCTTCTCCCTTTTTTATTCAGTTTAATATTTTTATGGTGGTTTGGGTGAGCAGTGTTTGATACAAAGATGGAAATTTGTTGCTATTTTCCACTACTAAATGTTCACAGCTGAATATCCAGTGAAAAACTCTGTGAGTGACTATCTTACTACTTGCTGCAGTTTTGGTCTCTTCTAGGACTTAAATAGACTACATTTCCTGTAACTTCATCTTGGGCAGACAGATACCTGTATTTGGTGCTCATAGCAGTGCAAGAACTAGTTTCCCACCTTACAGTTTGTTATCTGATGCATCCTGACAGCTCCTTTCTGCCTTTCTTTCTTTAATATGAACTATCTCCTTAGAGCTGAATTTGTTCTGCTATTCACGTCTTTTAACACTTTGATGAATGCTTCCTGGCCCACCCTCCCTACCTGTTCTGACAAAATAATTTTCTAGCTTAATTTAAATGCCTTTTACCTGCCCAAAAATTCATGGTTTTGTCTATTTATCTTGAGAAGAAAATTGCCTCTTTAGGCATTAGGAGTATCTGCAGCTCATTTTTATCCTGCTCTTGAACTCAGGTGACCCCAATTACAACTACCAGAACACTTCCACTGCTATCAGCTCCATCTACAACTCCTGTATTTGGAGGCATACGTACTGCCATTTCTACTCCAATGTATCACTATTTCCAATTGAGCCTTCCCAAAAACTTACCCGGTGGTTCCTTTCCTTCTGCTCTGAGTTGGTTTTGGCCTCCTAAACTTCTCGCCCCCTTTTTTCATGCATAATGCATCACTTCTTTAGCTCGTTTCTCCAGCAACCTTGGTAGTTCCTCAGTAAATTCTGAACTGTTCAAAAATCACCCTCCATAAATATACAGTTGGAATGGTTGAGGTTTGTTGACTGTGCTCTCTCATTTGCAGGCAGCATACTTTTTGCTAATAACAGTCTCATTTTTCCAGCACATGCAACTTCAACCATGCTGGCGGAAAAGGCTTCTCCCTTCTGCTTTGAGAGCTAAAACCTTCATGTCTCATCTTCCCCTGGAATGGCTATCATTCATATGCATATCATTGGCTGTGGAAATTGAGACCAGACCCAGGAATCAGAGGCAACCAAGGTTCAGAGAGCACTGCAAGGCAGAAAGGCTTTCTCAACCTCCCTGTAACAAATTAAGAACTTAAGTAAAAATGCAAATCCACAGAAATTACCATTTGCCTGAGGCAGAGATCAGGAAAGGGCATTGTCATGACCAGTGTCCGACATCCATGCAAAAAGCTGGGGTGTTGTCAAAAACTCCAGTATCTGCGTCAACTGTGGTACACTTTATGTGAAAGAGTATTCAAAACAAAGTTTAAATCTATCATATGTCCCAGCTGAGGGAAATAACAATAAATGAGTCATTGTGTCTCAGATCCCTCTCATCACTGCAGTCTATAGCTGTTACTGTGTAAATCAGAAAGTGCAGCCCGTCATTCAGGAACATACCAGCACTCCAATTTTGTTCATCTTCCAGAAAGAATGTAGGGAAAATGGGAACACTGCACTGCTGTGATACTTGGCGTATAATTGCTATCTAATATAATAACTTTAGGGGAGCTGATAACAAGCAAAAAAGTATGCATTTGGCAATTTCCTGCTTCAGCTGTCAATTTGTAATGAAGTGAGACCCCTGTTACTGATTAAGAGGATACTCTATGTTGCCCTTTTAATCATGCATATTTACTTATTACTACTTCCTTTTCTTTTGAAGGAAATATATAAAAGTTATCATGCACATGTCCTGCACTCTTGCCCAGGAAATTATATACGGTTTCACATCACCAAGTATATTGGGGACTTCTCACTACTCTGGGTTACTATGAATGGCCATAATATCCTAGCAGTCTTTTGTGTGCTTTTACTTGTACTTCATTGTTCTTCTTAGAACACTGAAGTCTCCTGGTAAAAGCACGAGTAGAGCTTTTGTGACTCAGAAAACCCCACATTAACACGTAGCAGAGATAGATAGGCAAAAAATAGAGGAGACAACTGGTAAAAATGCAGAACAGTGCAGCTGGGAATGACACTTAAAAGCTGAAGGCAAAATCTAGAAGCAGCACTGATGTTGCTCCAGAGAGTATCCTGGTGAGTAGGTGAATGATGAGTGGAGTAAAAGCCTTTTTCATATTTGTAAAAGTTGCTTTTTGGAGGAATGCCTTTGAATTATGCAAGACATTGTATCTTCAGCTCATAGCACCTCAGAATTGTCCTAGATAAGTCTTTAGCACAGCCAGTTAAGTCAAATATAAACAGACTTTTTCTCAAAGCAGAAAAAAATTCCATTCACCTTTCATTAGAGGTTGCCTCTGAAAAAACCTCCCCTAAACCCTCCAGTCTGTGAAGTTTTGGATAGTTAAAAGACTTGCAATTAATTAAATTTGTGAAATCTTAATGTTGGATTTTGCCACGTAGAAGGGGAGTGGATTAGATCAAACTGAATGCTATTTACATCAGTAGACATTATACATATATTTTCCAGTCAAGTACGGACTGTTGTAAAATCTTAATGGGCTGTAAATATACAGATCTTTTCTTTCTGTCTTTCTAAGGTGGGAGCTGGATCTCAAAGAGGATCTATGAGAGAGGCTGGATAATAGGGCATTGATAGTATGTAGGGACGAAAAGGGACTCAGTGTCATGACGCATCATCTGTCCTGCAAAACACTAATTACCCGTCTTACTTAGGTGGACGGGCTACCTTTACTTAACCCAGAAAAGGAACATGTATAAATTATATCTGTTTGATAAATAACCTTCCACACACTACTTCTCCTCTGAGTATGTGAGAAACTGGGTTTGCAGAAAGAAAAGTTGATTCATTTTCCACATTTGTTCAGCCTAAGCTTTTTTAGCTACTCATGATGCCAGCAATACTGGTAGTTATTGCCATAATAAGCACAACAAAGTAAAACATTTCTGTGCACTAAGCCTAAAGAGGCAACTAATTGCAGGCCCACATGATACTCCTGGTATTCATTTAAACTTTTCTTTCAGCCTGCCCTTTGCTGAAAATTTTAATGTAAGCTCTCCTACAGTAAACCCTCGCAGTTGCTTTATTCAGCGCCACTGTGGTCTTCCACGATTTTTCTGTGGCATTCATTGACACACCATAGGAACAGTCAGCAACCACTAATCAGCTATGCCTCACTGGAACTGAGTTTGCCAGGAAAAATTAACATCTTCATTTTATACCAGTGGAGCAAAGCGGCTCCCACACAGTGAAGACACTGCAGAGCCAAGAAGCTCTCCTCGCTCACGCTCCTGACCCCATTGTTCTGCTTCACCTACCCTCTTCCTGACCGTAAGAAAGCATCGGGATTCCAGAAGTTACCACAGATTTCCTCTGGTCTTCTGTCTGGGTTGTTGATTCTTGAATTCTTTACAAAGGCACTTTTGAAAATAATCATTTGCAATTTGGCATTCCATGAGGATATTTCCAAAAAACCAGTTCCTCTCTGTTACAGCCTGTGCCCTGGGACACCATAGCTGTACTTCTAAATTACTCTCCCTCCCCTCAGGATCTTTATATCAACAACTTTGCCTTGTTATGTCTTATATAAAACAAAAATTGCTTCCTGACATCTGCCCAGCTGTTATTTTTTTTCTTTTTCCTCCCATGTACCATGCAGTCATCTGTCTTACCATTTGAGAATGGGGAAAAGTATGGAAAATATCCATAGCAAAAATTCCAGAGGCAAATTACATATTTGACTCAGAATTGTATTTTAAAAAAATAGCAGCTTAGGCTTTAAAAAAAAAAAAAAGGCAGCTACATAAAATTACTTTCATATTGGTAGTGTGAGAGGTGAATCTAAAAGACAGGTTCCATATCAATTCACACCTTCCACCAATCCTTTTTCTGAGACATTCATAATGATTCAGACGTTCAGACTGATCATACCTGGCCTCTAGTTTACTGACATTTGTCTCAAACAATTCAAGGGAGAATTCAAAGAAACAGTTTTTGATCTGAGAAAATCACTGAGGAAAAAACACAAGATCTTTATTATAGTAAGGTTTCTAGTTGCAACTATTAATATACTTAAGTAACCTGAGAAATTAAATGTATTTTTTTTTGTGGAAAGTATTAGGACAAGAGAAGCCAGATACTGAACTCGACAGAATACTGTTAAAAGAAAAAAAATGGTCTTGTTACATTGTGGGAAAGTAATCTCTAAGTTGAAAAATCACTACTGAGTACGTGCTGAACAGGAAATACTTTTCAGAAAGCCCTAGTGAAGCTGCATTCTTGATATTGTATTCTTAATACATCCTAATGAAATACATAAGAAAATATATAACTTAAAGAATGTACAATATTGCTGAGCTAATGCGGGATTTTGAGATTTGATATTTCCACTTTTTAATTCTGGGAGATTTTCACTTCAAATTTAAAACGGTATGAGAACATTTCTGGCTTTTTATTATTTACAAACAGAATTACCATTAAAAATGTGTTTACTGGAACAAAGGAATATAAACTGCCATGCACTCTGGGTAAATGTGTTTTCAGTGACAAAGAAAAATGAGTGTTAACTCCAGTTATGAAAAGTCAATGAACTTTAATGCAAACTTTCTAGAAGAGTTAAAAACTATCTTGGGCTTGGAGTGATTTGTTCTGCTCTGATAATGCCTAGCTAGTCTAAAGCTGGTGTACCTGGTTTGGGAAGCAATCATCCTCAATCTGGTGGATATATAGTCCCATAGGTCCCTAATGCATCCTTCTTCTTCTGGCTAGGACCTTTTTTCTATGGCAACCTCCAGCAATCCGAAGGGCCATAGCAACTTTTTAGGTGACGCTTGCTTGAACTTGCTTTATGAAACTTGGCACAAAACTAGTCTAGAGGGAAAGAAGCAGGTAAATAAGTGGCTTCAGAGTATCCTTGCATGCATGCCCGCTGGGCTGCACTTAACCATCTTTTAGCAAAGCCACACAAGAGGACCAAAAGTTTTAGATTACACAAATAAATGCTTGAGGCTTATGAGTGGCTACAGACTGACTTCCACTGAAATTCAGGGGAATCAGTGCAACAAAGTACTCATCCTTTTTGTGGTTTTATTCCTTTTCTTATACATGGGAAGTCTGACTCTGTGATCTTACTATTTTTACTATTAATCTTCTGAGGAAGAATGCTTGGCAGGGGAGCAGAGAGGAGTCTTTTGTGTGGGGCCAAAGGGTATTGATAATTAGAACAAATTCCCATGTTACATTCTTACAAGCTGCCATGACTGCAACTAAGCTTTTTATTAAGGAGAAAATGTAAAAAAACCATAAAAATAATGCCTCTAATTGTGATGACAACCATTTTCCAACAACATTTTTACCCCAAGAAAATTTTTCCCATCTCACTAACACTTACGAAACATGTGTTGATCATGGGATGGTATCATGGACAATTTGTTTTCTTACACTTCATAACATTTAATGAGGCAAAACACAATCTGAGGGGAAGAAACAACCATTTCAAATCAGTCCTTGCAATGTGGAGGTGCTAAACAGAGCTCTTTCTACACAGTACATCCTCAGGATGAGAAAGAGGTTGAATTACATAAGAGAAATGACACTGTAAGGAATAGCAACAGAATATTTTCCTACTTTGTTTTACTCCGTTAGAGCCCAGTTTCTTTTAAAATTAGAGCTGACTGACCTTGCAGGACAAGGATCCAGATTACATTCTTGAAGTTTTGGCTTTGGCTTGATATTTTCAGGATAATAGTGACAGTATTGATCTGCTACTACCCGGTTGCTTCTCAGATCAAAACATTCAGCAGATGTCAGTTGATAGCCTGCAATGCATAGTGGAAGAAATAATAAGTGATGTGGTGTTCTTCTGTCTCTCACTGAAGTGCATCTAAGTTCTGGTTTGGTAAAAAGTGAACTGCAAATATCAGCGTTTTTGGACATAACAGCTGCTGGTTTAGACCAGATTGAAAAGAACAACTTAAATCACATGTAGTAGGAAACAAAAGATAACCAGTATGGTCAAATAAAAATTCAGAAGCCTAGAACAAAAAGAAAAAACAAAGGCTGAGGTTTATTGGTCACCAAGACTCATATACTCAGTTTCAGTTCAGAGGGTAAAGCTGCTGGTGGGAACAGAGTCAAATGGAGACATCTTGTGATTCCAAAGCAGGTCCAAACCCCATCAGTCCTTATGTTTGACAGCTGTAGCATTAAATACAGTCATGTGGCTATCAAAATGTACTTTATGTACAGAGCCTGGTATGATGCTAAAAAATCTACAAGCTACTACCACTGTTGCTACATCCCTTCCTCCATTTAGATGTAACTACTTTCATTTCCAGATTTTGCCCATTTTAAAGGTCCAAATCTCAGCGCAGCAGTTGGGACAGATCCTCTATGTAGATGACTGTTTCTGGAACACAGTGGTAATTCATTACCTCCTCCACAGGATGCTGAACAAGGAAAAAAATCAGTTTCCCTCCATCGGTGAATGATAGGCTGATAGAAGATAAACTGAACTGAACTGTCAGCAGCACCAGCATAGCGGATCTGAAAAAGATGTAACACCGAAGAGTGAACCTGACATAAATACCAGGAAGAAGCACTCTGCCACATGCATCTTGCAGCTTTGAGACATCTTGCAGCTACATGAAATACCAGAGATACTTTACAACAGGAAAATTAAATGCACAAACCAGAGCATAGATTGGTGGCAAAATCTTGGCTGCAAAAGACAGCAAAATAAATTTCTGGGCATAATCAGTGGCATTTCTGACCATTCTGAGACCATGTTCTGAAATAACGAATGCATGGTAAATGCATGGTTAGTGCTACTGAATAATTTTATGGGGACAGAAGATATAGACTGATCTTTATTCCATCAGAAAATCACCTACCACTGCCTGCTGTCCCTGCCACATTGACATGGATTTTAGATCTTTAATATTTCCCCAACACCTTCCAAGACTATGTATGCTATATTCAGAGTTAAAATTGGCAGGCTGTGCTGTGAGAAATACAAAAATATAAAAATGCTAAATCAAGATTTATTGTTTCTGAGGTGAGGTCTCTTTTTCATTCTTCTTTGTGGTACTGTCATTATTATAAGGCTGTCCTTCTGCTAACTTTATTTTGGCTGCAAAAATGCTCCTTTCAGTCATAGATGTTGACTCTTGGCTGGAGCTAAGTGCACGTTTGGAAAATGCTCTTTAGAGCCTACAAGTGCTGCCGACTTTTAAGCCACCTGAGCTTCGCTATGCTTCCAGCCCTTTGTGTGCTGAATGGATTTCCCATGTAAACAAGAGTTCATAGCGCAAGGAGTGCAATAAGAAAAGAGACCTTCACATCGCTAAAGCAGCACCGCTTGCACCTGGCCCAGGAAAAAATCCTTCCTGTTTGATAACTGTGATGATTAATACAGTTATGGGGACTTCAAAATCTCTGCAGGGCATCCCCTGTCTTTACCTCTAAGCCTCTGATGAACAGCTGGCAAGGGAAGAACAACAATGCTGCTACTAAAAGCCTCTCCTAGTTGATTATTTTTCCTATGACATAATGGATTGGTGTTCCTTGGGCATCTCTGCATCAGTGGCATGATGCTATCACAGGAGATAAAACTGCCAAATCACAACCAGAAAAGATGGATCCTTCTCCAAGTCAGTACTTCCACTCTCAGGAGCAATTCTCCCTGTTCTTTTTTTCAGACAGCTTATAATGTTCAGCACTGCCTCCTTTTTCTTCTCCCACATTTTGAATAAGTTGCCCTGTTTTGGAAACACCATTTTTCAATCTGCCTTTCCTTTTCTCTCTTTCTAAACACCAGAAGACACTGTCAAAGAGTAGACCGTGAAACAGAAGCAAAAATGTGACAAATTGAGCTGAACAGTGCAATCTGGGTTGTTTGTTTTGTTTTCCTCTGTAGATGGACAGAAACACGATTACAAATCAAAGTCTATCTTGAAGAGAAGGAAGAAGGCAAAAATACTGCAGGATATGTTGAAGACTGTAAGAGATCTGGCCCACTGAGACAAAGGCTGCCCTTTTCTAATTAGAGTAAACAGTGACGTAAATTCCCAACAGGAAAAAAAATACAGCTGTAGCAATACAGCTTCTTCAGCAAATGGGAGGCCTTTTGCACGGATTAATGTCGTTTGAGTCTGTGTGTTAGAAACAGGATATCTAATTCCTTGTGTGGGGATGGTGCATTAATCACACACTTCAGAAGCGTCTTTCTGGGCTCATGAAAGCCTCATGCACTCCTGGGAAAAATCTATTGTGCTGGAAGCCATTCGGGGAGGTCTCTGATCTGAATGTGCAGAAAAAGTGTTCACTGGGGAGAATTCTGCTCTCACGGTTTGTTTTTTAAGGATCATCAGTGATTCTTAAACTCAGAAGATCTACTCAGCAGTACAGTCTTCAGTGAATCATGAAGAACAGACCAAGAGCTCACACAGAGCCTGCTGTAAAAGGAAGGGGAAGAAAAAGTGTTCACATTAAAAAAAAAAAAAAAAATCAGGAGTATTCTGAACATCAGAGCAGCCCTCACCACTTTGTAAGACCCAAGAGGATATCACCAGTCTTACAACCAGTTGGTTAAAATCAGAATCTTCAGACTATCCACCAAAAATTAACTGTCTAGCCTACAGTCACTAGCAACAGAAATATCTTTTTTTCTTGTGGAAAGACCTTGAAAAAAAAATCATCACTTGTACCCTGCTTTTTTAAATTGATTTTGTAAATGACTGTCTGGGATGGTGCAACAGAGGCACAAGTTGCTGCTCAGCTAAGTTTAGGATTGCTAAACTGCAGTATTGATTCTGGGGATATCCACAGAAAGTTAAATGAAAACAACAGACCTCATAATTCGAACACAAAAGCAACATAATATTTTTGAATTATTCTGATCAATCCTGTGACCAAGAGACTACAATATCTGACTTCACCTTTGTATTGTGTTGTTTTTCCTATAGCACCCAAATTTGATTATTTCACATAAAAACAAACAAACAATCAAAGTCCCCCAAAGTCCGTCTCCCCCCTGAAGTGAACTTGCTCACCATGCCCCAATCTTGGATTAAGCTGTGTTCCTTTAGGTGATTAAGATGACTGTTAAAAAGCCTTTAGACTAAATCTCTCACAAAGCCAAAACAGAAAGCTAGAAGATTCAAATCTTTTCTCAAATTCCATTATTCTCCCCAAAGGAAGAACAAAATAGAAAATAAGTGCAATGGACTGGCTAGGATAGCTGGCAGCAACGGAGCCTGCTGTATCAGCTATAACAGCTATGATAATCTGTACAGAATCCAGTACTAAGTGCAATAAAAGCAGAAGCTTCTCAAATGAGAAGCCCAAAGTTATTCCACAGAACCAAGGGCAACCCCAAATACACCAAAACCAGCCCTGCTGCATCTCTTCTGTGGATACCACCCATAACACCCCGCTCATCTATGGAAAGTCTATTTCACCACCACCACCATGTTCCCAGAGTAAGAGAATTCACCTTTGAGCAAGCCACTTTAATCAGAATGTTTATTAACCTTAATTTAATCATGGCAATACCTAAGAAATTAATGTAAAAAAACAGGACCCTATTGTGATAGATACTGTATAAAATAAAACTAACATAATAAAAAGGCAATGTTTGCCACAAAAAAAAAAATTGTTAAAATGATAAAAACTGAACAAGGTTGGCACCAAAGCTTCATAATACTTAAAATTGACCGATTTTTGAAATAGATAGACCTGGGGAATTTACACACAATATCAGAAAAAAGTTACAGAAAAAAAGGAAAAATTACAAAGAACTATTCGTCAGAGGAATAGAAAATAACATGTCTAAGAAACCGCCTCTATTGCCTCAAATTAAAACCTAACAGTAGATTTCAGATCAGCAGTATTTTAAAGAACTATGTAAGATTAACGGTAACACATGTCCAGATCCAAACAGCATCCAGCCAGTAGTTTCAAATCATGTACTCTTTGTAGAGCACAGGATTGTAAATCACATGTGATCAGATTTAGCCTATTTGCATGAACAACCTATTGTTTAAACCACAGAAAAATAGAAAATTGTAACGACATTTTTAGAAGGGGCTTCATGAAAAATGCATGAAACCACAGATCAATAATCTCTACCTCTGTTATGGGGTCAGTAGGTAGAATGAAAATAAAGAACAGAACTCAAAGATGGGTCCCTGAGAAGGGTGATGCTTTCCGAGCAGTGTGGTTTGCTTTGCCAAAGATTCACAAGGGACACTTATAAAGGTAGTTTAGGTACCAGTTTTCTTCTAGGTCCCTCACCAAAGGTCCTAGACAAAGGTCACATTAGGTAAGAAGACCCTCCCATGGACTGATGACTGGGTAACAGAGAACGACCCTATAACCTGTTCTTGCAATGGACGAAGGACTTGCAGAATCCCTCAAGGACATGTGCTAGGGCATGAGTCGTTAGCCAGACCCCCGGATGAACAAGATAAAGGGTCAACCATGAGCTGATCAAGTTTGCTAACAAAAACAATTATGAATGGTAGCTAAAAATGAAACTGTCTGTGAAAGCATTCGAAGCTTTGGCAGACTAAATTCAAGTTCAGTAAAAAAGAAATAATGCTTATGGGAGAAAACAATTAATTATATATGCAAATTATACATGAAAATGTCCTCCTAATCAGCTGCTACTATTCAGAACGGTAGTAGGGTTGTTATAGGCATTCATCTGGAAATATCAGCTCAGTGTGCAGCAACAGTTAAAAAGATTAATGGAATATTACAGAGAAGAAGGAAAAATGAGAAAACATTACACAGCCAAGTAGAATACATTTGTGTCCTGATCATTATGTGTACTTTACTCTTTCTCAATATATATATTTATATGTCATATAATTCATCTATTTATATTAAATAAATATTAAATAATTTTATTACATTTTATTAAACTACACATTTTTTACAGGAAACGGATATTTTCAAAATATACATTTATATATTTAAATACTAGTCACAAATTACATATTTATATATATTATAAAAATTATGAATGTATAACCACAGTGGAAGCAGAAAAAGGACAGAGAAGGGAAATAAGGATAACACTTGTATTGACCATCTTTGATAAAAGTAAAGATTGAGTAGGACACTAGGAAAGAGGCAAATGATGGTGACAGAGATCTCAAATACAGAAATAATGTAGAAAGGTGGTAAACAGTACTATAATTTCCTGTTTCTTAGAGTGGGAAAACAAGAAGGAATTAGTGAAAATATTGCATCAAGGGTTTAAAAATGAGATGTATTCCTTATTTTACACAGTGCATGGCTCATTGTGGAACTCATCCCATGAGCTAAATGTTGTCAAAAGGGCAAATATAGCACAAAAGGGCCTATAGACATTCCTGAAGACTGGCTCATTTGAGTCATTAGACACAACAGTCCAAATGCAACATGAGGGTCAAGAAGGAGGGTCTACAAGCAGAGGGTAACCTTGATCTGTTTCTTGCACTCTTTCTTTTCAGTATCTGAAACCAGTTCCTCTCTGAAACAGAAACCTGAATGAAGCAGACTTTTTGCTTGACCTAGTACTGCAGTTCCAATGTACTTGGTATATGTTGATTAGGAGAATTATCATGTTCTAACAATCATTAATTGAAGTGATTTATATTGAACAGAAAAAAAAAGGTAGATATGAAATAAAATCTGTACATTGTTTTCAAAAAGACTGCTACATGGCTTTCCATAAATTTTACTGCACCTGCCAAAATAGGAGAAAAAGGGTATAATTTTTCTGCACTTGTCACAAGATCTGGTCAAGACAAATAATGATTAGGTCTCTTTTCAGGCTGGTCATTACTTGTGAGCTTGACCTACAAATTATTACAGTTGTGTATTTTTTGGAAATTGGGAAATGAGAATGGGTGATTTTTATAACTATTTCTAAAAAAAGTATTGAATGCCAACATAAGTTGATAAAAGCCAGTGTACAGAACATGTTACAGAATCGCTTCCAGCTAAGTCCAATCTGCACACTACAGAAGTGACCTCAGGAAGACACATATCTCAAGAGGTAGTATTGGTTTATGATAAAGGGACTATATTCCAATAGTCTCTTCTAAATTAAGCAAAGTGTTTCAGTCATTTGACCTTGATAACACAAAACTTGACTCAGTCACAACTAAACTTTAATTCTTACTATTTCTGTGTGCTCAGCTTTAATTCTAGCTCATCTACTCCCAGGAGCACCATCCTAACCCTGATCTACCAGTGCTTCCAAGACTAGATCCTTCACCACTTCCTACCTGACCTGAGCCTTCTCCCAAATAGGAGGCATAATCTCCTCTGGAAACTTTTGCCAGCTTCAGAACTAAATTACACAGAAGACCCTTACTGTCATCACCCCCAATCCTCATATGGCAATATCTCTAAAATCCAGCAATAAGCCAGCCATAAACAGTAGATCCTTGCTGCTAAAGCAGATTTACATCTTTTGGCCTCTGTCCTAAAGCGAGTATTGAAGTAATTTCTTATATCTTTCCACAAGGTAAATCACTGTATGCTCTTGGTTCAAAAGTGATTATTTAATCCAATCCTGGCCCTAGCCTGACAAAGCCCATCAACGTCTCTGCCAGCTGGCTGCCTGTACATGCATTATCTCCTGCATGCCCTTGCAAGTCCCAGGAAGTCTAGGCTAAGCCCCAAGCTTATTTTCTTTTGTTAACGTGGACTCTAATCAAATGCCTTTCTCTCACCAGCAGTTTCTGTCAGTGCTAGATCACAACTGAGATAATAATTGTCTGGCTAGCTCTAGTGCTCTCTGTAACTCAGCATCCAGTTTTGAGCTCTATCTTATGACTTTTTGGTCAATTGGTGGCCAAAATTCTAATCTCAGCAGTAACTCTGCTCAAGGGAACCCAGTCTGCACCATTTCTAAATCAGCCAGCAGTACCCCCAGCCACCAGCAGACTGGGGAACCAGAGGCTGGAGAGCATCCCCGCGGAGAGGGATCTGGGGGTTCTGGTCAATGGCAAGTTGAACATGAGCCAACAGTGTGCCCTGGCAGCCAAGAGGGCCAACCGTGTCCTGTGGTGCATCAAGCACTATATTGCTAGCCGGTCGAGGGAGGTGATTGTCCTGCTCTACTCTGCACTGGTGTGGCCTCATCTTGAGTACTGTGTGCAGTTTTGGGAGCCACAGTACAAAAAGGATACAAAGCTACTAGAGAGTGTCCAGAGGAGAGCCACCAAGGTGGTGAAGGGTTTAGAGGGGAAGCCATAGAAGAAGCGGCTGAAGTCACTTGGTCTGCTCAGCCTGGAGAAGAGGAGACTGAGGTGAGACCTCATTGCGGTCCACAACTTCCTCACAAGGGAAGGAGGAGGGGCAGGTGCTGATCTCTTCTCCCTGGTGACCAGGGATAGAACCCGAGACAACGGCAGGAAGATATGCCAGGGGAGGTTTAGGTTGGATGTTAGGAAAAGGTTCTTCACCCAGAGGGTGGTGGAGCACTGGAATAGTCTCCCCAGGGAGGTAGTCACAGCCCCAAGCCTGACAAGATTCAAGAAGCATTTGGACAACACCCTTAGACATATGGTGTGAATTTTAGGGTTGTCCTATGCAGGGCCAGGCATTGGACTCGATTATCTTTGTGGGTCCCTTCCAACTCAGGACATTCTATGATTCTATGAAAATTCAAGTGGAATTTAAGTTTGCTGGCACCTTTTTCAGGTCTTCTGCCTTTCAAACATTAAAAGTTTATAATGGAGATTTATAATTCTCAAACTATGAATATAAAAATTAAGAACATGAAAAATTCCAGTTCTCCCATTTTGTGACAACACCTTTATTTTTTAAAGAGCGCGCTGTTTTACTGAATCATTTTTACCATTTACATATCTTGTGATAAGATTGACAAGAGTTTAGTATATGGGGAATGTACCACTGACTATTACAAAGTCAAGAAATCTAGCAATTATACAATTCAGCTCCAACAGGGACAGCACGGGGTTTCTTCTTGCAATTTTAAAGCACTCCATGTCACCAATAAAGAAACTTAAGTGTCAACTCCCACATTGAGTTTCTACTTCTAAGTCATATCCAGGTGTATAACTTGACCTCTCTGAATAAGAGCATTCAGGGTCAATTGAAAAAGATTATAACACTCATTCTGCAGACAACAATCCTAAAACTAGGGTTCTGCTACATCTACAAATTCATCTAGATGTGTTTGCATAAAAACTGCCTTGTCCCAGGACAGTAAATCTTGACACCTAAAGATCCCACTTCATAAGGAAAACTTAATACCACAGAAAAGCCTTTAATCTGATTTTTTAAAGAAAAGTACTTTATCTTCACAAGCTGAAGGCAAAACAGTTATGGTTATAGTAAGTATGGAAAGCAGTTGCCAAGTCTGACATAACTGAGAGGTATGCATGCATTTTGGTACTCCTGTATTAGCCTTATTTGTATGTACACTCATATATCCAACAAAATCTAACAAATTAAATACCTGGAAGCTAAAAAAATGTTGTTAGAAAAATAATTAAATATCATAGAATAATATCCTCGTTGCATGAATTATCTTCTATAGCTGTTTATTGAAAAACTGATTCAAATGCAAGGAATTTTGAAGTGCCTGATTCAAGGCAAAATCTAATGCTAACTTTAGAAAGGATCCTACAACTGTGAATAGGAGTTTTGTTTGTGCATTTTTCTATATCCACTTAAGACAATGGATATAATAAATTATAGAAGACAACGGTCAATAAATTAGCACCTGCTGAGCCATGCTGCTCTGCCTTTCAAAAGGTGCAAACACATAGCAGAACTGTTAAAATAGTTTAATCTCAACTCAGCAGTGTCTGTTCTGCCCATGCCTAGCCAGCTTGTACACTCATATTGGCCAGACAGTCATCATGCAAGTAGAGTATTGCCTTTGATTTAACCAGCGTTTCTTACCTTGCTTTGATAGAGAAGGAAATGCAAGCACCAACTGAAAAAGGTATTTTCTCTTTCATAAAAGGTAACAGTGGAAACACCAGGAACACAGTCCAACTCTTCTGTTACCATTTCAGGCCCATGGTCTACAAGACCAGCTGTCCCTAACAGGTATGTTCTAACTAACCAGGCTGCCTTAAACCCAAAGACAGCACAAGTAATGCAAAGTGAGGAATACTGTTTACATCACACTAACGTTTGTCATCTGGATATCACCTGTAATACAGGTAAAGTGTTTTAAACATTTTGAATTGACCAGCATCTGTTTTATTAAGGCATTTTCATTCTGACCTTCAAAGAGAAAGGAATGCATTCTTCAGGTCAGGCTTCTCCTTGTGAACCAATCCTGATAATTTCAGCTTGCTTTTTGTGCTGCTAATGTAACAAGATGAGTAGGGGACTGTCTACAGGGCTCTGCTATTTCCTGAGCTAACACATTCCAGCCCAGCCCATCTTAACCCAACTCAATCCTGTTCACTGTTTCAGTTCACTGTTCACTGTTCAAACTTCTAGCTGCCATCAGCTCCAGGTTAAAGCAAATGTCATCTAGTTCTGGGGCCCATGGTGAAAAATTTATGTAGTCCTGGACATGATACAGGTTTTACAGTTTTACAGCTGAAATCCTTCAAGTTCCTTAGACCTACTGGAAAAGGATTTATTTTATTGTAATTCCCAAATGTTCATTTTTGTATGTGTGTTTTCCTACAGAACGTGTGCATTGCTTCCAGCAATGTGTTTTATATTACCTGGAAGAATAGAAATGCTCTAATGGGAGGAAACGATTTTATTCTTATTGCCAGTGCAACACAAAGCAGAACTTCAAAATGATACTGTGACTTCTCAAGCAAAGTCATCCCATTTATTTTGGAGCTTGGGGACCTCATTCTCCGCTCCTTTACAGTCTTCTGTGCAATTACACTAGTATAAACCCCACAAATTATGGACCAAAGATACAGACTTTCTTTCCTTTTGCTTGTCACAGGTGAAGCAAGCTGCATGTCCTTGATTTATATGTACCTCAGCAGCACATACAGAAAGTAATCTGCCTTTTCTTGTAACAAGTTCATCTTTTGCCTTTAGGGCAGACATTGGGTATGCCTTTCTTGGCATAAACTCAGTCTCTTTCCCAAGGTGTGTCCAATGCGGCTTTCATCAGATATTTTACTATAAAGAATTTCATGTGGAGTTCAAGAGCTAGCCTGGACTAGGCTTTGTGGTGTCTGGAAAATTAAGATCTAGAAAAATCTCTCTCATCTTTCTAATGGATCTTGTCTTACTTTATGTTGCTCTAAGAGGTTGATGACCAATGACTCTCACCTTGATAGTGAAGTCTGCAGTGAGAGGCCCAGGTATTCTTAGTATCTCCTTGTCAGGAAACTTTTGGAAGTCGATGCTAGAATTGTCCACGAGGAAGGAGCCTGTGGAGCTGAGGCTGTTCTCATTCTTCACGCCTTGGAGAGTCTTAGTTTCCAAATCTGACAAATACAAACAAATTAACAAGAAACTACCGCATTATAATTTGAGGTAACAGTAAGGGAGAGCAGAAAAATAAAACCAATACAAAACAGCAGTGGTCCAGATTTGCCTCCTAAATCAGTGATAATGAAACTTTTTTGTTCTTTTCTACAGTTTATTCACATTCCTATATGTTCCTTTTCTTTTTTCTGCTCCATCTGTTTTTTGGTTTTGTTCAAGCCTTAGATTTCTAGCTCTGCATTCACCTCCTCACCCGTAGGTCATGTTTTTACTATCTTCCAGACATATTAATCCGTTCCTAGTTAGGCATATTTGCTGTCATTTAACTCACTCTCAGTAAGTCACGCTCCTATGCAGAGCATGACTTAAACCTTCCCCATGAGTCCTGGCTTTGTTAAGTTGCTGTTCCCTTTTTCAGTTCAAAGGTGGGTCACTAACCACATGTTGCTGTGGTAGACAATTAACTGAAAGCAAGATGTCCAGGAAAGAAAGATCAGTATGATAGCAATCGTGCCTCCTCTCCACAAGTGGTCTGATCCATCCCAGTGGAGTAGGAAGGCAAGGCAAGTGCTGAACCCTCCTGAACTCTTCCTCTGGCCCTCTCTGCATTCACAGCTCCCAAAAAGTAGGCATTAATTCAGATACTGTTTGGTAGCAGTTACTTCTCATTGTTAAATCGTAATAAACATATTAATCATTTATTAAATGGAAATCAATAGTCAGAAAGTAGATCTGTTCCACCATCTAGCTAGCCTCCCCAACAAGTCCAGATTATGCTTTACAGCACGTACACCAGTAAACTGTTTCTTGTAGTTATTTCAAAGTGACAACACATTTCATCATGAAGAATTGCAAAGCTGTAATCCTTTCACAAGTGTTTGTGAAATTATGCACAAAATCTTCTCCCACACAGAGAGGCAGCTAAGGCAAAATCTGAGTTAGATGGAGATATACTATTAATCTGTGATGGAATCATATTTTCAGAGACAGTAAATGGGAGAAATGTTTTTATTAGCATGTATTAAGTTGTTAATTAGGGAGAAAAAAGATAATTGCAGTAATTAGACTGACTTTCAGGATAGGTCATGAGAATTAATTCATGAAGGAAGCTGCTGAGGCAATACACTAAGAATTTGCTCTGTATTAATGAATTCCTTGGTTTTCAGTGAGACTAGTCTCTTCCTTTGTGATGCATTCAGCCATATATTTATTTCTGGACAAGGCTGCATGCATCAGGGATAAAGATGGTTTTAAGACTTGTGTATATATAATTGGCCTCCTGTTGACTTCTCCCACAACCAAAGTTCACAGGGCAAAATACTCCATCCCCCCCAACTGATTTTAGCTCATACATATATAAAATCCTTTGATGGGCAAACAGAAAGATTCATGGAGACATCTGAAACAAGAAAGAGATGTATTTGGACTTATTCATGTTTACACAGAGCAGTTAATCTAAATCTCAACCACTGACTCAGGCAGACATTGCTGATTCAAATCTTTTTGTCCTGAAATGTGATATGGCCTGAGTGAAGACAGCTTTAGATCAATCTCTCCTGCTAAAATCTCATTTCTCTCTAAGCTGTCTTATAGCTCAATTTCACTGAAAAAATAATAAAAGTATGAAATTTTTCTACTTTGGAAGAGAACATCTATACTGGGAAAGAAGACAGAAGAGAAAGGAAGAGTGCAAATCATTTACTGGGAAAGTTGTAACAACCATACTGGAGCAGCTCAAGAATACCAGAAGGGCTACTTAAAACTGAAGTACAGGCAGCATTTTAACTTTTAAGAAAAACATAATATATGTTTTCCTTCATTTATGGCCTGTAATTTTCTGATCTTTATTCACAGCTCTAGATCTAAAGAACCATTAAAAGGTTATGGCATGCCCACTGCTTTCTCAACACAAGCAGTGAGCTACAGAACAGGACTGATAAACCACCCCTTATTTTGCCACTCAGTGTAAGTTCTTTGGGTGAAAGAAATCTGGAGAGAGTGGGAGTGATTTCGTGTTTCACCTCCTTGCTGACACTAATGTTTGTATTTACACTGACAAGCACAGAGGACTCTAACTGGTCCATGCTGCAGGAAAGTTCTGTTACCTCCTGGAAAAGGAGAAGGGGAGTCCTACTTATCTTACAATAATTTGTGCTTCTGAGAGGTTATGCAATACAGTTTGTATTTTTTTCTGACAGTAAATTCCATTTACCAGTACTCAAGCGTTCATTTGCTGCTGATGGAAAAAGGAGCAGCTTGTGAGTAGCTACTGAATTGGAAAGTAAGAGAGAGGGATGCAAGGAGTTTCTATTCATGAAAGAAATGGATTTGCTTTCAGCTATCCTAGCATATTCTCAAATCCTGAGAATCTTCTCCCAGAGAAGAGGGATACACAGCTGCTGGGATACACAGCTCCCTGTCAGATGAAGAAGGAACGTGTTATAGCCACGAAGTGATGGGCTAGCAGCACTCAGTGGGCTTAACTCCTTGGAGCAATACTGCTAGTAAGGAGCATGGTTTGACTTGTGCACACTGTTTCTGATCTTTAGACTGTGATTTTGTGTGTGTGTATGCACATGTTTGTGTGCACCTATGTGAGTGAGAGAGATTATCATAACAGAAACATTAAAGTCATGAGCAGCTTGATGGCTAAGCTCAGCTGTAGGGAAGCTTATACTTTACTGTCCTCAATATTTCTTCTCTCAGTGGGGTATATTTTATTAATTTTAAACAAAAGCACTTGGCACCAAGTGAGCCAGCCAAAGGATAAGCAAACAGAAATGACTGAAAAATTATGGAGGGGAAAAGGATTCTGCAATGTTGGCCAAGCTCTGCTCTGAAAAGAGCACGTACCACTGATGCAACTGCGCCCAAAGAGAGCTTCTGAGGGCAGTACCCTGTGTTGAAATCACTGACCTGAGAGAGGGAAACCAGATACCACAGTGTAAACAGAGCACTGTGGGTGAGCAAGGTATCCTGGTTTCAGCTGGGATAATTTTCTTCTTGGTAGCTGTATGGTGCTGTGTTTTGGGTTTAGGATGAGAATAATGTTGATACACTGATGTTTTGGTTCTTGCTAAGTAGTGCTAAGCTGTTGCTAAATAGTTGCTAAGTAGTGCTTACACTGGTCAAGGACTTTTCAGCTTCCCATGCTCTGCCAGGTGCACAGGGGGCTGGGAGGGAGCACAGCCAGCGGGGCTGACCCAGACTGGCCAAAGGGCTATTCCATACCATATGACGTCATGCTCAGTATATAAGCTGGGGGAAGAAGAAGGAAGGGGAGGACGTTTGGCGTGATGGCGTTTGTCTTCCCAAGTAACCGTTATGCGTGAGGGAGCCCTGCTTTCCTGGGGATGGCTGAACACCTGCCTCCCCATAGGAAGTAGCAAATTAATTCCTTGCTTTGCTTTGTTTGTGTGCGCAGCTTTTGCTTTACCTATTTAACTGTTCTATTTTATTTCCCTTCAATTATTAAACTGTTCTTATCTCAACCCACGAGTTTCCTCCCTTTTACCCTTCTGATTCTCTCCCCCATCCCACCAAGGGGGGAGTGAGCGAGCGGCTGCGTGGTGCTTAGTTGCTAGCTGGGGTTAAACCACGACACAAGGCTTTCTTAAACAAATGTACACTAACTTTTTCTACTTACATAAATGATCAGGTCCTTTCAGCACGAGGCGAACTTGCCTGCTTCCATAAGGAATAGCAACCACTGTATCATCCACTGCAGGAAGGCAAAAATGCATGGAGTAAATAAGCAAAGTAATTCCCATATGTTTTCAAATAAACAGTGAAATAGGTCCTTACAAGGCAGTCAAAAGAAAAGCTTTTGGACCAATTAAACAACCCTATGAATAATGAGAGAACATTAAAAATCTGAAAAAAAACCCCAACAACTTGTTAAATGTGGTAAGAACCTTCTAGTTAGAAGAATCCAAACCTGTTGATTTTCTTTATTCTCAACTACTTCACAACTATTTCTGGATTTCAGGAGTAACTAATAGCTTTCTATTTCACCACGACTCCACTTAAACGTCTTCCAAGTCTTTTGAATTAGTGTTTGTGGTGAAGTAGAGAAGCACAAGCCTATTCCGATATTTAACCAGAACAGACCATTTCTTCACCTGACTCTTTCCCAGTTGAACTCTACAGCTTCTCCATGCCCCTGCCCATGCTATGTGATGGTCTCCCACTGCCCTCAGGCATGCCTTCCCTTTCATACCTTTTATTTTAATGACTAGAAGTGCTATAATTCTGCTTCCTTTTCCACACCACTAACGGAAAGCTCCTGGAAAAACAGAAGCCCTAATGGGCTGTCATGTAAACAGGTCTTAAAGCAGGATCTTGCACCTATGAACCCTTTGGGAGCTTTGCTAACTAGATTTAAACTGAGGTGTAAATTAGCATGTAGGTCACATGCTGCTGTGAAAGTTAGTTAGGTCAGCATTTCTAAAGAGGCAGCAACCTCAGTAATGTCCTGAAGGGAGACAGGAAGGAAAGGTGTGGAAAGATGCTAGAAAATGCTCCCAACTCTATGCCTGGGTCATAGAGCGGGTGCTCAGAGAACGTTGACCTGGACTAACCAGCATGCCTAGGTTCTTCATTCACCTTTCCCTGTCCCTTCTGCCTCCATCTCCTATAACTAGAAGCTGGGAAAGAAAAACTATGCGGGATCCTAACAGGATTTTTTGGGGGGAGGTGGTAGACATGAGAGGAACAAAGTCCCTTTCACTGTCTGTTCATTAGAATTGTTCACATCTGTGTCATGTAATGCCTGCTAGCAAGAACTATCGCTCTGTTCTTAAAGCAATGTGTTGCTTTGTCAGGTAAGGCTAACTCAGCCAATAAAAGCATATTATCTTCCATCCAAACATATAAGCTGGAGCCTTAAGTTTATGACTAGACCAAACTGTGAAAACTGTTTCAGCCTAGCTAAATCAGGATTCTCAGTTACCAGCAAAATAATTACTAACATTGTCATTTTATGTCAAAAAGTGAAGAGAGGCAACAGAAAGAGGGAAAACTACAAAAAGCAGAGAATTCTTTTAAACAACATGTTCATTCATCCAAACTTATAATATCTCAAAAATGTGAACTAGAACCCTTTCAAATTTTAAATTCAGTCATGCATCATAGGAATTTCTGACACTCTTATACTGGAGAACTTCATGGGATGAAATATTCATACTTTTGTGGCCTCTTAATATCCCAGAAGTGAGGGGACAAATGGAGGCAGTCTGATAAATCTCTAAGTGTCACAAGAGTTGCATGGAGATAAAGCATGTTCATGTGCCCAGGCTCTTCTGAACCTTGTCTCCGTTTTCAAAATCTTTTTTGATATCTTTCCTCAACCTATCCAGAAATTTCAGTGTCTCCTAAGACTTCTATAACACTGGTGTTAAACTCTATTCAACATACACTTGGCTCACACATGTCTCTGGTATCACGTTAATTAGTGAAGATAGACATCTTTCATTTCTACACAGAATTCAAATTTTCTATTTGAAAAGACAAATATTCAAGTCTTACAAAATTCATTAAATATTGATAGTCTAATACTGATTTTATTGGTACCATTCTGGCACTCATATTCAAGATACCCAGTAGGATAAATACATTTTATCCCTTTTGGAGAACAAAATCCATGAGTATGACATATCATTTTGCTCTCTATATATCACGTTTATTGGAATGGGTCTGGGAAAACAATAACTTCAATTTTTCAAAAAGTCTTAATCATCTTTTTATAAGTCTTATTTAAAGGCAGTCCCATGTCATTATCATATTTGACTGAGTCTCAGTTATGAGCTCTGTGCTGGAGAGTTACCAACTCACTGATAATGTCACAGAAAAACTGGAGAGTTTAAAGATCATGCAAGCTTATATATCATATATTCTTAGCATGTCTTCTCTGCTCCAGGGTATTGCTAGGACTATATTTCACCTCATCTCATCATTGTTCTCCATTTGAAATTCTAGCACACTTTATGTGAAATGCAAAGTTCAGTGGGATTTATGCTTATCACAGTGCTTCCTGCTTTCACAAAGCAGAAGCAGTAGGGACTGAAGGATAACTTCCTGAGGTTAACAGTGATAAGAAGGAGACATTTCCTGTGAAGAGACATGTGAAAGTAAGCATGGTAATATTTAGTCACAACTCTCTCCAACAATAAGCAGAGAGGCAGATTTTGGAGCAGCCATGTGGAGCACTCTGAAGAAAAGACATAAAGGGTGTTAACAGGTGGTTGGTTTCCTCCAGAAAAGATGCATAGGGAGGCAAGGAAGAGTGTCAGATAACTGAGAGGACAGTGGCCCAGGGCTGTGAAGAAAGTGCCAGGATCTAGGCAAAGGTTATATGTCAGGTACATACATCAGCTTCCCATGAGACATCAGTTTCTTCTGGTTTTAGATTTTGAATTTGGATTTTGTCCAAATGGTCTAACTGCCAGTTCTCATGATGAAAAATTGAGTTGTTTCTATTTCCCCATTACTATTGATATTCAACGGAAATCTGGAACTGCATCTATTTTTACAACAATGGCAAGAGTAATCAGATAAATATCTATTCTGCCTCAACATAGCAATTTCTACAATTCTCTTCTAAAAGTAATCTGCTTCACTAGTAGATGTCAATCTTTTTTTAGAGAAATAATAACTTTGCACAAGGTGATCAGAAGAATTCAGTTATGGGTTCAACTCTCTAGCTCCTTGGTGAATACAAAGAAGCCTGCTTAAATACAGGTCATCTCCACAGGAAGATACATACACTCTTTCCAAAAGGAGATGTTATAAAAACCCGAAAGATTCACTTTCTGCAGACTTAGAAAGATTGAACCACCCCAGCTTAGGACTAACAGAAAAGGATATTTCTGGAATGAACGAAGTCTTTTGTAGCTTTTTTTTTTTTTTTTAATAGAAACAAGAGCATAGACACAGGTGCTTCCTTTTTCATAAAAATGTAAGAGAGAATTAAACATCACACTGCCTCCTGCCCTGCTATGCTTCTGTTTCTGAGGCCACTGGGAGATGTATACTACCCCTATAAATACTGAGGAAGCTGTTCCCATAGCGAGTGCTAAGTGTTTAAAAGCTCTATGAATTTCTTCCTAGTCCTATCCTTCTCCTATGCCTTTGCATGAGATAAACAGCATGGAGAAGGGAGCTGGATATGAGGACCAGGAGAAAATGAATTCAGTATGATGGGCTCCAGACTGTGTCTGGGGTGGTTTTGAGTTATAAACAACTTCAGAAACTATTGGGACAGCTCTGGAATAAAGTTCACTGTCCAACTTCCCTAGCACAGCCCTCAAAATTGAATGCTGTGCTCTGTTAGGCAAATAAAAATCCCAAGTGGGCACACAGAACACCTCTGCTGATATCTGGTCACTGCTGCACATGCGCCTTCTGATTTTTCTTATACTGCACAGCAGTTTGGCTCACATAGGCTTTTAATGCCTTGTTCACACCATGGACAAAACAGACATAATTCTTGAGAAACATGGATTATTTCATAGACATAACTTGGAATTAAGCTATTGACTAGCCAAATGTAATCCAGTCGTTCCAGCAAATAAATCAGACCCTGATCCCAGATATGCTTATGTAGATGCGTTTACAGTGACAAATAAGCAAGATGCTGACACAGACAAAGTGTCAAAGTGACAAGTATTTAAACAGTGCTGAGGAAGATAAATGCAGAAAATAAACACAGAGTAGATTTTTAAAAGCTTTTCAACATTTAAAATCTCAAATTTTCACAGCATGTACATACACTGTTTGGAAGAAAACCTCAAAAAGAATCCATATTAATTCACACATGTGAAGGAGATCTGTAAGTGTGCCTTTACAACTGTAAGGAGCACTTACTTGTGATATATTTGAAATTCTTACTGTGTTGCATAACAGCATGTATGTCTACAGCAGGAGAGAGAATAATGCCACGTGGTTTATACAGAGTGTATACAAAGTCTAATTATCTGCTTCAGTTCTGTATAACAATTATTTGCATGCAAATGTGTCTGAACCATGCATTCTCTAACATGCTTTTCACGTTGTCTCGCTCTAAGACTATGCTCTCTGCCATCTGCTCTTCTACCTATATAGCATTCTTTATACTTAATAGCAAACCATTGGGAGTAGGGATTCTATTTTACTAACATTTTAGTACTGCGCATTTATTTAGTACATTTTAGTACTGTGCATCTATTTTACTAACATTTAGTACTGTGTATAGTACTGTGCCTTTATCCTCAGTAGAAAAGAGAGGAGCACCTTTTTACCACAAAGCAACTGAAAAACAATGAATTATTCCTACAGGAAAAGACATTTGCCAAAAAAGTGCACAAATACTATCATGTCTCAAGCAGCCTGGAGATTTCTGAATCTGTTCCTGCATATTGCAGAAACAGTAACAATGAGGTGAAATTCCATTCCTAAATCTTTGTGAATTATTTCCTTTGCCCTCTAATGTGCAGTTCTGCCTCAGCAATGAAACTCTTGTGAGGATTATTCCTTTCCTTCCTTCATGCAAAATAGTTTTTCCTTCCTTCCTTCCTTCCTTCCTTCCTTCCTTGCTTGCTTGCTTCTTTCCTTCCTCTCTTCTCTCTCTTTTTCTTTCTCCCACTCTTTCCCTCTTGGTTAGCAAACACAGACCCAGAGGTGCACTGTGCTAACTACTGCTCTGTGTGCTGTGCTCCATGCCCAAGCAGTTATTCTCTGGCAGAGAGAAGCTTTTGTAAAAAGTACCTCTCACTGCTCCTCACAGAAACTGAATGTTATCTATAGAGGAATCCTAAGGTGTACACACACAGTCTTCAGCAGATGTTACACTGCTATTTGAATCTTTTAGGTCATGTGATATTCAGGACTGGAAAAAGTGCTCCAGAATGGTAGAGCTGGTCTGATTAAACTCTAATGCCACTGAGTAGGGCTGGAGGCAGGTTTGCAGGGTAGCACACATGCTTCCTTAGGTGTGTCTACATAGGCATGACAATACACCTACCATTTTACCCTTCCTTCAAACTGACCAGACATGCCCTATCTCTCGTCCCAAAACTTTTATAGCTCCATCTATGGTGCTGTAACAAGGCTGAAAATCCTGCCTGGGGTCCAGGATAAACTAACCCTGTCACTGGGGCACACTAATGATACTTTACCGCTCTGAGTTGAAGCTGGCTCAGACAGTGTGTGGGAAGGCCCACGTCTGTCCATACCCATCCATGTAGATACCTCCTGACGACTTAGTCACCATGCTCAGCATGCAGGCAGACATGCTGCGGATGTAAGTCTGGGAGGGAGCACTGTGCCAGGTCGGCACCACCATCCATGCAGTGTTCCCCTCTGCAGCAGAGCAGCATAAACTACTCAGTTCAGAGCAGCATGGACTGAGTCCTGTGCCTAGCCAGCTAATACAACCAGAGCAGTGTGGGTAGAGACAGCTCTTCTTCTTCTCCTGCTCCTCCCAAGCAGCTAGCTAGCTGAGATGGGGAATATACTGGTGACACATTTCTACAATCCTCTGTGCACCCCTGCAGCCAGAGCTGTAGTCTGAGGAAGCCTGATTTAACCCAAGAGGGAACAGACTGTGGGGACAACCAGACTGACTATAATCATTCAACTGCCTGAAAAAGAGTGGGGTGAAATCTATCTTGCAAGAAACACACATTTCACTAAGAGGGGAAGATGACACTTTACCAGAAAGGACAGCTTACGTTTATTTGCTGAGAGCTGGGACTTATACTGGCCCCGAACCAGCCGGCAGGTGGACCCATCGCCATTGCAGACCCCACAGTTATCTTCCTTGACAGCGCTTCCCAGCTGGCGGTCACAGCCAACGATCTGGCAAGAAAGAAAGATGTGCAGTTCAATGTGAGCACCTACTGACTGACTGCTCGATCCATCTCTGCAACTAATTACTGCCAAATTTCTCTCTCAGCATCTCTAGAGGGCCATAAAGTACCTTAGCAATGAAAGAGGCTGAGCAAATCTGGCTGGGAGTTTGAACTGAATTCAGACATGAGATAGTGAGCAGGTTAGTACTCAATGGCTTTTGCAGTCCAGAGAAAGAAAAGAGTATTGTTGGAGGTTGTTTTTTTCGGGCATTGTGAATATTTTGTGGTCAGAGTTCTATCAGAAATTACACTTCTTAGAGTTTCACAAAGAAATATGCCTGAAATAGATAAGAAGACAGATAGGAGAAAAGTAAAGAGCAGCACAGATAAATAGAAACATAGCTGAGATCTCAGTGAAATTTTACCTGCTATGCAGTTAGGAAAACCATGTGGTTTTAATTATGTTTGACAACAATCCCATTCCTCACTACCAATGCCTGTGTTCAGACATTGTTAAAGATCTGATAAAGAAGGAGGGAATGGTTAAAACAAAAGAACTGAGAGTCAGAAATGCAATTACCTGCTCTGAAACTGGCTTTATGCTTACGTGCAAATTGTTTGGTTCAAAATTTTAAAACTTGAATAGATAAACTAGGCTTCTCAGTTTGCAAAAAACTATGGTTCCCAGGAGAATAAAATATAAATTTTTAATTAAATACATTTAAAATCAAAGGAATGGAATAGAAATTTATTTAGCATAGTGCCAATGTAGGCCTTTTGTTTGAACATTGAATTCTACATCCCAGTTACGAATTTTGCACATAAATAATTGAAATCCAAGAAATTAAGCAAGTCCATACAGTGTCATAATTATCTTTATACATACTAGAAAATGAAAGGCCTTCTAGCATTCTGGCATGCAAAGTAAGTAATGAAAAAATGTTTGTATATAAATTCTACTTCTAAAGAGTTTGTGCTCAGACTCTTAGCCAAACATGGAATATATACAAACACAGGGAATTTTAAAGGAAGTGCTTATTTCAGCTTTAAATTTTCCTGCATCTGTGAGTTTCAGTTAAATTGGAGATCTGAGTCCTAGAAACTGATAAGAGCAAATAGGGCACTTATCATCCAGGCTCATAAAAGCTGCATACATAACTTGCCCACTTAAACATTCAGACTAATATTCCTTATATGTGCAAATCTACTTGTGCAGAGTTGCAGATCCCTGCTAGAGCAAGATGTCCTGCTGGGTCTGACACTTCCTCTTCACTTGCCTGTGAAAATGCAGGCTTTGATTAATAACCAGTATTTACTTTTAGCAATTCAATTCCCATTTCTAACATCATTATTTTACTAGTGGCACAATAGCAGTTTCCTTGGTTATCTGTCATATTGATAGTATAATTAATTGAATTTAAATCATTATAGGTTTAGATTCAGGCTTGATGAAAGCTATCGTTAAATTTCTTTGATTTTACCCAGTTCTACTGGGTTAGAATGGGGTCAGTCTCCTGTGCTTCTGCATTATATTATGATGTCTCCAGTGGAATTAATGAGGACTAATGGAGTAACAGTCAAGCATAAATGATACATTTCCCTGAAAACCTAGTCATACCAAGACTGCAGGAGACATTTTATCACATTAGAAACACCATGACAAATAATGGTTAGATAGCTGAAGCAAAGTTAAGATTATCTTGACTGTGACTACTCCATACAGAACTTCCAAGTACAGATATATAAATTATATCAGTGATACCATGTAAGATTTACGTCTATTTTTTTTCTCAATCAGAATACCCCTACAGGAGCTGAAGCACCTTTGATATACACAGACTGGTTTGCTTTAACTTTCATGAATGTCTCTGTATAGACAAGATGTGAAAAAAATCACTTGCATGATCTGAAAACTGTATGCCATAATGCCTACAAATCAGATGAATTTCCTTCAAGCACATTACAACGCACTAGCACCCACAGTGAGTAGGGTCCTGCTGAGGAACCCAGATATCAGAGGAAAGGCCAGAATTCCCTTTTATATCTGCTCATAACATATTTTATATTCACTCAATGGTTCAGTCTAGACTGGTATTCAAATCTGCATGCCTTCGCCTATTTTGAAAAGAACATGTGAACTGCCTGGATGTGAAAAGGGATGGATCTTAAATCGATGTATGAGGCAAACAATTTCAAAACCAGCCTTTACTACTTTAAAACTTTTTTACTTTATGAATCATCAGCTCACACATTGCCACAAGCTGTACTCTGATTAAAGTTAATTTATAACTTGACCAATTTAAAGCTAGGCCACAACTTGTAGAGGAAACTGCCAGGAAAATCTCAGGTGTGAAAGGAAGTTATATTGAGGTTTATTGCTCTTTTTCTCTTTTTGAGATGGACAGCAATTGCCAGTGTATAGCATAAAAATAATTCTTTTGCTGAAATGCTGTATTTCAAATGGAAGTATGAGCAAAATGGAGACCTCTTGTGAACACCAAAACTTATGTGGTATGTACAAAATGTGTTTTAATCTTCCTGTATTTGGTAGTCTCTCAGAAAATTTTATGCTATTAGAAATTTTGATGAAATGAAATAAATTTCCTATTTCTCACCAAGGTTTCTGCAGAGATTTTGCTTTACTCTGTTAGATATCTTCATAGATATCCAGAGCTCTGGGAATATGTACGAAATTTTCATTAAAACTCCTTATAAGTGATTAACTGATGCCTGAAATAAAAATGTTCCCAAAAGTTCCGTGTTTTTTTCTTTTTTTTTTTTTTTCCCTTCACTACCTAGGGAAATTCTTCTTCCATCTTTTGGAGGTAATTACATTCAGTAAAAAGGTTGGTAGTGTTTGCAATGGAGTCACTGATGCTTTACAATGAAAAACACTACTCCAGATCTCTTATATTACTTTTTAGTAGCTCTTATGTGAAAACATGAGGCTGGACTCTTATGAAAGCAAAAGATCAGACAAGGAAATATTAAAGTGCTCCTGAAAAATTACACAGTTCATGAGAATAATAACTTTTGTCTCTTTGAGCAGAAGCAACATAGCTTTGGCTGAGTTGAGATGAGAATATGTCATTTCCATGACATAATTTTCACTCTCTGTCAAGGCTGCAGAGAACTCACTACAAAAGATGAAGGTATGGGTGAAAATACATCACCATCCCCCCAGAAATCTGCAGAGAGTTAGCAAGGAACAGGAAGGCAGAATTGTTTCTTTCAGCATTCACCTATAACATGAACAAAACACAGAGAGGAGGTTTTGAAATGGCTGTCATCAGGGATGCCAAACATGCAACACACTAGGAAAGACCCAGCTGCCAGGAAAAGTAGGTTCTCTTAGGCTGCAGAGCTAGAAAAGCCTGCTGAGACACTGACCTATGAGCAAACTCATCTGACTAGGGGCGGTTGAGGACCTGTCATGAAAATAAGCACCACTGAAGATACTGCTTGATCAGCTTGATTGATAGGCAAAGGAGTGAATAGGGATATTGTACCTCTAATCTACAGCTCAGAGTAATGGTTTGGTGGACATCGTTTGAAACAAAACACTGACATTTTTGAATCAGGGGTCTGGGGAATATTTCACTCTCTGAAAAGCTTTGAAATGTCAACTCCTCGTCTTGGTTTGAAACTAGAACCAATGTTGAAATTCTGAAGTTTCTGTGGGATGGAAACTTCCTTTTCCAAGGCATTCTAGTCCTGATCTTAATATATCCTGGGGGGTTTAGGCAGATGAAGTCTTTTTCAATCCATAAAGGGCTGGGAAGAAAGACCCCACCAGGAACGAAAATGGATTACTGCAACAAGTTGTGCCTGGAAATGTTCTGAAGTAAGCAGTTTTCGTACTCATTTCTATTACATGTTAAGCTTCCTCCCCGTAAAGCAGGGTAATGAAGCACAGACTTTCCACACTGAAATCTTTTGAGTTTCAAATTGCTGAAGTGTGGTCAGAGGCTTGAACTGCAGATCGTTACCGCACAAAATCTCAGAAGCAGCTCCATTCAGTTCCCTGACAATCTAATCCAAACCGCATTAAAATCAAGAAAATGCACTTATAAGTTCAACAGGCTTTGGGTGAAGCTCTTGCATATTTCTAAAGGTGTTCCTATGAAGTGCATTGCTATTGTGGTTAAATGCCTTTATAGCAGTAAAGGCAGATCATGCAGAGCTCTGGAGGTCTCTCAGCATATAGAAAATGTTGGGTATGCAGTACCAGAGTGAGGAAATCACAGGTAAGTACCAACTCCCTGCCCAGTTCTTTACCACCTCTAACGTGAGTTGATTTTTTATTCTGCTTATGGGCTTAGCATAAAAAAGTTAGCAGCAAAAAGCCGGAATAATAACAGCTAATCCCCAGTTGGCTGAGCCTGTATTGTTTTCTGGCATAAGATACCACAGTTCTGCTCAGAGGTAAAGATTCCATATTACGTTTTAGGCTGAAGTCCCATACTTCATGCTGAGTTTGATTCTCCCCCCTCCCTCCCACTTTTACTCCACTGACAGCCGGTGAGTTGGCAAAACAGAAAAATAGGGATATTCCTGACTCTGAGATACATATGCAAAAAATTTTTACAGGTCACTGCAAGAAAAAATATGGCCATCAAGTTAGTTAGCAAAGCAACTGCTCATGTATAGTTTAAAGGCATCAGGCTGAAAGTCCTACAACAGAAGTTGGAACTAACTCACTGAGTACGTGCATGAATGTTATGTGTGTATATGTTCCCCTTGTGGACTTGAACTCTGGCTCAGTTTAGTAGATTTTTCCAGAAATAAAACTGGACCAGCAATGACAGGTTCTACTTCAGCCCTGCTAGCCTGGAAATGCCCTGAAGTAAGAAGTTTTCATAATAATTTCTATTCAGTATTAAGAAACTCTGGGCAGGAAATAATGTAATAAAGCAAGCTTGCAAATCTAGCCAATTATAAATAAATCTCTCTGTTTTTCAAAGGGCATGTCTGCAGTTCAAACACAAGAAGTTCTGAGAATCCGAGAAAAACAAAGTTGCCCTTCACATGGATACTAACGCGGGGTTCAATATGGGACTTGTGTTGATTGTCACTGCTCAGCTGAAGAAAGTTTTGGATTAGAGCCACGGTTTCAACTGTACCCAAAATCCTGTTTTACAATCAGGACGAAGAGCTGTTGTACCCTTTAAATTCTTGTGGAGACAACAAGCTACAGGCTGTACAGCAAATTGGAACCGGACTGGTGTCTGTGATACGGGGACTCCCAGCCTCTGCTGAAGTGATATCTGCCCTCAGTTTACTGACGACTTATGATGACAGTTTGCAGCCTCAGCATTTTTCTGGCACAGCCTGCCAACGTTATCCTGTGACAGGCAGTCTTGCAGCACCAAGCACCAGGCAGAATCCTCCTATGTCCCAAGGAATTTAGCTGCAAGCGCACCACAGTCAGCAACTATAATTGAAGACTGTAAGATGATTTGCACAATAGCAAGGCCATTTGTAACTGTGCTGCTAACAGTAGGCCCAGTGACACGTGCAATCAATGTACTCGCTTGGCGCTTGAGCCAAACACAACTTGCAACTGTTCAGGCAGTGTAAACAAACTTCAGTCACTGATCAGCAGCCAAATTGTTAACTCTAACCACTGGAGTGACTGAGATCCACCTTCCAATACACCAAGCATGTGGCTGCCCAGCCCAATGACTTGTTATTTCTTGTTGCCTTATATACCACTGATCCACTGGAACCGATTTGCAGATCCTGCTTGGTATCTGCCCCATCAGCCTAGCATTCCCAGCTAGTCAGGGTTCTCTGCTATTTTTATTTTTTATTATTACTATTTTTAAACCCAGGCCAAGACCCTCATGGAGCCTCACCTGACCAGCACAACACACACAATACATTGAGAATTGGTGGTTCACCCAAAGCTCTACACGCAAACACCCAGCAGCAGAAGGAACTCAAGAGAAATTCCTATTTCTCAGGTTTCCCTCGGGGAAAAGAATAAATGTGACCTCATTCTGAAACCACTCTTGATTTAAAAAGAAGCAATTAAATCAATTTAAAAGCTACAACTTCTTAATGAGGATTTAGAGAGGCATTAAAATCTTGGATGTGGGAAAAAGGCAACTCCTATCCTTATATGCAAATTTCATTAGAAGGAATCTTCCTACATAAAAAAGATTGAATTTTTTGGGTTTAGTCATACATAACCAACCAATTTATTGTGTGGGCCATCACAGGAGAGCCCACAGATGTGGAAATGATACTGTATCTAGCTCATTCTCTGATGAAACAGAAATCCAGAGGGTGCCATTCTGTAAGGAGCAACATTTAAACAGAATTAAGTTCCAAGAGTTTATGAAGAGATGACAAGAGGAAGAAAAGAGGCTTTTGTGATTATTCATATTCACTTATCCATTTCATTCCCACTTTTCTCTGTTTTTGGCTGGATTTGGGTTCACATGTCCATAATTTGCCAGAATAAGAATGAGTTTCTGCTTTATTCTTTCATGCTTGTGCTCTTATTGATGGAGGAGAACAAAAAGGCCTAACTTTTTTTCCAGTCAGTGGTCTATAGCAGGTCATTATTGAAATGCTTGATTTTCTCCAGAAGAATCACACATATTGTCTGGATAGATAACTTATTTAGCATTTCTAAGGGAAAGATTTGCCAGGTTTTGTAGAAGATGAAAATACTACAACAGAAGGTGATTGCAAAGGCCACTATAAGTCAAAACTCATCAAGGCAGCTCTCCTTCAGTTTCCTCAGAACAACGTGCTTGGGAAACCAAAAGTAAATTTAATGAAGTCTGCCCTCTGGACCTATTCTCTTCTAGACTATGAAGCATTAAACTGTAAAAACATTTAATTGGCACTTGTGACACATTACATTTGACTGTGAGCCTTTGTCAGCTCTGGTGGCTTCATGACGTGCTTGATATTGCCACTCAGACCTCTCTTCTGTTGGGTGTACAAGGTTCCTTCTCTCAGACAGGCTTCTTTTGTTGACAGGAGCTGGTCCTCTGTCAGCTGGATCAATGGGGATCCAGCTGCAGTGTCTTGCTACTAACAGTGCCAGCACAGACTTTCTGGTGCTTCAGGCAGTCACATAATCTGTGTTATCAAGGAACAGACTTCATTTCAAATACTTGAGAGAGACTGCATGTCCCCCAAGCCACTGCTGAAACTGCTTAGTCTATATGGTATTCCAACCTGCTGCTCAGCGTGTAAGAGTGTATGCAGGCTCTATGAGAAGACACTTGGGATGACAGAGAAAACTAGCTAAAATGCCTGCAGCCCCCTGTCCTGGATCTTCACAGCAACTAGAAGCCTTTGCATAGTCTTCAGTGAGAACCACACACCTGTTTTGGTGGGGACTCTCAAAACTGCCCGGCCAGCGTGGACATCTTGCCAACTTCACACAGCACTAAACCCACTGCACCACTACACACACCTCAGGTTTTCAGGTGTGCTAAGGAAATATATGGACACAGATGACTTCCTAGTAACTGTAACAGAACTCTTAGGAGTCTCCAAACTGATCTTTTGAATTCCTTCTTGTTGCTAAGCTCCCAAATTACTGTGTGCTTCCCCCCCAGAAAAGGGAGGTGTTCTGTGTGCTGCTGGTCAAAGACATACCCACAGTAGACAGTCTGTCTACTTGGGAGTAACAGCAGGTATTGTTTCTGCTGAAAGACTAGAACAAGATATATCTGCAATGGTGCCAATCTCTGTTGGACCATAAAGTGGAAAACTGATAGCTCAGGGCAGAGGAGTGGAGTTCTAATAATGCAAATGCAGATTCTTTCACACAATAAACATATCCCCATTTCCTTGCCACTCTTTGCCACAAAAATGTTGTTCCCTGGCACGATGATAGCAATTTAAGCATTTGGCTATTACACTTAGGAGTCATTAGGTTCTCCACTCCACTCCTTTCTGTGTGCTGGAAAGATGCCATGCTGGGGGAAAAGCTACTTCTTTCATCTCAGAACAATGATATTCATCAACAAGAAAACAAAATTATGATTTGTAATCTACAGAACATGAGGTAGATGACAATGAAGAGTATTAGACAAAAAGTTCAAACAGCATTTCAGCTGTTCAGCCTGACACAGTTCAAAAGCACCTGACCATCAGAAATCAAGAATTCAGAATTTCTGGAATGTTTTCTCCCCAGAAGGCATCTAGGTTTCAATACACTCTAAAAAAAGATTAATTCATTTTGACCATTTAGGTCCATGAGCTTGGTGCAGACATTAGAAAGTGAAAAGCCAGTATAATCATCATGCCAAAAGGCCGGGCTAAATTGAAAAACAACTTAGAACTGATCCTGTTAAAATGCCTTCTATACATCTGAGGAAAACCAGTCACTCTCTTGCCTATATAATAGTTATTATTACACCTTTTGCATTATTCTTCTGGTGTTTTATAGCTCAGAAAAGAAAAGGAAAAAAAAAAGACAGATACGAACAGGAGCTAGAAACAGCTGAAACAGGAGACTGAAATCCCAGCAACATGTAAATACCTAGACTTTTTTTCCCCCAATGCTTTCCTTCGTTTTAACCTGACTTCTGTCATAGGTTTGGCAGAAGAAAAAGATCATTACTGGAAGCTGTAATGTGGGACTGAATGCCTCTAAAAATGAATACACACTGGTAGAAACACAAATAATGCCTGTTTGTAGAGAGCTAATAGAACAAAGGCCATTCATTTCTCTACTTGGCCATCAAATGGGCAAATGACAGGCACTTTGAGTCCTCTTCTGTGAATGTGAAAGAGCAACACAGGTAAAAATCTCTTTCTGGAAATTATTGTCTCTCAGAGTTTTCACAGTTAGATAATATGCCAAATTAAAGTGCAGAAAAATGGGATTTTGTCAAAATAAGCACATGATCCCCAGTGTTACCAGTAGCAAGCATGGATGAGAATAGTCTCTAATATTAGAGCAATGAGTGTTGCAGGGTGGAAAAATGCAGGCCATTTTCTTCCAGGGCTTCAGACAAGGTGGGAAAGAGTCCTGGCCTTCTCCTTCCTCAAAACTGGAGTTGACTTGAAGGGTCTGAGGAGGGCGGGTCCCAAGCTAAGGAATGACTAGGAATGGCCACAGGCTCAGGTGCCAATTGCTGCAGCAGTACCCCAGGTGCATCCCACAGCGGCAGTTGGGGCCTGAGGCAGTGTCATGAGCCTTCAAGAGCCTCCTGAGTTGATCACTTAACCTATGTTCTTTAAAATCTGTATTTTACCTGTATCAAGCACTGTGCCAGTGAGTGCAATATCTACACACCAAACACACTGAATGCAGTGTTAAGTGACACTGTTATCCTGATTAGCTCTGTATTTTGGGCTGAGCTGGAAACAGGAAAGGATCCATAAAACACCACTTTGTAGATGGAAGGGAGAAAGAGAATCTGTCCAGCCTGAAATCATGATAGACAGGCAATATAACACAGTCATCTATTTAAAGGAGAGAATATTTTTCTACTCTTCTGACATTATGCACCAGCCAGTGTAGCCTCTGTCTCTGATGAAAAAAATTGGAAGCACACACATGTATATATATAGCCATTTAAGTATGTGTGTATATGTAGAGCATAATAATTTGGTAACTATACAGTGGGAAAAACTATTTAACAACATATGACTTCACTGCAGAAAAGTCTGCAAAAAAGTCTGCGAAGTAAGGTATGGGAAAAGATCAGGTGTGTAAGTTTCAAACGCCTGTATAATGGCAGATATTCCCATTTATCACATTTTTGTATTTATACATTATTATTTCACATATTAAATCTCCAAACCCTACCCAACAAAGATGCATATGATCATCCAGAAGGTAATTCTTCCCTTACATTAAAGATATTCTTAGAATTGGTGAATCTCAATTCACAATTAATTTCTTCGCCTATCACAGATTTATAACAGCAAGTAAGTAACATCAAAAAAGTAAGCAGCAGTACTTAATGCTAGTATTTGAAACAAATATGTTTTATTTGTGAAGAAGCTGTATGAAACTATCCTCAATACACTTCTGGCAAAATATTCTTAACCCAGTGCATTCACTGCCTCAGTTTGAGATGAATGATAGCTTTGGAAATTCAACTGAGTTTTGTTGGCTACAATTCTATTGCAATACTGACTTCAAAAATAAACAAGCTGTAGTAAGCCATTACACTTTATTAAATCATCTTTTCTAATGTTTTTTAAAGTCAGTGTTTTTCAGCCGGTGTCCGTAGTATATTGGTGTCCATAGACTGACCTCTTTTGTTACAAGTATTTTTCACTATCTGTGAAAGGCAGCTAAGGAAACTAGCTGTTGTCAGCTGACTTGAACTCACTATGCAGCTCAGTGGGAAAAAATCTTAGGAATCAATAAATCAGAAAAGTTAAAAACTACCTCTAGTAGTATTTAGTAGTAGATCTGTAAAGAACAATTTAATACTAGCATAAATAGTGGATGTTAAGATAAACATTTCTGGGATGCAGCTCTCTTTAACTAACAACCTGTAAAATTGAAAGAATGTAATGGAGAAAGATGGGCAGTATTGGGAGAAGAAACAAGTGCTTTTTCCAGTCCTGAACAACCTTTTCATAGTAACACTTACTTAAGGGCCTTCTTAGAAAGGACCAGCTTTTTTATCATTGGATCTAATCCTGCTATTAGAGCTATAATATGATTCATTCTGTTATTCCACCACATACATGAAATAATTTCATGGTCTTTAATAAAAACAACAATAATAATAGTAGTAATAATAATAGTAACACACAATTAGGATCAGAGTTGTTTTTTCAACAGTGGAACAGTCTGAGACTGCTGTAAAATTATTCCAGGTTTATGTTGAAATAAGAGAAATCAAAAGTAGACCTCTTTTATCTTGCTTCTTCGGAGAAATTTAAAGGAGTCAATAGGTCTTATACATCTGCATGTATAAGAAACCAGTCGGTGTTTAACACATCCCAGACACATATCTCATCAATTTCTTGGGCTGTAAGACTGTTTTTGACTCTTTAATAGGCACCATTCAACTCAATGTTCCTATTTATTGTAGCATCATTCTGTTTTTCAGGTTTTTGCAATAAAAATTACACTATCTTTCAGAGACAGTGGCTACACTTTTTGCCTTTGATGGGAGACCTTATACAGTTGCACCCTTTCAGCCATTAGCTAAATGGGAGCATTCTAGTTATGGACATTTTCAATGTCTAACCTTTCAATATGAAAATGATGTAAGCTTGTTAGAGGTTGTCATGATTTTTCTCAGAGAAGGACTCCTGTTGTTCTGTGCTGTGGTTGAAACATTTAAAGCAAGACCCCAAATTACACACTTCACTGTGGCTTGCATTGCTGGCCAATTAAAAAAAAAAAAAAAGTATGTGAAAAGAGTAAATGCCTGTGAGAAGGCAAGGGAGGCCGCGATTCTGCCTGGACAGGGAAATGGCCGTATTTTCACTTTTCTGGTTCCTGTGAAGCTGGGATCCCTGGGCTGGGAAGGAGGAAAGGATAGCAGAAGAGGAGGGCCATTCTAGATGCGTAAGTAAAAGAGACCACCCAGACTGCAAACATCTCATCCATGAATGTGACTTCAGGGGAGCAATACTCATTTACAGCAGGCGAAGATTTGGCTATGATATTGATGGGACCCACTTTTTGGAAACACTGCACAGCATCTTACTGTCTGGCTGCACATTTAATAAAAAACATAACAGTTATTTAAAAAAAAAAACCCTGATCTGGTGCTATACAGCAACATGCAGATTCTGCCATTAGTAATGGAGACAGAAGAAGACTTGGATAGTCTTTGATCACCCATCTGAGAAAGCAAAGACTTATTTTCTTGTTCTTCCTTGCCAGAGTTAACAAAAGGAACATTTGTGGAATTCACACAAGCAGAAGACAAAAATTAAATTGAGAGAGAATCAAGTATGAGGACTATGATAACAGGAAGAACAAGTGAAAAGGATAAGGAAAATAAAAAAAGCCAAAAATGAAAATGGAATATTTCCCCTTCAGCAGAAACAGATAGAAATCCAAGATTTTTTGATTGTGGCAGGAAAACCAGATACAGAAAGGAGATTTTGTTTTCATTAGTAAAAGTCCTAGTAGGTTTCATGGATTATTGGTGTTTGGGGCACAGGCCTTTCAGAGCATGAGGGGCCAAGCTCCTCTTACCCTGTGTTGCAATTTGGCTGGCATTTGGCTAAGTGTGAAAGTGTGAGGGAAGAAAACTGCATTAACTTTCGTCTGCTTAAGTGAACAAGCAAGCGAGAACACCCAGTTAGAGATATGGTAGGGAGTAACAGGGACATGTCGAGAAAGGTCACAGTCCACAGCCAAGTGAAGTCATCAGGCGAGAGAGGATAAAAAATGTGTGGTGACAGAGAATGAAACATAAATTGGCAGTCACAGAAATGGAACAGAAATCCATGCATTTACCAAATTGCGGTATGATTTTGGTAAACACCACATAACAGTGGTTTTTCATCAGAATTTTGTGTAATGAAGTGAATGAAATATGACAGAAATTTTCTTCAAGTGAATTTCCAACAGTTCACTGATAGTACCGTGGTCTGGAATAACCTCTTTGGAGCAGGAGCTCCTTGGAAAACAGAGAGTGGTGGCAGCTTCCTGTCTATCTGACCCCTTGGATGACTGAGAAATGGATGCTCCAGAAATTAGACCAAATGTTTGTTAGAGGCAAGGGCATTCAATTTAACTATCACATTTTTGCCTGAAAACAACCACCTTATTTTAAACTTGCCAGAAGTTTTAGTAGAGTTTATTAGAATGGGGGGGGGGGGGGGGGGGGGGAAATCTACTGCTGCTCAGTTTAGTTCCTGTCAGCATGTGACAGAATTTTCATTCTTTCTGAAGAGCCAGCACTTCCTTCTGCTTGTGCAGCCTTCTCACACAAGAAATAAAGGAAAACCCAACACCTTCCAAACCTGCGAAAAAATGGAGAAGAGATAGGACAGGTGCAAAATCTTCAGCTCTTTCAAGCTAACTATGAAGAAAGAGGGAAAGAAGAGAAAGAAATAGAGCAAGCAGGAGAGGAAAAAAAGGAAAGAAGGAAAGGAAGGGGGGAGAGAGAAGAAAGAAAGAAAAAGAAAGAAAGAAAGAAAGAAAGAAAGGAAGGAAGGAAGGAAGGAAGGAAGGAAGGAAGGAAGGAAGGAAGGAAGGAAGGAAGGAAGGAAGGAAGGAAGGAAAGAAGGAAGGAAGGAAGGAAGGAAGGAAGGAAGGAAAGAAGGATGGAAGGAAGGAAGGAAGGAAGGAAGGAAGGAAGGAAGGAAGGAAAGAAAGGAGGAAAGGAGGAGGGAAAGGAGGAAAGGAGGAAGGAAAAATCCAGGAAAGATCCATATTGTTTCCTTTTCAGAGAGACTAAATATTATGTGTGAGCTGCATGAAGCAGAGTGGAGAAATCAGTATTTTAACACACATGCTCAGTGCAATGATTCCCTCTTTTTGTTGCCATGATGATGTAAAGTGTGATGAGAAAGGACAACCTTGATTTCAAATAAAAGCATAACATGAGATATTTTAAAAGAAACAGAACTGCCAATTTTTGTGACATAGAAATGTATCATTAAGACAGTCAATGTGCAATAATATAAACAATGAATTTTTACTGCTAATAATGGAGACAGAAGTTTTTTAAAGCTCTTGTCCTCAGTGAATGCGAAGGTGAGGAGGAAACTCTTGTTTTTACTTCAGTGCGAACAGTCATTAGAGAGTCTGCTGCTTCCACAAAGTACAGACAATTGCTTCTGAGTTTCACAGGTGCAACCGAAGATCACTGGAAAAGTGACACCAGTAACTCCAACTTCGTAACTCCAACTGCCATATGCAGAAATTGCTTATACCCTCAAGAACCCAATAATGGATTTAAAGTACAGGAATTTATTTTAAAAACATGGAAAATTAAACTAGAAATTGGATGTTTTAAAATGTGTTGTTCTCTGGATCCCCATTGATTCTATCCATATAGACATGTGGAACATTAAAGCCCTATTTCTCTTAAAGAGCATTTTATTGACTTCAGCATGGTTGTTCAAGCTAGTTGCATTATACCAATGGTGTATATTGTATCCTGAGGCAAACTCAAAAGAAGACCCAAAGATAACATCTGAGAAGTAATCTGTATTTCTTTAAAAAAGAAGAAAGAAAAAGGAACCGAAATAACACAGATATCCATACAGAAAGGAATTTAAAATGCATAGGATGAACAAGACAACTAGAAAGAAATAAAAGGCATTACAAAAAGAATTCTTCATTTGAAAAATGGTGTTGCTCAATCTCTGTCACCTATGCATTTAAAAGTAAAACTCCAGAAAGAAAAAAACAATGCTCAGAAATTAATTCTCATTAATTTCTCAGGTGTTTTACACAAAGAGCAATGGCAAGATATAGCCCTTCTCTTCATGGAAGATAAAAACTTTTATGTTTATGGGGAGAGGCAAGATACACACAGCTTGCATGATTCCTGAACTGGCACAGTCATGTGTACTGCCCTATGCCATGAAGTGTGTCTGAATCATCAACTGCATAACTTCTCCCATACCCTACCTCTGTAAACAAAAATAGTTTCAACATCTTTTTAAGAATCTCTAACCATACTCTTAATGGAATCAAGGGTTCAGGGATACAGCTTGTTCTACACACAAAGATGGCTTTGCTCGTCCTGAATACATTCAGAAGTCTCTTCTGACTTCAAGTTTAACTGGTAGGTGGCCAGCACGTAAAACAAAGACTTCAGCTCAATACCTAGTAATTAAACAAAGACTCATAAATATGCCAGTAAGCTACTGGTAATTCTAAACCTCCCAACGACATGGAAAATGAAGGGATCAATATGAGAGAGGGTTCTTGTAATTTCTAAATGTTACATCTTGTGAACAAATGCGTATTTGCCAAGAAGAGTGAACACCAGCACCTTTTAATCAGGAAAGAGTACTGAGGCACACAGAAGACAATACAACTACCTCTTCATTTCTGGCATTAATAACCTCAGGAACAGCTTGTGAGCACACAACAGGCCATGGGCTAGCCTAAATCTCGCATGCTAAGACATACACCTGTGGTTAGTTCAGAGAGCTGATAGAACTGTTTGATCCACTGGGAAAAATGCGCTATGTCTATGTAAGCATACACAGATCTTAACGTCACTTTTACTAATTCAGGATTCTTGCACAGACTGCAACTGAATAGTCATGTTTATATGTTCTATAAAATGGTCTAGCTGAATGACATTCAATTCCTTCTGGGTTGCGAACTACAGTGTAAAAAAGTCATACCTAGCAGTGCAATCAGAACATACTATGAAAGTCCATATACTTCTCTGTAACAAAGACCCAGTCAAATAATACTTGTATCAATGCAAGCCCACTAGGATGGCAAACCTAAAGTCATTTTCAGTAGTTTTGTTCTGAGCAATACCTCTTCATCCCTGAGATACTGTAATTACTTCTTGCAAAGAACCTGTTAACAAACATAATTCCACATTTTAATCATCAGGACCTTAGACTGAATAGAAATCTCAGGAGACTTCATTTTTTGCAGTTGTGATAAACCATGCCTTCGTGTTATTACAGCTGTCTGCTGCACTGCCCCAAATGACGCCGTTCCAGAGACATCTCATGAAAACGTTGTTGAACCCCCAGGATCATTATGAACTCTCACAAACTACAGAGATCTGTGATTATTATGTTTAGAGTGTGTTAGCCATTTTAGGCAAGTGTTAGCCTGCAGCTACTACTGCAAATGCACAGAAATAACTTCTAAGATAATATTTTGTCTCCTCTGAAATTTACATGCATTCACTATGCTTAGAGAAGAAAGCTTATTCACACAAATGTTACAGAGCAAGAATGCTCCACTTTATTCTTGCATAATACTATGGTTTCCCATTCTTTTAAAAGACCCTTTATAGAGGCTGTGGAAGAATGTTGCTTTCAAAGAAGGTTCACCATTAATTCTGACAGATTTCATACTAGCACAAACGTAATATAAAAGCACAAATGTAATATAAAAACACAAAGGTAATACAAAAACAAATTAGGATGCCAATAAATTGGTTGAATGATCAATAGATCTCCATGCACTGTGAAATGAAGGGTTAAAAAGTCCCCATATCTCACTTTTAACAAACAGGGAAGCTGAGGGCCAAGGAGATGTAGCAGCTTGCTTAGTCCTGTAGCAAATCAATGGCAGATTTTCCAGTTTAGTACCTCATCTACTACTATGTGGTTTGTGACTTACAGGCAGTAATAATCCTCAAAGATAATGTAATTTCATAGACTTGGAAAACTTTGGTATATCCAAATTAAAAGCTAAACCATTATTTTCTTATGGTGCTTTCAAATGAGATCTGCTACTGCAGCTAACTGTACAAACCAGTTCAAAAACTAAGAATACATTCCTCCAAAAAAACACAAGGAAAGAGCATAAAGGGAGAAAATAACCTTTGAATTTGTACACCTCTTCCAAACAAGGTAGAAGAAGTCACCTTAAGAGAATGAAAACAGACAATTAAAATGAAGACCCTAAAATGATACAAGTATGGATGAGGAGAGAGTGAGCGCGTGAAGAGAGATCTTAGGGAGGAGTCATAAGGAAAGGTGTTAGAGTAGGGTTTCTCTCCTTACTTGGCACAAGCCACTGATGCACATGTCCAGGGATTCAGTGTAGCACCGGGTCCCATCCAGAACCTTTGGCGCCAGCTCCACAACCAGAGCCGCTCCTGTGGCCTGGCACTTTAGTGAGCATGGATTGTCGGGGTCGTTAGAGACGGGAAGCCACTCGTAAAACTGTCCCTGGTACTTGACGTCGTTGTGAGCAGAGCACTGCTGGGCACGAAAATCACCTGCTTCTGGCGGGCAGTCCTGCAGAAAAGAAAGAGGAAAAGGTCAGCAGGTCTATTCGGGACAGCCAGTCACAGTATCATGCAGCCAGCTGAGTTCCACAGCTGCCAGATGCAGAGAGTTTTGCTGTTTAGACAAAGATGATTGATTGAAATAGCTACAGCTACACATAATTCTACGGGATAATTATACCTTTCTTTCTTCTTTCCACAAAAGTATTGAAAGAACATCAAGACCATGTGTAAATATGCTTGAGACTAAAGAAATGCACTGTATGTGTCTTAACCACAGCCCTGAAACACTCTTGCTGAATCTCTTTCCACTTGTGCACATATGTGGGGAAGTATGTGTGCACAGCCACTCTCTTCCAGCCAAATTTTCCTCTTTGTTTGAAGAGAAAGAAAAAGAATTACGTGATTTAATTGTTTGTTTATTTAAGCTCTCCTCACTAGCTTTTTTTCGCCTCAGTGGCCTAAGTCAGTTGGTAGGGCAACAAGAATCAGAAAAATGTGATACATATTTGCATTTCTTAACCTAAGATTTCATAATTTGCATAATTAGCAACTTACTATTATTTTACTGGGAAGACCTTTAAAAAACCCCTTTGTTAATCCTTCGGGAGGTTTGTGAGACATATAAACCGTACTCTGAACCCAGTACACCTGATATAAAAACCAAAGACCACTCATACTACTTAAAGTCTCTTGTTGATGAGAATGTGAGGCTTTTCTTACCCACATATACTTTCTTGCCATTATCTAGCACTGAAAAACATGAGTCAAGTTCTCAAGAGAGAAAGAAGAGCTTCAAAATCATGAGACTTCAGGCAAAATAAACTTGGGTTCTTTTTATTTCCTTTCAAGTTTTTGATCCTTGAAGAATGATATTTCAAGTTTTCCTGTGCAAGCAACCACAAAGGCTAGAGATTCATCGTTTTTTATAACTAACCTGAATTTCTCACATAATTATGGGAATACAGGAGCTAAGCTTTAGAAAAAACATTAAATATCATGAGAACTGTGACAAAAAACCAAATGTTGGCAATATGACTGCCTCAGATTATTAAGGTCCCATAGTCCTCAACCTTGCTGCTGTAAGGAAATCTGCTCCTCAATGATACTTGGTCAAACACCAGGTGAAGTGAATACCTATTATACCCTTAGCTTGAGGACTGTAACATTATGTTATAGAGAGTCATAAATGGTGATTATAGACTTGATAGGGAAGGATTTTGATGTATATACAACCACATAACTAGACAATATCCTTATAAGATGCCTGTATTCTCTGTTTGTCCTCAAACTACTTGATCCTATAGAAATTCAAGTACCATTAATGACAACCTTATTCACAGACTTCTTATCCTCCCAGCTAGGAAAATCTTGCTGCTATTGAGGCAAAATATTTCTTCTGAGGTTTAAATAATCACCTCTGTTTCTCAGACCTTTTTCCACACCTTCATTCACTAACGCTTTTCTGCTTCTTTTAAATAGGGCAGATTATTACAGCTTTAGATACAAACGGCATGGGGGCTGCATGTCACTTAATGACATTAAAGGATCGTTGTTTAGTATTAAGGTGTAAAATAAAACCAGTCTTAAAAATCAAGCTTTCAAATTTCCTCTTGAAGCAAATTGGCAGAATCTTGGCTATAAATTTGTGATTTGTATACCCTTGGCTGCTACCAAGGATAACCAAACTGGCCTCTCATTCACTGTGTAGTAGCAATGTAGTTATGCCCATTTTGTTTGAATGTTGAATGACATTGGATCACACCACTCCAAACATTTATTTTGGTGAACTATACACACATACAAACCATGACCTGAAGCCACAGATCTTCAGCTAATTTGCTTTGTACCATTTTTAGTTAATTTGCTTTGTATTTGAGTGTGATGCAGCCCAAAAGTTATGGGTCAAGCTCCAGTCAAAAGTTCTGCTAAGTACAAGGGTTCCTGCTACAAAAGGTTAAATGGATTAAGGCATAAGAGAAAAAAAGGATTTGTGCTAAATCTTGCTCTAGAAAAATATGTATCAAAGAGCAATAATCCAGAACTCATTCATCCTTTTTGAAAGTGGAGGTTGAAAGTCCAAGCTTGTAACTGGAATTTTACTGCTGGAGGACTTAGACAGCAGACAGTTTTTCTATTTGCATGTTATGGAAGATTAAAAAAAAAAGTAAAATGTTGGAAGTATTTCAGTTTGATTTTAAAACCTCCAGAAAAACTTAGAGGCAATCAGGCCCATTTTGTGATCTGGGCAAGCTGTTGATACAGGACAAAGTTTGGACAGCAGCACAGAGTAAAGACAGCAGAAAAATATGTGGGAAATTCATTATTCCTCTACAGCTGTGTAATTAGAGAAAAAGTGGTCTTTATGTTCTGCTTTTAAACAAATGAACAAGACAGTTACAGCTTGACCCAAGATCTGGTTTAGCTTTATTTTCAAATAGAGAAGAGACAAGCAAAGAGGAACACTGCGGCCTTATTTCCTGCCACAAAATCTTCTGGTGCATACCCTTCCCTGAATTTTTCTGTCCATAAATGAATACAGTCAGGTCTATTGGCTTGGCTTAGGCTTGTTGCAGAGATCCAAGCCAACTCTCTTGTTTGGTTCAAGCTTGGCTCTACCTTCAAAACTTCCTGGCTTGCAATAGCTTTATTTTTACAAAGACAGAAAGGCCCAATAAAGCACATGACATACAGAGTTCATAATCTGGCTTTGTACAGTATTCAATACTATGTTTGTTGTGTTGGGTTTTATTTTTAAATCAAAGAAAGAAAAAATGTACAGTCAACATAACAAGCTTTCAGGACACGGCAGGTGACCAGGACCGATGTTAAATGCTTCCAGTCTTTGATATCATGATCAAAATAAAACAATGGATTTAAATAGTAGAGCTTGTGTTTAAAAAAGTTTTCATGTGAAACTTGAAGCCATTCAAAGAATACGTTCAAGCAGTCAGAAATGCAGACATGCATACTTATCTTGGCACACAGATATGAAAAAGGGTCACAGTCTGGCCCACCACTTTTCTCCTACTGAAATCCTGAATCCTAAATCTACCTGAAGGCCTTGAAGATCCCTTTCCCTCACGGGGGAACTTTCCTTCCAGTTAGGAGAGCACACATACTAGCACCTACACACATAACATCTGCATAACCTGTGTAATGTTTTTTTTATACCAAAATGGACAATGTTAAGAAAAATAGTAGTCTGAATATTACCCATCATTAGACACAGGTCACCGAAACTGAAAAAGAAATGAAAAAGCAGGAACTGTACAGAACTTGGCACTGCTTATTAATATCTTGTCCATATTTGTTTGTTTGTTTGTTTGCTTGTTTGTTTTTCTTTTTAAACTTGCTATTTATTCTTTGTATTACATATCAGTGGGGATCAGAGCCTCTTTGTGCTGGGCTTTGTGCAATCATATAATGAAAGACAGATAAAAGCTCACAGCCTATAAACGAGTATTGTAGTTGCTGAAATAACAGATACGGCAAAGCCAGTATTTTGTTGCATATTTGTTCAAGCAGGAAATTTCTATTTTCTTCTAAACACTTTGCACACCTTTAGATAAGAGCGTTTGCTGTTTTGAGGCAGTCTTCCTGCGCCTCATTTCTGCAGTGCTGGCTCCTGGACAGGAAAAACCAGTAGACTCTGACTCCACAAAGTCTTTTCCCCTTTTAAAAAAATCAGCCTGCTTTCAGTATGTGCACGGGGGCTTGGTGGAAGCGGATCCTCTGCAGCTGCCAGCTAGCACTGCTTCACCGGCCTGAGTGAAGTTATGTTTTACTCTACCTAAGGATCTGATCCTGGAAGCTACCTAACAGTATGCAGTTTGTCTACCTGCACAACAGATTGACAGACAAGGGTGTGCCCACACTTTGAGACAGCCAGTAGTCACAGGCCGAGTCAGTGTAGCAGTGAACCCAAGGTAACATATCTTTGGGTTATGTAGTTCTACAAGGTAGTTTGCTAACCACATCAGCATGGCCTGTGTTTGGCTTGGACCATGCAGCAGCACTGCTATCTGGCCACAAAAGCACTCAGTCCTGCTTCAGGTTACTCCAGCTTTGGTGCTATATTTGAATCGTATCGGTTTTGTTTTCTTTTGGAAATAACCTGTGGGCCCTTGCAGACATGAGGAACCTCTGCCGTTGCACTCCTTGAAGAATCAGAAAGAACTAATAAGCGTGAAAGTCTCGTCTAGGCCCATTTATCTTCAAGCTTCCTCTTCATTAAGACTTTTTAGGGAAGAAAATTTCCAGTGAATAGGAAACAACTGTTCCTCCTCTAACTCTGTGGGTCCTAGATGGCTGTTTCATGACCTTTAGCTTGTGAAGGCTCATGAGATATTCCTGAAACACTGAGCCTGTGCTCGATACCTGTAATCTCCGTTCATCATATCAGGTCAAGATTTCCTCCACTGCAATGAAAATATATATAATTTTAAAGATGATCAGAAACCCCTTTGATGTATGAAACCTATTTTAAAATAAACACAGGAGTTTCGTCTTCACCTCTTAGGCACCTATTGCTGGCCATATTATTACACCTTCATTTGCCTTCTCACATCCAAATTTTTTTTTTTACCTTGACCTCCTATTTGACCCTATTGTAATTCATAAGTCCATGGAGTTTTGCCATGTTTGAATCCCATTCAAAACAATTTCTATTAATCAACAAACTAGTGGAAAAGATAAGATGAATCCCAGATGTCCCTTGATGGTGATAGGTGGATCAGATTTCATGGGACAAAAGAGGGTCAGGCTCTTTAAAGTTTACTTAGGGGGTGAAATGTGGAAGATCATATCTAAGCTGTGATGGGTGGAAACAGTCGAGGAACCTTAAAACAGTTTACAATATATGTGCTTGTATATTTGCAGAGGCCAAGAATGATTTACTATATCTGGAGCTTTTCCTCTGTGCAAAAAATTACTAACAACTGGACTACTCTGTGCAGCATCTGACAGAACAGCTTATTGAACCAGTTCCATGAAGTACGCACGGTGTTTCAGCCGCACCGATTTTCCTACTGAGAAGGAAAGCCTGAGGTCCTCAAGCAGGGGCTTGCCCAAGACTAAATAAGAACTCTAGATAAAAGTACAGGGACTTAGGACATCTAGGGATTTAACAGAAACTCCACTTGGCCTTGAAGCCTTGTTGAGTGCCCTCCTTGAATTAAGTTTCTTGCAGCCAGATTTTTCACTAGTCTACTCCTGTAAATTTTTAAATAGTTTAGGATCATCTTAGCTGCTTAGATTGAGAGGGGCTCATACTATAGCTTTCTCTGACAACCCCAAGACACTGCAATATCTGACAGAGAGAAGCATGAGAGAAATAATATGAATAAAGTAAATGGTAGAATATCAGCAGATGCTTCTACTCTGTATTAAATAAACACGGAGTGGAGATGAGGGCTAAAACAGTCAGTGAAGAATAAATCTAAACCTCCATGAATATTTGTCATTAGAAATATTTATAAAATCAATTATTTAAAATAAAATGCCTTTTTTTTAAAAGTATGTTCCCATTTTTGGCAAATAATTCAATATGCAGCTTTTCATGCCATTTTAAAATTTTTGTTTGCTCATAGCTTTCAAATATTAACGTGTTTAAATTAGATACAGTAACTTGTATTTTGGCTTGAAAAACTTCCAAATATTTCAGTCAAAAACTAATACAAGTAAATAATATTAGAGTACATTTTCCTAAAAGCACCATGGGTGCCACATTGGCAGATCAAAAAGAGATATACAAATTAAAAAAAAAAATACTGTTATAAGAAATATTGAATTTAAATCTATGAATCATCCAGACCCCTGAAGAGTCCTGAACAGAGTCCTGAAATGCCACTGTCATGGAGGTGATCCAGGTTGTTTGATCTACAAAGATTCTGGATATATTTACATAGAATGGCAGCGATGGGGGTTTTTTGTTCTATTTTTTAATAGTTAAAGATTCACAGGTCTGCTTGCTGAGAAGACAGCAAATCCAGAAGTCAAAGCTGCCACCATTAACAACATACTAAAAGCACGTTTTTTTGAAGTACGAAGAAATAATTCCTAGACGACACACTGAGGTTTTAAAATGCACACATTTAGAAATAAGATGGGAGTTATTAAAATCCAGCATTTTGAAGAACAGACTGTAGTCACAATAAATGATCCGAGTTTGGAAGAATTTCCACTTAAAAAGTAAATTGACATTAAATAAATCTGGTCTTAGTAAGGAGAGATGTGTAGCATTTATACTCTTTTTTTATGTATTTTTTTTTAAATTTTACTGCAAAATGCAAACTGGGAGGTTTGATTGCAAAGACTTCCCATGGTATTTCTAGACACCAGAGGGCAGAAAAATTAAATCCTGATAATAATATTTGTAGCTCTGAAAAAAATTCTACCTGGTGGTGATGCTTCTCATATACACAAGCCAAAGCTTCTGAAAATTGTGCACTTATATGGAAGTTTAGGTTTGACACTTTCCAACAGGCCAGACTTTGGTGCATGGAAAGAAGATAATGTCATTTTGTTGAAATTAAGATGGGCAACATCGGTGCTGGTTTGTACAAAATGCAGCATGAGCTGATAAGAAACAGGGATAGAAGTAGCTTGTCTGAATGCAAGCCAAAAAATGGGGCATGTCATTACAGTTGGTATTTCAGCCAAGTGAAGAAAGTGAGGTATATATAAAAAAGAGCTGCAGGTGGTGTTTACAAGTTTTGGTGGTCTGATTAATGGGATCTACCGTCTACAAGTTTTATCTTAGGCCTAACGGAACTGCTCTAAACCTTGTCGAAAGAGCTGGTAATGTTGTGCAGCTTCCAGCATTGTCCATTTTCATGTCAAACAGCAAAATCTCAAGAGCAGCTTTATATGTAATGTTCATCATCATGCCAGCAGGTATAAGCAAGTATATATGAAAAGCAAAGTCCTTTAGGAATGAAGTGCCAGTCATGTGCATCTCATTTTTTTTCTGGTCTGATTCAGAAAGCAGTGCAATAAAAGGAAAAATATCAGGGAAAATAAAAATGTTTGCAATCACAAAAAGGGGTTTGATAACTGAGGAGAATGAAGAGAGAAGGCATGAAGAAAGTACAGATTCCAACAAACATCCTTCAGATAGACTTTCTTGTAAATGGGGGAAGAGAAAGCAAAAAACAGCCTAGTGGCAGAAGGACTGAAGAAGACAAAGGGTAAATGAGTTGGCATGATAGCCTGATACAGAAGCTGAAGAAAACCTGGCAACTAAGAACATGCCTAGAAGAAGGAACAGAGAGTGTGACAGCTTGAAAAAGAAAAGAACTAGTAAAAAAAATCCTACTTGCCATTTGGAAATATTTTTGTTTGTTTACTATAACAACGCAGCTAGATATAAAAACGTTTTCATTGCATTCAGAGTAATTTTCTATAGAAAAACAAATCACTCCCTCTCTTCTCCCATGATTATATTCTAAAATGTCTGGAAACATAAGAAGAAAAAAAGTGGATGCAATTCAACCCTAAATCATCTTCAGATACCCTCATTCCTTCTTTTACTATTTACACATGTGGCTTCATACCCATTATCTTTCCAGTTTCTGACCAACACCAGGCAATGCAAGTGGTGAACATACTGCACTGGATTTGCTCTTTTAGGGACTGCTCAGAAGCCTTATAGACAGCAGTATCAATCTCTCTTATAGCCTGTACTATGCAAAATGGTTCAGCATCCCTAGAATAATACAGGTCACTGAAGAAACAGACACACCACTCTCTCCCCTTGCCTCTCTTTTTCTTTATCTCATTCTTTTTTTTCCCTCTGTAATTTAATTTCAGGATGAATTAAAACCAGCTGTAGCAAAATCTTGCAAATGATAGTGCCTATGAAAACGTGTTCATTGCCAGACTCCAAGAAGTATTCTTCCCATTCTCCAATTTCACCTTTGAAATAGAGAGTTTGCTTTTAGTATATGTGATTACCCATCCTTTACTGTAAGAAGACAGTCATATAAACAAAACATGTCAGTTCACAGAAAGACAGTTTGCAGAAAATAAAAAGACTGGTTATTTTATGAACAATAACATCAGTCCTCAAGTTGTACACAAGCTAATGGTAATGAAAGCTTGTATTTCAGGACTCACTGATTTCCACAAGAAGCAAAAACGAGTTTTCCACAATGCATGATAGCTACCTTCATTTGCAGGGGTTAAATGGGGGGATTTGCTCTCATTTTCCTTTAAAGAAACAGACGGTCATCTAACAGATGAAAATGTAGGTCTCATTGAGCCTGGAAGTTCCACCCTGCTGATTTTCAGTCTTTGTGGATGAAATCTTAAAAGGCAAAGTCTCAGTTAACAAAAATGCACACTGTATCGTGTGCCTTTTCCAGTGCAGAATTCCATGACAACCCCACATCGGGTTAATGAATTGTTTCTAAGACCCAATTTGTGTGTATGTGCCCTTGGATTTTGGAGAAAAAGACAGTAGACTTCATTAAAGAGAAAATATATGGAGTTTTTTACTATTCTGAAAGAGACAAACAGTATTTCAGTGGTACAGCTACACAATTCAGTAACAGAATGGATTTCAGCACTGAGATACATGTCCAGGGTTCCGAAACTGCTTTAGGTTTCCACTGGTGCTGCACAAGGTATTTCAAAGTGGTACCTAGCCCCAGAAACACAGGGCTGAGGACCACCACGGCTGTGGCAGGTTCCTAGCACAAGTTCTGATGTTGATCATGGTGGCAGTGCCCTTGCAATAACTGATGTGAATACTGGTGCACAGTATCTCAGATTAGTAAAGGTGATAAGTGGAAGGGCATAACATCTGAATTAAAGACTCAACATACTTTAAAAATAGAAAATACTTTCCCCTGAAATCAAGTGCCTGCAAAACAAATACAGCCAAGTACTTTCCTTATGACATGAAGCCGTATTTGGAGGGCCTGGTCAAAGTATCATGCAGTCAGAAGCTTGGGAATAATTTGATTTATTGTTAGTGTTGCAAATTTACCAAAAACAAACAAATGAAAACTAAAAATGTAATCCTTTTATTACGGAAAAGAGCAATGTAGCACAATCCATTCTTTACCCTCTTCAAAAAAAGGGGTTAAAATCATAAATACAGTCTTGAGTCTTCATAATTCAGTGGCAAAACTGTCACTGATTTCAGCATAGTAAAGCACTTTGAAAGTTTCAGTTTGGATTATTTGTTATGAAATAATGAAGTGAGTTCTGCAGCTGCATGCCTCACTGCTATGTTGCAAAGTCTGGAGCCAGCATTGCCAAATTACAAGGTATGTAAAGGAATTGCCTGACAAAGCTATGCTAGGTTTTATTTCGAAGGAAAACTGTTCAGATGCACATTTCCAAAACAGAACCTAAGCTAAAAATAACATTAAAAAATTATTCCTTATCTTGGAAGGTTAAGCTCAATGATTCCAAAATACAGGTTGCAACATGGCTAAAACCCCAGCCTCTCATCAAGGTGATCCAGGAACAGCTAATGGCACACAAATCAACCTTCCCATTCCCTCCATGGTCATGGTGTGGTCTACGTGCCTCAGGTATGGAAATTGGACTGTTAATCTACCAGCAGACCTATTTATTGACTACTCTGTTGTCAGTTCATGAAGCAGATGTCTAGATTGATGAGAGATTTCAGGAACCCAAAGGATACACCAGAACAAATTTCAGAGGAAGAAGTGTGAGAAATCTTACTGCATGAGAGACTGCAACTCAGACAGAAGCAGTTTCTTTCATTATGAACTGTGGTCTATTGAAGAAAATATAAGCTAAATATGAGGGAGCGTATTAATTTTTTTAACTTAAACTTTTAAACTTTTTTAGACAAAGCACCTATTGAAAGGCTTCTGAATATGTCCCTATCAGGCATGAGAAAGCTTGGCCCAGTGCACGTTTGATTTCATTTTCCGTCTTTACTGGTAAAACTGACATTTCTCCATGTAATTTGAGAGCTTTTACTGTTCTTGGCACCCAATAAAACTTTCCATATGAAAGTCTTTATTTCCATTTTCACCAGTGAAAACACACTTTCACTTTGGTGAGCACAGAAATTGAAGTTTCTTATTTTATTGTATTGAAAACCATATTCACCATATGTAAAGAACAAACAAGAGCCTTTGGAAAGGCCAAAACACTGGTGCAGGCTATCTAAAACTGCTGTTCTAAGATATGCAGCAGAATCCCAATGCTGAGAGGGCACAGGTGAACAGAAACATATATCTCTTAGTAACTTGTCTTCAATCCTTAACAGCTTAATCCTCCAGCCTGTCAGCCTGCCCAATGTGAACCAGCTGATTACCAAAGTAATACTAGGAACATAAGTGGTCTTGATTCTGCCAGGGGGGTCGTAAAGAGCAATTCTGAAGTTTCACTGACACTCTATTTGGAAAGGCTGTGACTGCAATCCCTTCCAAACTTTTAGCAACATGCTATGCCATAATCTCTCCAGCTTTTCAAGAAACTGACAAAGGTCTGCCCATGGTCCTGTGGTATGAAGGCAGTTTAGATAGCTACAGTATTCTCACTATCACATCACCAAATTATTTTATGTAATATGGACGTGACTGTCGTATATGATGATTTGTATCATATCAAAGCTATACTTCACTTACCACATTGCTGCAAGTCCTGTACCGGATGTTTCGCCCTTCACAGGTCCTGTGTCCAAAAATCAAAAACAAACCCCAAAACATTAATAGCTGAATATAAAAAGCAAACAGATAATGTTTACTGTGTCAGCATCTTTCCTACAAAGATCTCTAATGGCCTAATCCCCCACCCTCTTCCCCAAAGTAGAGTGCTCTATGTCTCTATACAGGTATTGAGGTATGAATTCTACAACTCCTCCGTTTCCTACCTTTGCTTTAAAAATGAGTTTCTAGAAGGTGGCATCAGTTTATGAATGAGATTGGTGGTCAGAGTACAGAACTCAGCTGGAAATCAACATCTGAATCACATTAATAATACCCTGTGTCTCCCAGCTATCTGCAATGATTTCATAAGGGCACAGCTCTGTGTCTACCCAGGCACACACCTTAGCACTGACACAGTCTGAGCTTGCCAGGCTTTCTCTGCTGGGGAACAACCTGTGCACTTGGAGGAAGGAAACCTGCGAGCAGCGGCATGAAATGACAGGCTAGCAGGACAGGGCTTTTCCCCAATTTCATATGAGGAGAGAAGGAGAGCATAGAACTTCCCCCTCCAATTCACCAGTCCCTTGCTACTCCCAGATCCTTGCTGCAGGACAGCATCCAAAAAGCAGCTGGGCCCAGCAGAGGTCAAGGAGAGCACGTGCCCTGACGTGTGCTCTCCATGGCTCTCCTCCTTTTCCCCCACAGCAGACCCATATCAGCCCTGATGCTGGCAGGGTTCCCAGAAGAAAGGTCAACACCCAGATATCTTTTTAGCACTCAGCAGCATGTATTCTGAGTATTTGACCTTAGGTGAAGATTCATGTGTTTTATGAGTTCAGACAGCATACTCTGTGGAGGTCCTCAGTACAAATCAGAATGCAGGGTTTGGCTTTTAAAGATTATCCTTCAACAGAATGGAATTCCTTACATTTATAATTACTTAATTTCACAACTTTTTTTTTCACCTTTCTTTTTTTTTTGGCCAGAATTTAATAAGCACACATTCCTTGAGGACTAAATGCCTGCCAAGACTGAAATTTTAAATCCAAACCATTTTGAAGTATCCAAGAGAAAGGACAGCATCTGCATGCATTTGTGTCATTCTTTTTTCCTTTGTTTTTTTAAAAACAGAAGAAATTTTTCCATACTGAGTTAACTCTAAAATCAACTGAGCAGATTTCCTTTAAATTATTGGAGTCATCCTTCCTCCCACCTTTCTCCACAAGACTTAATTGTGAAATTCCTCCAGCAGTCATTTACACCTATGTGAGTACAAAATTAGGGAAAAACACAGTTTTGCAAACGTATCACAGTAGTGTAAATGATCCCAAGAGAAGATAAACAAGTAAATAAACTCTATCATTTTTTCAGAAGACATGTAAGCAGAAAGGTAACATATTCTGTTGTGTAGCATTTGGCATATAAAGAATGCTATTAAAAGCATAATAGCAATAACACTAATTCAATGCTTTTGTAATATTATATAATTAATTCAAGTACATTTTGGTCATTGCAAGCATGCACAGAAATGCAAAGTGTGCACAGAATATCTAGCACTAGAAAAAACAGTTTTATCAGTACAATAATAAAAATTATATTCACAATAGATTATGAACTAAAAAAGAAAAAAACCCAAGCAGTGCCCCCATTATCCCAGTTATTCCTGAGCAATACAGACAAGCTGGCAGAGATAACTATAGTGCAGGCCAAACCTGTTTACACTCCACTACATCCAATAGAGATACTCTTGATTTACATCAATAGGTAGCAAAGAAAAAAGTATATTATGCAGCATGCAGGCAGTCCTAGTGCAGGACTGGTACACCACACTGAATAGCTTTCTCAGCAAGCTTGATACGTGCCCCATCTGTCTCAGAAATGCCATACAACCCATCAGACATGTCTTTGCTTCAAACAGACCTGCTGTTATAACAACTTCGATTACCATAATTTATTAACCTCAGAAACATTGAACTGCCAGGAAAATTTAAACTTCCTTTCTATCAGCAACCTCACAGTTTCTTCTTCTTTTCACAGTTTCTTCATGTTGTCTGTTTTGAAATGAAACCCCACATTTTTCACTTATTCTTTGCATTAGGGAAAAGAATGGGTACTTTCATTAGCCATGTGCCACAGAACTATTCAAATTTTTCTCCCAATTTCCCTTCTTTGGGTAATGGACAAGGTTGTTCACAAAAAATGTGCAATTCTGGATGCAGCTAGTGCTGTGATGATTCATGAACACTAGGAACCACTCTTGCAAAACCCCCCTTGTCCCCTCTCCAAGACCAAACTTGGGGATTTTGTTGTTTAAGCTCATTAGTTATCACCCATCAACCAAAAGCAGGTAAACTGCTTTCAGCCTGAGATGATGTATTTCACAATAGATTTGCAGAGTAGTTTGTGTTTCAGATCTACGCTGCTTTAGGGCAGTATTTCAGATTCTTTTAAACTCAAGTATCTACTTTTGGATTCAAAACCATAGGATTTATACAAAAAAAATAGATGGTTAAAAAGACTCTGAAAACAAATTAAATAGCAGGTTTTGGGGGGCATAAATTTTGATTTTTAAAAGTAAATTCTGTTTCTGACTCTGTCTATGCTTAAAACAGGGAAACTGAAACCATCTAGTGAACTTAACCCTTCTAGAGTGAAATACTCAGCATCTTGCTTGACACCAGGCCAGACTAGGTTTTCTCCTCTAGGCAGGGTTCAGATTAATGGTATGGGTCCCATACCTCAGCATGGATGCTTTGCAGAATGCCACAGCACAGAGCATTTAACATGCAAGGAAGGACCACAGCAGATTAGTGAGTCCATGTTATGAGATAGTCACCACACATCCTCTGACCTCTGCAGGGTATAAATGAGAACTCACATCAACAAGGAGTACACACATCCACTTGGAAAAGTCAGAAGTCACCCAAAAAGGCAAGTTCGTCTTGGAGAGCACACAAACAGTGGGAGCAGTAAGAGGTACTTCTACAGTCTTCTCTGTTATCTGTGCACTGCAGGGGGTTTTGCAGAGGAAAAAGGTAGCTAAGGGTTTGGCTTGACAGGCAATTATTATCATATGAATATGAAAGAAAAGCAAGCTATTGGGAATCATGTTTCATTCTTCAAACCTATTCACTTGTTTCCAGTAAAGTTTCTGAAAGAGGTTAACAACATTTAATATACTAAAATATTCACTTCTCTTATGTAAACAACCTGAAACCCTGGTGTTTATTTCTCCAGGCTCCAGTTTGTAGAGGGACTCAGTTCAAGTCCCCCCCCACAACTCAAAGGTCTAAAGTAGATGTGTATTTGTGCTCAGCTAGATTTAGAAGCCTTGCAATAATCCATGCCAGAAAGAACAGCAACCCCATGCCAAAGTTGCCTTTATCTGTAATTACCAAAGACGATGAAAGAGATTTGCAGAGGACAACCTCATCTACTCCTGCCACTCTCAGCAGTCATCAAAGTTTGAAATGCTTTTCTTAAGAAACAAGTCTCCACATAAGCAAGCAGCTATGAGCCAGAGGTGGATTATTTTTGTGGATGTGAATTTTGATGCAACTGTTCACTACAGGGGTTTGAAAGTTGATGTAATGTTGGACAATCTTCACTCTCCTTTTTTTTCACACCCCTTGATAATCACTGTTCTGGGACAGATTCTGGTTTCTGCACTGTACCTGTGAGACAAGTATGCTGTGGGCCTTTCTCCTCCCACAAGATCTTTGGCAGGCTGCATCAGCCCTCCCCTTCCCCTGATGCCAGCAGGGATGAGGCTGTGCTACACACACAGTAACACCATCTTGCATCTCTCTTTCCTCACCCTGTTGCTCTTACCTCTTTCCCAAATGCTGCACAGTGCTATGACTCCCTCTCATCCTCAATACAATTTCTGTGTCTGTCCTTCTCTGGGGAAAAGAGAGTCTCCTTTATTCTTTCAGCATATCCCTTTTCCCATAAAGGAAACATGAGGGAAGGCCATGGACACCAAACTGTTATGAAAAAGGAAGATGCATGGGGACTGCATTGACTTATGAGTTCACTTTTTCAAACTGCCTGGTCGGGTCTGCCCAACTTCATGTCCAAATCATTAAATTTACAATAAATTAAAAAGATGTGTAAAAATTTTTCCATATCATTTTGTTAATAAGCACCTTGCCTCCCACAATGGGTTGTGTAGATGCACTGGTATGTTTTGCCAGGCAGCTTGGTGTTTCAACTGTAAAAATCTTTCATTCTTTATGTTTAGGAGACTGTCTCCTACAGACTTCTACACCTTGTTGAAACAGTGAAATACCAGAAATATTACAGGAATAGTTAACTTTGAGACAAGAAAAACGGGCATGGATAGCCAAGCCAAATTTCCCTGGCAAATTTAGTTACAGATCTTATGAATATTCTTTCTGCAGGAGTAAAAAAATAAACAGCCAGGAGGCAAAATACCAACTTGAGTCACTACATGCAGGAAGCTGTACCTCACAGTATCCTTCTGGACAAAATGTCCAGCACACAGCTAGACAAATCCATAATATGATGGGTGACCAATTGGCTGACAGGTTGGGCTCAAAGAGTTATAGCAAATGGGGTCTCATCAGACTGTGGCCAGTCACCAGTGGGGTTCCCCAGGGCTCAATTTTAGGGCCAGTGGTCTTAAATGTTTTTCTAAATTATCTGGATGCAGAAATCAAATGTATCAAATGTACATTAAGTAGGTTTGCTGATGATACTGAACTAGGAGGAGCTATGGACTCCCTCGAGGGTAGAGAGGCCTTCCATAGAGATCTGGATAGACTAGAGAGCTAGGCAATCATCAACCATGTGAAATTTGACCAGAGCAAGTGCAGGATTCTCCACCAGGGACAGGGTAATCCTGGTTATATGTACAAATTGGGGGACAAGAGCAGCCCTGCAGAGAGATCTGGGGATTTGGGTTGGTGGCAAGTTGAATATGAGTCAACAGTGTGCCCTGGCAGCCAAAAGGGCCGACTGTGTCCTCGGGTGCATCAAGCATAGCATCACCAGCCAGTCGAGGGAGGCGATTGTCCCACTCTACACTGCACTGGTGCAGCCCCACCTCGAGTTGTCTGTGCAGTTTTGGGTGCCTCAATATAAGAAGACATCAAACTATTAGAGTGTGGGTAGAGGAGAGTGATCAAGACGGTGAAAGGTCTTGTGGGCAAGACTTATGAGGACTGGCTGAAGTCACTTGGTTTGTTCAACTTGGAGAAGAGAAGGCTGAGGGGTGACCTCATTGCAGCCTACAACTTTCTCAAGGGGGGCAGCAGAGGAGGAGGTGCTGATTTCCTCTCTCTGGTGACCAGTGATAGGAAACGGAATGACGCTGCATCAGGGGAAGTTCAGATTCGACATTAGGAAAAGGTTCTTTAGTGCCTAGAGGGTGGTCAGTCACTGCAACAGGCTCCCCAGAGAAGTGGTCATGACACCAAGCCTGTCAGAGTTCAAGGAGCGTCTGGATGATGCTCTTAGTCATATAGTTTAGTTTTACATAGTCCTACGAGGAG